>NC_140083.1:14356107-15556107 GCF_964194135.1 Talpa europaea | reverse complement strand
AATTCAAAAGAGCACTCTGATTTGGGATATTCCATTTATACGCAGAGAATGAGACTATAATTCATCTTTTATGCTTTTCTGCCATGCATGCCAAATGAAATTCAAATTATCATTCTTTGTTCAGAACCAAATATCATCTTGAAATTGTTTATGCTTATTGTTTAATGTAATTTTGATTCTAGATGGTTCTTTAATCTCAAGTAAACAATACACATTTAAGAAATTAAAAGTCAGATTATTTTCCTCATTAAAAATTTCTTTTAGGCAGAACATTGTTAGTCTAAAATTGGGATGTCTCAATACTTTCTATAATGTATTTTTCAGAGAATGCTAGATGGAGTGTTAGACAGTTGTCCAAAATCAGGGTCCTCGTTATAACTATGACACTTATTAACCCATGTAACCTTGGGAAAATTGTCTAATTTCATTTTGTTTTATTTCATTTTTTTCTCTTTCATTCTCAGAGAAAAAAAGAGATGTTAATTCTTACTCTGTCTAATAAGATTTTGTAAGAATTTGATGAGTTAGTATACGCTGCAAATTTTAAAATTGAAAGAACAGTAGTAGGTATTGCTATTCATCAAGCATTAATTTTGTTCTTACTTGGTCCCAGTAGCAGAGCAATGGCCGAGGGATACAAATATGAATACATAGTCTTTTTCTTCAAAAGGCAACTATATCAATTCGCTAATGCTTTTATAGTGTTCACTATGCTCTGAGCACTCTGCATATGTGTCATTTAATTTTATCATACAAGTAAGTATAATTATTGTTCCCATTTTAAGATAAGAATATAGACACAAAAAGAGGTTCAGCAATTTGCTAAATGTTACACAGCTAGTAAATGACTGAACCAGAATTCCAATATAGGCTGTTTGATTCCACCATCATGTTTTTTTACCATTATGCAATCGTATGCACTAGAACAACAAATACTTAAGGAGATGATTAGAAAATCATTACTAATTTTAGAAGGGAAATAATTAGAAGAAATAAAATTATGAGGGTCAAAGGAAATAATTATTTCCCAAAGTGTGTTCTATATAACACAAGTTCCCCAGAGGCTCCATGAATGAAAACTTAAGCCAGATCTTTGAGAAACAAAATGTTAGCCCAGGAGAGTCCTGTGTGGAAGTCCTACACAAAAGAAATCTCCTACTTCCATTTGGTTTAGACCAGTGTTCCCCAAAGGTGTTTGTGTTCAGGATTCTTGTCACCAATGTAGTTAACAATTCTGCTGAATAGAGTGTCTCCCTGAAACAATGGTATAGAACTTATTTTTGAAGAAAAAGCTGGCATGGAATAGAAGCCTAGTGATTTGAATCAGCTAAATGAGAAAGAGAAAGAGCTCTGACCAGGGGCAAAATAAGGAATTGCTGAAAAGCTGAAGAGCACAGCTGATCATGAAAACCTCCCATTGCTGGTGATGCCAATTGGCCTGGGTGTGGAATTGTTTGTAGCTGTGCTCAGCAGTTGCTGAGAAGCTGCAGAGAAAGTGGAAGTTTAGGATAATCCAGGATTGAAAACTGGCAAGGTAGATGATCAGAATAATTTTAAAAGACAAGATAAATATGATACACTCTTTCGCTTTGTACAGTATTCAAAATAACAAACCTACAGCTTTCACAAATGCCGTCGTATAATTGACTTCACAGTGAAGACAAAGAGAGACGCGTTCATCTATTTTGAGGGAATATTGACTCTTCCTAAATTGATTTGGTAGCCCTTACACATTCCCATTAGAGAGATAAATAACACTTCTGAAGCACAAATTCTCAGTCACCTCTACTATTATTCCAGGTACAGAGAATTCTGGCATACGCATATCTTGATAGAGATTTCCAGTCTAGTTCATTGGCATAAGCTCATACTCGTGATGGAGACAAGGACCTTGCACAGTTGTGACTAATGGCAACTAAGGAAGACCATTGGTTAACTGAAGAGTATTGGGGTGTGGCTCTCATGAAAGAGAGAGAGAAAGCAGGGCTCGGAAGGCAATGACAGGGCTGAGTCCCTCAATGCTGCTCTCAAAAGAACAATGTCCTCTAGCAACGGAAACTTGATTCACTTAGTAACTGTTCCCCTTGCTAGGGCAGTCATCCTTAAATGTTTAGTTCTCAGGACATCTTTACACTCTTAAAAATTATTATGGTTTAGGGCCTCCCTAGTGGCACAGCGGGTTGAGCACAATGCTGTGAAGCTATCCGCAGCCTCTGCAGCACGGGTTCTATTCCCAGCTGGCTGTGGAGATACCCACACGTCGCAGCAGACCTCTTTTGTCTCACCCGCTGCTCCCCTCAGCGGTGTTTTCAGTCTGTCTGCCTCTTTTGCTCCCCGCTCTGTCTCTGGTGAATTCTCTCACCCTCCCATGCCTCTGGGCTGTACCTCAGTTCTTGCATAAATAAATAAATCTTAAAAAAAAATATTATGATTCCCAAAGAGCTTTGGCTAATATGGGTTATGTCTATCAATGTATACTGTATTTGAAATGAGAATTGAGAATTAAAAAATCTATTTATTTAAAAATAAAAATAATGGGCCCACTATATATTAATATAAGTAATACAGTTTTGTGGAAAATAGACATATTTGCCAAAGTAACAGAAAATTTAGTGGGAAAATTGTCATTGTTCTGCATTTTTGCAAATCTCTTTAATGACTGACTTAGTAGAAGACAAAATCTCCGTTCTGTTTCTGCAGTCACCCTGTCATAATTTATTGTTCACATTGAAAAAAATTCTGCCTTACACTGATATATAATTGGAAAAGTCAGAAGCCTTTCATTCATTTTTTTAAAATATAAATGTAAACATTATTCTTTGATACTATACTAAAACTTTAAAATGGTAAGTTGTAATGTAGACCTTGAAACCAAAATAATGAACCCTTAATACTCAGTTATATTAAAATTTATTGATCCATCTTTGACTTTAAATACCTTTTACCTGTACAAGACTTTGTGACATTATGCATTGAACATTTAGAAAATATTGGTTTCCTGTGACATAAAGATCTTCCAAATGTTGATGCATTTCATGATGCAATATAAAACATCACATTTATTAATATGACCTTCACCTTGTCAGAAAGTCTTTAAGCTTTGGGAAGCTGTCAAGCTCATGGGGGCCAAAACAAATTTTCCAAAATTCTAATTACCTCTTGAAAGCTTGAACTTTATAATTGACAACAGATACCATTAGTGTTTTCCCAGAAATGACAGGTTCACTTAGAGTGATCAAATATACCGCTTTGCCCAAAATTAAGGGGCTCCTGGGAAAGTTCTAGAGTTTCAGCACTAAAACCAGGAAAGTCCCTAACAGACCTGATGAATCACTTTAGGTTCATTTATTTTTGAGAAAATATTTGTGAAATACTTGCCAGAGTAACTGCCATTTGTTAGTCATTCTTTCCAGCCAAAAAAAAATAGTTTTTCCAAAACAAAAATAACTAGCTCAGCTAACATTTCAAATAACTACAAAAGTGCTTTTCTCTGTAACAACCATCCTTTTCTGGTATAAAACCAATATGCTTTGTGGGTTATTTCCCATTTTGTCACACAGAATATTAAAAAGACATGTGCTTAAGGGTCAATGATTAAGAAAGCTATTAGTTTCTGTGGTTTCATTAAAGGCATTCTTAAGTGAAACTGGCATTAAAAAATGTAAGTGTGTATGTCCCTTTAAATTAGTATATTTGCATTATTTGGGTAAGTGCCAAGAAGTTGAATTGTTTGATCATATAGTGGATCTATTTTTAATATATTTTTGATAAACTTTAATATTTTGAGAAATCTCCATACTGTTTTCGTTATGGGCTGTATCACTCTACATCTCCACCAACAGTGTACACACACACACATACGTTATGTGTGTATATAGCTATGTGTGCGTGTACGTGTAGAATATTTTAGCTACTGTAATTAGGTGGCATTGCTTTGATTCATGCTTTATTCATGATCCACCATGGCTTTTGCACCATGTAGGCAAATATCAACAAAGTGTACAAAATAAAAGGCAAATAATGTCTTATTATATCTTGTTATATTACGAAAATTGTCTTATAGTTTTGATCTCATGGTCTGCTTATCCCCAGATTTCCTGAACCACAATTGAGCAGCCCTGGTCTGGAATATAAGCCTTGCCACAGGCTCTGTGTAAGAGCAGATTCAAGCATCTGCTGCCTGTGAACCTAGAATCACCATCTTTATTTTCCTCCCCTCCAAGGATCTTCACAGGGTTGGGGAATTTTTTTTCCTTTAAATTCTCAATCAATGCACACAACATTCTAAATACCTTTCTAAATACCTGCTTTTTTGGTGATAAAATGCTGACCCTGTGCCCACACTTCTTACTAAAGTTACTTTCAGTGAATCCAAAGCCCTCTATTTATCCTTCTGAGAGAATGGACCTCCTATGTCTCCAACATGGCTTTCTGGTACCATTTTTCTAAAGGAGAATGAACACAAAACAGAAATTTAATCTCCATTGGATCACAAGTTTGCTACATATTTCCTAACAATGATAACCAAGGCACAAGACTGACATTGAATTAGTAAAAAATTGGTCCGTTTTCAAATTAGTGAAAGCAGTGATTTTTATTATTTCACTGCAGGTATTATTTTTGGTCCTAACATATATTTAAGGTTTAAGAGTGATATTGGCAGTGAGAAACCTCAACTGGAATTATAAAAATAAAACTGACATCTTGTAACCTTGAGGCCTCTGCATAAAAACAAGATTTTGTAATAGAAAGTAGAATCTGAGCCACTTTTCCTCAAGTCTTCAAGCTGTCCAGAGTTCTCATTATCTGTCAGAACATATGCCATAGGCTGATGATGAATGAAATAAATGTAGTACAGTGGTGACATTTTGCTACATTTAGGCAAAAAATAGGCTATTTTAATATAAAAAAAGAACAGATGAAAAGAAGTCAAAGATGAGACTGACAGGTAAATATAATCCCTTGAGATGGACATTGCGATTCTTTGCAGTGAGAAACAAGCTAGAATTAATTTGTCTATGTAGATTTGCTTTCATTTTAGGTGGCATTTTGCAGTTTAGTAAACATTTAACATGCACTTTCTTATTCCCTTCCTAAAATTGTTTTTTCTTTCCTTTTCATTTGGCCACAATTTGCCCAAGGTCACACTAGAGTTAGTATCCTACCCATACCTGTGAACCCAGAGTATAATGTCCATCCAGTGGACATCAGTGGCTTTACTGAAATCCTTGATGGTGGAGATAGAAAAGTTAAATATGGCTGATTGAAATCACTTGTTTGCCTCTGCCGGTCCTGCTGCTGGGCAGTTGGCAATGCAGCACAGTTCCTCTTCTGTCCCTCTCTTCTTGGAACATACTTATTAAAGTCCTTTGCCAGAGCATTTCCAGCTGAGAAGGAAGTTCAAACAGAGCCAGATGTGATTTTATGGGCCCTTTAGCAAGAATGTATGGAAATGTAGCCTCAGTGGATCCGGGGTGTTGCAGCTGTCTCTAAGGGGTTTGCAGGATTGCATGTGACTCAGTGTTGTGTACATCAGTGATTACTGTGTGCAGTGTCCTATGGTTCCTGCAGCTTCTTAACTCCCAGAAAGCAAATGATAGACTTGAGCATAAGCAGAGGCTTTACATGATCTTTGCAACTCTAGCTGTAGCCACCATGTTCTATATATCTTATCCCCTAAATTAAATTCCTTCCTGCTTGAAATACCTTGAATGGCTTTATTATTTTCTGAAAAGTACAAACTGACATCCCCAAAGCTCACAAAAAATGATAGTAAAATAAGAAAAGAAGCATTAATCTTTAGCCACAATGAGAATGTGAGTTAAAACAACAGGTGAGATGCCAGAATTTGTGTGTATGAGGATAGAATTCAGATGAGTAAGTGGTAACTGACAGAAGAAAACTGAAACTCGACTATATGGAGTGGTGAAATGGTGATAAGAAGTAAACTGATTGACATTGTATCACAGATTCCTGAAGTTTCCGGAATAGAAGATATCAGGCAATTTTGAAGTTGACAGCACAGGATGAGTTAAAAACAGTTGGATTGATTGAAAGTCTGTGTCAGTATAACTTAGGAGCTGGACACCTTTTTCTGTAAAGGCCAGATAGTATTTTAGACTTTGTGTATCACATGGTCTCTACCATAGCTATTTAACTAGGCAGCTACAGTGTGAAAGCAGCCATCAACAATACTTACATAAATGGACTTGTGTTCCAATAAAACTTTATTTTTTTAAAAAAGTGGCATGTCTGATCTCACCTACTGACCATAGTTGGGCCATTAGAACTTGTCACCAGCTTGCCTGGGATATGATAAGCAGGATTCTCTAGAAAGGTTGAAATAAAATGGTTTTTTAGTTGGGGACTCTAGACATAGGTAAGGAGTGGCTGTGGTGTGACGAATCAACAGAATATAGAGGACTACATGCAATCCTGCCAACTGAGTCACAGGAAACAAAAAAGCGTGACTTGACTTACTTGACTGACTTACTTGACTCCTAAAAAAGCGTGTTCTTTTGAATAATGGTGGAAAATAACAAAACACTAAAGGAAAATTGGAAGAGGTTGCCTAAGGAGAGTGAGAATCAGGTGTGAAGTTTTTTTCTAATTTTTAGGTATCACAGTAATTACATGACCTTTAAAAATATTGCATGCACTAATTGGATAAAGATAAAATTAAATCAGGAAAAAAATTAAAGTGGCAGTATTTGAAATACTGTATGCATATTTTATGACCCTACGGAGTCAGCAGGGCAGGAATTTTCCAGGTAATGCTGTTGAAAAGTTAAAATTCTGAAGCTGAATAACATAGAGGGAAAGCTCTTGCATTGGAGAAAGGAAATATATGGAGTTTGGTTGATGAAAGTAGAATAGTTATCAGTGAATTAATTGGTATTATAAATAGAAATCCACAAATACTGAATACAACACAGTGTTTACATTTTTATGACCATTAGTTATGAGCCAAGGGCATTGTTGGATACCAACAACTCCAACTGAGTTGAAAATCTTACCTAAGACTATTCATGCCGACATCATTCTTAGTTCCCCCAGCTATGAGCTGCCACCTCCTGTTAATGATAAAATGGGGAAAAATGCAAATGAAGTAAGTAACAATTAGGTGCAGAGTAGCACATGGCCTAATTAATTCCATCTCAGAGGAATATTCGAATGGAGTTTGTTGGGTTGGTGTCTGTGCAGTAAACAAGGATGAATTAACGAGGAGATGGATTTAGGTTATTAATAAGAACTAGAGAATTTACTGGTTAATACTGACCTGTTTCATCTCTCTTTGACGTTATTGAAGTAGGTTTATGTTGGTGATTCCTCAAATGCCTTAGGTATTCCAACTGTAGCCATCACAGCAGGGAAGGAACTGCAGGACAGGTAGATGACAGACTCAAAATCCGTACCCCTTGGTTTTAGAAGTTTACTTGGGTTACTAGAAATGATCACAACTGCCTTTCCTGATTACTTTCCTTGTTTCTTGCCACTATAAGAAGGGTAAATTTTATACAAATGAGTACAGTTTGGTACATTCAGCAAGAATCTAGGTTTTAGAAACCAGTGCTTGGATAACACATCTGCTTCTCATCAGCTGGGTGACATTGGCCAACTTCCTTAAACTCTTAGTTTCCTCTTTTAACAAATATTTGGGTAATTGTGCTGTCGATTTTTTGTGTGTCAACTTCATTAGGTCATGGAGTGTCAGTTATTTGGTTAAAGTTTACTCTGAATGTGTCTGGATGTGATTAACACGTGAATTAGTTGACCGCTGAAACAGATTGCCTTCCATAATGTGGATGTGCCTTATCTAATCTTTGAAAACCTAAATATGACAAAAAGGCAGAATAAAGGTGGAATTTGCTCCCTCTCTTGCCTAAATGTTTTCAAGCTGGGACATTTGTCTTCTGTCTTAGACTTGGATTCAGACTAGAACTTACACAATTGGTTCTGTTTCTCTGGTGAACCCTGGCTGGTACAAAAATAATACCATCCTTCATTTGGATTTCTAAGAAAAGGTTTTATAAAGCACAGGACATGATCAATTGTAAGTAAATGCACACTCACAAAAAAATAGGCCTGATTTATTCTGACCACCTGCTTGGATAAAAAACACACACAAAATCCAGAGGTATAAATATCTGTTGATTATTCTTTGTGAAGAAGGTAATAAATTAGGATCTGAATTTTGTGATGAGGTAGACACCCTTCTCCCCACCCATTAGTTGTAGGATTTTGGGCAAATTACCCAGTGTCACATCATCTCAGTTTCCTCCGCTAGAGAATGAAATACTTTTTTCCACTGATAAGTTTGTTTTGAGTATAAAATGTGATAATATAGGTAATTTCTAGTTAAGTGAATAGTGAATAATTTTGGTAAAGGTCAAATAATTACTACATGCCACTTAATTGGTTAATGAAGATGGGACCCCAATCAAAACTCCCCTGACTTTATTTCCAAACTTCCCTCTTGATCAACACTCTTGTGGTTGCAAAGTTATCCCTCAATTCTTCTGGCTGAGAAAGGATTTCTCTGAGGTTACTTGAAAGTAAATGTACACTTTTCTAAATGACCTTCCTTGACTGTATGACAGAAGGGAACCTTCATTTGGTCTGAATATTTCTTCTGTTGCCCACTGAAGTAAGGCTGTTCCCTGAAGAAAGTCTGTTAACTTCTGTCTTGAAGTCCTTTCAATTAAAGCTCTGAATGGCCAGTAAGCAGTTGGCTGGGGTGAGAGTTGGGTGGGGGGCAGAACATGGGGAAGTCGATATGGAGGAAGATGCCAGTGTTGCAGAATACCAAATGCCAGACATCCTGGTCATTACTCATAATTGCTCAAAATGATTTCTTGTACTTGGCATGTTATGTATTAGCACATCCCCACCAAATGCCCCTCATCCATCTGAGGCTGCGATGAGGCATTTCCTCAAATGGGAAATGCCTTCCAAGGCAGCATAACCCAAGAAACTTGAATTTCTGCAGGTCAGCAACAAACAAAGATAATTTGATTCTGGATAAAACTCTGAATCTGTCATCTTGTACTGAGTATTGCACATTTCCTGGAATGTAGGACACAGCTTATCGCAGCTCTGTGTAGTTTTCAAGAGTGTGGATTTGATATCCTGATGCAATGCAGGCAAGCTCAGGTCACTCATTCCACTTTTGATTACAAAAGAGTCCTCTGATGCCTTGCCTGTGCGTAGATGAATGCTTTGAAAACTATGGAAGCGTTTTAAATGATGTTTATCTTTTCCCATGTCTTTGGATTTATTTTATGAAAGTGAACTCATCTTTTGTATTATAATATAAAAGTATCTAGATATGTAGATCTGTGATTCTTAACCTCTTTGGGAGATCGGGGGAGTCAGGACTCAGATTATTTGAACCTTCTCTCTACACAGACGCACACACACACACACACACACACAATTTCTGTGGCATTTGAAGGAATCCACATTCTGAGAACCATTAACTTCAACATAGGGCTAGAAATAGTCTAAGGAATCATATGTTTAAGATGAAAGAAGGACAATGTCTGGGAAGATGACCGAATCATGTGAAGGGCTTCATGATTCAACTTCTTGAAGAGTACATGAAAATTTCAATATTTTGGTCCTAGCAGGAGGGAAAGAAAGGAGGAGGGAGGGAGAGGGAGAGAGACAGCAGGCAAGGAAGGCAGGCAGCAGAGACCCTCAGAAGTGTTTCAGCCATGGCACCAGGAACAGGTCACACAGATCAACATACATGTCATCTTTTGTTCTAAAGGAGTTCGCCAGACTAGAGAGGGAGCCAAAATGCACTCATCTAGCTCAGTAGAAGGGTGCACAAAGTACTTGGGGAGACAGTGGGGGACAGTCAGGAAAAGCTTCAAAGCAGAGGAGATAGAAGAGCTGGTTCTGAAGTACAACAGTGATTGCAGCGGGCCACAGAGCCTACATATTTTTAGACCTCTTGAAGGTCTGTGGATTTGTGCTGGCAGCAAGACAAATGTCATTATTTGGAAGTCATATTTCAACTGGAATTGTTCAACAAATACATATTAGGAACGTTCCCTGAGACAGGGACTGAGGGAGAAAAAGCAGCAGCCTCATACATGACCTGAATTCTGCAGGAACTAAGAGTCTGGGGGCTGTGGGAGTGGGTGGGGCCAGTTAGCACAGCTGGTGAACACAGATCAAAGATGGAGGAAGCAGAAGACTAGAGGCCAGGGCAGGGAGAAGGGAGCCTCAAACTCGAAGACTCTTGTGGTTTTCAAGCATCCAGGGCAGAAACTGGCAGCTGCGCTCAGAGGTGGGAATACAGTCCACCTAAGTGCTCTACTACCTGGGGTTTTCCTGACAGTGAGAGACCCTCCATTAAGTAAGGTGCGGGAGGGACTCCCTGGTGGCACAGGCGGTTGAGCAGAGTACTGCGAAGCCATCCACAGCCTCTGCAGCACGGGTTCGATTCCTGGCCTGCCAGGCAGATAACCCACATGGCATGGCAGACATCTCCTGTCTCGCCCACTGTTCCCCTCAGCAGTGGTTTCGGTCCATCTGCCTGTTCTCCTCCCTGCTTTGTCTCTGGTGAATTCTCTCACCCTCCTGTGCCTCTGGCCTGTACCCCAGCTCTTTTATAAATAAATAAATCTTAAAAAAAAAAGTGAGGTGTGGGATTTCCTTCTTAGCCTCTCCCTCCTACTTCCTCAGAGCTATGACTGTACAAATAAAATTGGTTATTTTTATTTGTTTCTTTTTGCTTAGTTCCTGGAAAATGTATGCTCAACTGGGATAAGAAGTTACTTGGAAGCCAGAATGTTTCTGGTTAGGTCAGTAAAGGAAACAAAATATTTTTAAAAATGCAACTGTAGTGGTGGTTTAACATTTTAAAAAGATCTGTTGCAGCTGTGTAGGGAGAAAAACTCTTACACTTGTAAGTTTTCAGCTGGGGCTCTGTAACAAAAGACAGTTTAATAAGAGAAAAGCATATAAATTTATTTAATGTAAATGTCAAATGACTGGAAGCCTTCATAAGGAAATGAAGATCTCAAAAAGTGGTTAAACTTGAGCACTTTTAAGCTAGGTTTGATGAGTGGAAATGTGGTAGGACCAAAGGATATGAGCTAAGGAAAGTAAACTGGGAAAACTTAGTGAGGCCTGTTCATTTAGACCCTCTTGATCTCCTTCCATATTCTGGGATAAGGAAGCTCCTTTTCCCCATGTGTTGGGGGCATACCTCTCACATTAGGGTCTTCCTTTTTTTATTGAAGTAACATTCATTTATGACATTGTGTAGACTGCAAGTGTACAACCTTATAAACAGACATCTGTAAATGTTTTATATATTATGCTCACCACCAAAACTCTGGTTTCATCCATCAGCTTACAATCGACCCTCATACTCCATTTTCCCAACCCTTTTCCTTTCTGGAAACCACTATTTTGTCCTTAATAGTCTAAGCATTTGTTTTTCTTTTTCTTTTCTTTTTGTTCATTTGTTTTGCTTTCTTACGTAACATATACAAATGAAAACATACAGTGTTTGTCTTTCACTTTCTGACTTATTTCATTTAGCACAATCACCTCTAGGTCCTCCATATTAGTGTAAATGGCAGGGTTTAATCCTTTTTACTGGCTAAGTAGTATTTCATTGTATATCTAGGCCATATCTTCTTTATCTGCTCCACCTGATTATCTTATGATTTGTTTCAGGGAAAAGTGAGAGTCCTTCTAGAAACTTCCATTTCCCAAACTCCTTGGACTTAAACAATTTAGTAATCCCAGGCACCATCTTTTGGGGTAGCATAACCTAGTCATGCCAACTACAATATGAAATATTTCTTGATCTTCTTAGTTTATGACTTAATATTCTTATAAGACAAAGAACTTAATCCCTGTGTCAGAAGGGCAGCTACAGAAAATGTAATATTAAGTACTTGTATGACTCAGGGACCATGTGAGCTTCTAGAAATATATCATTCCACAAATGTTTATTGAGAGGCAACACTATGCTAGACACTGTTCTAGGAACTGAGGGTAAAACAGAGGGGAGGAAGTATGTGAAAGTCCCTGCCCTCATAGATTCAACATCCTCGCTGGAGGAGATACACTAAAAATAATTAAGGTATGTGTTGCTGCGTGAAGACAAATGTATGAAGAAAAATAAAGCAAAGAGGGCCATTGGGAATGCTAGAAAAGGGAGTGTGGCAATTTTAAATAGCGCTTGGGAAAGGCTTCCCTGAAAAAAGTGGTATCTAAGCAAATGGAGATCCCACAGAACAGATTTCTGTGAACCCACAAAGCCCTGCCCTGCCTCAAGAGAGCTTATTCTCTTTTCTCTTGGTTGTAAAAATATAAATAACATAAAATTTATGCATTTTAGCCATTTTAAATGTAAAATTCAGTGACATTATTACCCATTAATAATTAACCATTACCAGTATCTATTTCCAAAACTTTTTAAGTCTCCCAAACAGAAACTTTGTGACCATTAAACCTTTAAACAATGACTCTCCATTCTATTCCCTGCGCCCCTCATCCCTAGTAACTTCTCATCCACTTTGTATTTCTATGAATTTCTCTATTCTAGATATTTCATATAAATGGAATTATACAGAATTCTCTCTTTGACCTCTGGCTTATTTCACTTAGCAAATGTTTTCAAGTTGCATCCATTTTGTAATTTATATCAGAATTTCCTTCCTTGATATTCCATCATGTGTTATCCCACATTTAGATATCTATTAATCTGCTGATGGGCATTTGATGAACACTACCTTTTGGCCATTGTGAATAATGTTGCAATGAACATTGATGTACTAGTATCTGTTTAGGTAGTCATTTTTAATTAGGGGGGGCGGTTTACACCTAGGGGTAGAATTGCTGGGTCATATGAAATTTCTGTTCATTCTTTTCAGAAACTGCTAAACTATTTTACACTGTGGCTGCACCCTGTACATTCCCACCAGTTGTGTGTGAGGATTCCAATTTTTCCACATCCTGTCAACACTTTGTTTTTTGCTGTTGTTGTCTTGCGGTTATAGTAGTCTTAATAGATACAAAGTGGTACCTCATTGCAGTATTGATTTGCATTTCCCTAATGGCTGATGATGTGAACAACCTTTCAAGAGCTTATTGGTCAGTTGCACATCTTCTTTGGTGAAGTATTTCAGTCCCTGACCATTTTTAAAATTGTGTTGCTTGTCTTGTTGAGCTTCAGGAGTTCTTTATATGTTCTAATATTGAATCTTTATCAGACACATGATTTGCAAATATTTCCTGTTTGCAAACATCTTTTTAATAAAAATCATATTGCAAAAGGTTAAGAAGTGAGGTGTAACAAAGAAGTAAAAGGAGCAGAGAGCAAACTATTTGAGAAATTAGGTAGTAAGAGAAGTGGTAGGTTATTTTATGAAGTTGTGGGATAGGTAAGCATATTAGAAGGTAGGAAGGGAAGAAAGAGACAGAGAAAAGTAACAAATTTAGAGAAAGGATAATTGACAGGGGGAGGTTCCAGAAAAGAAAATGGGTACAAAGATATAAGTGGATATAACCAGAGTATATCAGTATTTCGAAAGAGGGAAAATAGATAGTGTCCTCTTTTTCCTGGCTTGGGGAGGAAAGTGAGAAGGCAGGATTCCAAATCCTCTCTGCCATCATCATAGATACAGGAAATAAACTTGAGTCAAGTCAGTAGCATATAGAATTTATAATTTCTCCCTCATAATTTCAATGTGCTTAATGAACAGTTATTTATCATTAAAACAGCCACACAACGATGTAAGGGGGAAAAAAATAAAGAAAATAAATAGGCTAAAAAAGTTAAATGAATAAATCCTCAAAAAATAAAAATGAAGGAGCTCAAGGAACGTTAGACCCCAAAGCGTGAAGTCAAATGTTTTCTGAAGATTCCTAGATAATCTAAGTCTCCCAACTTCCAGGTCAAAATATTTTGCAAAGAGCAGCCCCCTATTGCATGATGCTAATGGTGGTGATGAAGGAAATTATTTTGATAACCCTGAGGCTATAACTGGTGGTACGTGTCCATACTATGCTCACATTTCTGTGATGAATGGTCTTGTTTCAAGACTCAGAGTCAAAAAGGAAGCCAAGCCCATATTGCCTGATTTTGCCCCCTCATGGAGTCTAAGTGCTTGTTACTGTATTTGATCTTGGAAGTCCTGCAGAACCAACTGGACTTGGTAAACCCAGGTTTTAAAACATACATCTAAGCACAAGTCCCTTTGTTGTATGTTAGCTCCTATTAACCTCCTGAGGACTGGAATTCCAGAAAAAATACATTTGGGGAAATGCTGACTTGGATAGAAAATTCTCTGAAGTGTTTCACTTCTCATTTATTTTCTCTGACAAATTTCAGAAGAAAATCTGCTCCTGCTCTGCCAATGTTTTTCTTGCCTCCTCTGTAATTCTTTGCTCATTGCCTTTCTCTAGGAGGCATTTAGTGTGGGATTTCCATGGGTGGCATTCTATGGAATCAAGTCTCATACTGAAAGCTGAAATACAATGATATATCCATATATTATTAATTATTATACTAGCTCAATACCTTTCTGCTGATTCAATCTCTGGCCCCCTCATAGCAGTTTCATAGGCACAGTTCCATTGCATGGGGTTTTTAAGCAGCAATAACTCAGTAGGAATGTGGAAATGCACCCCAGGGATGTGGAAATGGCTGCAAATTGAGCCCCATAGGAACACACGGCCTAACAGCAAGGCGGTAAGGCAGCAGGCTTCAAGCCCACTCGCATGTACTTCTAGAGAAAAGGGCAGTTGGCTTCTAATGAGCTGGTTTGACAAGCTTCAAGCTTCTTTCCTGCTGTTGTGATCACGAGCCCTTACTGTAACTGTAATGAAGTGATTCCGTAAACATTATTACCATGTATTAAACATATGTGATAACGTCAGACAGACACCATAATAACAACAGAATGTTAACAAGCACAAATGTTTTTTGTGTTTGACAAAGCATAGCACAAAACTTCTTTAAACAGGGCCTTTCCTTTCAAAGAATGCCAGCAAGTCTGGAACATACGATTCACATCAGACAAACAACCAAACAAGGAACAATATACCAGGAAAAAGAAATCCTACAAGTAGGAACCTGGATTCCAATTTTGAGAGAGCACATTAAGGTCCTTTTTCTCAGTCTAAACTCAGGATGACAATATTATTTAAAACAAATATTTAGTGTAAGAAGGAAATAATTGTGATGGGAGAAGAAGGTCTGGTTGAGATATTCAAGAGATGGGGGACAATTGAACAAAAATCACACGAGTGAAATGACAGCCGTTTGCTAGTGGACAAGGGTCCAGAAGCTGCTGAGATAGCCGACCTCCCTCGGAGTCAAGGTAAATGAATTAGAGGAAGAGTTTAAGCTCATTAAAGCAGCACGTATAGAAAAGAGAGATGTGCATCTGTGGTTAAATATAAAACTGATAGGACAGCAAATGATCAGAACTTGACAAGCTTGTTTTGAGAACACACCTTGACTCATTGTGCTGGGCAGTGGGCTGGACATTAGGAAACCTGAGTTGCAAATCACCCAGAGTCAGCTCACCTCTGTAACAACCTCCAGACATGGGTGGGTTAGCATAATAATAATGTATTTATCGCACACATCACAGACCACTGTGGTCAGCTGTGAGCTTTGAATTACAAAGGCATTCAGGGACCTGAGGTCTTTGCCTCTTTTGGATCCACGCCTCTTAGGAACTCACAGTTTTCTACCCTAGGTAAACCAGGAGAAATAAAAGCAAAAGAGATTGTGAAGGACTACATTAAGGTTGCGCACACCCAGAAGCTAGAAGGTACAGGGATTACTACCACCCACAATCCCCCCACTGGAGCCCAATCATAGGCTCCTCCTTGTTAGCAAGGAAGGCTGGGGAATGTATTTTTCCTGTGTCAAGATAGAAAATGAAATGAACTTATCTCTGCTACATAAATTTACAAGTGGATTTTTTTTTGCCTCATTTTTCTCATCATTGGTGTGGTTTCCGATCAGACAACTGGGAGTGTGGTCAGGTTCCCTCACTTACTCGATATGTGGCATTGGGTCATCCACACCAACTTTCTCTGTCTCACCATCACTTTTAAATCAGGTAATATAGAGAGGGGCGGAGCAACATGGCGGCGAGGAGACGCTGCGAGTAAGATCTCCCATTAAAAAAAGTTAATAGGGAGGAAAAGCGGCAGGTCCCAGTGAGAACTGGGACACGGAAGATAAACGGACGACTCCAGCAAACTGCCCGAAGAAGAAAGTTGCCATAAAAGAGGACGAGAAGGGAGGGAAGCGCAGAACCCTGCTCCCCTCCCCCGCCCATAGAGGCGGCACTCTCCGACCTGCAGAGACCAGGGAAACAACAAACCAAAACGCCCAACAAGAAAAACGGATGCAGCAAGCGGGACTGTGAGTGGAAAGGAACTATTTCAGCCACCACACCCCGTGAACGGGAGCTGAGGCGAACCCTGCAGGATCCGCCGCTGAGGTGAGCTCCACACGCCATTAAAAAGAGAGCCCCGCCCCCCAGGAGGAGACCAGCACCAGCACACAGCCCCGGCCGCCCGGTAAGCTTGCGCGAAAGCGGCGCTCGGATTGCAGCTGCCCAGGCCCCTGTGCCTGCGACCTAGGCTTGCGGGGAGACGGCGGAGGCCCTCCCTGAGTGAGCAGGAACAAGGTGCCCAGGCAGGGGAGCGGGATTCAAAAGGCGCCATTCCCGCGCCACTGATCTGGGCTACAGCCCACGTCCTGGAACTGAGGGCTTTGGAACTGAGACCCGGGCGAGGCCCTCCCTGAGTGAGCAGGAACAAGGCGCCCAGGCAGGGGAGCGGGATTCAAAAGGCGCCATTCCCGCGCCACTGATCTGGGCTACAGCCCGCGTCCTGGAACTGAGGGCTTTGGAACTGAGACCCGGGCGAGGCCCTCCCTGAGTGAGCAGGAACAAGGCGCCCAGGCAGGGGAGCGGGATTCAAAAGGCGCCATTCCCGCGCCACTGATCTGGGCTACAGCCCGCGTCCTGGAACTGAGGGCTTTGGAACTGAGACCCGGGGCACGAAATTAGGGGCGTGGGTTCCCCACAACGGTGGGGCACAAGGCAGACACAGCACCCCAAAGCTATTGAGGTGTACCCTACCATCCCCACTCTGCTCCCTGTCCCACGGGGTGGAAAATCAGCTCCCCAAGGGCTCTAGGAGAGATCTCTGGTGCCACCTAGCGACTTGACCCCAGCACAGGCTACTGAAGGAGCTAGTGGCCAGCTGGGGAGTTAGCCCACACCGGGCCCCTTCTGAACAAGTAGTCTGAGCCCACAGGGAGAGCGAGCACCCACAGCCGGGGCAGACCAGGCGCGCAGAAGAGTGTGCCTGAGACCAGAAGCGCAGGGAGTGTGTCCCACATCACCATTTTAGAACAGGGACATTTCTTCAGTAAAGACTACCTGCAGAAGGCTTCCTCAGGAGCCAGAGGTGAGCGGGGGAAGTTCGCCCACGCCAGACCCCCTCTGGCCTGCAGTCCAAGCCCAGAGGGAAGCAGGAACCCACCGCCGGGGCAGACCAGGCGCACAGGGGAGTGTGTCCCCACATCGGCATTTTAGAACAGGGACCTTTCTCCAGTAAAGGCTGCTTGAAACTGACAGATGACTCCTGGAAGAACCAGAGGGGAACAGAGAAGCCCACCCAAGATGCCGGCAAGTCCCAACAACACAGTGTCCCAACGCATACGGCAAATTAGAAAACAGACAGTAGGGAGGAGAAGAACCACACGCAACCTAGCAACTCTCCAGAGAAAAAGCACACCACAAAAAGAAAGCCAGCCCCCAGATTGCAACGACAATAACTTGGAAGAATTTCTGAGCCTTCCAGAAAGAGAATTTAAAATTGCCGTGATTAAAAAACTGACAGAAGTCATAAAGGAAAACAATGATAAGGGAAAAATAATCAACGATCAGAAGAATGCAATTGAGTCCCTAGAGAGGGAAAACAATGGTCAGAAGAAAGAAATTGAGTCCCTAAAGAGGGAAGTAAAAGAAATGCAGGAGATCAAAGAATTAATGGAAGAACTAAAGAATTCTGGGAAAAGCAATGAAAGCAGAATAGATGAAATGGAAGAACGAATAAGTAATCTTGAAGACACAGAAATAAAAAGAACCAAAACAGAAAAGGAAAGAGAAGTACGAAGGAAAAAGAACGAAGAAAGACTTCGGGAACTATCTGACTCCATGAGGAAAGGAAATATAAGAGTTATAGGAATACCAGAAGGAGAGGAGAGAGATGTAGGAGCAGAGAAAATATTCAAAGAGATAATTGAAGAGAACTTCCCAAATGTGAAGAAGGAGCTGAAAATTGATATACAAGAAGCAAGAAGAACACCAAACTTCCACGACGAAAGGAAAAATACAGCAAGACACATAATAGTAAAGCTCCCAAGAATCCAGGACAAGGAAAAAATAATGAAGCTGGCAAGAGGGAAGAAACAGATAACATTCAAAGGAAAACCAATCAGGCTGACATCAGACTTCTCCGAAGAAACACTACGGGCAAGGAGAGAGTGGAGGGACATAGTCAACAGACTCCAAGAAAACAGATGCCAACCAAGAATACTCTATCCCGCAAAGCTCTCCTTCCTCTTTGAAGAAAGAATATGGACCTTCCCAGACAAACAGAAACTCCGGAATTTCATTGCAACTAAACCCCCACTCCAAAAAATACTACAAGGAGTCCTAAAGCCAGAACCTCAGAGCGACGAATAACAATGAAAGAAGGCCAAAAAAAAAAAAAAAAAGTTATTAAAAGAATAAATAAATAAAATCAAAGGAAAGACAAACACAATGGCAAATACAGATGTTAACATATCAATATTAACTCTAAATGTAAATGGACTAAACTCTTCAATAAAAAGACACAGAGTTGCAGCCTGGATTAAGAAACAAAACCCAACCTTTTGCTGTCTCCAGGAAACACATTTAGCTACAAAAGATAAAAATAGGCTCAAAGTTAAAGGATGGAAAACAATCCTACAAGCAAATGGACCAAAAAAGAAAGCAGGAACAGCTATACTTATATCGGATAAAACAGATTTCAAACTCAAAAAGATAAAAAGAGACCCCAATGGTCACTACATTATGATCAAGGGGACAATACTTCAAGAAGAAATAACACTCATTAACATATACTCACCAAACGAAGGAGCACCAAAATATATCAGACAACTGTTGTCCTCTCTGAAAACAGACATCAGAGAAAACACATACGTAGTGGGAGACTTCAACACACCACTATCAACAATGGATAGATCAACAAGACAAAAAATAAGTAAAGAAACCAAAGCTCTAAATAAAGACCTAGAGCAATTGGGCTTAACAGACATCTATAGAACACTAAACCCCAAAAAAATGGAGTACACATTTTTCTCAAGCGCACACGGATCATTCTCCAGGATCGATCACATACTGGGGCACAAGACAAACATCAACAGATACACCAAGATTGAAATCATATCAACCATCTTTTCTGACCATGAAGGCATCAAACTAGAAATAAACCATAAAAAGAAGGCAAGGAACTTTCCTACCTCATGGAGATTAAAAACCACACTACTGGAAGACCATTGGACTAATGAGGAGATCAAAGAAGAAATTAAAAAATTTTTTGAATTGAACGACAAGGAGGACACCAATATCCTAAATGTATGGGATGCAGCAAAAGCAGTAATAAGAGGAAAATATATAGCAATAGAAGCTCACATCAAGAAACAAGAAAGAACGCAAAGAAACAACCTAATCTCGAAGCTCAAAGATCTAGAAAAAGAACAACAAAAAAACCCCAAAACCAGTAGAAGAAAAGAAATAATAAAAACCAAAGCAGAAATAAATGAAATTGAAACTAAAAAAACAATCCAAAAGATCAATGAAACCAAGAGCTGGTTCTTTGAAAAAATCAATAAAATAGACAAACCCCTAGCCAGGCTCACAAAGGAAAAAAGGGAGAAAGCACAAATAAACAGGATCATCAATGAAAGAGGAGAAATCACAACGGACACAGCAGAAATCAAAAGAATAATCAGTAACTACTATGAACAGTTATATGGAAACAAGTTTAACAATCTAGAGGAGATGGACAAATTCCTACAACTCTACAATCACCCAAAGCTAGATAAAGAAGAAATAGAACACCTAAACAGACCAATTACAATTAGCGAAATTGAAATGGTAATCAAAAACCTCCCCAAAAACAAAAGCCCAGGACCTGATGGATTTACAAATGAATTCTACCAAACATTCAGAGACGAATTAGTGCCTATCCTTCACAAACTCTTCCAAAAAATTGAGAAGGAAGGGACAATACCAAACACGTTCTATGAAGCCAACATTACACTAATACCAAAACCGAACAAGGACAACACAAAAAAGGAAAACTACAGGCCAATCTCCCTAATGAACACTGATGCAAAAATCCTCAATAAAATTTTAGCTATCAGAATCCAACAATGTATCCATAAGATAATTCACCACGACCAAGTTGGATTCATTCCAGGGGCACAAGGATGGTTTAACATCCGAAAATCAATCAACGTTATCCAACACATCAACAAAAAGAAATATAAAAACCATATGATAATATCAATAGATGCTGAGAAAGCTTTCGACAAAGTGCAACACCCATTCATGATAAAAGCCCTTGAAATTCTTGGGATACAAGGAACATACCTCAACATCGTAAAGGCCATCTATGACAAGCCAACAGCCAGTATCATTCTCAATGGTGAAAAGCTGAAAGCAATTCCATTAAGATCTGGAACAAGACAAGGATGTCCACTCTCACCATTGCTTTTCAATATAATACTGGAAGTCCTAGCCAGGGCAATAAGACAAGAGAAAGACATCCAAGGAATCCAAATAGGAAAAGAAGAAGTCAAACTATCACTATTTGCAGACGATATGATATTATACATAGAGAACCCCAAAAACTCCACAGAAAAGCTAATTCAACTCATCAATCAGTTCAGTAAAGTGGCAGGATACAAAATCAACACGCAAAAGTCAGTAGCCTTCCTATACACAAACAATAAATCTGAAGAAGAAGAAATCAAAAAGACCATCCCTTTTGTTATTGAAACAAAAAAAATCAAATATTTGGGAATAAATCTAACAAAAGAGGTAAAGGACCTATACAAAGAAAACTATAAAACACTGTTAAAAGAAATAGAAGAAGACACAAAGAAATGGAGAGACATCCCCTGCTCATGGATTGGAAGAATAAACATTATTAAAATGGCCATCCTTCCAAAAGCAATATACAGATTCAATGCTATTCCAATCAAAATTTCAATGTCATTCTTCAAAGAAATAGAACAATTATTGATGAAATTCATATGGAATCACAAAAAACCCCGAATAGCCAAAGCTCTCCTGAAAAAAAAAGAAGGGAATGGAGGCATCAGACTCCCAGACTTCAAACTATACTACAAAGCCATAATCATCAAAACCGCATGGTATTGGAACAAGAACAGACATACAGACCAATGGAATCGAATAGAAAATCCAGAAATAAACCCACAGGTTTATGGTCAACTAATCTTTGACAAAGGAGCAAAGACCATGCATTGGAGCAAAGAAAGTTTGTTCAATAAATGGTGCTGGGAAAACTGGGTCGCTACATGCAAAAGAATGAAGCTTGACCACCACCTCACACCATACACAAAAATCAACTCAAAATGGATTAAAGAACTAGACATAAGACCTGAAACCATAAAATATATAGAAGGAAATATAGGCGAAACACTACGTGATTTGCACATCAAAGACATCTTTACAGACACATCACCCAAAGCTGTGATAGTGAAGGCAAAGATAAACAGCTGGGACTATATCAAATTAAAGAGCTTTTGCACAGCAAAAGAGACAATAACAAAAACAAAGAGAAACCCCACCAACTGGGAGAACATTTTTGCACCCAACACTAATGATAAAGGACTGATCACAAAAATCTGCAAAGAGCTGATGAGTCTCAACAACAACAAAGAAAATAATCCAGTCAAAAAATGGGCAGAAGAGCTTAAAAGAAACTTCTCTGAAGAGGAAATGCAAATGGCCAACAGGCATATGAAAAAATGTTCAACATCACTTGTCATCAGGGAAATGCAAATCAAAACTACCATGAGATACCATCTTACACCAGTGAGAATGGCACATATTAAAAAAACTAGCAACAACAAATGTTGGCGAGGGTGTGGAGAAAAAGGAACTCTTCTGCACTGTTGGTGGGAGTGCAAACTGGTCCAACCACTGTGGAAAGCTGTGTGGAGATTTCTGGACCTACTAAACATAGAGCTTCCATATGACCCAGCAATTCCACTCCTAGGTATTTACCCAAAGGACACAGAAACATCAATTCCAAAGAACACCTGCACCCCTATGTTTATAGCAGCACTGTTTACAATAGCTAAGCTTTGGAAACAACCCAAATGCCCAAAAATAGATGACTGGATCAAGAAGATGTGGTACATATATACCATGGAATATTACTCAGCATTCAAAAAAGATAAACACATGCAATTTGCTGCAACATGGATGGCGCTGGAAGGGATCATGCTCAGCGAAATAAGCCAAAAAGTAAAAGAAAAATACCGGATGGTCTCACTCATAGCAGGAATCTAGAAAACTTAAATAAGGGACCAGGAAAATGAATAACTATAAGAAAGTGAAAATCAAAATCAACAAAAAACTATGAACCAGAGACACTTTTAGGGGGGCGGGGGCGGGAGGGGAGGGATTGGGGTCAGAATGGGGGGCTGCAATTGTATGGGGAATATAACAATAAAATTTATAAAAAAAAAAATAAAAAATAAAAAAATAAATCAGGTAATATACGTGTCATATAGTGCCTATGAGGATATGAGTAATATGAATTATATAAAGAATTTAGCATAGTTTCTGGCATAGAATAAGCACTTATTAAAGGCTAATTATACCATGGGATTTATTTCTAGTCTAAAAGTTGAAGATTTTATTTTTTTTTAATGAGTCATTGTCAGATCAGTCCCTAGCCATTGTCATCAGTGAAGGGAAAGATTCCAGAGTCGGCAAACATTTGACACCCATGTCACAACTCTCCTCTTCCATAAACACAGTAGCCACTGCTAATTGGTAGCTAGATATTTCCCTTTTAAACTTAACAAAGTGCTTATTGAGAGTCGGTGTGCCACTTACCTGCCACCATGCGTCTAGTTTTTAATCCTAATAAGAAGTGAGATCAAAAGCTCTGCGCCCAGTTACAACATGCAGGTAACAGGTTTGGATACAAGAAAGATCCTGATTTCCAAACTGAATTTGGCAGTGCCCAGAGAGAGAAGAACGTGAAGTAATACCCTGTGGTGTGAAGTCCAGTCAGAGTGCAGAGGAAGTCTTAAAGAGAGAAGAGAATGAGGATAACTGAAGCTGATAAAGGGTTTTAGTGACAAATTGAATCCCAAAATCAGAAGTTAAATTCAATAAAACTGGGTTGATGAACAGCTCTTTGATTTGAGTAGCAAGAGGTTTTCAAGTATATCTCTGAGTGCTATTTGTATACTATTACGAGTCTGGGAATCCTGGTGAGAGAGGAGCTGCAGGGGCCTGTTTGTGCAGAAAAGGGAAGCTGAGGGCCTCCCTGGTGGCGCAAAGGGTTAAGTCTCAACACAATGAAGCTATCTGCAGCCACTGCAGCACGAGTTCAACGCCAGGCCAGGGAGTTACCCATATGGCACAGCAGACCTCTCCTGTCTCACCCACTGCTCCCCTCAACAGTGTATTTCAGTCAATCCGCCTGTTCTGTTCCCTACTCTGTCTCTGATGAGTCCTCTTACCCCCTGCATCTCTGGCCTGTACCCCAGTGCTTGTATACATAAATAAATCTTTAAAAAAAAAAAAAAGAAAAGGCAGGCTGAGATCTATTCTTAAGCAACATAGCCAAAAATACAAGGGAGGAAATTGGCTTGTGCTTAGGCAGAAGTTGATGATCGAGGAAGGATTTTTTAATAATAGGAATCAAAAAAAATATTAGGAATCACAGAAATATGCTTAAAACTCTATGAGCAGAGCCCAGAGACCAAAGGTCTATTTCATAATAGCAGCAGAAAGAGATGGAAAAATCCCAAAGAGCAAACCTGCAGGGGCCTAGCTGAGTGACAAGAAATCAGAGGAAATTAATAAGAGACTAGACACAGCCTTCACAAACCAAAGACTACAAATGGCAGGAGGAAAAATTGCAAACTTTCTACATGTTAGGAATAGTGTAGAGAGCCTGTGAAAATTAGGACAAATGTATTTAAGCTGAACTTTTCAAAGTGAGGAACATGCATTCCATTTTAGATTAGCACATTGCTGTACCCAAGGAATCCGAGTGATGGAGAGAGGCCACCCTTATCTAGCGACTGTCAGGACACACTCTTTCATCTCTGGTTCCTCCTTTAACTCTAAAGTTTTGTATTTTTTTTTTTTTTTGCTCTGATAATCTCCCATGGATTGTCCCCTACAACTCCCCGGTCCTTCTCTGCAACTCAAATGCTGGAGAGGAACACAGCAGAAGGGGCCATTACCAGATGTAGCATAGTCCAGGTTTGAATATTAACTCTTGAGCTCACTCACTGCTTACCACCACTGTTTCCTTGCTTGTCTGGTGGGAATAATAATACATCTCTTTCAATGTTATTATGACAACAAAATAAGAAAAGATATACAGACATCTAGCAGTGTGTCTCATACTGATAGGTTGTCGATAAGGACTAGCATTTGCTATTAAAAAACAAAAGCATTTCACTCTACAGTTCTTCTAGAGATGATGTCCTAAATATTTCATTGGATTGCTTTGTACAATATTGGAAAAATAAATTGGACCATTCTTGTTTCTGACCTTGAGAAAATAATAGGATCCAGACTCATCCTCCCACCATAAATAACTAGAAAACTGGGCAAAACACATGAACAACAACTTTCAAATTCTGGACCACAGACATCATAGGCCAGTGATCCTTGATAAAGGAAAACAACAGAGGTGAATCCTAAGATAACCGCGACTTTTCCTTAAATTCAATTTCTGCATCAATGTACAGAGAAAAGGACCCTAAACAGAACTCTTAGAATTGAGACAACAGAGATCATACTTTAGGAAGGTTGAAGGTGCTGAAAATTTCAGGAGAGACTATCAGGAAAAATGGGAACCCAAGCAAAAGTGCTTTCAAGAGTGTGGTACATATACACAGTGGAATATAACTCAGCATTCAAAAAAAATAAACACATGCAATTTGCAGCAACATGGATGGAGCTGGAAGGGATCATGCTCAGCAAAATAAGCAAGAAAGAAAAAGAAAAATACCGGATGGTCTCACTCATAACAGGAATCTAGAAAACCTAAACAAGAGACCAGGAAAAAGAATATAAGAAAGAAAAAAATCAAAATCAACAAACAACTATGAACCAGAGACACACTTTGGTGTGTGTGGGGGGGGAGGAGGAGGGATTGGGGTCAAAATCAGGGGGTTGCAATTGTATGGGGAATATAAAAATAAAAACAAGTGCTTTCAAGATCTACCTAGGAGTTACTCTGAGGCCTTGACTTAGTAAAGTGAAACTCCATGAAATCAAGCTAAGAATAACTTTCTAGGAAAGAACAGTTCTGTAGAGTTATAAGATAAATTTCCCATAATGCTAGTACAGGGCTAGTAATTATGCTTCCAGAAGAAAGTGTGGAGAGACCACCTTTGACTCTGTGGAGCATTTAACAGACACTGCAGAGCACTCAACTTACTAGTGGGATTAAAGTAGCCCTCTACTTACTATTAAAAAAAAAAAGAGAATCAAGTCTCAAAAAGATCAGTGTGACCTACAAGTAAATTCACTGCCTATCCACACTCTTTAAAGGAAAAACAGGAACATTCAACAATGTAAAATCTATAATGTTCATCATTTAATAATAATTCTCTAGACATGCAAAGCAGCTAGAAAATGATTTCCATAAACAGGAAAAACAATATCAGTAAATGCACACAGGCGCAGCCACAACAGAGAATGACTGCATTGGCACACAAAGGAAGTTAAATATGATTTTAAAAAATTAAGAAAGATATTAATAGAACAAGGATACAAACAAAAGATATTAAAAAAGTCAAAAGGAAATTTGAAAAGGAAAATAAATGAAATGAAATGTTTTTTGGATAAGTGTTACTGCAATTAATTCCTTTGAAAACATAATAACTAAACAACCCCAAAATTAAGCACACAGAGTACAAGATTTTTAAAAAGAAGAATTTCAAAGAAAATATCAAGTGGTCTGACTTGTATGTAATTGGAGCTAAGAAAAAAGGTTTGCGGGGAAAAAACAGAAAATATACTTAAAGAAATAATGACCAGAAAATATGAATTTGATAAAAAAATTTAGAACTTACAGATCTAAGAAACTGAAGCAGGAAAAAAATCCCCCTAAGATTCACTAGTATTGAATTACTGAAAAGCATATAGAGACATCTTAAAAGTAGTCAAAGGAAAAGGGTCAAATACATATAAAAGAATAGATAAGAATCACCTTGGAATTCAAAGGAATTCTTGCAAACAGAGGCGATGGAATGATGTATTTAAAGTATGGAGAGAAAGCTACTGCTGTCGTTCTAGAATTCTACACTTAGTGAAAATATCTTCCAAAAGTCAATTGACAATAAAGACTTTCTTATGCACCAAAGCTGCCAGAATCTGTTGCTAGCAGACATGACTTACAAGAAATATTAAAGGAAATTGCCCAGACAAAATACAAAATGAAAAAGTGAATTTACAAAAAGAAATGAATGCAGAAAGTGATAAATTGGAAAATGTAAAAATATTTTGTCACCTTCAAAGTTAATTTAAAGAATATTTAGGTAAAATTAAGGTTAAAAATATACCATGTGTTTATAACCTGTGTAGAAATAAAAATACATGACAGTAACTGTACAAATTATGGAATAGGACAGTAAAAAAGTATTTATAGTGCATATGAAATTGCTTAATATTATGTGATATGGATTGTATTTAGTTAAAGATATAGAGAAACCCATTATATGTGTGTGCATATATGCACATATATAATGAATAAATCATGAAAATAAAATACAATCATAATAATGATCAGAATGGTTTATGATATCAGAGAATTAAATTAGATACAAAGAATATATCTTGAAAAACCTCAGATATTTGAAAACTCGGTGATATCTTTCTATATAATTTATTAAAAAAGAAATAAGATGGGGCCTCCCCGGTGGCGCAGCGGTTGAGCGCTGGGTTGCGAAGCTGCCCGCAGCCTCTGCAGCGCCGGTTCGATCCCCGGTGCTCCCCGGGCACCAGAGGAAGGTCCCACATGGTCTGCTGCTCCCCTCAGCAGTGTACTTCGGTCCTTCTGCCTGTTCTGCTCCCCCCTCTGGCTCTGGTGAATTCTCTCACCCTCCCGCACTTCTGACTGTACCCAGTGCTTGTATAAATCAATCAATCAATCAATCTTAAAAAAAAAAGAAATTTAGAAAATATTTTTAATTGGAGGAAATAAAACACAACATATTAAAGTTTGTAGCTGTAATCAAAGATATGATTAAAGGAAAATCTTTAAGTGCTCACATTTGAAAAGAATAAATATCTGGGGGAAATTCAAGGAAGCACCCAAGGGGTCATCCCCACCCTTTTCTTTCTCTTGAATGCATTTCTTTGTTGCTCTTGACTCAAACTCTTGCAGCCTCCCTTCCCTTTTCACTACCCTCCTCCCCTAGCTTCTTGATCTACCTCTTTAGTTCACTGACAGGATTGATTTCTAGATTCATTATAACATCTTGATATTTTAGGTCTTTAGAGTGTATTTTAATTTTGAGAAAGCATGAAAATATTGGGAGGGGGCAGGGAAGATGGGGAAAAAAAGGAATTTATTGAGGCTCCACTGCAGGAGAGCACTTTTTGAAACTTTTTGTTCATTTCATCCTCATGGCAGTGTTATGAGGCTAGGCTGTATTTTCCACATTTTATGAAAAAGAAAACTTAGACTCAGAGAGGTAATATGTAGTTCATAGTAGTTATTGGTACTTAATGGCAAAGCAGAAATTTAATGCAAGCCATCAGGCCGATGCATCGACTTCTGCCTCATTCTACCACCTTATTCATTTGGGATTTCAGTAAATTTGATAATCGTGTATTGTAAAGATTAGGTGGGAGGCCCTATTTTAAGTACCTCAGACATAGCAATTCATTTCATCTTAACAAGTCAATGATATGATATACATCTCTACTACTATGATCATCAACATCACATGGAGAAACTGAGTCACAAAAACTTTAAGTGATTTACCCAAGATTAAAGTTGACCCAGAGTTGACCCAAGCTGACTGGCTCAGAGTCACTGCCCTAACCACTCTAGACACTACCTTTCTCCACAAGTGGCCAACTTTATGTTTATCCCAGTGACCCTGGGATAGCATTCCCACTTGGAATTCCCACCCATCTGCTGTCTATCAGCAGCTACATCAGAAGTCAGCCAGGCAGAGACACACAGGACAGTGAAACCTTCAGAAGTTTATTTCTTTTTCAGACTTTCCCTAGTTCAGGTAACTATTAAAATCACAGGTACTAGACTCTGTTTTCACCCTTTGGAAAACACATTTCCCAGCCCTCAAGCCTGCACATTCCGTCTCAGCTCAAGCTGGGAAGAGAATTGGTTTTGACTTTTTTTTTCTAAGGAAAAGTGAGTTTCACACATCTAGTTGATCTCCATGGGTTGCTTTTAGGTTTTGTTTTTATTTTATTTTTTAAGGGGAAAATATAAATTGGGAAATTGTCCAAAAGGATATATCAATTATTTACACTGTATTTGTGCCGACATTTCTCCCAGCTGCTGCTAAAAGGCAAGAGGACCTTTTACAAAATGTTTTACCTGTGGCAACTCCCTTTTATTTGTTACCTTTGAAGAAGAAAATTGGATTTTCCAAGAAGCAGTGTGAAATGTGTTCTGAGATCACGTCTCCCCTCTGGTTTCCATGGGGAGTAGGTGAATTTTTTTCAAAGATTCCCTTCTACTCACATTGCCACTCTAAAAATGAAATAATGTATCTAATTGTTAAATTTGGGAAGAGTAGCCAGATCAAATTGTGTCCTCTTATATTGCCTTAAACCTATCTTTATGGCAGAGAGGGAACTAGCCTCAGATTTGTATGGCTGGCTCATACCTCAAAAGACACTTTCTCCATAGAGCTTCAAGCTGACCATAATTAAACAAAAAGTGGAAATATTGTTGGAAGAAAGTTCTCTTGGGCCTAGGAAATGTCATGATAGCACCAGTGGCTACAACCATGGCAGCGGAAAACCACAAGATTTTGTGGAAACTGAAATACTAAGCAGAGTTCATGGTGACTTGCAACTGCCACCATCCAAATTTCTAATCATTGCAAGGAGGCAGAAGCTCTCAAGGGACTGTCTATCATAATGACGCTAATATGGCCGCAAATTCTTTATCTCCCATCTATGGTAAACACAGAGCACAAAATCAAGCTGTTTCGAGAACACTTCTGACAAATATTTTTAAGCTCATGGACTCAGGGCCTACAGTTTGACAACCTGGTGAAACAACAACTTTTCAGAGACCGTTAAGTTTCTGCTCTATTTTTGCCAAAATTAATTGGTAATAAGGAAGACCTGCTAAGTGTTAACAACAGTTTGTTGTTGTTGTTGTTGTTGTTGTTGTTTTCTATTTAAGTTCTGAGCAATTTGAGAAAATATATGAGATAGAGAATAAAAATACCAGCACAGATGAAGCCGGAGTGAGTGGCTGGTTCTGCAAGTCAAGTGAACTTTTGACTAGTGAATTTCAGAATGAAGCAGACCTATCTGCTGGGTCACACCACTGCTGGACTCAGCAGCCCTCACGTGTCCCCTGTGCTGCAGGAGAGTGTTCCTTGAGGGGAGCTGTGCTCAAGAGCATGAACAACTCTCCTGTGGGAACCAAGAGCAGGGAAATGGTGTTTTCATCTTGCAAAGTCCAAAATAGTACAATTTTCCTATTTTCCATTTCAAATCATTGTGCTTTTCAATAAAAGCACAGACTAAAAGGTTGGCTTATTACAAGCCAAGGAGCTCAGTTCTTTACTCCTTCCTTCATCTTCCCTCCTTACATCTTACTTTTTTTTATTTTATATATATTTTTACATCATTTCTCATTTTTGCACAATGTATGCATTTTCATCTTGATTATAGTCGCCACCCAATTTCCATCCCCCTTGTTTTGATCCTACTCCTTTCCTCCTCCAACCCCTGTAGTGTGTCTCTGGTTTATAGTTGCTTGTTGATTTTGATTTTTACTTTATTATAATTAGTTTTTTTTCCTGCACCCCTATGTTTATAGCAGCACTGTTTACACTAGCTAAGCTTTGGAAACAGCCCAAATGCCCCAAAATAGATGACTGGATCAAGAAGATGTGGTACATATACACCATGGAATATTACTCAGCAATCAAAAAAGATAAACACATGCAATTTGCAGCAACATGGATGGAGCTGGAAGGGATCATGCTCAGCGAAATAAGCCAGAAAGAAAAAGAAAAATACCAGATGGTCTCACTCATCTTTCCTTTTTTTTTTTTTTTTTGTGGGACCCTCGCCAGCGGCCGGGGAACAAACCAGTGTTACAGAGGCTGTGGGCATCCTTGCAGCCCAGGGCTCAACTGCTGCGCCACCAGGGGAGGCCCACTCATCTTTCCTTTTTTACAGCACCTGTGGTTATATGGTGTAGTAGTTACCATAAGACGAGACTTGGCTCTACCATGGCTGTAACAACATGCACATCATTTTCTATTGTGAACATTTCAGAGAGGGCCATTCCAGATAGTCATGTCAGAAAGGTGAAAAGCACTTACTTATAGTCATTGGTTAAAAAAAACACAATTTTTAAATAAGCTTCAAATCCAAGGAAGGACATGACCAAGGAAGCAAGCATATCTCTTGCATTCTTCGTTGCCTGAGAGCAGATTCCAGATCATCTGTTCCACCCTCATAGATACTAATCTCTCCTTCCACAGTCCTCCACCATATCAATTTCTGTCCACAAAAAGTAGATTTATTCTACTTTTAATTTTTTTGCTGGGCTTTCATGGACAAGGTGATAAACTACAGCTTTTTAAAAAATTTTTTTAAAGATTTATTTATACAAGAGTTGGGGCATTAGCCAGAGGTGTGGGGGGTGAGAGGATTCACCAGAGACAGAGTGGGGAGCAGAACAGGCAGGTGGACAGAAAGCACTGCTAAGGGGAGCAGCAGGAGAGACAGGAGAGGTCTGCCCTGCCATGTGGGTATCTCCCTGGCCAGCCGGGAATCGAACCCACGCCGCAGAGGCTGCGGACAGTTTCACCGCACAGTCCTCAACCCGCTGTGCCACTGGGGAGGGCCCATAAACTACAGCTTTTTTGAAAGTGACGTGGTGGGCTTAAACGCAGCAAGAGTGTCCACCCAACTGAAACCAAGCTCTGGTTCCTCCCCACTGCATGGGGTGGGTCAGTGACAAGGCCATTAGTCGATGCCCTATCTGGACACGTCCTCTGTCATATATGACACCCGCCACAGTATTTGCTAAGCTGATTCATCAACATGGAAAAGATTAACCAATTTAATTTTAAAATTTTATTCCTAAATTAGTTCTTCTCGAGTTCGCCACCTCCCTGGGGGCTTGGGGAGGATTAACACATGCCAGTTGGATTTCGGAAGGCAAGACAATTTTTCTTGAGTTATGGAAGACTTTGAAAAGATTTTTTTAAAGCTTTTTTTTTTTTTTTTGCAAGACATTAACTCTCAGTAAATGTTTATTTTTAATTTTAACCTGAAACTAAGTTTGAGAAATTCCAGCCCACATGGATTTTGCTTGTACAAAACTCATCAAAAGGGCTTACAGAAGACAGCCTCTGATAAAAACCGATGATGAAATTGCTACTTGAACTCCAAGCAAGTCTGGAGTGTTGTATTTATTATGACTCCATTTACTAACAAATCTCCCATTGGTTGAAATCCAGATTAAATAGATGGAGAAATTTTTATACTCTCAAAACAAAAAAGAAAGAAAAAAGGGAGGGAGAGTAGGGAGGAGGGGTGAAGAGAAAAGAGAGCTGCAGAAACCACACTTCCTGATCAGCACCCACAACAAGCTAATGCAAAATGATAAGGGCAGGGAAGCTACTGAGAAGAGATTCATTGATGAACACCTAGAAGAAACCTCTCAGTTCAGTGGGCTCTCAGTAAGGACTCATCTGGAAACCAGCACCACCCACCTCAGGGCTTCCCTCTCCATTGCCCCACCTTGCCTCCTGAACCCATACTTGGGCCTTGCTTCACTCTCAAGTTTTCTGCAGACAAGAATAAATACAGACGATGCCTTCCAGGCTTCACCTGGGCTCTTTCTGTGGCCCCTAGCACATCCCACAATTCCCTCATGCAGGCCTGGAGGTCACTGGAGAGAAAGGACTCCATTTTCAATGAGATGTTGGGTTTACCTTGCTTCATCAGGCCGCTTCCGAGGACACTCTAGGAAGCCAGAGCAATTCACCTGCAGGATCAGCCTGGTGAAATGGAGTCAACTCAGCCTTTGGCCCCAGGGGTCTAAGCTCAAATCCCGACTCTTGGTTTTGTTAGCAGTTGAATGCATTCTGCAGTCTGAGTTTTCTTTCCAAGATGCAATTCTGACTGGTGCCTACGTCCCCTTAGAACTCATCAGTAATTCACACCTGCTTCCCCCGTGATATGCAAACCTTGCCCTCTGGCTTGCAGACTGCAGATTCTATATCCCAACCACGCCCCACCTTAAGCTTTCCCCTAAACTATACTTTCCTTCACACTTAAAACACAGTATTGTGGGCTCTTTTGCCTGACTCTAGAACAGAGAACAACTTACTTTTCCTGCAAAAGGTAAATGTAAATACGGTAAATATGTTTTCAGACTTTGTGGGCCAAATAGCCTGTGTTATAACTACTCACCTCTGTCACTGTGGTGGCAAAGCCGCCACAGATGCTACATAGATGAAGGGACATGGCTGTGAACTAGCACTAGCAGATGGGAGATTAGGATGATTGGTGGGAATGTAAGTTCAAGCCCTCGTCTAGATTTTGCCTCACCCCACTTGACACCTTCATCCGCATTTTTGTTTTTTTTTTAAGATTTATTTATTGATGCATACAAGAGCTGGGATATAAGCCAGAGATACAGGGGGTGAGAGAATTCACCAGAGACAGAGTGGGGAACAAAACAGGCAGACTGACTGAAACACATTGCTGAAGGGAGCAGCGGGCAAGGCAGGAGAGGTCTGCTGCACCATGTGGATAGCTCCCTGGCTGGCCAGGGATGGAACCCGTGCTCCAGAGGCTGTGGATTGCTTCACAGTGTGGTGCTTAACCTCTTGCGCCACCAGGGAGGCCCCATCCACATTCTTATTCCCCCTGCCTGGGATACTTTCTCTCTGCCTTTCACATAGCAACTCATTTTTAGCTGGGTTTTAATTTTTCTTGCCCTCACCTGGAAGCTATTTCCTCCAGGGGGATTTTTTACTATGACTACATCTGGGTCTTGTTACTTTATCCACCACTGGCATATATATATATATATATATATATATATATATATATATATATATATGCATATATATATCTACACATACATATATATAAAATAAATAATATATATTACATATTTATATCTTTCCCTAGACTGTAAGCTTTACAACACAGGACTAAGTCTACTTTGTTCATTTTATACCCAGTAACTTCACCTAGAGATATTCAATAAATGGTAGCTCTATTGTTATTGTTGTTATTATGGTAGGATTAGATTCAGAGGACCATTTTGGGTGAGCCTGAGAGCCCAGCAACTCTTCTATCAGGAAAATCAAACTGACAGACTCACAAAGTTTTCCCCCATCAGGGTTGCCTCAGGGTCTGCATGGGAGTGATTTTAGCTGGTAAGTCGGTGCAGTAGCCTGAGTCCAGAGTCATGGTTCTCAGCTTCACGCCCATTGGAATCACTCGGGAGAGCCTCAGACTTACTGATACTTATAGCCGATCTGCAGAGACTCTTATTTAATTGTTCTGGGGTACAGTCTGAGATGAGAATTTTAACAGTCTCCCCAGGTGTACTTGCTCCCTAGGGCTGCCACAACAAATTACCTCAAATTGGGTGGCTTAGAGCAACAGAAATGTTTTCTCTCAGATTTTTGGAGGCCAGAAGTTTGAAATTAAATTGTTGTAAGCTCTAGGGGAGAATCCTTGCTTCTTCCAGCTTCTAGGGCTGTCAAGTTTCCCTGGCAGCTTGGCTTGTGTCCACATTGCTCCAGCACCTGCCTCTGTCCTTACATTACCCTCTCTTCTATGTGACTCTTGCCATTGGATTTCATGTCCACATGCACAATCCAGTATGTCCTCAAATTAATTGCACTTACAAAGATCATTTCCCCCAAATATTTCTACAAATTCACAGCTTCTAGCAATGAGGACATGAATCTATCTTTTTTGGGGGGTGTAGTGGGGGGGCAATATTAAATTCCCAACTTCAGGTAACTGATTCACAGTTGCCCCCTATGTTATATACACAGGTACCCTGTGTGGGTGAGCTCACACATTCATGCTCAGGCTTGTGCAGGAATTGATCACCTCTTTTGCCAGCTGAGAACCATCTTACCCCAATGAAAGGGGAATAGAAGATTAAGGAGGAGGATGAGGGAACCCCAAGTAAGTGAGACAGAGGGGAAGCAAAAGCATGGATTGAACAACCAAGTTCCTTCATCTCTGTTTTTCACCACTGTCCCCTTCAGAGATTCTTCCCTGTACTTTCTTCTCTACAGGGAAATCTACAGTTTCCAGACTTTTTTTTATTTCTCTTGAAGCATCCTCTCTGCGACTCCCAGCGCACTGGACAGCGGCTGGTTCACTGCTGCTAACTTACCTGCCTGTTTTGTGGGGTGAGGACAGGATCAGGCTGAGCAGCAGTGGCCACTTTCTCTTGTCCATTGAGAAAATTGGGGTTCCTTCCTGCTTCTCTGTTGCCGTTTAACTTTCCAAAGTTAACTTACTTTAGCTCTTGTCAGAAAAAAGTTTGAAAATTGGACAGAGATGATTATATTCTGGAAGGAAGTCATAAGGTTGGGGATAGAATGCTCAGCTAACTTTTGATTTTTCCTCTCTGCCATTTTTCGGGAACCAAACATCATTAGAAGTTCCAATAATTGCAGCACAAACAGTACTTTCCTGGCAGTCCTTCAGCAGCCTCCTTGAAGAGAAATATCTAGGCCTTATTTATAATAACATAATAATGTGATTTAGAAAGATGCAACGTGAATGTGGATTTTGTTTTGACTGAAAAAAAAAATAGACGCTGCTTTCTTTTTTTTTTAATGAAGGAATGGAAGGTTGTGGAAGCTGTTTAGATAAGAAGTCATAGGAGAACAGTGATTGCATTAATGCATCCTGCTGGCTGGCATGTGGGTAACACTCGCTGACTGCTGGCACCAACTACCCTCTGTTATTTTGTTAGAGAAAAAGGGGGGGTGTATACCCATTCTGTCCATTTTAATTTTATTGTCTCTTTCTTATTCTAATCCCCCAATAAAAAGTGCAAAGTCCATTCTGCTGATTCAAAATGTATTTGCAATTTAGAGAAAAATCTTAGTTTCCCCCTTTTCCATTTTGATGAGATGATGAGCTATCCTGGTAGACTAATTTAGATACTTTTCAGGTGTACTTACTGAAAAGAGAATTGCCAAAGAAATGCGAAAAATGCTAGTACTTATCGGAAATGCAAATGTGGCATTTGTTCAGCTTAATGTGCATACCTTACCCGGGCAACAACAGAAGAGACAATTAGAATGCAGTCGTGGTTCCAAAAACTCACCCTTTCTTCCAACTAATATGACATTCTTTCAAAAAGAAAAGAAAGAAAGAAAAAGGGAAAAATATGTGGTTTTGCTTCAGTTACCAACACACACACAAAATGCCAATTTGGTAAGGGTTTTATTTTAACTAAAAAAAATCTGTTATTGTGCAATTATTGTCAGGACAAAATGGCAATAGAGGAATTTTATGTCTGTGCCGCATTCATTATGGCTGGGTTTTAAGAGCAATGGAGCACAGGTCAACCAGTGTTAGGAGTGACAGTGGGTGTTATTCTCTACTGAGGACGACAGAGAATAGTCCTGTTTATTGCCCATCATTTCTCAATGATTTTATGCCATCATTTGGCAGATGAATAAAATAACTGTAGCAGGCATGCATGTAAATAAATTAAGCATTAAGAACCAGCGAGTTGTAATCATCTTTCTTTGAGAATGTACTAAATAGTTGCAATCAGTGAAATGGACGAGAAATTGCATTAAATTGCAGTTTCAGTCCCAGAGCGAACCAGCTAAAACGAGACTCGGGGTGCAAGGGGCTGTGTGAGGGGAGAAAAGAATGCAATTGTCTTCTGGGTGTGTTTTAGACTATAAAACCACACTGGGCAAATAATGTATGGGTCACTTAACCTTCCTAAGTGAAAGTATCTATTATTGATGAGCAAACAACAATGAATGAACTCTTTAGCCATATATTACCATTTCCCTCATTTACGCATTCCAGTCATCTGGGCGGGAGAACCATGGCAAATATAAAACCAATTGTCCCCCTGGATCATAATGACTCTTCCACAACTGACCACTTTAATTATTCAGAGGGTCCTTTTAAAAATTAAGATTGATTGGAAATAAGATGAGGGAGGTTAATGAGGAGGTGTGCAATTTTTCATTCTTCTTTTAGAAGGAAAGTGAGAATCATTTTCTTCACTTTTAATGAATCAGTGGTTGGACTTCTATGGGAACAATCCAAGATGAATCTGAAATATCTATCTTATAGTGTCAGAAAGTAAGTGCTAAGAATATAAACAATAGTTACAGCAAAAACACCCTATAATGATGGGATCTGTCAAAGGTAGCAACCGAAGAAAACTCCCAGTGGCCAAAGTTAGAACAGTTAAAGTGGTGATACCATAATAAAATGGTATTAGACTATAACCTTAAATATGAAATAAATATCCATGAGCCATACTGACATAAACGAAGGATTGAATTAACAAATAAATAAGGGCACATAGCAAACTTCCTATGCAGAGGAATTCCAAATAAGTTTAGATATTTCACCCTCAAAATAGGGAGCATAAATCCAAAATTCATAAGAGTAGCTGTAAGCAGTAGAGAAATCTGACAAATGTGACCTCAACCAAGTGATCAAGGTCAACAACCTCAGTAATAAGTCATGTCGATAATATGTACCCGTGACATGATGTGATGAAAACGGCCCTTCTCCTCTGTGGTCTTCTGCCTGCAAAACCATAACCCCAGTCTAATCATGAGGAAAGCTTCAGATTAATCTCAGTAGAGGGACAGCCTGCAAAATACTCGGCCAATACTCCTCTACTGTCAAGGTCTTCAATAACGAGCATAGTCTGAGAAATTGTTACAGCTAAGAGGAACATAAGAAGACAAGATGATTAAATGTGATAGGATGTCTTAGATGGTATCCTAAAATAGAGGAATCATGTTAGATAAATACTAAGGAATTCTGAATAAAGCATGAGCTTTCGCTAATCATAATGTGTCAGTATTGCTTCATTGATTGCAACAAACATTAATACAAGGTATTGATATTAGGGAAAACTGGGATTAGAGTATGTGAGAACACTTTGAAATTTTCCTCTAAATCTAAATCTGTTCTAAAGAAATTAAGTTCATAGACAAGAAAAAGTTACTCAAGGAGAGTCATGGGCTAAAGAGCATATGGAATAACTGTATGGGGGCAGGAGAAAGAGATTTCACAAAGGGATAGAGTAATTAGGATTCCTGACTATAACTTGGCCAGCTACTGGTTTAATCTACCTTTGTTAATATTCATCCAACACAGCTCCATTGCATGTCTTCACTTACCAGGACTTATACTAGGAGATGAGGATACAATGGTAGACCAAGAAAAAAACATGTCTACTATCCCCAGGGAGTCAAATGAGTAAGGAAATAATCATGCCAGAAAATATAAAATCCAGATGGTGGTTGCTGTTACAAAGAAGAAGCACATAGTTGCATGAGAATACAAATGGGTGCATGATACCTACCAACAACCAATGGACTCTGTCTACCCATTTCCTCCCGGCTCCTTCCCCTCTGGTAACTATTCTGGTGTCAGAACCTAAGTGTTTGTTTTGTGTTTTGTTTTGTTTGTCCTATTGATTTTTTTCTCCTTGGTATTCCACAAATGAGTGAAATCATACAGTGTCTGTCTTTTTTACTCTCTGTATCTGTCTTATTTATTCTGACTTCTCTCACTTGACGTATTCCCATTCATATAGTCACAAATGGCAAATTTTCAACTTTTTAATAGTAGAGTAGTTTTCTATTGTATATTTAAACCATTTCTATCTGTTGTCATTGTTAAGTTCTTGGTTTATTTTCATATCTTGGCTGTTGTGAATAGAGCTGGAATGAACATAGGGGTGCAGATAGCTTTTGAATTAGTGTTTTCATCGACTAGCAAATACTCAAAAGTAGAATTACTGAATCATGGCAGTTCAAGTTTTAATTTTTTGAAGAACCTCATACTTTCCATAGTAGTTGTACCAATTAAATTTCCTATCAACAGTGCACTCGGTTCCTTTTATCTCCACATCCTTATCAACACATTATCTCTTGATTTTTTGATAATAGCCATTATAATTGGTGTGAAGTGAAATGTCCTTCACAGTGAGAAATTGTACAGACTTGCATTTCCCTAATGCTAAGCAGTGTAGAACATCTTCTTTTGTGTGCATTGCTGTCTGCATATCTTCTTTGGTGAAGTGCTTATTAGATCCTTCACCCACTTTTTAGATGGGTTTGCATGTTTTTTTGTTGTTGAGTTGTGTATATTGTTTATGTGTTTTGAATATGACCCCTTTTCTGATATGATTTGCAAATATCTTTTCCCATTCAGTAAACTGTCTACTCATTTTAACAATGTCTTTTGCTAAATAGAAGCTTCTTAGTTTGACTTTAGTCCCATTTTTCTATCTTCTGTTTGTCTTACTGGTCGAGGCACATCCACAAAGTCATAACCAAGACCAATGTCCAAGGGATGCTTAATTTTTTTTTCTGTGTATTTAATGTCAGGTTCTTATGTGCAAATCTTTACTCCATTTTGAATTAACTTTAGTGTATAGTATAAAATAGTGCTCTAGTTTCATTCTTTTGCATGTGAATGAACAATTTCCCCAGCACCATCTCCACGGTATGCTTTTGGTTCCTTTGCCGTGAAATAATTGTGGTTTTATTGCTGGGTTCTTGATTCTGTTCCATTGTCTATCCCATTCTGTAATGATAGATATGAGATAGATAGATAGATAGATAGATAGATAGATAGATAGATAGATAGATAGATAGATAGATTTGACTCATTTTTAAAATCTATGTCCATGTAGAATTTGCCATCACACACACACACATATATATGTACTTATATCTGTTCTTTTGACTTACTAATCTATTTGATGATAATTTGATTGCTCAACCAGTATTGAAAAACTCAGAAGGGCAAGACAAAATTTCCTCTTTGTGTCTACAAGGGGTACCTATAATCAGAAAAGCTAAGAAAGGTGTTCCTGACCCATTATTAAAGTCACAGTGGTAATACATGCACCACTGTGAGAGGCAGGGGAGACTTGACTCACTCACTTCGAAAAACATAACTATTTGAGATTTCATACTTCGTTTTGTCTTTTGCAGTCAGCCTGAACAGATCAACTGTTGTGCAAACAACTTCCATTTTGTTTAGTTTTGATAACTGTCATTTTGTTATATAGGCAACTGTTTCTCATTTGAAATGGGAAACTCAGAGAGGAAAAATTCCAAAAAATCAAAAGATTTTAAGACTGCCTGACAGAATTGTTTCATGATAACAAATAGAACCATGAGAAATGTTGGAAGTGTGAGCCATTACTTCCTGAGGGTTTTTGTTTTGTTGTTTTTTATTGTTTTCCCCCCTCTTCCTAATGATTTCCCCCATAAATAAGAAATAATTGCTTATTTAATAATAAAAAGGAATAATATTCTAAGGCTGCTTTCCTCATATGTGGTATGAATATGACTAATGTCTATTCTAATCCTAGAGGCATTCTTAAGATCCAGCATACAAATAATGAAAAAAAAGCTTTAACCTTTTTTCCTTTGTTCATTATGTAAATTCTATTTTCCAGCTTCCCATTTTTTTTCCCCTCTAGTCTCAGTGCTTATTCCTCTCCCCTTTATTTTTTTCTGAATGACTTTTCTTCTCTTTTGTCTTTTTACAAGATAGATATTATTATTCCCATTCTTTTTGGTTGAAGTGAGATATATAAACCTATTAATATGTTTACCTTTTGACATGTTTAGAATGTGGTGAAAGACAAGGAAAATGAAATGAGAAAGTACTGGCCTCTGAATAAAACCATGCAGCTCACAGGAATGGAGAAGACATTTCTGAGCATTAAGTGATAATCTGGCTGCATTGTTAGAGTAAGTAGGGTGTTCAGCATTCTAATCTTTTATATGTTAACAACAGCCCAAGTATATTAATTATAACCTGAGAAATCAACACGAGCGTCTCACACACATGCACCATTTTCCTCCAGGCAAGATGAAGGACTGTTAGCATAAAAATAAAATAATCCTCAGACTCACTGCTAACCTTTGCTCTCATTTTCATTCCTGGTTTTATGCAGGAGTAACTAAGCAGGTTAATGTCACAGAACTGACTGTGATTATTTTTAGTTTAAACAACAGTGTCTGCCCAAGATAAATGCATGAGCCAGATAAATTTCACCCCTGAGAGTAGTTCATCTTCCCTTTACATGCCATTTTCCCTTTACTGCCCTTCAAATGGATTCTGAACATATAGATTACATTATCACATTAATTGAGGATGGGTAAACTTCAAAGGGTTCAGAGTTAAGATGCACCTAGACTTTTAGATTTGGACTTGAAAGCAAGCTTACATTAACTGATCTATGAAGCCATGATGGAGACACCTAATGTCGTTGTCAAATTCCTTTAAACAGACTTTAAATGACGCAAACCCAATGCAGGACTTCAGGGCTTTTGGGTGATCCTCTTTAAACTGATACTGCAAAAGAAGGGAAAAGAATATTTTAAAATTTTTCTAAAATCATATATATGTATATTTATATCAGTACCACGGCCAATGACTCTTGATTAGTGATGTTCATTTAGTCATTAAATAAGAAAAATAGGTGAAAATCACAGTTTGTAGCACTTAGAAATAATGCTATATGGACATTAATTTTTTTTCCTATTGGCTTATTCATTATTCCCATCAACAAACTCACATTGGACTTCCACTGTATCCAGGCACTATGCTATGTAGGTTTTTTTTATTATAAATTTTATTTTAGTTTTTGAAGCTACTTTAGCCACTAGGCTCTTAGCTCAAGTGACATATGTCATTTCTGGGCCAAAGATTGTAATTGCTGACAGAATTCCTGCATAAATGCAGAGTTCTCTTCAGTTGAAGTGACTGAGTTATATGTCTTGTGCTGTTGAGTTACAACATTGGGGAGATTAGCAGCCTGGGTTTCAAAGTGTGTCCTTCTCCAACCCACAATGGACAAGTGTTATGAGTGAAAAATAAACCTTAGTTGTGTTAAGCCACAGGAATTTTAGATTAATTTGCTATTGTGGCACAAACTAGTTAATCTTGACAAATACTGTAGTTAACTGCTTAACTAGTAGTCACGATGATAAGAGTTGCAAGTTATTAAAACCATAACCAAAATCCTATAAAGTCGCTATTATCATTCACACTTTAGAGGTGAGGAAATTGAAGCTCATACTCTCAAGTAATGTTCTCAAGTACACATAGTTTATAGGAAGCAGAGAAAGTTTATATTAAGCCAACACCGTGCTCATGAATGTGTCTCCCATGCTCTAACTGGAGGCTACACAGAAGAATGAACATATTTTATAATATTAGGAAGATGTTTACTAATCTGTCCTAGTAGCTCAAGCTTGCTCAGTGCTCATAGAACAGAAATATATTTATAGCAGAGCATCTTGACAGGTTTTCTACAAATATCTGGGTCCTCAAGATACTAAAGACAAAGACTTATTCTGTGGTAAAATAATTTTTGTAAAAACACTCAATACAAGTTGTATAAGACCCGAATTAATAGCCCATTCAGATTCACTTCCCATGTCCTTCAACTGCCAATCCTGTCTCTGTGATGACAGCTGCCACTACCTGGTCAACCAGCTCTCTTGGAAAGTACGGGGCTCCAGCAGCACCTCTCTTGCTCCTGCTGCTGTAGAGTTAAGACACAGTTCCCAGAGGCATCAGCAAGACATATTGATACTTGCTGAAAGTGGATTGTTGCTGCCTCACAGCCACAACAGGGGAGAGCTTGAAGCCCTCCAGTGGGCAGAGACAGGTGGTATGATACCATTGGCCACCAGCGAGGCATGGAGAAGAGGTGCCTGGCGATGGATGGACATCAACTTCTGCACAATACAAATGAGCTCTCTGGTTTCTTAATGAACCTTCTAGCTCTGGTATTATAGACGTGAAGGTCTGGGTAGAACTATAGAAAGGCCCCACGTAAATGAGCACAAACAAACCAACTTTGATAACTGTGAAAATCAAAGGAGATTATCTCTTTAAAAGGTCAGAATAGTAGAAACTATAGTAAGACTTTCCTGGATATCCAGTAACCTCCAGTTGCTTAGCATTATAGTTATTACTAGACTTATATCCCTTCTCGTCTTCAATACAGAATAACTTGCATTAATATGAAAAGTCAGTTTATAATGTCTAATAAGGTTAATGCATCCCCCCTCCCAACATGATATTCCTGTTTTGCTAAAAGCCTTCAAAATCTAATGTAAATGAAAATGTTGGGGTGATTTCCACCACAGCAACAAAATGGTCCAGCAAAAATTTTTGAGCAGTGAGGCTGTTGTTGCTTCTTGCCACAAAGTCATTGAATTTGCTTGAGGAAGACCAATTCTTTGGTGGGATATACTGAAGAGCATATACCCAAAAATATATGTTAATCTCCCCAATATACAGGTTTTTATTCAGGGGAACACTAAGAATGCTTGAGTCAGCACAGTTCCATGTAAGGCCATGTTAGGAATCAAATATTTGGTGGAGAAAGGAAATGTAAGGAGCAAAGTGTTGCTACCAGCTTCTCTTGAATCATCTTTTCTCATGCTTGTTTTTCTGTCAAGTGAGCATCTTTAAAAACATGACAGTAATAGTTCATTGTAAAATGACCTGGACTTGTAAAGTGACCTATCCTCAGATAACCTGGACTTGAGTCTTGGCTAGGCTACTTACTCCATAGGTGACTCTGGAGAGTTAAATCTAAGTTTCAATTCTTTCCTCTGCATTGGATGCAATAAATAATATCCACATTACCCAGATCATCAAGTTATCATGATTTTTAATATAATCATGGTTCTTCTATTCTTTGTATAATCTGGATAAATAACTTAAATTGAGTGCTATTTTCTTCATGTCAATGCTCCCTTGAGAGATTTAATACAGATAATCGTCAAGATCCTTCTAGCTCTGGTATTATAGATCTATGCATACCAAAGCGTTCATTGGGCTATATTAGATAAATGCAAACTTGATGACCATTACGATTTACAACTTGTATTAATTTTACAGTTTTGAATGTTGTAATCCATAGGAACCAGACTTTTCTAAAAAAGTAAAAAGCATATTTCTTGATACCCGGCCTCCAACTTGGTACTATTGTCAGTGGCAGAAATTTGTCTCCTTAAAGGCCATTGCTAAGAAGCATAGAACTCTTTGCTCCTCCTGCTTGAAATTGATGACCTTCCCGCTCTAACCACCAGAGGGGAGACATCATCTGCTTCATGTTCTGATTTACACACAGGAGTTTCTAGTGGCAGGTTCAAAATTAATGAACCCATCCCCTCCAGAAGTCAGAGCAGCAGAATCATTAATTTCTCACTGATTGCAAGGAGGAAGAATAAAGGCTCTAAACGCCCACCTTCTCTCTTCTCCTCTTCTTGGAAGGAGGCTGGAGTACTGCAAAGGGAACCTGATTGCCAAAGGGTTATAAAAATGCTCTTGGAAGTCACTGCATGTTACCATTTCTTAAAAATGATGATAAACCACTTATCAAGTCTTGACAGTGCACTTGGTGGTAAGCTCTGCTCCTTGCACATATTTTCTCATTTAATCCTTACAACAACTCCATAAGGTAAATGTCATTCTTATGCCCAGGACTTTGAGGCTTAGAAAAGCTAAATAAGTGAGAGGAGTGTGAAATGGGGATTTTAATCTACATTGGTTTAACTGCCAAGTCTGAATTTAAGCTAGTAGTTATCAAATATTTTGATCTCAGGGCTGCTTTACCACCTTCAAAATTTTTAAGAACTCCAAAATGGTCACCTCAGTACGTCAGGTCTATCAATATTTACTGCACTAGAAATTCAAGCTGCGGGCCTCCTTGATGGTGCAGGCAGTTGAGCGCAGCTCTGTGGAGCTGTCTACAGCCTCTGCAGTGAGGGTTCGATCCCTGCCGGTGAGATACCCACATGGCACGGCAGACCTCTCCTGTTGTGCCTGCTGCTCCCCTCAGCAGAGTATTTCAGTCAGTCTGCCTGTTCTGTTCCCAGTTCTGTCTTTGGTGAGTCCTCTCACCCTCCCGCACATCTGGCCTGTACCCCGGTTCTTGTATGCATAAATAAATAAATCTTTTAAAAAATAGAAATTCGAGCTGTGAAAAATTTAAAGCATAAGAATGTGCAGAATTTCTGCTGGTCATTGAAGTGATTAAGACATCCTCAAATTATTTAATCCCTGGAAAACTGCTGCACAAACCAAAGAGAATGAGAGAAAAAGAGAAAAATAACATCTTAGTATTAGGTGAAAATGTTTGACCATTTAACTACCTGAAAAATTTTTGGGGACCAGTAGAGGTACCCAAATAATACTAAGGTAAATGTTTCACTATCTACATTCTACGCTAACCCACTTTGCACATCTAACGGATTGTTCAACTGACATAAATGCCTCCTACAAATCAAGCAGAGATCTGCAATTCTCAAATGTTTTATATCCATAGTGAGGAATTCATTCCCTGTGTCCCTTTACAATAAAAGAGTAAGTCTCTTTTTTTCTGTTCAAACAGTAATTACGGAAGGTCTGTATAAATGAAAGTTGCTTATTGTTATCACCAACTTCTTCCTAACTCCCCCTGGCTTCCTCTCTCCTTCTGCAGTTCTGAAATCAAAGTATTATCTGATAACTTTTTACCATCGCATCTCATAAAAAGATGTGCTTTTGGAAGTAGTTCATTGTTCTTTCAAGAAATATTTATCTAGTGCTTACTATGTTCCTATCACAAAGTAAGGTCCAAAGTTAACAACCGTAAATGCAACTCAGGCGTCAAGGGAAGTCGTCAGATGGGGAAGGTGGGATAAGTCAAAACGTAATTTATAAAAACAATGTTGTAAGTTAAGAATATGGGAACATATAATAACGAGATCTAATTCATTTTTCAGCGATCAGAGAAGATTAAGAAGTGCACTAGCAATTTTACTGCTATATTTCAAAGAGCCCGTTTTAAAATTTAACTCCATTATCCAACTTGATGTCACTTTCAACACTGACTTCTAGTTTTCTCCCCTCTATTTAAATGTTGAAGGTTTCTTTTTTTATATTCAGACACATTGCTTTGCATTTTCAAAGTCAAGTCTCATTGTTATTCCTTCTCTAGGTCCTTTTGTATCATTTCCCTGATATCCCTGGTATTCATAATATCTCCCAAATGAGTACCATCTGCGAATTTCATCAGTGTGCTGTCTGCTCCTTATTCTGGCTTATGAATGAAGATGTTAAATAAGAACAGACATTGTAGGGCAGCTGCTTCCTGTAGCATCCCACCAGGCACCCTCTCAACGTTTATGACACCTCACTGGCATTCATTACATTTTGTTTATATCCTTCAGGTAGCTTTGAATCCCAGGTGATAAAGATGATGTTCAAGTGAATTTAAAATTCTGTGATTAAAATTTGAGCTAAGATGTGGCATAGTTTCTGCTAAGTATTGAATTTTAGAAAGCAGATACTTACTACCTCCTCTCTCTACTTCTGGCCCTGAGTGACTTGAGTATATGCTGAAAACTTCAAAATCTGCATGTGAAGACTGCCTTGTCTCAGAGTACAGGATAATAATATGGAAATAGGTGTCACATTCCAAGGTGATATGAGAAACGATGATCTGGAATATGCAAGAAGTGATCAAAAATCAGCTAAATGGTTCTTAACTCAGCTCTCCAAGGAGGCATCAGGGGTTTGACTATCGGAAACAGTTGGTATACTGTGAGTCTCACCCATTCACTAAGATGTAGGAGAGGTATTTACCCCTTAACTGTAAGCCAAGAGGAATTTAAGATGATTTAGAGAGTTCTATACTTATGTTCTAAAGTATGAGTGGTTAAGTGTAGCACTATGGAGCTATCAGCAGCCACTGCAGCACGTGTTTTGATCCCCAGCCAGGGAGCTACCCACATGGTGCAGCAGACCTCTCCTGCCTTGCCTGCTGCTCCCCTCAGCAGTGTATTTTCAATCAGCCTATTCTGTTCCCTACTCTGTCTCTGGTGAATCCTCTCATCCCCCTGCACCTCTGGCCTATACACCAGTTCTTGTATGCATAAATAAATAAATCTTTTTAAAAATAAATAAAGTTTGGGGGTATTTTATGTTGAGATATTTCATCCACATCAATATCCCAAGGCAAGAAGGAGTGACTGTTAGGTAGTCTGCTTTCCTAGAATTAATCTGTGCAAAATACATGGTTTCATGTGTGAGAAGTGCATGATGAGAAATCATTTGGGCTTATTGTCATCTGCCCTAAAACTGGTTTGGAAAAAAAAAAGGCTTTTGCAGAAAGAAACTAAAGCACCTCTTAATGTCTATTGATGGTGAACGAGATGTAAGAATTCAAAGATGATAGAAATGAGTTCGTCTAGGTCATTGTAAGTGCAGGTGGATATGGGGTGAAGTAGAACTCATGTGTATCTGTTAGCTTTTGCTGCATAAATTAAGCCTCCAATTTTGGGGCTTAAAACAACCATTTACTTACTTTTCAGGTCACCAAGGAGGGAAATCATCTGGACATTCATTACAATTTAACCACTCATATTTCTTTGGTTAGTTAGGTATGTGTCCATTGGGGGCTCACTGATCTAAGGTAGCCTCAACTGAAATAACTAGTCCCTGCTCCATAAGGTGTCTCATCCTCCAGCAGGGCTCTTTTATTGGCATCAAAATAGGTTTTCATAAAGAGTGAAAGAATGTAGGAGCACTTAAAGCATAGACTTAAACTGGAATATCTTCAATCCTTCACATTGTGTTGTTCATGGAAGGTCAGATGGCCAACCCAGATCAAATGGGTAGGAAAACAGACCTCACCTCTTAATGAGAGGAGTAATCCTTTCCTGCATTTTTTCTGTGTGTAACATGAACACGAACTTGGAAAGATAGCAATGACTGAGATTACAAAGCATGGTGAGAAAGGCCTCATCCTAAGGATAGCAGAGTAAGGAAGATGAATGGGGAACAAAGGATCCTTCAGATATCTTTGAGCCACCAGCAACTTTTCCCAGTCTCTCTCAGCATTTTTATTGCATGAGAAAAATAAACTCCTTTCCTGTTTAAGCTACTATTTGTAGGGGTTCCTGTTTCTTGCAGGCAAATACATTCCTGACTGATAGAATAACAAAATTTTGTAGAAAAGGAGCTAAACTGAGCTACAGGAATAAAGAGGGATCAAATTAAGAGAAGAGTCATAAAAAATGGATTAAGAGTTATATGAGAAAATATCAAAGCAAGTACAATTTTTCTGGTCAGAATAGAAAATACAGTGTGAATGGTTAGTGTGCAAAAGATTATGAATAAGCTGAGTTTATTTTTTTATAGAAGGAGCAAAGCAAGAACCCAGGTTATTCTGTCAGAGTTAAATGGAAGAATTCATCTTTGATGAGAACATTATAAACATTAGAATTTTGTCTATGTAGGGTTCTGAATCTCCTGGAAATCTTTAAGAATGGAAAATATCTTTAGGTAGCTAAGATTAGATTATTTTTTATCTCAAAGAAAAATAAGTAAGATAATCCTGTTTTAGTATTTTTCAGTCCTGTATTTCTTCAACAAATTCTTAGTTACATATGAGAACTAGATACAACACAATCCTAATTCCCTCAATAATTTTGGGCAGGTTTTTAAGAAGTGAAGACCCTAACGTGGAATAATGTCCTGGTAACTTTAACTTTTTTTTTTTTCTATATTCAGAATAAGCATCTTGACTTTCTGACTCTACATTTAGTTTTGTTCAATAAGAGATTCCCTGTTTCTTACAGAGATTCACGGTGCTTGCATCCCTCTCCTTCGTAATAAAAAAAATTATTTTGCAACAAATGGTCATATATCTTATAATTGTCATTTTAAATCTCACTTAAACTTTATCATACAGCACATCCATCAGCTGTCTGAATCTATTGTCATTGTTTTCTGCATTGTTCCAATTTCTATGTATCATCTGAAGACCCACCATACTTTGAAATCTAAGCTTTCAGCATGGGATACCCAGGTTTATAACAACATACTGTGTATATTGAATACACTGTGTTAGTAGGATTATGAATATGTGTATATGAATATAATGCATATTGATAACATAGGTGATTGTTTGGTAAGTGGTGGCTGAAGCCAAAGACTATTACAAGTGGTGTCCCCTGGAGGGGGTTGCTGGTGAGGATCGATAGCCCGAGGGAAAATGTGCAAGAAGTATAGGTGTGGGTGGAGAATCTGATAAGAAATAAAAGGGATTACAGAAGGAGCCCCCAGCATTAGGTATTCAGGATTCAGCTTTCAGGATTTCAGCCTTTTAGGTCTTTAGTGATTCCCAGTTCAGCCATTTCTGCCCCCGCATGGCCCGTCTTCCAGAAGGCTGTTGTGGGACTTGGAAGGACAAGGAGAGGCCTCCAGCTGCCTAACTCAGGAGGAAAAGTTGGGAGGCTGTGCAAGTAGCCGAGCGACTGAAACTGTTGCTAGTTTTGCTGTCCTTACAGCACGGAGGGGAAGGTGACTACTCCCAGGCGGCCTCTCACTGAGCTGCGCCAGTGGGGCCTTTTGTCGGTCTTTTGGCCGCTGCAGCTGCTGCCTTGAGTATGGTTTGTCTGGTGCTGGCCGGAGCATCCCCTGGTGAGCATCTCCTGTTGCCTTCATGAGTTGGCTCCTGGCCTGTAGTCTGGCTGCGGGAAGGCACCATCTTGGCATCGTTTGCGTTTAGGACTTTGAAACCCTGGACACTGCTTCGGGTGAGGTACACGGCCATTTTTGTCCTCAGTAGCTCTTTGTTTTCCCTGGTTGGTTAGATAAACCCCATTATTGTTGTTCTCTGAACCTGAGTAGTCTTGCAATAGTGCGCACAGGAGAAGAACTCAGACAGTGACCGAGAAACTATTTGGACGGTGGCCTTGGCCAGTTTTAGTGTCCCTCGCTGCCCTGTATCAGTTTCAGTTCTTGGAATGTTTTTTTCTTCTCTAACTTTTGGCATACCTTCAAATAAGCCTTATTAAGATAGAACTCCAGGTGGACATTATTTATTCTGGTTTACCTACTTAGATACCAAAATCAGGGCTGTAGAGACAGTACATAAAGAGCATCCATACAGATCTGTTACCTGCCTGGAGAGTTTACAACAGCAAAATTTTAGAATGACAGAAATTGATACTATCGGATAAAAATACGCATGCCTTAAAACATTCTTATAGTCAAAAATTATGAATAAGATTCTTTCATTTTGGGGGATTACAAATGAAATCTTCTATAACCCCTCTTGTTTCTCCTGGGTCTGGATGAGTAATCAAAATGGCACCAGACAGGTTAGCAAAGGAAAGACAATGAACTTAATAACATATGTGTAGGGAATGCACATAGTTGTAAATTCGGAAGGATTATGGAGCCAGGCAGAAATATTTAGTCTGTGTTTTAGGACATTGGGCATGAAGGAGAGAGGAGACTTTACAATTCTTCACAAGAGAGACAAAAAGGGGGTGACCTCATTCCTTACTCTGAAAGTAAAGATGATATTATTAGACAGAAAATGTTTACTGATAAACCTGGAACTAGAGGACACCCTCCAAAATTATATTCTTCTAGACTATAAAAAAGAGGGCAGTGACTGTTTGATTAAGAAAAGGGGAAAAATTGGGACATATCAATCTCTTTTTTGACTAGAGAGGGGAGAAGGACTTGGGCAAGAATATAAGCTTCTCCAGCCCTTCTGGGTGCTCAGTGCTCTCACACAGAACAATCTGCATTCTTTAAGTACTGGTGAGATACCTCCTGATTGACCTTTATTCCAGATACCAAGATGTTAAGGGCCTATCGAGAAAAGTCTTGCCCTTTTGGGCAAACTCACCCCAGGTTCTGATAATAGAATTTCTCCTCAATAGGGAAATGAAAGATCTATGGGCATACTTCAGTACTTTTTGAATTTTTCTTGCAATCTGTTTCATGCTATTCCTATCAGTTGACATCGTCAGAGGACTGCCATACCTTGCTTTGAAATGCTGATTACTACACAAGACTTATCTCTAGTATTTTGTATCCTTTATAGAGTATCCTCTAGTATTTATTTTCTAGTCTTCTTTTCTCAAAGAAACACTAGGTTATATCGATTCACTTTCATGGAGGTCTTTCTTTCCCATGATTTCTCAGTAGTCAGGAAAATGCTTACTGCTGCCAAAGGTGAGTTTACATGAAGTTAAGGAAGTTAAGCTCCGGAACCCCCCAGCTGCAAAAGCCCTTTCCAAGACTCTGAGAGAAACCCTATGAATGCCTAAAATATGCATAAATAAGATAATTTAAGCACAATTATTTCAGGTCACTATTTGTTTTCAGGCTAATCTCTGACATACCTTCCTCATGTCAGATCGTATGAATGGGGCTGCAGGTATTTGGGAACCAACTAAGGGGAAATCAAGTTCATGCATTAATCTGTGTTTAGTGGGATATATTTATATAACTCTTTGCTCCTTCTATATATAGTTAAGATATCGCTAGATTTCCTGGCGATGAATGATTTCTAGATACACAGCTGCTGTTCATACCTTAAGACACTGTGAGCTCTACAACCCCAAGGGGCAGGGCCAAAGGTCATCATCTTATGTGCATGTCCTATGGGAGCCAGCATAGCAAGCACATGGAGAAGAAACATGGTTGGTAGCAAGTGGAATTGGAAGCCAGTTTGGAATATCTTCCAGTCGTAGGGTTCTGGGGTACAAAAATGTGGCACAAGGTAAATAATAGATATGGAATTTATGATTAAGATTAAGAGAATGTTGCATAGCATTTCAACAGGAATGTTGCAAATTGCAAGTGATTAGGCAGGGTGGGAGGAAGTTTTTGTACCAGCAAAGAATTCAGAGGGGCAGAAATTTCCAGTAAGCCTGATAAACCAGGTAGTTTAGAGTCACATCTAAAGTCTAAATTAGAGATTGGGAGAGCCAAGCATCTTGGTGATGTAGGATGAATTCACTGGAAACTTTTAGAGATGTAGATTCAGTTTGAGTTTTAGATCAAAACTGAAATGGATGCAATATCAGGGATACAAAACTAACGTCGTGGGTATATGGACCATGAATCACAACCAGGATAAGTTAGCAGTCACTGCCCCAAATGCTCCAAATTCAAGTTCCCTGCATTAAAAGACAGGATCTGGCTATTGCGTTCTCTGGGCCTAACAGAGATAAGAAACTCCTTCCCCTAGCAATAACATGAACTCCAAGGGAGTAGATTAGATGTGGAGTTCATGTCATCCTCTTCACGTGCTGATTCTGATTTCTGATAGGTATAAACATGGCTCTCCTTTGCACACTTGGGTGGCAGATGCTATATTTAAAAGGAGATGATGATGCCTTAAACCCAATGACTCTCTCCATTAACTTGCAGCAACATCTTTTCATTTTGCAAGTGGTTGCTAAAATCATTCATTGACATTAGTGAGCAAAGTTTTACAAAATAACTCATTATATTAATAGTTCTGGCCCTCTTTAGAGGTTTTCGCATTTTCTTTTTTCATTAAAGGAATGTAGCATGCATCCTAGATGTTAGAGTCGCTATTATTAGGAAGAATAGTAGCACCATCGTTTAAATTTACTTACACATTTTATTATATTTGTCCAACTGAGTGCTATTATATTCCAGAATAATGGAGGATATTCATAACCTTCTCCAATCTCAAAATAAACCAAAGACTTAAAGTTTTCCCCAGGTACCTCTAGCCTTGAATTCAAGTATTATTCCTCCTCACATATTCCTCCATTTTGTTTTATCAGAGCTTCTACTTTAAATATTGCTTCAACCCCCTGAGGGTTTTATAAGCTTAACCACAGGCTGCATTTAAACAGACTTCACTCATAATTAATTAGTTGAATGTGTTTAAGTATTACTCTTGTCCAAATAAAGGCAAAATAAAGTGCCTCTCCTTAAATGTACAAAATAGCCACTATAAAATCATAAGCAATAAAGTTATATAGTTGAATTTGTTTCATTTCTTTGACTACGATAAAAATAGAATGTTAGCTTCTTAATAACATTTTCTTATACTAAAGGAAGATATAGCACTTTTGATTGCCTATCAACTTTAATATTTGCTGATATGGAAAAGCGCTAGTCACTGCTAAATATGGAGAAGCCTTGACCTACTTTATTTGATTTTAACATCTTGCATTTTAAAATGCAGGATCAAGGACTGTAGATTTTTATCATCTTTTCTTGGCCTTATCCACAGTAAAGTGAACACAGAAATTTTGGAAGGAGAAAAGATGCAGGACTCTTGAGACCAATTTAATAGAAAGGATTATTTTAAACAAATTAAAAATAAGACACATCGAGACTTGCGTAAGGAGAGATGTGGAATTCTCTTCAGAGAGTGTAAAAACTTGGGCATATTCACAATGAATGTTTGTCTTGGAAAGATTTTATAAGTCAGTACCTCTCATTTCCTTGTCTCTCATAAATCTGTCAGATCCCCAGAGGCATGGGATATTAGGAACTGTCCTTTGGGGTTAATGCAAGAGAGAACTGTGTTGGTCTGGAGAAAACTGTCTACTGTTATGTGTCAAATTTGGGGCCTGTTGATAGAGCACTCACAGACATGGTTAACAGAGCAGATCTACCAAATCTGGACCAGAAGAGAGAAAGACAGTGGCATTGCCTTCGGCAGACACAGCTGGGGGCAAGATGGGGCAGGAAATAGTTGTGCACCTCTCAGCAACCTGAACTAGTGGTTGTAGGAGAAAACTCAACAGCAGACACTGTCATAGGGAGCCAGAGCAAAAAGGGGGAGAGTGGTGAAATGCAGTAGTTAACAGGGAAAGGTTTGAGCATTTTCCCCAGGGTACATATAAAAGTAGACATCTGGGAGGTAAGAGTTAGTACTCCTGCACTTATAGATGATTCTAGAGCCAGAAAAATATTGTTTATGACCAATACTACATATTTCCACCACCCATTTAAGATTAAGTAGAACAGCATAGTCTCAAACAATTTTGGAACAAATAATGGAATTGCAAATACTGCTTCCCAATAGGTTATAGTGTTTGGAATACAGACCACTAAACTCTTACTCAACTATTAAAAAGAGTCCTTAATTTTTTTCTGTTGTGTGTCTGAATGGTCACAGCATTGAAATAAAAATAGATTATGTCCACTTCTTTTGAGTGTCCCCCAAAGCAGATCGATAGATAAAGACCTCTGAACACCTATTTCTTCAATCCCCTCTGCTCATGATAAATATTGGAAATAAATTGTAGACCAGACATTATAATGTATCAGTTAGAGGTAAAAGTTGTCAAGCCAAACAACTGGGTTGGTAGACGACGTGCCATTTACTCACCTTATGGTTTTGAGGGGTTACTTGTCTGGGTCACAACAGTCTTTGCAAAATAATATTGACACTACTAGGATCCAAGTCTTAGACTTGCAGTGAATCAACACACATACTGTGCTTAGAATAGGGCCAGGTGCATTGTAAGCACCCAAGAAGGATTAGCTCTTTTAATCATGGCATTTTTTTTTCTCATTTGACTCAAAATCACTTCCTAAAACAGTGTCCCAAGCAACCACTGTCAATTAATTGAGGTTGTCATAAGAAATAATACCAATTTGTTTATTCTCCATCATTAATAGAGTGAGGAGAGTCTGATACAAGTGATCTGTGTTTCCTTGTTCATAGGGCTTTAAAGACATAACACCATAGATTCTCAGAAGAGGAAAAGAACATAAAATCAGTCCATGGACCTCTTACCCACCTCAATGGCCCCAGCACACATGAATCTGGGCCTTTTGGATGTTATCTGAGGCAGTCCAGGCTGCAATAGCTAAATACCATGACCAGGTGACTTAATCCACAGCTTATTTTCACACAGTTCTGGATCAAGGTTCTGTTCCTTTCAGTTCCTGCTGAGAACTCTTCCTGACTTGCAGACAACAGTTCTCTGCATCCTTAGCTGACCGTTGCTGGGCATGTGAACATGGAGAGATTTCTCTCTTCTTCTGCATAAATCCCATTCTATAGGATAACCCTGATAAGGTCGTTTATCCTGAACTCCCACCTAAGCACCCTATCTTCAAGTATAGTCCCATTGGGCTTCAACATATGAATTTTAGGGGGACAAAGTTCAGTCCATAGAAAACATTTTTGATTTTGTCAAATGAATTTGTCCTCATTGTAAGACACAGTGCTTACAATTATTGCTGAGTGTAATGAAGATGAGATTTCCTGCCATATCTTAGATTTCTAAGAATTTAAAAACACTTCATATGTCCTCCCTAGTTTTTGTTATCTGTAAACTAGCTGCCTTCTCCATTTCTCACTAACCATGAACACTATATTCTTTGTAATTTCTATATTTAAAAAGGGCATCTACAATTGAAAACAGTGCCTTCAATGCAAGCTGATCAATATCAAACGTGAAAATATTCATATTTTCTCTATTTTGTAACTAGTCTTGCTTTGATGCAGCTGAAATTGCCTTTATTACATTAGTCATTGGGTGAGAGTTCATAGGCATGTTGCTCTCAGTCTGGCATTTAGGTACTCAGTAGCACTGGTTAAATTGCTCTAGAATCTATAACACTGGAGTTCTTTGTCACACTGAGTCTTATATTTTTCTGAATCATCTCTAGTCAAAAGGGTTCATAGAAGACTGAAAACTGGGCCCTTTGGGAATTCTTTTGCTATTTTTGTATTTGTAATGAGAATGGTAATAAAGATCTAGACCAGTATGAAGAAGAATTGCAATGTACCGATGTAGAGAATGCCTGCACTGAGGAAATCCTGAGAATTTTTTTCCCATCTCTTTCCAGAACTGCATGGACTTAGAGAGAGAGAGAGAGAGAGAGAGAGAACAAGGGGCTGGGCTTCAGTTATGTGTCTTCAGCAATTGGTTTAACATGTGACTTGCCATTTAAGCAAAAAATGACATTTACTAAGGATTTAATATATGTCAGCTACAGTGCCAGACACTTCCACATTATCTCCTTTATCTCTTCAACAGCTCTATGAGACAGGTCTTATTAGCCTCACTTTACAGAGAAGTTATGGAGTTTGCATGTTACATGTTAAGGATAGTTCTGGCTTTGACTTCCAACTCCCAAGTGCTTTCTGTCATACCTGAGCTAGTAAAATTAGGGTGTCCCCGGGCATACTGGAAACCACAGCTATTACATGGTACATCATCCTGGGACATTCATATTCCTGATGAAAGGTATATTAGTTTACTACATCTGCCAGAACAAATACCACAGACTGGGTGACTTAAGCAGAAATTTATTTTCTCAGAGTTTTAGAAGCTGAAAGTCCAAGATCAAGGTGAGAGCAGGATTGCATTCTGCTGGAGCCTCTCTGCTTGCCTTGTAGATGAGTCTTATTCCAATGTCATTACATGGTCTTTCCTGTTTGTGTCTGGGTCCTAATCTCCTCCTCTTACAAGGATACCCATCATATTAAACTAGGGCCCATTCCAATGACCTCATTTAAGCCTAATTACCTCTTTAAAGATCATTTCTTCAAATACAGTCACAATATGAGATATTGAGGGGTATGACTTCAATATAAAGATTTTGAAGGGTTGCAATTCAGCCCATCAGAACAAGTAATTTAAACATCTTTGAAAAGAAACAAAATATAATTTATGACAGCCTGGATTCTGGAGGTGATTGCTTCGACTGAATCCTGCCTCTTTCATTAACTAGTTGAGTGAACTTTGGCAAGTTATTTACCTGTCTGTATCTCAGTCTCCTAATATTTAAGATGGAGATATTAATAATAATACCTTTATAGGCTTTTTGTGAGAACTAAATGAGATATATGTTTCCAGCACTAAGAAAAGTGCCTGGAATGGAATCCTACATTATGTATCAATTCTTATTGCAATATAGGATGATGAAGTAAAATGCAAAATTTCTTTCATTTTAAAGTATATCATAGAATTTTTTTCACTCACAGAAGACAGCTTTATTCACAAATATCCAACCGTTTTCCTCTTCTAGTGGGTTGAGTAGAGAAAAATTCTGAGAAGCAATTTCTCCTACCATGAATTTGCTCTTTGTGCTAGGCCAACTTCTAAGATGCCTCTCAATGACCCCACTGACTAGTAGTATTCATGTCCAATGAAGCCCATTGTGAGCAGAAGCTATATAGAGCAACTCGCTTCAAAAGAATAAAATATGGCAAGTATTGGAATGGCACTGCAAGAATTAGGTTATAAAAATCTGTGACTTCCATCTTGTTATCTCTGTCTGTCTCTTATGGGCTATTTTTTGGCCTGTTTGTGGGATGGGCCGAGTCATCATTTCTTGGGTTACCCTATGAATAGATCCACATGGCAAGAACTTAGGGCAATTTCTGACTAATAGTCTCCAAGGAACTGAATGCCAACAACCACATGATTTAGTTTAGAATTGGATCCCTCTCCAAGAAGATTCTTCTCTTTCAATTCTTGGGATGACTGAGGTCCCAGTTTTTTGGCACCTAATTGTACTTTGTGAGAGACATTGCAGAAGACCTATTTAGATTCCTGACCTATAGAGAAAGCAAGTATTATTGATTTAGGCCACTAGTTTTGGGATAATTTGTTATGAAACAATAGGGAACTCTTCTGGAGGTGGACAATACTGTCGAAGAAGATGGGCCATCATAATTCAAGTAGAAAATGAAATTCATGTGAGTACAGAAGAAGGACTTAAAGAGTAAAGGGTAAGAAGATCCTAACTATTTTTCAAGACTCACTTTCAAGTAGTTCTTCCCCATCAGCATATCTGGAATCAACTCTTAATTGGATAGCCTGTAATACCCTTGCTTTGCACTAGTTGCATTCAAAGCATTTAAATTGCTCAACCTGCTCCAATACGTTTACTCCTACTGTTTTCATCATTAATGAGGCATTCAGCTTTTATAATCTAGGAGATGACCTAAAGAGCAGAGTTAATTTAATTTAAAATCAATGTACTATAGAAGAAAGCCCCTGCCTCCAATACTGATACCCAACTGTGGGCCTCTGCAAGCTCAGAGACAGACATGAACCAGCATATGCCACAAAATGATTTCCAGCCAGGTGCATGTAGTCACATGGTAATAAAGTTCTACCAAAAGATTTTGAAAATTGATCCCCATCTGATTTAATAATACTTGTTGAATTTGATGGAATGAATTGCAAGCTACTTCCTGGATTCATTAAAGAGAATCTTAAATCCCACTGAGCCGCTAAGACCAATATCATAAATCCTTCATCTCTGATATTTTGGAGAAAGTCATTCATGATGGAAATAATCAAAGAGCTTACATTTATGAGCAGTGATTCTTATAAAACACTTGTGTTCTTCACTGAGGTCTGCTGGCAAAAGTTACTTCTGCTGCAAGAAGTAAGTCGACTCTGTGATGTTAACCTGGAGGCATCTATTTCATGTGTAATTTTTTTAATCCTCAGAGTCTATTTTCTAATTTGTGAAGGTCTGCAGTGCACAGACTTCACAGTTAATTATTTTCTATTTGTTCACTCATTCATTTGTTTATTCATTCAGCAAGCCCTTACTCCCTATCTCCTCTGGGCCAGGCCCCAGAGGCCCCTTAGAGATTAAAATATGAATAACATAGCAGTTTGGTCAAAACAGACTCAGTTTGGCTATTATAGCATTCAAACTTACAATGGTTTATACGAACAGGATTATTTCTTGTTCGTACCAAGTCTGCAAAATCTATGTGATTCTTCCATCGCAGCATACGTGTCTGTGCTTGCTGAGACAAGAGAAGACTGGAAATCTGGTAGCAGTGCTTAATGCTTTCCTTAGAAAGAGACATGCTCTGCTGTTCTCATGGCCATGTCTGCCCCCAAGTAGAAGTGCAGCTCTTCAACAGATCCATGAGGAGAGTCAGAATTAGAACACGTATTGTCTACTGTCCACAGACTTTGGCCTTGGGCTCCAACCCACAATTGGTTAACAATTGTGTGGTCTTATCATGGACATTTGCATTCTTGTTAAGTTTTTAAAATATTAGACATATCTTGACATCTTTATTGCTCTCATGAGCAGTTAAAGAACAGAAACCCCATGTTAGAAATGTCCTGTCTCCCTTGCTCTATAGATACTGCAGTCCTTACTTCCCTCTCTTTCCCTCTGACCCAGGTGGAAAGGTCTATTCATTCCTTGAGACTGAAAAAATGAACAAAGAAGGGTATGACTAAGACCAAGTTAGCTTTGGAAAGTTACCATTAAATTCTCCATCATTTATTTATGTCATCATTTGGACATTTGACACATAGGTATGGGATAGCTCTAGCATGTACTGTGTTCTGTGCTAGGAATGAAATGTCAGTAAAAATAGACAGTTCAAACAGTGTAGTGATGGAGATTGTCGAGCAAATGGGTTATTACTGTTCAGTGTAGCGAAAGCTGTGCTAGAGAAGTGCAGAACGTTCTGGGGACACATTACTGGGGAGGCCCCATGGATGAGGCCAGCACCCCCAAGGAAATAATGTCCAAGCCAATGTCCAGTGCATGCATAAAAGTAAGTTAGGTGAAAAGAGTTGTGGGAGTGATTGTTCCAGAAGAAGAACACAGACCTGGAGGAGAGAGACATAAGAAGAGAGAGTCAAGGAAAGAGAAGAGAGAGCAGATGAAGCTTTGGGCATGATCAAGGAACTGCATGAAACCAGAGCGTAGTTTCAAGGTGGGGCGTTTTAGGTGGTGATATTAAAGGCACAAGGAGGAGCAAGGTTGCAAAGGACCTCATATGCCATGAACAAAAGTTGGGGCTTTCTCCTAAGATCAGCAGGAAGCCATTGAAAGGTTTCAAACCAGAGAGAGTGAGATGATAGATAAGTTCAGATTTGAAGTGCCAACTGCCCTTTAACAAAAGCCTGGCAGTTAATAGGCTGGCAAATAACCCAACCCAATGCTTGCTCACAGCAGTCCTGGTCTTTGGCTTGTATCCCTAGTAGGGCAATTTATGAAGAAGTGGCTTGGAGGTTTGTGTGCTTGGTATGATTAGGACCAGTAGGTGAGCCTGTGACATAAAGCTGTTCTTCCAGTCTCACGCTGAAATTCCACTCTTTATTCCTTCATTTTTTCACTTATCTGTTTATCCAGTATGCACCTGCTATGTAAATGGATAGCACTTGTGCAGCAAAGAAAAGAAAATCAGGACAGGGATCGTGACTTCCAAAGGCTAAAGGTCTAGAAGAGGAGATCAGAGGAGTTTAATCGTATCCTGAGGGGAAAGAGAACAGAGCTGGAGTAGCCCAGAGGGAGAAATGAACCTTTCAGGCTGGGGAGCCCAGGGAAGGCTTTGTGGAGAAAATGCCACCATGGCTGGGCCTTGAAACATGAATAAAGTTTTCTCAGTGTATCTCATCGGGAGACTTTTCAGCTGTCTATGATGGAAAATTAGCTCAAATGAGTGTCAACAAAAAAGTGAGCACTTATTGGCTCACACCTTGGGATGTCGAGAGGTACAGCTGATTTCAGGCCTAACTGAATCCAGGGACTCAGTGTGATGATCGAAGCTCACTCTATCACTCTCCATTCATAGGACATGCTCTCTCTGGCAGGCAGGATGGTTCTCAGCAAGTCCAGTGTATTAGTTCCATAGGGTTGCTGCAATAAATCAACACAAAGTGGGCAATGTATAACAATAGAAATTTATCCTCTTACAATTCAGGATGCCAGAAGTCTGAAATCAAAGTGTCACTCATGTTGATTCCTTTTGAAAGTTCTGAGAAAAACTCTCTTCCATGCTTCTCTCCTAGCTTTTGGTGTTTGCCAGAAATTATAGGCTTTCCTTTGCTTTTAGATGTATCATACCAATCTCAGCCTCCACCTTCACATGCCTTCTCTGTATTTTCTTGTGTATCTAAAAATCTCTCCTCCTGGGCCTCCCTGGTGCTGCAGGGGTTAAGTCTCAGCACTATGAAGCTATTACCAGCCACTGAAGCATGAGTTCGATCCCCAGCCAAGGAGGTGACCCACATAGTGCAGCAGACCTCTCCTGCCTTGCCTGCTGCTTCCATCAGCAGTGTATTTCAGTAGAACTGTCTGTTCTGCTCCCTACTCTGTCTCTGGTGAATACTCTTACCCCCCACACCTTTCTTTGACCTATACTCGAGTTCTTGTATGCATGAATAAAATAAATCTTTATAAAAAAATAAAATCTCCTCTCCTGAGGAGAGCACAGGAGACTACTGTGGAGGAATATGGATGCTATGGTGGCGGGAAAACTATGGTGACCGCACCTGAGGGAAGAAAACCTATACTGTGAAAAGCAAAAAAGGATATAAAATAACAATATATCACTAATTTTTTAAAAAAAGAAAAAAGTATTTAGAACATCAAATGTGTCAATATGATTCATATAGTGGAATGCTAGTGGGATATTTTCTATACTAAAATAATACCTTGTCTTTCTTTCTTTTTTTTTTTTAAAGATTTATTTATTTATTTATACAAGCACTGGGTACAGTCAGAAGTGTAGGAGGATGAGAGAATTCACCAGAGCCAGAGCGGGGAGCAGAGCAGGCAGGCTGATGAAATTCACTGCTGAGGGGAGCAGTGGGTGGCCGGAGAGGTCTGTGCGCCATGTGGGACCCTCGCCCGGCGGCCAGGGATGGAACGGGCGCTGTGGAGGCTGTGGGCAGCTTCGCAGCCCAGTGCTCTCAACTGCTGCGCCACCGGGGAGGCCCCCTTTTCTTTCATTTTAAAATAAATAACAGATTAATGATCAACTTATACATTGTACTGATTAATAAATTATTTCATTAAATAAATTTAATAAATTAATAAACTATTTTCACAATACATGTTTTGCCCTCAGGGGAAAAAAAAAACTCCCTCCCCTTTCTCTTGTAAGAATACCAGTCGTGGGCCTCCCTGGTGGCACAGCAGTTGAGCGCTGGGTTGCGAAGCTGCCCGCAGCCTTTGCAGCGCCGGTTCGATCCCCGGCTGCTCCCCGGCCACCGGAGGAGGGTCCCACATGGCCCACAGACCTCTGCTGCCCCCCGCTGCTCCCCTCAGCAGTGTGCTTCGGTCCTTCTGCCTGCTCTGCTCCCCGCTCTGGCTCTGGTGAATTCTCTCACCCTCTAGCGCTTCTGACTATACCCAGAGCTTGTATGAATAAATAAATCAATCTTTAAAAAAAAAAAAAAAGAATACCAGTTGCTAATTCAGGAGATGTCCTAAGTCATCCTAAGAAAGGATCTTTCTTGAGATCCTCAACTCAATTGTATCTACAAAGACCTATTCCAAATAAGCCAATATTCTTAGGCTCCAGGTGGACATGAATACTAAGGAATACTATTTAGTCCATGAAAGGCATCTTTCCTGCTGTCTACAGCACAAAGACCCTCTTGCAGTTGACCCAGCTTAAGTCATGAGCCAGAGTATGATGAAAAGGAGGGTTGTGGATTTGAGCCCCACCAGAATCACAAGGATTGAGTTCCTAAGGGAAAAAAAAAAAAAAAAAAAAAACATTGTGCTATTAGGACAGAAGAAGGTGTATTAAAGAACCTTCAAGGACAGGCTCCTGGAGCAAGGAGGAAGTGCTTGCTGGGTTGTGACATGGCAAGGGCTTTGGAATGATGGTGCTTCAGAAATGAATAGTCTTTAGATGTTACTTAGCTTGTTGGTTCCCTGTTCTATGGATGAGGAACCAGAACCACAGGAGGGAGTGACTGAAGGCCCCTGTGTATAACAGCCAACAGGGCATTCCTTCAGAGAAATACTTCCTGGCTTGCATCCAGGCAGCAAAAGATTAGAAGAATAGACAAATCAGACAGAAAAAGGGTCAGTGTCAGGAGTCATGGGTGGATTTTCAAGACACATTTCACAATAATTCCTACAGCTATCCTTGCCTTAAGTTTCCTTAAGCATTTCACCTACAGAATTGAAAGTTAGACCGCTGGTGTTTAGAAGCTACTCTGAAGACCTGTGTTAAGGTTATGTTTGTATCTATCTTCTGTGAAATTTGAAGAAATAAGAACACCATGGAACCTTTTTGAAAGCTAAATTAGTTCAATTTAAAGGGTTGCATTTTGTTCCTGAAATTATATTCTTCCTATTTACTTTTTTATATCTGTTATGATGATAATATTTATTTCATCCAACCATGGTCATAGTAGAGAGTGATTTTATTTTGTGCCTTTTAGCTTTGTGGCCTGTATTTGATAAATGGAAATGCTGGCAACTCAATGTTGATTTCCGATATTTTTGATCAGGGAGATTTTACTGATTCATGAAATGCAAAGGTCTTAGGTCCCTAATCTCTATCAGGTGCTTCATTTCATTATCTAGCCACAGAGCTAAGCAACCTCAGTAAGAAATCACAAGGACTTCCCTGAATAGTCATTTTCTTAAGAGGAAGGTGGCTTGATTCAGAATTGATGTTCACAGTGTTTGCTGTGTTTTAGGGACATTATTTTACTCAGGATGAGATGGAGTTTGTTAGTTTCATAACTAGTTGTGAAGGGGTGTGCCTCTCTGGAGTGAGGTATGTATGTAGTACCTTCTAAGTCCTGTAGCTTAAAGATCTTGTCACCATTATTCCAAGTGTTCAAAAACATAAGACCTGCTTGTTAGTTAAAGCAGCTAAGTGATTGAAAGCTTCTGATTTGTTTGAAAAATTTACTGGTAGTTTTTCAAACAGAAAAATTAGCAGGACATTCTTCAGAGTAATTGACCTGTGAGTTTAAGTTTGATTTGTTTATTTACAACAACCATCACACCAAGTTAGCAATAAGCATGCTTCAACCCAGCCTCACAGTCAGTGACATCAGATGTGCATCATTATCCATTATACTACCAATGTTCATAACATTCTCCATCCAAAGTACTCCTATTAAATTAACTGTGTGCGGGAACTCCCTGGTGACACAGGAGTTAAAGTCAGCACTATCAAGCTATTGGCAACCACTGCAGCACAAGTTCAATCCCCAGCCAGGGAGCTAACCCACATGGCACAGAAGACCACTCCTGTCTTGCCTGCTGCTCCCCTCAGTTGTGTATTTCAGTAGATCTACCTGTTCTGTTCCCCACTCTGTCTCTGGTGAATCATCTTACCCCCTGCACCTCTGACCTACACCCCAGTTCTTGTATGCATAAATAAAAAAAATGAATCTTAAAAAAAAAAAAAAAAACTAGCTGCATGCAATAGGGGGAGGGAGCATTGTAAAGGACCCAGTCAGGTATAAAACAGTTCTTTCCTGAGATCTAGAAGGATTAGTTATCTTTAATTGGGATGCACAGAGATATTCAAGAGTGACACATTGGCCATCCACGGGAGTCTCTATAGAGACCTGAATTTTTTGTTGGGCACTAATATTGGATCCATTTTCTCTATCTCCCCTCGCTTCTTAGGTCTTGGGTAATTCTAGAAGAACAGAAGAGATAAGCAATGCTGAAAATTCATCAAGAAAAGAAATAAGAGGAGCCAGTAGAGCAACATCTCACTCTTCAGGCCTAAGAACAGGTGAGAGAGCAAACATCTCCTATTGATTTATTACTCATTCGTGGGCTATTTATTTACTGGTTGATCCATTCACTCATCTACCCATTAGAAATAAATATGTTATTAGTGTCTATTACATATAAAATATTCTTGTCATAGGACCATGGGACAGAAAGGTAATTAGAATAGACTTTACTCAAGAAGTTTTTAAGAAGCTCATTTTAGCTCAAATACAAATACAGCATTAAGCATTGACAAATGCTATGAAGAAAAAAATAATTCAGGTGAGGGGCGAGGGATTTCAGATCAAGTAGCTATTATGAACGAAATGTGCCCCCCTAAAACTCATGCATTAAAACTCTAACACCCAACATAATGGAATTGAGGACTGGGCCCTCTGGGAGTTAATCATCCCTCATGAATGAGATTAGTGTCCTTATGAAAGAGACCCCACAGAGCTTTCTTGTTCTTTCTACCACTGAGCAGATGGAGGGAAGTAGGTGGCCTGTCACCCAGAAGAGGGTCCTGGCCATGCTGGCACCTTGATCTCAGATTTCAGCTTTCAAAATCATAAAACAAAAGTCTGTTACTTAGAAACTACTCAATCTCCAGTACCTTGTTCTAGTATCCCAGACAGACTAAGACAGTCATCAAGAAAGGTCTCGCTGAGGATGTGACTTCTGAACAGAGGCTGAATGATGTGGAGGAGCCAACCATAGCTCACCTAGGAGTGAGAGTCAGGGAGGGCTGGTGCCCCTGGCAGAGGGAATTGCAAACCTGAAGCCAGGGCTGTTCAACTTGACCCCAAGAGCTGCAAGTGCCATACTGATTACACAGAGACAAGTGGGGCTTGTAGCTGCAGTCAGGAGTAGTGGTCAGACAGGGGAACATGGAAACGTTTGAAAATGTAAACAATACAGGCTGATTGACTTTGCTGTGGACCTAACGATATGTTCAGGCACACTGGGGGCATGAGCCCCAGGCGGAAGTTCAGGAAGGCCTCTGCGTGCAATTGAAACTTTCCTTCCTAGATTAAAAATATAGAACTTGGGGGCCTCCCTGGTGGCGCAAGGGGTTAACCACAGCACTGTGAAGCTATCCGTAGCTTCTGCAGCACAAGTTTGACCCCAGTGAGCCAGGTAGCTACCCACATAGCACAGCAAACCTCTCCTGTCTTGCCCGCTGCTCCCCTTAGAAGTGTATTTGAATAGATCCACCTGTTCTGCTTCCCACTCCGTCTCTGATGAATCCTCTCACCCCCCACATCTCTGGCCTGTACCCTAGTTCTTGTATGCATAAATAAATAAATCTTTAAAAAAATATGTAGAACTTGGTCACCCCAGTGACCAAATTATGACTATGATATCACTCCCTGCATCCATCAGTGATTGTTTTACTTTTTCACCCACTTAACATGAGGAGCAGGTTACAACTGCATATTTGTGCAGTGACCTGCAGCCTCTTCTCCTTGATGTGGCGAGGAATCTGAAATCTATCAAGAAAGATTGGACAAATAAGCTGGGCTTCGCAGAGGTTAACCTTATAGCCTAATGCTGTCATGTTGCTGTGAATAAAGGGACATTTGTTAAGAATCCCAAACTAAAGCCACCAAACCAGTTTGCTTGCCCTTTCTGGCATTCTCTCTTTCTATCTCATGCACTGAAGGATGATTTATCTTTTAACTTAGCCTTAATTCACAATTTCACAATTAATTAAACATCAGCATAATCATTATACCCACAAAGCATTTAAACTGATGTTGGGAGAATGATGGGGAAATGAATAATGCTTTGAAGGTCCATTTCAAATTAGTTATTTGATTAATGAATATTCCACAAGGGCATTTGGGAGATGACCTCTGTTGATGACTTAAAAAAAGACATGTCTGTCTAGATAATGAGAAGACAAAGCGAGCTTGAGTTATCTCTGGGTGTATGTTGTGTAGAATTACAAGGATTAATCCATACAAAATGTATTACTTTTCCCTTGGCTTGTTGGAGATAACATAGAATTGTAAGATCAATAAATAAAGTTTGGCATTTCAAAGATGCTGCTTGATGATAAACAGTCCAATATGTACTGTAGAAGCCAGCTATGGTGACAGAGCACAAGACACCCAGGAGAGGCTTAGGAGAGAAAGCTGGGCATGTTTCTGATAAGGCTTGCATGGAGAGGGCTATTTGCCTCATAAACTCTCCATAATCCCTCCTAACACCTGACCTTTGGATTTCTTCAATGCAGAAGAAGAAAATTGGTTGTCACCAGACTCCTGTATATTCAAACAAATAAGAAATAGCTTACCTTGTTTCGTGGTTTAGAAGGAGACTTTCCCCAGTGGTTTCATGATCAAAAGCGTATATTGCAAAAAGGAATCAAATACAGGTCAAAGATGCCGACTGCAGTGCATGATAAGGGAGACAGGGAGGAGGGGTAGTGTTTCAATCACTAGACTGCTTTCTCCAGCATGTTATCACAAAGGCCAGCTTCCATGTCCTCCTCCTAATCTCAGATACTTAAGTTACTTTTAGTCCTTAATTATGCTAAATCCTAGAACCATCAAAGCTGAATCAGAAATGGGGGTCATCAGGTTCCCAAAAAGAGAGGAATTATTTGACTATGAAGTGAATACTGACATGTTATAAATTTTTGGTAAACAAAACAGTGCTGATTTCTCTCTTGAGTTGTTTTTCCTTGAAACTATGGAAGTTACACTCCCAAAGCAGGATTAATGTTCATTCTATAGATAACTAATAATCTAGAGCCTCCTAGTGCTAAATCATCTCCTTGTAGCAAGTAGAGAACTTAAGCTTTTATAGCCCCAGGGAAAGTTTGGACACCCAGCAGGGAGTGTAAGGTAGGACCTCTAATTGTTATACATGGGAGGGAGACTAGCCCTTTCTGCAAGTGCTAAGGATGAGTTAACATTTTCAAAGAATGGGGCTCCCAGGTGGCACAGCAGTTGAGCACTGGGTTGCTAAGCTGCCCACAGCCTCTGCAGCAGGCAGTGCTGGTTCACTGGTTGCCTGTTCACCGGTTCGATCCCTGGCTGCCAGGCAAGGGTCCCACATGGCTTGCAGACCTCTCCTGCTGCCCACTGCTCCCCTCAGCAGTGTACTTCTTGGTCAGTCTGTCTGTTCTGCTCCCTGCTCTGGCTCTGGTGAATTCTCTCACCCTCCCGCACTTCTGACTGCACCCAGTGCTTGTATGAATGAATAAAATAAATCTTAAAAAAAAAAAAAAAACATTTTCAAAGAAATCTGATAAGCAAGTCTAAATGAATGTAACTCTAAGAAAAGGAAGAAAGATGGAGGACTCTTTTAGAAGCAGGAGACATTGTGATATGATTTGGAGATCAAGGTTCTAGTCTATAACAATAGAAATTTTAGAAATTACTAGATCCTATTTCTTTTTTTTTTTTTTTTTTTTTTTTTTTTATAAATTTTATTGTTATATTCCCCATACAATTGCAGCCCCCCATACTGACCCCAATCCCTCCCCTCCCGCCCCCGCCCCCCTAAAAGTGTCTCTGGTTCATAGTTTTTTGTTGATTTTGATTTTCACTTTCTTATAGTTATTCATTTTCCTGGTCCCTTATTTAAGTTTTCTAGATTCCTGCTATGAGTGAGACCATCCGGTATTTTTCTTTTTCTTTTTGGCTTATTTCGCTGAGCATGATCCCTTCCAGCGCCATCCATGTTGCAGCAAATTGCATGTGTTTATCTTTTTTGAATGCTGAGTAATATTCCATGGTATATATGTACCACATCTTCTTGATCCAGTCATCTATTTTTGGGCATTTGGGTTGTTTCCAAAGCTTAGCTATTGTAAACAGTGCTGCTATAAACATAGGGGTGCAGGTGCTCTTTGGAATTGATGTTTCTGTGTCCTTTGGGTAAATACCTAGGAGTGGAATTGCTGGGTCATATGGAAGCTCTATGTTTAGTAGGTCCAGAAATCTCCACACAGCTTTCCACAGTGGTTGGACCAGTTTGCACTCCCACCAACAGTGCAGAAGAGTTCCTTTTTCTCCACACCCTCGCCAACATTTGTTGTTGCTAGTTTTTTTAATATGTGCCATTCTCACTGGTGTAAGATGGTATCTCATGGTAGTTTTGATTTGCATTTCCCTGATGACAAGTGATGTTGAACATTTTTTCATATGCCTGTTGGCCATTTGCATTTCCTCTTCAGAGAAGTTTCTTTTAAGCTCTTCTGCCCATTTTTTGACTGGATTATTTTCTTTGTTGTTGTTGAGACTCATCAGCTCTTTGCAGATTTTTGTGATCAGTCCTTTATCATTAGTGTTGGGTGCAAAAATGTTCTCCCAGTTGGTGGGGTTTCTCTTTGTTTTTGTTATTGTCTCTTTTGCTGTGCAAAAGCTCTTTAATTTGATATAGTCCCAGCTGTTTATCTTTGCCTTCACTATCACAGCTTTGGGTGATGTGTCTGTAAAGATGTCTTTGATGTGCAAATCACGTAGTGTTTCGCCTATATTTCCTTCTATATATTTTATGGTTTCAGGTCTTACGTCTAGTTCTTTAATCCATTTTGAGTTGATTTTTGTGTATGGTGTGAGGTGGTGGTCAAGCTTCATTCTTTTGCATGTAGCGACCCAGTTTTCCCAGCACCATTTATTGAACAAACTTTCTTTGCTCCAATGCATAGTCTTTGCTCCTTTGTCAAAGATTAGTTGACCATAAACCTGTGGGTTTATTTCTGGATTTTCTATTCGATTCCATTGGTCTGTATGTCTGTTCTTGTTCCAATACCATGCGGTTTTGATGATTATGGCTTTGTAGTATAGTTTGAAGTCTGGGAGTCTGATGCCTCCATTCCCTTCTTTTTTTTTCAGGAGAGCTTTGGCTATTCGGGGTTTTTTGTGATTCCATATGAATTTCATCAATAATTGTTCTATTTCTTTGAAGAATGACATTGAAATTTTGATTGGAATAGCATTGAATCTGTATATTGCTTTTGGAAGGATGGCCATTTTAATAATGTTTATTCTTCCAATCCATGAGCAGGGGATGTCTCTCCATTTCTTTGTGTCTTCTTCTATTTCTTTTAACAGTGTTTTATAGTTTTCTTTGTATAGGTCCTTTACCTCTTTTGTTAGATTTATTCCCAAATATTTGATTTTTTTTGTTTCAATAACAAAAGGGATGGTCTTTTTGATTTCTTCTTCTTCAGATTTATTGTTTGTGTATAGGAAGGCTACTGACTTTTGCGTGTTGATTTTGTATCCTGCCACTTTACTGAACTGATTGATGAGTTGAATTAGCTTTTCTGTGGAGTTTTTGGGGTTCTCTATGTATAATATCATATCGTCTGCAAATAGTGATAGTTTGACTTCTTCTTTTCCTATTTGGATTCCTTGGATGTCTTTCTCTTGTCTTATTGCCCTGGCTAGGACTTCCAGTATTATATTGAAAAGCAATGGTGAGAGTGGACATCCTTGTCTTGTTCCAGATCTTAATGGAATTGCTTTCAGCTTTTCACCATTGAGAATGATACTGGCTGTTGGCTTGTCATAGATGGCCTTTATGATGTTGAGGTATGTTCCTTGTATCCCAAGAATTTCAAGGGCTTTTATCATGAATGGGTGTTGCACTTTGTCGAAAGCTTTCTCAGCATCTATTGATATTATCATATGGTTTTTATATTTCTTTTTGTTGATGTGTTGGATAACGTTGATTGATTTTCGGATGTTAAACCATCCTTGTGCCCCTGGAATGAATCCAACTTGGTCGTGGTGAATTATCTTATGGATACATTGTTGGATTCTGATAGCTAAAATTTTATTGAGGATTTTTGCATCAGTGTTCATTAGGGAGATTGGCCTGTAGTTTTCCTTTTTTGTGTTGTCCTTGTTCGGTTTTGGTATTAGTGTAATGTTGGCTTCATAGAACGTGTTTGGTATTGTCCCTTCCTCCTCAATTTTTTGGAAGAGTTTGTGAAGGATAGGCACTAATTCGTCTCTGAATGTTTGGTAGAATTCATTTGTAAATCCATCAGGTCCTGGGCTTTTGTTTTTGGGGAGGTTTTTGATTACCATTTCAATTTCGCTAATTGTAATTGGTCTGTTTAGGTGTTCTATTTCTTCTTTATCTAGCTTTGGGTGATGGTAGAGTTGTAGGAATTTGTCCATCTCCTCTAGATTGTTAAACTTGTTTCCATATAACTGTTCATAGTAGTTACTGATTATTCTTTTGATTTCTGCTGTGTCCGTTGTGATTTCTCCTCTTTCATTGATGATCCTGTTTATTTGTGCTTTCTCCCTTTTTTCCTTTGTGAGCCTGGCTAGGGGTTTGTCTATTTTATTGATTTTTTCAAAGAACCAGCTCTTGGTTTCATTGATCTTTTGGATTGTTTTTTTAGTTTCAATTTCATTTATTTCTGCTTTGGTTTTTATTATTTCTTTTCTTCTACTGGTTTTGGGGTTTTTTTGTTGTTCTTTTTCTAGATCTTTGAGCTTCGAGATTAGGTTGTTTCTTTGCGTTCTTTCTTGTTTCTTGATGTGAGCTTCTATTGCTATATATTTTCCTCTTATTACTGCTTTTGCTGCATCCCATACATTTAGGATATTGGTGTCCTCCTTGTCGTTCAATTCAAAAAATTTTTTAATTTCTTCTTTGATCTCCTCATTAGTCCAATGGTCTTCCAGTAGTGTGGTTTTTAATCTCCATGAGGTAGGAAAGTTCCTTGCCTTCTTTTTATGGTTTATTTCTAGTTTGATGCCTTCATGGTCAGAAAAGATGGTTGATATGATTTCAATCTTGGTGTATCTGTTGATGTTTGTCTTGTGCCCCAGTATGTGATCGATCCTGGAGAATGATCCGTGTGCGCTTGAGAAAAATGTGTACTCCATTTTTTTGGGGTTTAGTGTTCTATAGATGTCTGTTAAGCCCAATTGCTCTAGGTCTTTATTTAGAGCTTTGGTTTCTTTACTTATTTTTTGTCTTGTTGATCTATCCATTGTTGATAGTGGTGTGTTGAAGTCTCCCACTACGTATGTGTTTTCTCTGATGTCTGTTTTCAGAGAGGACAACAGTTGTCTGATGTATTTTGGTGCTCCTTCGTTTGGTGAGTATATGTTAATGAGTGTTATTTCTTCTTGAAGTATTGTCCCCTTGATCATAATGTAGTGACCATTGGGGTCTCTTTTTATCTTTTTGAGTTTGAAATCTGTTTTATCTGATATAAGTATAGCTGTTCCTGCTTTCTTTTTTGGTCCATTTGCTTGTAGGATTGTTTTCCATCCTTTAACTTTGAGCCTATTTTTATCTTTTGTAGCTAAATGTGTTTCCTGGAGACAGCAAAAGGTTGGGTTTTGTTTCTTAATCCAGGCTGCAACTCTGTGTCTTTTTATTGAAGAGTTTAGTCCATTTACATTTAGAGTTAATATTGATATGTTAACATCTGTATTTGCCATTGTGTTTGTCTTTCCTTTGATTTTATTTATTTATTCTTTTAATAACTTTTTTTTTTTTTTTTGGCCTTCTTTCATTGTTATTCGTCGCTCTGAGGTTCTGGCTTTAGGACTCCTTGTAGTATTTTTTGGAGTGGGGGTTTAGTTGCAATGAAATTCCGGAGTTTCTGTTTGTCTGGGAAGGTCCATATTCTTTCTTCAAAGAGGAAGGAGAGCTTTGCGGGATAGAGTATTCTTGGTTGGCATCTGTTTTCTTGGAGTCTGTTGACTATGTCCCTCCACTCTCTCCTTGCCCGTAGTGTTTCTTCGGAGAAGTCTGATGTCAGCCTGATTGGTTTTCCTTTGAATGTTATCTGTTTCTTCCCTCTTGCCAGCTTCATTATTTTTTCCTTGTCCTGGATTCTTGGGAGCTTTACTATTATGTGTCTTGCTGTATTTTTCCTTTCGTCGTGGAAGTTTGGTGTTCTTCTTGCTTCTTGTATATCAATTTTCAGCTCCTTCTTCACATTTGGGAAGTTCTCTTCAATTATCTCTTTGAATATTTTCTCTGTTCCTACATCTCTCTCCTCTCCTTCTGGTATTCCTATAACTCTTATATTTCCTTTCCTCATGGAGTCAGATAGTTCCCGAAGTCTTTCTTCGTTCTTTTTCCTTCGTACTTCTCTTTCCTTTTCTGTTTTGGTTCTTTTTATTTCTGTGTCTTCAAGATTACTTATTCGTTCTTCCATTTCATCTATTCTGCTTTCATTGCTTTTCCCAGAATTCTTTAGTTCTTCCATTAATTCTTTGATCTCCTGAATTTCTTTTACTTCCCTCTTTAGGGACTCAATTTCTTTCTTCTGACCATTGTTTTCCCTCTCTAGGGACTCAATTGCATTCTTCTGATCGTTGATTATTTTTCCCTTATCATTGTTTTCCTTAATGACTTCTGTCAGTTTTTTAATCACGGCAATTTTAAATTCTCTTTCTGGAAGGCTCAGAAATTCTTCCAAGTTATTGTCGTTGCAATCTGGGGGCTGGCTTTCTTTTTGTGGTGTGCTTTTTCTCTGGAGAGTTGCTAGGTTGCGTGTGGTTCTTCTCCTCCCTACTGTCTGTTTTCTAATTTGCCGTATGCGTTGGGACACTGTGTTGTTGGGACTTGCCGGCATCTTGGGTGGGCTTCTCTGTTCCCCTCTGGTTCTTCCAGGAGTCATCTGTCAGTTTCAAGCAGCCTTTACTGGAGAAAGGTCCCTGTTCTAAAATGCCGATGTGGGGACACACTCCCCTGTGCGCCTGGTCTGCCCCGGCGGTGGGTTCCTGCTTCCCTCTGGGCTTGGACTGCAGGCCAGAGGGGGTCTGGCGTGGGCGAACTTCCCCCGCTCACCTCTGGCTCCTGAGGAAGCCTTCTGCAGGTAGTCTTTACTGAAGAAATGTTCCTGTTCTAAAATGGTGATGTGGGACACACTCCCTGCGCTTCTGGTCTCAGGCACACTCTTCTGCGCGCCTGGTCTGCCCCGGCTGTGGGTGCTCGCTCTCCCTGTGGGCTCAGACTACTTGTTCAGAAGGGGCCCGGTGTGGGCTAACTCCCCAGCTGGCCACTAGCTCCTTCAGTAGCCTGTGCTGGGGTCAAGTCGCTAGGTGGCACCAGAGATCTCTCCTAGAGCCCTTGGGGAGCTGATTTTCCACCCCGTGGGACAGGGAGCAGAGCGGGGATGGTAGGGTACACCTCAACAGCTTTGGGGTGCTGTGTCTGCCTTGTGCCCCACCGTCGTGGGGAACCCACGCCCCTAATTTCGTGCCCCGGGTCTCAGTTCCAAAGCCCTCAGTTCCAGGACGCGGGCTGTAGCCCAGATCAGTGGCGCGGGAATGGCGCCTTTTGAATCCCGCTCCCCTGCCTGGGCGCCTTGTTCCTGCTCACTCAGGGAGGGCCTCGCCCGGGTCTCAGTTCCAAAGCCCTCAGTTCCAGGACGCGGGCTGTAGCCCAGATCAGTGGCGCGGGAATGGCGCCTTTTGAATCCCGCTCCCCTGCCTGGGCGCCTTGTTCCTGCTCACTCAGGGAGGGCCTCGCCCGGGTCTCAGTTCCAAAGCCCTCAGTTCCAGGACGCGGGCTGTAGCCCAGATCAGTGGCGCGGGAATGGCGCCTTTTGAATCCCGCTCCCCTGCCTGGGCGCCTTGTTCCTGCTCACTCAGGGAGGGCCTCCGCCGTCTCCCCGCAAGCCTAGGTCGCAGGCACAGGGGCCTGGGCAGCTGCAATCCGAGCGCCGCTTTCGCGCAAGCTTACCGGGCGGCCGGGGCTGTGTGCTGGTGCTGGTCTCCTCCTGGTGGGCGGGGCTCTCTTTTTAATGGCGCGTGGAGCTCACCTCCGCGGCGGATCCTGCAGGGTTCGCCTCAGCTCCCGTTCACGGGGTGTGGTGGCTGAAATAGTTCCTTTCCACTCACAGTCCCGCTTGCTGCATCCGTTTTTCTTGTTGGGCGTTTTGGTTTGTTGTTTCCCTGGTCTCTGCCGGTCGGAGAGTGCCGCCTCTGTGGGCGGGGGAGGGGAGCAGGGTTCTGCGCTTCCCTCCCTTCTCGTCCTCTTTTATGGCAACTTTCTTCTTCGGGCAGTTTGCTGGAGTCGTCCGTTTATCTTCCGTGTCCCAGTTCTCACTGGGACCTGCCGCTTTTCCTCCCTATTAACTTTTTTTAATGGGAGATCTTACTCGCAGCGTCTCCTCGCCGCCATGTTGCTCCGCCCCTAAGGCTGTCTACTAGATCCTATTTCTAATGGTGATGTTGAAACCGATATACTGTTCAATTTTGGGCAGGCAATACACTTTTTCTAAGATTGGGGAAGCTTCACATTGCTCAACTTTCATTAAGTTCAAAGGTTATTCATTTGCATAGGTAGAAAAGAAAGAAATTAGATTAATATTGTTCATAAAATTGTACATGTCCACTAAGAAAATAGTTTATTAGCCTTCTTGGTGGCTGTTTCTTAGATTATGAGTGCTCCATTTTTGTTATTTTCAGACTGTCCTTCAGGATAAACCATACAGCAAGAAGTTTAATACACACTGTGTTTATTTGCACCCACTTCCAAAAATTACTGAAGAACCAGGTTTCTCATATCATTTGCAGTATTGTCTGAATTTCAAGGTTTTTTTAAACAATCCTTTTGGATTTGAAATATTCTAGTTCTAAAGTTATTCGCCAAGGAAATCCTGGCTTTAATTTGGCCTTGAGAAAAGACCTCCTATGCTGAATATTTCAAAGATAATCTTCCTCCAAGAGATCATTTAAAAGTCAAATGATGAGAATAGTTCACATTTTTCCTTTTCAAGTCCAGAAAGACTTTCTTGAAATATGTGGCATGCTACTCTTTGGCAAAGCACCACCTGGGACTGCCTAAGATGTCAAGCACCTCTTACCTCTTGTTTCTTACCTCTTGTTTCTATTCTCACAAATTGAAACAGCCTTGTCATTGGGGTCAACCCAGTTCTGGGGCAAGGGAATTTGAGTGAGTCTAGCATCTCTCTCTGAACCTTGCATTGTTCCTCAACACACCTTTCATGTGAACTTTGAGCCTCATGCCAATTGCAGATTTTCTAGCATTACCCTTTCATCTTTGTATCCTCTTTGAAGCCTCAGTTCTTGAAAGCAATGGCAGTTTGTTCCTTGAAATGGTGCCTAGTGACTTAGCAACTGGTAATCCTGAAGTTCTTCCCTAATAACAACCACTTGACTGGCTTTATCAATAAACATTAGGTCTTGATCTGGTTTATTAAAAAGATTACAGCTCTTTAAGAGTGTTCTTAGAGACAGCCAACCATCAGAGGTCCAGAAATCCCACTAAAACTTTATTATTTTAGGCTCCTCTATCTGACTGCAGGAGAGCCAGCTATACTTTGCTTATCCATATGCAAATAAAACCAAAGAAATGGTAATGGAATAACAGATTGACATAGGACAGCTTTGCTAATAGAAAATGCTCTATTATTCAGAAATTAAAATGCTACCAGTGTCTTTCCAGTTTTCCACTTTCCCCTGTTCTTTCCCATCTTTTTCCTTTCATAGCTGGTCCTACCTTCTCATTAGTAACCCAGTAGGAAAGAGCCTTCAGAGAGAAGGGATGCAGGAACTGTCGTGGTGGAAACATGTGCCCTTGCTTGCATTTTCCTGGCTGAAACCAATGGTTATATTTGCTACCTACCCTTTATCACCCGGGCTTTCATAAAAGAAAAGGAATTTGAGAAGCAAATGTGATCAGAATCTAAAAAGACCAGAAAGTATACTTAAGGGCTGGATCTCCAGCAGAGCACAGGGGTTTGGGAGAGTGGTTGTAATCTTTATTCAGAAATGGGCCCAATTCAGAGGGCTTTTAGTGCAGTGAAATCACACACTTGATAATCACCAGACATGATTTCTACATTGAACTACCATTGTAGTGTCCCATTTTAAGACACTAAAATTATTTTCCCCCTCTGTACACGTTCAAAATCATGGCTATTGTGAATGTACCATACCTTTAAAGCCAGTGGGAAGGAAGAGGTTTCCCCTATTCCCTAAAGCAAAAGGCATTTTTGCACATACAGATAGCATACACATCAAGAATTCTCAGGATTTGGGCAGATGGCAAATGTTAAATTTGGCCCAAGGAGTAACACCTCCCAAGAAAAAGAGAAGGGAGGGAAGACTTTGATGCAAACTTGCAAGTCAAATGCTGGGTCTATGGGTGACTGTGAGGCAGAAATCAAGTTTGCCCACTTTGAGATTCTGTTTTTTTTTGTTTTTTTTCCTCCCTGGGCTACGAGGAGTCTAGTATTCATTAGGGCTTGGCTATAAAGAGGCTAAAACAATGCTTCTAGTCCCTAGAGCCCTTGATTGCAAATATTGTAGGAAAGTGCTACTGGGCTATGCTCTTTCTAGCAATCACCCCCTGACCCCTATAGGTTCTTAGATTCTTAAAGCACAGGTGGAAATGGGAATGGGGTGGGGTGGGGGTGGTATGAATATAGTAATCTGATCTCTACATTATCTTTGTGGGTTATCTTCAAGCCATCATTTATGTTCATTTTTAAGTAGTTGTGACTGTCCCATCGAAGGAAAAGATTTTTTTAACTCTTCCATTATGGTGCCATTGGAAGGACTGATTTGGGCACATTTCATTGTAAATAACAAAAACCTTGCTAAATTAATGAAGAATCCAGAAGGAGCTCATGGGACCCATTGTAGAAGATTCACCTCTGCTTTATACTGGCTGATTCTGGGAATTGAGGGTACTGTGATTAAAGGACATTCTCTCTGCAATCCATCTTTTTTCTTCATGTTCATGGTCCAGTGTGACCTTCATCTGTTCATGTTCTTATAGAGATAATCCAATTCACTCTTTTGGAATGTTTTGGAATGTTTCCAGTATCAATCCCTGGTCCAAACAGCACTAGCCAGGAAGACACTTTTTCTAATATAGTGATGAGAAATGATGGATACTCAATCAATATGTTTGTTAAATGCATGAATGAGTCCAATAAACTTAAAAGTGAATTACATAAATATTACTACAGAATTCTTATCTAAAATATCAGGGTAGCAATGGTCTCCAGGAAAGCAAAAGTTGACTCTAATGAGGAATAAACAGAAGAGTTTACTAATATATTCTGAATGATGTTAGAGGAGTGAGAAAGGACAAGGAAATAGCTATATGTGTTCCAAGGACCTTGAAGATGGCCTTATTTCTCAGAGAGGAATGTGGGACACAAGAGAACCCCAAGGTTGCTTAATTCACTGGCTTCATATCTTAGCCTCCTTGAAAGCATTGCGTTTTAAAAGAAGATACCCAGGATAAGATGAAAGATAAAGGCAGAATGCTTTATTAGTGTAGGAAACATTTTTGCACAGACGCCAAAACACACTCCACGGAGGTGCTCCCTGAAAAAGTCTTCCTCCCTGAGCAAACTTCAGTTAGATGTCGCTGAACTCTCTTTCAACAAAGCTTCAATTTGGGCCTGTCTTAGCAAGAGTCCTGTTCAGGCAATTTGGCAGGAAGTTCCTAATCCTTGATGGCTGATCATCTTCTTCACCCCTGCCCTTGATAATAAGTCCTGGCCTTGTCTTTAGCAAGAATCCTGTTAGGATAGTTTAGCAATAAGCCCCTACCCTACCCTTGATACCTGCTTTTAATAATTTTCTGTATGGAAACTCCTTCACTCTAACTATATATCCCCAGCTATATTTGGTGTTGAGTTCAAGCTCTCTTACCTATTGTGATAGCTTTGAATAAAGCTTCCTTAGCATTTTTAAAAATGGTACTCATTTTTTTAAAGAAATAATTCATCTTCCACACTCCTCCACTCACTAGCCATTCCTCCCCCAGGCTATCTTTCATGGCCCAATGGCTGCCTCTCCTATAGTACTTTCTAGAAACTAAGACGACAACTTTATATTAGTGAACTATCGTATCTCTTCAATTTTTATTTTCTTTGAGTCCATTACTTCCTTAGAATTTTTGACTAAGAGATTTTGCAATAATATTTCTCTGACTCACTTTAAAAATATTTCATTTATTCATTCAGTCAACAAAAATATATTGAGTGTCCCACCATTAATTCAAAACTAGGTACGATCCATACAAGAATCCTTGAAACTCATAGTCACATCTTGTCTTTGTTTATTTTTAATTTTTTTTTAATTGAGGTGATGCTGGTTTACAACATGGTGTATGATTAGTGATATAGGGTCACAGCCTTCAGCTGTATGATACCACACCACACACGCTGTGTCTTCCCAGTTTGTTCTTCTTCCTCTCCCACCCCTTCTGGTAAATGCCAGTGTATAGTCAAATTTCTAGTGTTTGTTAATGGTTTGGTTTTCTGACCCTTTGTTTTGTCTCTCTCTGTTGCACATAAAAGTGACACCATCCGGTGTTTGTCTTTTCCCTTCTGACTTATTTCTCTTAGCATAATCCCCTCTTACTCCATCCATGTTGTCACAAAAGACAACATATTATAACTGAATAATATCATTTTTATCTCCATTTCCACCGCTGAAAATCTTAAACTAATACTGATGTCATAAGAGTCAACTTTTATATAAAGGATCCAGGGTATTGTAGATGCTGCATAAATATTACTTGAATGAATAATCCTCCATACAGATGCCTTGACTATTCCAAGAGCATCCACTGTTCCTATGGAAACTTCTACATTTATTTCGCCACCAATGACTGTTCCCTTATGTGAACTATTATTTTATAATAAACACACACTGCATGTGTATTTTCCGTACTATTTGGTAATTCTTGTCTAAAATGTATATTTTGTTTCCCAACTAGAATAATAACTACCTGAGAGTTCAAGAGTCCAACTCACAATATTAAAAGATGGCAATGTGCCAGACATCAGACTGGATGGTGGAGATATAACAATACCTGCTGTTAACGAGCAGTTAATATGAACCACATACTTCATTAAGCACTTAAAGTGAATTAACTCATTTAATCCTCATTACAACCCTACGAGGCAGGTACTATTATTAGCAATATTTTACTGATGAGGAAACTGAGGCACAGGGAGCTTAAGGAATTTTCCCACAACTGTCCTGCCTGTATCTGGTTTCAAAGTCATACAGTCCAACTCCAGAATCTATGCTGCCACTGAGATCAGTTTTTAGTCTGACTGTGTGCATGATTCAGTTAATGAATTTCAATATAGGGAAGATAAAATTTTTCTACCATTCACTCAATCTTAGAAGAACTGTGTTGGAGAAAATAGGTTGGCAAGTTTGACATCCTTTTAGCTGGTTTGCTTGAAGAGATGCCTGCTGTTCTGGAAATAACTTCAGCATGAAACTGTGTTTTGCCAGCCTCCCAGCTAACTTTAAATCGTGTGGGTCACAACTATAAATGCTCTGTCCTTTTTCTTGTCGGGATTTTGAATTTGCAGAGCTTATATAAGTAGATGCTGTTAAGACAAGGATGAGAGATGATTTGATTTGGGTATATTTGTTCAGGAAGGAAGTGCAACAGAGAATTAGCCCTGAGGGGAAGGACTTCTGATATCAGTTTTTCATTTCCCAGAGAATCTACTATGCCTCTAAGCAAGTCATTTTACTTCTATCTTCCTGTTTACCCTTCGCTAAAATGTGTGCGATAATTCCTATGCCTCCTGGAAGCATATTTAAATACCAGAAGAAAATAGGATGAACAAGTCTGTGATTATGCGTTCTTGTTATACTAAACAACAGCAGATTCCCAAGGAGTTTAGCTGCCTCAATGCTTTGATATGCAGGTCGCACATATGCAAGACGAAGCTCTGTTAAGACAATATTGTGAACCACTGCTTACCTGATGCTATCCACCCACTCTAGATCCCTGAAGTTTAACTGCAATAGTCTTTGGGGATATATTCTAGAGTAATCAACAGAAAATACCATTTGGAGGGGCTTCAACTTGAGACTTCAGGAAGACAAAAGAAATGGTTCAGAACAACATAAACCTACACTATGAGTAGTCTGAGATATTAATACACATAACACAGAAAATTATAAATTGTATGCACTTTAGGTTCTGAGATAAACTACTGATTTTTCCTTACTTAGAAGTTGATGACAACCCTTAATCCACGAGGTCAAAAGAGAAGTCTGATCCATTATGGATTCAGACGCTCCTGCTTCATCTGTTTCTTATCATGTGCATTGAAGTTGGTAGGATCTTTGTATTTGCCCTTATTCATTTTTGTGGATGATTCTCAGTCTCTTGAATATATTGGTATGAAGTTCCCTCTAAGTGGACTTTGTTAATTCACTGGAAATTTGATGCTTTCTAGTGTATTCCCAAAGGTGTCTATAGCTGTGTTTTCTTACCTCCAACTGATGGTTCCCACCCACTCTCATATATCTGCTTTCCACGGTGCTGTCTGATGAGCAAATATAATTGCTCAACTGAATGGTGTCCAAGCTGAAGACAAAGGCTTACTGTTCAGCATTCTAAGCAATCCCACACAACATTGCCCTTGCACACAAAATAGCAAACCAAAGCAAACACAGATATCTTCATGTCCAGTGTCATTATGCCTTTGTGCTTGAGTCCTTTTTGACTTGATATCAAGATGCCTAGAAGCATTTTGGATAATGCAGTATGACTGTGGGTACCTTGGTGGAGGGTGTGCTACAATGATGCACAGCTAAGGAGATGTGATCCTGAGCTTCTGAATCAAGTATGATGTTGTAAACTAATGTCATCTTAATAAGACAAACAAACAAAACCTGTTGTGGAAAAATGATAACGCTGGAGAAAGAGCTTTAGGAAGTAAAGGAGAAAAATGTCTTATCAATATCATATCTGATTTTGCATTCTGATTGTGGTGAGGTGTTTTTCTTTTTTTCCTTTCCTTCCCAGGAAAAACATATCTTGGATGGGTCTTTGACACAAGGAATTATTTTTGTTTACTTCTACCCCTAGCCAGTGGTTCAATCTTTTCACAGTTATCAGGCCCTGTTTGGAAATTGGGAATAAGAGACTAATTCCACATTTGAAATTCTGTAGAACAAGAGGGGTGGATTAGGTAAATAATAAATGCAAGTGCATTTATAACATAGCCTTCAGATTGGGGTATACTATATTTCAAAGTACACTATGTCCATAACCATTGTTTTTAAATGATGAAGGTTAACTAAATGCAAGGTAGCTATTTTCTTGTAAGAAGATTCTGGGTAACTGCACACCTTTTGGCATTTGAATACATTAGCAGTGACCAATTAAGCCCAGAAGCCTGAGTGTGGATCTAGAATAGGTCTTCTTCCATGCAGTATTCAATAAAAGCCCATTTTTCCATTTGATGTTAACTGTTCAATCTAATTTGCATTTTGGTGGCATTCACGGTCATTAGCTGGGCAGCACTCACATGTGATCATTCCTGAGAAAGTGCACTTAATGAACTGTGTATGTGGTGACAAGATTTGTGGCAGAGGTTTGGGCAATTAGTTCTGTGCTCTTAGTGATATGATGACAAGACAGCTCTGGAATCTGGTCAGGTCATCATTGCTCACACAGTAGATTCTTCTCTCAGGTGTGGTCTTAGGGAAAGGCAGGTTCTTGACCTCACATTCTTTCTCAATAGTCCATGGAACAATGGAGTGTCCTTTAAAGTTTGAAAGTAGGATTGATTCTAGAGTTTTTAAATCAGCTTTGGTATGTGCATGCTGTGGAAATGAATATGTTCCCCCATATTGAGAAAGTACTGTGAGTCTAAAGAACATCCATTAATCATATCTAAAATTTACTAAGGGGAATTTATGTTCAGGGTTCCTTGGCACTGGAACCAGTAGACTGGACTTCAAAGATCCACCCCCTCCATCCTAACAAAGATCTCCTTATACCTTGCTTAGTACTTGGGATCATTGTTGTATACAACTATTGAAGTTAGATGTCTGCGGGAGACATATCAGGTATGTGTCTTTGTTCTACTATGATGATGGAGTTGAGCATGGATCCTGAGTACAAGTTAATGCATATGAAAGAAACAATGGGTAATCTGGTTAGCTTCCCAGCATTGGCCAATGACTGGTCATGTTGATTGGCATTGGTATAAGATGGAGTCACTTTGATTTTCCTACAGTAGTGCATGAATTAGCAGGAGTCTCCCTCATCTTTTCTTACAACTCTGTAATAAATGGAGCAAGGTTCTCCTTTGGTTCTGGAGAGTTACATTGTGACTCTGCTTCCCAGCTGTGTGAACATGGACTAGTTTCTTAAACTATTATAACTTTATTTCTTAGCCACCAAACAGTGATAACAACCATCATTTCATAAGATAGTACCAGTGTGGGCATTACCTGCATGTGCTACTTCAGCAAACATTTCCTAAAAGCTTCAGTTTATTTTAAATTGTTGTACATGTACTGCCTGCGCAGGATTGTGATAGTGCAGACTTGGATGATAGCAGATATGTTGTATTTCCCCAGGAGCCCCCACCAGGTCCTACATCTGGGCTGGGTCCCTACTCCACTGGGTGCTCCCAACTGTCTCCAGGAACCTGTAGGTGCACTTAGCCCTTCCCAGCAGTTCCCTGGCTCTCTGCTGCCCTCCAGACCTATTGGACCAGAGCCTGGCCCCAACCACCAGTTATTTAAGTAAGGTATGAAGATTTTTTGAGTGCTACTCTCAGCATGTTTGTGCTCCCCCAATTCTGTTTATGGAAATCCTAATCCCCAAAGTGGCAGTATTAGAATGTGGAAATTTTGAGAGGTGCTTAAGCCGAAAGGGTGGAGCTCTCATAAATAGGATTAGTGCCCTTTTAAAAGAGAATCCACAGAGATCCCTTGCCACTTCCACCATGTGAGGACTCAGTGAGAAGACTACAAAGTCTATCAAACATAAGAGGACCATCATCAGATATAAAATCTGCCTGAACCATAATCTTGGACACCCAGTCTCCATAACTATGAAAGATAAATGTTATGTTTAAGCTACCCTACAAACATGGCTATAGCAGCTGGAACAAACTTAAACAATGAGAGAAAACCAGCAGATAGGAGATGTTTAGGAAATGTTCCCCTCCCTGTTACAACATATTTGTATTTTGTGTTAATATAACTGTGCTACTCAAGGGAATAAATTTTATTTGAGTATAGTATTTGGTGATTTTCCAATTTTTTGCCTACCAAAAGTAGACAAGTTTTATTCATTTTGTCTATGGTCTTAAATATTACATAGGAAAAACAGTCATTTATCTTATACTTTATTATAATAAAACCTTTGTTTTAAATCAGTAAGTGAAATTATAGGCATATAAATGCTTTACACAAAATAAAAATAGGTTAGAATTGCTACCAATAATTTCAACCTGAAAACCAAACATTTCACTTAGTCCTTATCACACAGCATGTTCATTTAGTGAGACTGCTTGGAAGTTATTTTTAAACTCAGCCACTTAAATCATCATGTCTAGCATACTGTCTAGAAGATGCAATGTTTCATTACCAAACAGAAACATTATGTACTGTGGCATATGAGTCATTAAAGGAACAGCAGATATGTTGTCACTTTCAAATAATAAGGCTTGTTACTGTTATTGAGGATACACTTTTATAGAACCTCTGATTTGAGAATCTCAAATAGCAATATAATTGAAACATGTGACATTCTAATCATGTAGGTATTGTAAAGGATTTTCTTACCCACATTCCCTGCTTTCATTTATTTAACAAACATTTATTGAGCATCTACTATGTGCTACATATAATGCAAAGCTCTGAGGAGTCAAAAATGTACAAGGTCAAGGCAAAATCTATGTAAATAAATTAGTATTTAGAAAAAATTATTTAAGGGGCCTGCCTGGTGGCACAGGCGGTTGAGCGCCACACTGTGAAGCTGTCCATGGCCTCTGCAGCGCTGGTTCGACCAGCTGGCAAGAATCCCACATGGTGTGGCAGACCTCTCCTGCCTCAACTGCTGCTCCCCTCAGCAGTGTATTTCATCAGTCTGCCTGTTCTGTTCCCCACTCTGTCTCCGGTGAATCCTCTCACCCTCCCGCACATCTGGCCTGTACCCTGGTTCTTGTATAAATAAATAAATCTTTAAAAAAAAAAAAAGAAAAAAGAAAAAGAAAAAATTATTTAAAAATTGGGTTAATATTAACTTTCAGAATAATTTCTGGACACTGAAGAATCTGCTATCTTGGCAGAATTAAAAATAGAAACTATGATGTAGATTTCAAAATTGATAAACAAATATGATTTCTGAAAAACATGCCATTTGGGAGAAAGTGATGGCTCATTCAAAATCTTCCTATATTCTGTTAAATTTTGATTGGAGGTAAGGATAGGAGAAAGTTGGGGCACATCTCAAATTGGATATTTTTTTTTTGTCTTAAAAGCTGTCAAGCAAAACAAAACTTGAAAAAAAAACCCACCATCGTGAGGTTTATATTTGGACCAGTGATTCATACTGTACATGCTGTCATTTCTCTATTTTGGCTAAGAGCAAAGAGAATATTGATATAGTTCCAAAGCCAAATCTAATTTTGGTTGATAATTTTTTTTATAATCTAATTTTTTTCTGATAGACATGAAAGTAATTAGGTTTTACTACTAGAAAGTAAGATTTTCATTTACAATGTTTTATTCTGTTTAGTTCTGAAACCCCCCCCCAAACTAGAAATGTGTGTTTATGCATGTGTGCACATTACTCAGATTACACACATACACATTTTCCCAAGGAATTCTGGACTTTCATCATCAAGATATAATCTACAACACTGTCAAAAGATTACTCTGTACCTAAGTTAAATGTTGAAACAATGATAAAGTCAATACTTATTTCTAAATATTTTGCATTGTTTTCTATTCTTTCATTTTAGAATATTCCTCTGACATGTGTATAACACTTCAAATATTCATTTATTTTAAAGTATTCATTGATAGATACTACAATTATGGTCTAATTTGTAATGGAAAGGTGATAAGTGAATAGAAGATTCTACTACAACAATAAAGACCCAACAACAAGTGTTATGAGAACAAAGTCAAGGCATTATTATCTACTCAATAGATGTTTTTCCATAATTCAGATTTAGCACCAGGGAAAAATAAACATTACTGTAGTCATCCTAATCAAATATCTATATTTACTTATATATTTTTACAGAAATGACATGCAGTGTGATCACTATTACATTCTTTTGGAGAAAGTAATATCCACAGAAAGAAGTGAAAGGGGTTTGCAAATAGACACTGCAGAAGGAAAATGATAACCAAATAGAGTATCTTGGAAGTCTGGCTTGGTATTTAGAAATAGTCACAAAGAATTAAAACATGGTGTGCTTTGGGGACAAAGCACCTCAAAGAAACTGGGAATTCACAGGGCTTAGCTCAGTGTTCTGACAAATACTCAAGAGAACAATCTTCTCCAATACTTACTCTCTACTTAACATTTTTCCAGTATTCACAATATATGAACAGCTTAATATGATACTGTAATATCTTTAGCTGCCTGAAATATTTTATGTAATCTTTTAATACTTATTTGAAGGCCTACTATGTGCAGGCATTATCTTTGGTGCTAGAAATTCAATAATGACTGAGACACATTCTCTGTTCCAAGGGTTCACTGCTGAGGAAGACACACAAGTCCTGGTATGATAACTGGTGGAATATCTGTAGCTCTGTAGAACAGCAACAACCCCAACCCATCCACAGAATGAACTCTGGAGCATTCTCTTCCTAGATGCCAGTCTTCCATGCTAGTACATTTTTTCCACTAAGACCGAGCTTCTCTGTCTTCTGTTCACCATCATACCCCACATCTAGAACAGATGTGTCTACATCATAGGCCTTTGGAAGATGGCATCAGAAGAAATGGGAACAAATATGAACTAGGAGTCCTCTGCACTTTTACCCCCTTTTATCAGACTCTGGAACTTCACCCTTGTCTGCTGTTTGCTCTTGGTCTGCTATCATCCTATTGTCCAGATATTGAATCGAGTCTACTTGACATAGGGTTCATCTCATGAGCTCCTTTTATTTCTACAAAGCACTTGGGGTCTAAATTATTCTTCACAATTTGGACCCTTGCTACTCCCAATCATGCTTTAGAATGCTTGGTCTCCCCGCTGTTACCCCATGTTTTTATCACTTGATCCCCTAGAGGCCTATGTTGAATTCCCATGGATGATTCCGAGTCAGAATTGATGGTTTTGTCAAGTTACAGTGCTGACAAGAAGCCAAGCGAGCACAGATCTATCAAGAAACATCCCATGTCAGGGCTCTGTGCTTGAAATTTTGTTTCTTTTAATAGTTAGGTTTAAATATTAATGAATTTGTATCTCTACAAATTAGATGAGAAAACAAAGGGAGAAAAAAATGCCTTCCCAATCCCAGGAGACAAATCAAGCAGGAGTGTGCTGCCTTCCACAACAGACTATGTTTTAAATTTCCCCCTTTGTAAATACTTAAATTTGAAATCTAGAAGCTGTTATTTCTGAACAAGCATGGTCAGATTTTTACAATAGAGGGGGGAAAAAGGCACAGTGACAATCCCACAAGATTTTTTGACCCATTAGAAAAGTTCTAAAACATGATAGTGTGACCAAGTTAGAATAACCAGGACAAGGCATTCAGGAAATGCTCACATAAACTCTATGATATCTTTACACACATAATATATTTGCACATATGATTAATCACATAAATTCCTTTTGTTGAGGGAACAGTACCTCCTGAATGAAATCTACCTACTGATGTTTTAGAGACCATCCAACCTTCATGCCAGTGAAACCCCAGGAGCTGAGGACTATTACTCCCATCATGCTATGAATTGGACATGGCTCTTGACTTCTTGAGGGGGGAGATAGCTGGGAACTAAAGGGGGAGTTAGGCAGCTTTGCTTGGTATAAACCAAACACGTAGGGGAGTGGAGAGGGACTTGATTTTCCTGCCTGCAGCAGCACCTAAGACCCCAGCTCAGGAAGAATTACCAGTAGGACATATTAACCAACTAATTTTTCTATATCTCTTTGTGACTCTTTGTGCCCCCCCACTTTTCATTTCCCTTGTAAATCAACCTTTTATTACCTTTTCTATATGTCCTGTCCTTGAGTCCTTTTCTGATTTTTTTTTTTTTAAGCACAGTTGAGGACTCACACCCAGCTCATCTCATTTCCCTTTGGAGTTGCCCTATAACAAATTTATTGCTATTATTTATTTTTGAAAGAATTTATAAGATGTGCATCTCCACTTATATATTATAACTCCTACCCTCAAAGAGTTTAAATGGACTCTTGCTTAAGGAAAGAATTTTCCTGCCCAATCCTCTCTTCTAATTAGGTTTGGAACACTTTCATTCAATGAACAAAATTAATTAATGGGAAAAGTTAGACTAGTGCTTAAGATATTTCCTACTCTAGTCCATACTTGATGGTAAAGAGACAATTTAATATCTAAAATAAGTTAATTAGCTTGAGTCTCACAGATTTTTAAAGTAAATTATCTATCTTTGAAATCATAAAATACAAAAATTTCAAAAAGAAAAGTTATTGGAGCTGTGATATAATTGCTTTCAAATATTTAATGGGGACACAACCATTATTCTCTCAACATCATAAAAAACAAATAATGTACTCCAAGACACTGAAAAAGAAAAGAGATCATTTTAGGAGTGATCAAAATAATGGAAAAGATAATCAGAGAATATCTATAAGTCATATTTGTTGTTATCTTTTAGTATCATCACATATGTTTTTCAGATCACAAATGTCATAGTTACATAAAATTCAAATATCATAAAATGTGCATATTTCTTTACGTAATAGAGTCTACATAATCTAATTTATTATTATTTTAAAATGAGATCATGCTATATGATATTTTAGCATCTTGATTTTTATCGTTATCAATCTTAAACACCTTTTCATATATCAGCAATATTTTCCCTTCTTTTTTTAAAAGATTTATTTATTTATGCATACAAGAACTGGGGTACAGGCCAAAGGTGCAGCGGGGTGAGAGGATTCACCCAGAGACACAGTAGGGAACAAAATAGGCAGATTGCCTGGCCTGCCTGGGATTGAACTCATGCTGCAGAGGCTGCAGATAGTTTCACAGTGCTGTGCTTAACCCCTTGTGCCACCAGGGAGGCCCCCCAAATATTTCTAATTTCCTGTGAGTTTCAATATTACAAAAGACAATTTATGAGTTATAAGACAGAACTGTGTTCCACTCTTCTAAGATCACCAGCCTTATGAAAATTGGCTTATGAAATATTCAAAGAAAACTAACATTTAAGTTAATGTAATTCATAGGGAAATCTGACATTAGTTAAATTGCTGCATTTGTAGTGAATGTCACTTTAAAGAGGATACCTTGGTTAAATGGATATTGTTAACATTAATACAATGTTTTCTTTTCTTTTGATAATTATTTTCTTGAAGTCCATGCTTAGGAAATCTTTCGGTTTTCTAATTAGCTTTATTTTTGCTTATTATTTTTTTCCTGATGAGTTAATTACATTTCATAGTACTTAGGGTAGACAATATATAATCTGCAATATCCAACTCTAGATTTAACTTTTCATCTGAATTTTTGTTGTCCTTTGCTGACTTCTGCTTTGGGTTATTTCAAACTGTGATTTAAACATAAAATCCAGTTGCTAGACTATGCAGACTGAAAGAGAGAAAACATAGCATGTCAGAAGTTTGCACTTTATTCTCAGAAGCAGGCATTTATCCTGTTCCTTATATATGTACAGTTCTAGCAAAGAATAAAAATAAGACAAATAGCTATAGAAAATAGCATATTATATTCTGCTATTTTTAATAGTCATCTTCAAAGAGATAACCCCCTAAGAAGAGCTTACCTTATCTGAATTGAAAACATAAAGGGATTTCTTATAAATGGACTGACTTGCCTTGAAGTTGATGTCAGGATTAATTATTAAAATAACCTTTCATTTATGAAATTTTCTAAAGTTAAATTACTCCAAAAAAAAGGAAAGAAGAAATGAAATGAACTGGGCAGTTAGCCACAATTGAAAAAACCACTACATCACACATAACATCTTTCGGCCACGTCTTTCTTTTACACCAATATACAAAAACCCGGACCAGCACTTTGTTCATAGGCCAGCAGTAAATATGTCGGCTATAACGTCAATGAACTTTAAAGCAAATTCACCGGAATGGAACTCATTATTCTTTGAGGCACATCACTATCGGCATATTGTACATTCATTCCATGACTTTTCATTGTGTAAGTGGATTATATTTCTCAAAATGACTCTCTTTTTTTAATGCCTAAACAGGCCTGCATCTTTATTTACTGTAGATCTGAGGAGCTTTGTTTGGAGTGACAGAACTTTAAGTAAATATAGAGTTTGTCCTTGGTGACAAGCTAATACTTATTACAGCAGGGAATTTATATAGATTGATTTTTGTTTGTAAGTGAGAATAACACTGGCATGTTTATTTTTCTATAAAGTTCATGGGGGAGGGGTATAAAGAAATGATGGATTTCGATGGGGAGGTGGTTCTAATTACAAACAGATTTTAGCGTTGATACCCTGTGATGGCAATGGAGAAGAATATGCTTTGATTATGCATGGCCAAAAATGGTGGATTAGGGAACAGTGAGTTGATAAATAAGTCAGAAGCAAGAGTGATTTGCAGAGAGATAGCTTAGGGCTGAGTTTTTCTAAGTTAAACACAATCTGAGATTAAAACAATGGTCTCAATACTCTCTTGCCAGACTTGGGACCTGGGGTTGATCAGAATCAACAGGCCATCTCAATAGAAATAGAATGAAAACCCATTTGCTACATAGGGAATACGTACTTGGCCAGACAATAAGAGTTGGAAAATCACATTTTGATCATAGAAAATACATAAAACATAAAAATATCATTCTCTTTCTCACCTTGGAGCTAGGCCATCTGCAAACATATAGTTTTGTCTTTTTCCTATTCCATGCACAGTGCCATAAAGATTCAAAGTCCAAATAATCAAGGTAGGCATAACAGTAAGATTCTAAAGGAAGCGGTGAGATACTAACACACAAAAATGCACATTTTGGCTATATTTAGTTATTTGAAAATTATATATTGGTTTTCCCTGTGGGCATATTAAGTTGTCAAACTCTCATTTAGCAGAAGATAACATAAATGTAGATTTTCTTTTATTTGATTAAAAAATCTGTTTTTCTCTGTTGAAATTGCTTATTACATAAATCATTCCAAATATTTTCTGGCCCTTTTTCTTCAAATGATCCCAATGTCATCTCTAGGGACAGACATAGTTTAGTTCCCCAAAATTCCACTTTAATTTTTTAAAATTACTGATCCTTGACATGTACCATTAGGTCCCTGACTCTTTCAGTCAGTGATCCTGTAATCTGCTCACAGGGGGATCTTGGCATTTGTTCCAAATCTATTTGCTTGTTTGTACTATGGTGAATTTAATTCAGCAAAACAAGAGCTGACACCTAAGAGAAAGTTGCAAATTCTTTTTTTTTTTGAGATGTATTTATTTATGCATACAAGAGCTGGGGTACAGGCCAGAGGTGCAGGGGTGAGAGGATTCACCAGAGACAGAGGGGGGAACAGAAAAGGCAGATTGACTGAAATACCCTGCTGGGGGGGGGGGGTGCAGCAGGTGAGTCAGGAGAGGTCTGCTTTTCATGTAGGTCACCTCCCTGTCTGGGGATGGAAATCGTGCTGCAGAGGCTGCAGACAGCTTCATGGGTTGCGTCTTAACCCCTTGCGCCACCAGGGAGGCCCAAAGTTGCAAATTCTTAACTTCACTAGTATCCCTTGTCTTTCCCCCTAATAATGTAAGTAAATGGAGTCATAAGTTGGGGGTTATGGTATTCAAAGGAAGTTATGGCTGCATTTATTTATGAAAACAGAGAAGTCAGCTCTCAGATGATGGCAGCAACTTCTCCAGGGGTGACTTCTGTTTTCACAGTTCCATTCTTAGGGATGATGTAAAGACTCAAATGGCTGTTCTGAATTGAGCAAATTGCTTGAACACTGCAAATATTAAAAACTTCAATACTGGTGATTTCTTATGGATTATAAATCTAGTAAAGCGAATTCCCCTAAATTCAGTGATTACATGTTTAGTAGATCTATATGTGAAAATTACCATAATAGTGGTACAAAGAAAACAGTAAGCCATTTTGTTATTCCACCCTATAATAAGGTAATGAGAACTACCTGAGCTAGTATCTGATGCACTCACCCATGCAGAAGGTGTTATATTCCTCTCTCATGATTTCCTTGACCGCCCTATGAAGTAGATCGAACAAGCAGGATTTGTGGGCTATAATAATATGCATTTTTTGTTTCCCAATGTAACTTTAAAATGTGTACCATGAGAAACTTTTTTCTGTTCCACATGGACATTTGCTCTGGCCCCATAATTTCCTTGATTTCTCTTAAGGAAGCAGAACTCCTACAGTTACTTTAAGGCATAAAATACAATCTCAATTTTAGCATCCAAATCTGTTTTAACATTTCAGGTGAAAACAAGTTTCTCTTGAGCTCAAGGTTTCCTATGGTGCACAGTTAGTGTTTTATTCTGACCAGCTTGCCCACCTTGGTGGTTCTGTAGGACAGAATCTATGAAGACCTCCAGGCCTGGAAATGTTGAGACCTTTTTTGAAAAAATAATAACTTACATCTATTATTTATTAGCTACAAAAGGATATTTACAAGGTATATATAAAATAAAAAGAATTGGAGCAGGAGGAGCATGTGCATGATATTCAATTTAAGAAATAGAATATTCCTTGTGCCCTTTCTAATGCCATTATTCTGATGAATATTCACACTTTGCATCTGTAGTTCACTAATTTTCTGTATAATATTTCAATGTATGAACTACCACAATTAATTCTTTTTACCAGTGATGAACATTGTGCTTTGAAATTGCATTTCTGTAACTATACACAGATTGAATTTTTCATGTTTATTGTTCATACCTGTTACCTCCACCTGTCTTTTGTTAATATTGGATTGTTTGTCTTCTCTTCCTGAGAACTCTCTCTCTTTCTCTCTGTCTCTCTCTCTCTTTCTGTCCCTCTCTCTCTGTCTCTTTCTCCTTTTCCTGTCTTTCCTTTTACAGCAGCAATTATTTTCTACCAATGTATATATAGCTTTTCAATTTTTTATGGTCATTCTTGATAAAGATCTTCAATATAATGCAATCAAATCTATCCATCATTTCATTTATATCTTGTGTTTTTGTCCCCCCAAGGATTCATCTTCATTCTAAGATTGAAATTTTTTTTTTCTTATATTGTCTTCTAAAAGTCGATCTATATTACTTGTGTATAATCTACCTGGAATTGATTTTTGCTTGTGGTATGACATAAAACCTCAGTGTCATTTCAATTCATATGAATGACTCTCCCATCACCATTTGCTGTCAGATCTATCCTTTCCTCACTGTTCTGTGATGCCACCTCTGTCATCAGATACTTGTGTATCCTTGAGTTCAATTGAGGAATCCGTAATCTTACCTTTGTTCATTTTGTCTGTCCTTGTAAGCACAACACACTATCTTAATACCATAACTTCACAATAAGTTTTGATATTTTGCATGCAACACTCCCACATAACTTTACTCCATCAGGAATATTGCCATTGTTTTGGTTCATTGCTCTTCCATATAGATTTTGGAACCGGTGTGTCACAGTTCACAATATAACAAAACACAATAAATAAAACTCCCTGTTGAATTGTGATTGTAATTACCTTAGCTGAATAGAACATGCCAGAGAGCACTGGGATCTTCGCCATAGCTTGGTGATGCATCTCAAATTCAACAAAACAGGTCCTGCTTTCTTGTTGCCTTGGTGGTTCTTTGTGGATATTTAGTTTTTCATATAAATTTTCAACTAAGTTAACTGAGTTCTTTAAAATATTTCAGTGAAATTTTATTGGGATTGCATATGTATGAATAAATCTGGGGAAGGATTTACATCTTTATAAGAGAAAGGATCATTCAAGAGCATAAAATGTCTATTTATTTATTCAGATCATCCCTCTCTTAAAGTCTTAAGATTATCTCCATATAAGTCTTATGTATTCTTGTTTAATATTCTTTACTCTTGTTGCTATTGTGGATGGTTTTTATTTTAATTAAATTTTCTGGTCATTTATTGCTTTTGTAGAAGCTTCTGTTAATATTTTGTATTTTGGTCTAAACTTTCATATTAGTTCTAATAGTTTTTCTGGTTTTATTATTTAATATTTAAAAATATTTCCTTCAATCCTTACTTCTCTTATTTTTCTGTGCTCACAACATTGGGCAAAACTTTTAGTACTATGCTAAATAGCAGCAGTGATATTGGTCTCACATCAGGCAATCCTAATCCTATTAAAATCCTTTTCATATGGCTTCAGGCACTGGAGAAAGTGTAGGGATACTCACAGGACACAACAGGTCTCTCTAAAGGCATATAACTTTCAATAACAGGAGTTGTGACACAAATCTGCCTCATTTAATTCGCAAAGCCTTTACCTTGCATTGTATTTGTAAACAAACACTAGAGCTTAATTCAGTTTAATAAATACAATGGTTACCTATTAGTATAAAATAAATTATTTCCCATGTTTCAAACATCAAATATTTTTAATGTATGTTGAAAACTCTTACAGTACCCCTCCATCCATTCTCCACCCTGTAGAAGATAACCATATTTATTAAATTCTTTTTTTTCTTTTTTTTTAAGATTTATTTATTTATACAAGAATCGGGGTACAGGCCAGATGTGCAGGAGGGTGAGAGGATCCACCAGAGACAGAGAGGGGAACAGAACAGGCAGACTGACGAAATACACTGTTGAGGGGAGCAATGAGCGAGGCAGGAGAGGTCTGCTAGCCATGTGGGACCCTCGCCAGCAGGCCAGGATCAAACCTGCGCTGCAGAGGCTGTGGACAGCTTCATAGCGCGACGCTTAACCGCCTGTGCCACCAGGGAAGGCCCACATTTATTCAATTCTTGTTCATCTTTTCAGATTTCCTATGCAAATATAAGCAGATATATAAATGTTCTCAAATCTCTCTTTTATTTTTTTTGCAAAAAAAAAGAGTCTATGTTAAACAAACCATTGGTTCCTTGTTCTTCTCCTATTGCTGACTCTCCCCTGCTATGTATAACGTCTCATTTGGACATTTAGAGTTTTTAGATTTAGTGATTTTAAAGCCACAGTATGTTTTATTATATAACTATACCATAGTTTATTTGGGTGATTCCTATTTTTTCTATTAAATAAATAACTTTGTATGTATATTATTTTATCTCTGTAAATATAGGTATAGACTAAATTCCCCAAAGTGGTTCAACAGCCACATACATTTATAATTTTAATAGATAATGCCAAATTGTTCCCAGTAGGGATTATACTAATTTACACTCCCACCAGCCATGTGTAAAAATGCTGTTTCTCCAGTCTTGCCAACAGTGAATTTTTTGCCACCCTGAAAGGTGAAAAATGGTATCTCAATGTACTGTTTTGTTTGAATCTCTCTGATTATGAATTAAGTGGGACTTCTTTTTTTATGTAAAATTATTTTATATATTTATATGCTGTTTTATTTTTTCTGCATTGCCCTTATCGTTCATGGAAAGAATTTTGCCTACTTCACCACTATATTCTTAGCACCTAGAGCAGTATTCTTAGCACCTAGTAAGCTTTTAAAATATTGGTTGAACTAATGAAGGGAGACAATAAAGATAAGAGACTGGGCGGAGAAGTGAAGGGAAGAACAGGGAGAAGAAGAAGGAAGGGTAAACATCAAGGTGATGATTGTAGACGTGGAGCAGTGTGAAGCAACACTCTCCTCAGAGGTGTCACTGTGACATCAGTCATAGCCATAAAGACCCATGAAACAGAAAAATGTGAACCTCATCAGCATAGAGGAAGATGTGAAATAAGATCTCACTGTGAGATGTTCTGGGTACAACGTGCCTCCTTGAGTCTGCCAAAGGATGCAATAAAAATAAAGCAGTCCTCTAACTGAGCACCCTATAGTCTTCTCCAAGACAATCCTCTGGGCACCCAGACCTGCCTGCTTTGGGTTGAACGTCTGACCTGCCTATTATTTTTCAGTTTGTCTGTGACTTAGTTACCTTGGTTTACCAGCTTCTGGCCTTAGATCTGGCTGTTTTATCAGGGTCTCCTCTTCTTGGGCTCATTGTTATGCAGATTCACTCTTTGTTGTCTCCTTGAGTTCAGATCCTAGAACCTGCCCTTAGCCCTGCCTTTGGCCCCAGAAAGTTAGGTCTTAAGACAGAAAATAAATTTATTTTCCTCCCTGTTCTTGTCTTTCAGCCACAAACGGCAATCATTTGTAATTACCAAAGCCATATTCTGGCAAATTCCTCTCTCTCAAAAATTTAGACAGCTGTCATGGAAAATGACTTTCTAAACTCAGATGATGCTTTAACAAATCAGGGGCTGATGATCATTAAATGGAAGTGTGTCCTTCAAGTCTTTGTGGAACAATTTATAGTCAGTACACGAATAAACCTTTGTTAGTGTCACTCTGTTGTTTATAGATTTTTTTTTTCACTCTTGATATCATGAAGAACAATCCTATTACTACAAATTCCAGTGAATTTTAGCAAGAACTTATTGAGCACCTGGAAATGGTCCCAATATTATGCTAGAAGTGGTAGGGAAAAAATGGGTGAAGTGTATCATACTCCCTTGTCCTTGAGGAATATAGGGTTTTAGCAAGAAACAATATGCATAAAAATAACCCAATTATCCTGGAAAACCAGAGTGCAAGTATGGAGAAGTACAGAATAAAATAAGTCAACTGGATTTAAATTATGGTCCAGACATACTGGCACATCCACCTACACTGGACAAGCCAAACTTGTCCTTTCCTTAGCACTTCTGTCCAGGAAGCACCTCCTCTAAGCCATATGATGATTGATCTTGATTTATAATCACTCAAGAATCAATAAGGACTACCCAATTGATCAATTTAAATTGCTCAGCCTCCTTCAGCCCCCAAAATACTTTCCATCTCTCTTTTTAAAAATGTTTTTATTCCACTTCACTCTCTACATTATAGGTTCATTTGTTTACTTGCTCATGGTCTTCCTTCTTCCATCAAATCTAAGCTCCAAGAGTTCAGGTTCTTTGTGTTATTCCCTACACTATTCCCAAGCACTACACCAGTAACTGGCGCATGGTTCAGGCTCAATCAATCCTTGAATTAATATAAATGGATGAGATTGACACTAGAGAGGTGAGAAGCTGGCATTGCTGTCTATGGCTTGATGGACATGGTCGGTCTTTTGGTGGTGTTTGAGGAATGGCTGGCAATCCAGCTAAGAAAAAATAATACTGCTGAATATCTAGTTACCTGGTAGGGACCTTGCTGGAAAGAAGATTTACTAGGCGTAGGCTCTGGATTTTAGAATTGTTGCTCACCATAAAGATGTGTCAAAACTAACATGATACAAAAGGAAAGGAGACAACTGTGCCTTTCAAAGCACTGTACGTGGAGGAATTTCCTGATTTGAGAGGCAGGAGGGCCTCCTGGGGCAACTGAGAATCACTAAATACTCATCTGGTGGCTTGATTTTGGCCAATAACAGAACACTCCTTCAGAGTGCTATGGGAGGAGAAGAGTTGAAAAGAAACTTCAAGACTTCAAAACAATAAGTTTGAAGGAAATTAAATTTCATGTCTCAGCAGATAATGTAATCATATGATTGAGTATATTTCATGGAATTTATTTTCAAACAGGGAGTCAAACTCTAATGCCCAAGAAATAACATAAAATTGTTGCTCCCCTTCCTCTGCCCCAGTACAGGCAACCACCAAATCTCATCAGATCCACTTTATAAATCCCCTGGAATTTGCTGACTATGTTTTTTGCTGGTGCTGCTCCCTTTGTGTAGTGCTCCACAGCTCTTAGTTGACTGACTGCCTAACATCCTAACAAAATTCCCTGCACTCACCTTGACAATTGTTATCTACCCTTCACCCTACAACAGACTATCTTCCAAGAGGCAAATCTGATCATATCACACTGAGCTTAAGCCTGTTAAGGTCTTCCCATTTTCCTGATGGATAAATTCCAAACTCTAATCATGATATTCAAGCCTATTATTGATTTAACATTTTTCTCTCCTCCCCACCGGCCTTATGTCTCAACATTCACCTAAACCTTTCCCCAACCTCAGCCACTTATACTCTGGATTACAAACATGGTCCCATGTATTGCTCCCTGAACTACCAGTACTAGCTCCTGATTCTGAATATATGTTCTTCTACCCTCCTGACCTGTCCCACCATTCCACTTATGCTCTAACCTGAGCAACTTGTCCTTATCATTGAGAGCTCATCTTGAATACCTCAGTACTCTGGGGAACATTTCTTGACAACCCCCCTTATACTTAACAAATATCAGCTATTTATGGTACCACCCTCTTCTGTGTTCCCATATACCCTGTCCAATCCACCATTGCACTCATCCTATTCATCCTACTCCATTGCACTCACCATTTCTCTATTCCCTGTCAACCAAAAAATAACCAGTTGTGATATAATCAAGAAAACATTAAGAATGGAACCATGATTTCAGTTCTCAATTCACAGGCAGTCCCAAGGTGTGTCCTGTTAGGGACAGGACCAAGGAGCTTGAAAGGATCAAGCAGGGGAGTGATCTAAACTTAAGTCATTTGTGTTTAAAGTCCTGGGTTGGTTGACAAGAGTCTTCAGAGAAAGACTGCAGTGTGTGGTGTTTTGTAACAATGAACAGAAAGTCTCCCAATTTCTTATCATCTTAAAGAGAGAGCAGAGGGTTGTTCTTCTTTCATAGTCAGGGATAAAAAGAAATCAGTGAGTAAATCTTTTTTCATCGTCACCCATGAGAAATTGAGTCAGGTTATTGAGTTGGGCTGTTTCTAGGTGAAAATATCTAGAAGACACAAACTGGCAGTTAGGGAAAAGAAGCAGCCTGTCTGATTCAAAGTGGATTCCACATCCCCAACAGCCTAATAAGAGCCTAAAGATCAAGACAGGACTCACCTTTTTATCAGCAGCATCTCACTCAACTCTGTCAGGGCTCTCCCGGACTTCCAATATATATCTGTTAGCTTCCAAAATAAGATACCCATTGCAACAGGCAAGAAGCATTCACTTAAAAAGTCATATTTGTCAGAAGCTAACAGTGCCATCTTGTCTTAGCAATTGAGAAAGCACAGGTGGGCTAGGGAGGGTGAAGTTGGGTATAAAAATGAATTGATGCTGCAGAGGAGCTGAAGATGCAGCCAAGAATGGTTTTAAGTTCTTATTTTCTCAGCAAGGCAGCAGCTGGTGACTGGCAGAAGGGGAAGAGCATTGCCATGTCACTGAACAGCAATAATGGAGTGGCCACTGAGCCAGCAGCCTAAACACTCTTCCCTGGGCCAGAACAGGGCTGCAGGGAGAAGGTGGCAGCACAGCAAGCATCAGCTGGAGAAAGCAGCAGAGGCCACGGTGCACACTGGCACCGCTTCTCCAGACAAACCCTATTAATTGAGTCTAATAGGGCACAAGGCCAGTCTGAAAGGCTAAATACCCAAATTTTAGAATGCAGTTAAACAAGCACACTGTTGATAGAGTGTACCCTGCAACTAACATCTACAACGCCTTCCCTTTTTTCCCCCCACCTTTATCCAGCCAGTCACCAAACCTTAATGATAATATCTGATAAATATCTGAAGACTTTGCTTTTCTGTCCTTATTGCCACAAATTTTCCTTACATCTTCATCATTTTAATCTAGACTATCCTTAGCAGCTACCAACAGGTTTCTAGATACCAAAGTGGCCTCTTCAATCTATCCCCAAATTCCTAAAATTTACATTCTATAGGAGTTGAACAAGGTCACAGTGCCTCCCTTCTTAGGGTTATTTTTGAGCTTCTAGTTGCCTGTATAAGAGCCAATTGCTTAAAATTCTGAAGAAAAAGTGCTCTGTAACTTGTGCTGCAATGAACACAGGGTTGCAGATGTCCCTTTGAAGTAGTCTTTCTGCCTTCTTATAGGTACCGAGGAGTAGAATTGCTGGGTCATATGGTAGATCTGTTTGTAATATTTGGGAGAACCTCCAAACTGTTTACCACAGGGGATGGGACCAGTCTACATTCTCATAGTATGTAAAGGTTCTTTTCCTCCACACCTTGGCCAGCACATTTTATTTCCATTCTTTTGGATATGGGCCATTTCCGCAGGTGGGAGGTGATATCACAATGAGGTTTTGATTTGCATTTCCCTGATACCTCAAAAAAAAGTGACAAAAATGAAATTATACTCTTGATATTCTCATTTGTAAAATGGGATAATATATTTATCTCAGAGACTCATTGAAGATTAAAGGGTTTAATATATGATGCTTTAGAATTGTGTCTGGTGGCCTCCCTGGTGGCGCAGCTGGTAGAGTGCCACTCTATGAAGCTGTTCACAGCCTCTGCAGTGCTGGTTCAATTCCCGGCTGACCAGGGAGATGCCCACATGGCATGGCAGACCTCTCTTGTCTCGCCCACTGCTCCCGTCAGCAGTGCTTTCGGTCCTTCTGCCTGTTCTGCTCCCCTCTCTGTCTCTGGTGAATCCTCTCACCCTCCCGCACCTCTGGCCTATACCCCAGCTCTTGTATAAATAAACAAATAAATAAAAGAATTGCGTCTGGCACTGCATAAGGAATATATTAGTTATGACTAGTATTATTATTTTTGTTACAATGGTCTCTAAGATTCCTCATGATGTAATTCAATCTAATTCAAGAAACAACAGATTTTGTATCAGTGCAGACCCAGAAGGCAAACTCATGTGAATCCAAACCAAAATACTAGCTGTGTGACTTGAAGCAAGAAACTTCTGTAAGTCTCCATTTCCTCACATGCAAAATAGGAATAACAGGAGTTGATAACTCAGTGGCTTATTTTGATAAATATAATGCAGAACAAAGAGTTGGCAAAGGTAATCAAGGAGTTGTCAAAACATTAAGAGGAGAAGAAGGGAGGAATATTCTTTTAAATGCCAAAGAAATGTAATCCAAATGAGGGGAATGTGGTTGAAAGTTTTCAATGCTCTCGAAAAGTCAAGTTGGATGAATTTGAAAAGACACCCTACATTGGCAATTAGCAAGTTGTAATGACCTCAGTAGAGCAGTGTTGGAAAGTGGAGATGAAAAGCTTTGAGATGGGAGTGTAGCAGGCAGTATATTTGAAAAAAAACTTTCCCTGAAGCCAATTCCCTGACATGTACTGATTATATAAAAGCTAAGTCCCAGAATCACACTTAGGACTTGCCAGGAGACATAACAAATACATGTCAATTATAGCCTCACTGTGTGCCAGTCCTTGGCTTCACAACAATCCTAATGTTCCTATTTTTAAAAAGGGGGAAACTGAGTCAGGGATTCTGGCTCCAGGTACAGTGTATCTGCTACATTCTCAATTGAATACAATTTAACAAATACATTTTGAGCCACTTGAATCATGCATCTATCATTGTTACTCATTCATTACCCAGTACTATTTAAGTTTCATTACCCAGTACTATTTATTTCATTACCCAGTACTATTCATTACCCAGTACTATTTAAGAGATGTAACACAGATTTTTTTTAAAAAGGACATATCTTGCCAACAACAAATCTTCAAAAATATACCTAACTTAAAGCACTCCGATCTACTCCATTGTCCTTTCTATGTCATTGGTATAGGCAACATTTCAGGAACATGCTATCATGGATAAGAATGCCAACTTTTCAAAAAAAAACAAAAAAAGAATGCCAACTTTTCTACCTAAAATTGCCTTCAATTTTTTTTCATCTATTAAAAATCACTTTGAGTAATTTGTGTCCTCCTGTGAAGTTGCAATGAGGTGCAGATGATCTGGGATTAGGATGGTTCATCAATGCCATAGTTCATTGATGAGTCTGTTCATCCATTTCTACTTAAGACATTGTGTTATCAATGATTCCCTGCTGTTTGGGGACAGTGACAGGCTGTGACTCTCTGCTTAGCAATGACAGCCCCTTTTCAAAAAAAATCTCTGACTATAGCCTGGGACAGGTTCTCTTTCTCTTGCACAATCTACTCTATCTTTAATCCACTACACATCTACTAGAGCATATGACTTCAGCTTTTGATTGAAATAGTCACTTAGCAGCTCAAGGACAAGTTCTCTTTAATCTTTTGCTCCATTCTCCCTAAAGTCTGAAACCTTAGTTTTTTGTTTGGTTTTGTTTGTTTGTTTGTTTGTTTGTTTTTTAGTTATCAGAAGTTAAAAGTTATTTAGCATGGTCTCTTTTCTAACTCCAGAAATCACTGTCCATTATTTATCTTTCCCCCGTGAATTTATGCAGGGTGCTCTTTTGATCCCTAGAACCTAGAATGGCAGCAGACACATAGTAGTTTCTTAGTATTTAATAAATTATAAAGGAACTGATAAGAGTGTCCATCACATCAGAGTTCTCAACATGATCTCTTGGGTGTGTTGAATGAATGAATGAGCAAATGAGTGAGTAACAATCATAGATAGAAGACTAAAATGCACATGTTGCTAGAATTTCCAAGGAAGACCTGGAGGGTGGTATCCTTTCAAATCAGTAGTAAGAACTGATTCTTTTTGATGTTTAAGAGAAAAGAGAAAATCTTCCATAGACTTGAAAAGCAAGTGCTTACCATAATGATTTTATTAATATTGTAATTAGTGCTGGGCCCACTTGTTATAAAATGACAACCATTTCACACACATTGCTGGAGGCCATTTTGGGGATGAAAATGCTCTTTTTCAATGTGTGCTTTCAAGTGCCATGCACAGGGGCAAGGGAGAGACAAGAGCTAACTTGGATCCTGTTTGGATACTTACTCCAGCCTCTTTCCCTGAAAGCCTTGAAGTACGGCACTGGCCAGACACAGAATCCACTTGCATAATGCGAAATCTACAACTGACCAAAAGTATCAATGCTTGCAAAGGAGGAATCTACAGAAGCCACAGGAAGATGAAAGGGAGAAGTTCTAGTCCTAGTGAAATTAAACCCAGCTGGATGATGTTACCAGTTAGACCCGAGGTTCCAGAAAAATAGGAAAAGGAGATTCTCTATGGTGAAGGGAAATTGTAAGCCAAGTACAGTGGCAGTCACAATGAATCCCAGAAAATCTTCCTTTTGCCTTTCTAGCACCTTCTGTCTGACTCTCAAGGCCTTGCCTTTAGAATTCACTGTCTTCATGTTTTACTTTTTACTTCACTTGGCTATCTGACTCAATTTTGCAATTCCCATCTTGACCTCTGACTCTAGCCCCCAGCCAGCGTCTGGCTAATTGGTCCTCACGCTTAGAACTCGGACACTAGGCTTACCTCTCCAGCTCCTGCCTGTTTCGGGTCACCAGCTCCCCCACACCACCCCCTCAGACTTCATCTGGAGCTTGACACCAAAGACAAGTAATTTAAGCATTTTCTTCCCTTCAACTTCTAATTATTTACTTTCTGTCAAAAAAATCTTCAGACCTGAGAAAGTGAACTTCTACTTAAAAAAGAAAATGAAGGAGTACCCAGAATAGGTCAAAAAATGTAAGAGAAAGAAATAGAAAAATAAGATTTTAATTAATTTATTATTGCCTGAAAGCCTTGAGGTGTGGCACTGGTCAGATGCAGTGTGAAATCTTCAAAAAACGTTCTTCAAAAACTTTCAAATCATTCACAGATACAAAAATATATAATAAGGTTAGGCTAAAAGGAAGGTTTGAACACCTGAAACAGGATATTGGAATGATGTACACAATGCATTTAGGTGTCTGTTCTGTTTGAAACAAAGGGGAATGTTTCTATTTGGTAGGATTTGTTAGATTATTTTGGATCTAGACATACTGTTACCATTAATTTATATGGAAAACTTTTTGAGTATTTCTAAATACAAAAAATAATCTATTGAATTTTATCAAATTGGAACATTTTACTTTGGAAAAGCAAGGAAAAGCAACAGCTATCATAAAATTTGATAAACTTGCCATAGTTAAGTTAACCACAAATGGAGCCTTTTGCTTATTCTACACAAATTTTTAATCCTCCTTTTTATATTTTAATTAATATCATAAAACTTACTATTTTATTACATTGTCTCTATAATAAAATTGCTGAAAGACACATCATGTCCTATTTTACAGTATTAATGGCACAAATCTCACTTTTTCTTCCTTTATCTTTTTCTTCATTAAATGTGGGGTGATATAAAAGAAACTGACTGGAATAATCTTTGGCCATTGTAACAAGGCAATGTCCAGCTCCAACCTGACTCAAAGGAACTTTCGCCAAGAATGTGTAAGGCTCTATGCTAGAATTTTCCCTATGGTCTCTTTCCTGCTCCTTCTCCTTTCTATTACCATGGAAACTCATGTATTTAAATAGAGGAAAGGTCCCTGGAACTATCTTGTTCTGGCATCTAAGCTTGTTCTTCATGATTCCGAGATTTACAGTAATACCAATATGTTCAGCCATATTGGGTTTTGAATACCTCAAATTACATGTCGTTTATATATTCCAGGGGAGTGTTTACCTATGAGAAGAAAATAAGACAGAACAATACTTGTGACTACAGAAAAAACAAAAGTAAGAACAGAAAAATATAGAAGTCTGGGCATCTGGCTTTTTTTTTTGACTTGAGAGATAACTGCCAGGGATGCCCAAATGCTGAAATGGGGTAGCTGATGTGAGCTTCCAAGTGAAATTGAGATTCCTAAAAATTTCAATATACTCTTGCTTAACCCACCCCTCTGGCTAGATGCTGATGATCTCCAACTTCCTGCTCTTAGAAATATAGCTACAGTGAATATTGCTACTCACAAAAGCTTTTCCACATTAAGATTTTTTTTTTTTTTGACAGAGATTCCTGGTGGAATGAGGAGCTTCATTCCTGTTTTTAATCTTGTCTCCATTGTTCAGTAACTGCACAACTGTAGAGCATTTACTTTGCTCCTCTCTGTCATACCTTTCTTTTACACAATTTGGATAATGCTAGTGACTGTGTGCTAGTGTAGGTGGTGAAATTTCATCTAGGTCATATCTACAAAAGGTTTTGGAAAGTGTCAACATAATAAATGCCCAGTAAATGCTAACTATTATGATGTCCATTTATGGAGTTAAACTATGAGCCACCCATTGTCCGCGAACGTCCAAGTGTGGATGCTGAGCCTTGATTACATTTGTGTCTTCTGATCCCAGAACAGTGCAGGTGCTGAGCAGTTTCTCAGGTAAGCTCCGTGAAGTCAAGGACTGATTAGGCTGCTACTGCTGAACATCACGGGCCTGTGACAGCCCCTGGCATTTTTGTTGAACATATAACTACTTCTAGAACTAAAACTAAGTCATTTGAAACCCAGAAGGACCTGAGCAGGAAATAGTTAAACATGTTTGCAATTGTCACCTGGAAGGTTGGAGTAAAAGACAACAGACAGGTAAATGTTAAATGTATGTGTGTGTGGCAGGAGCAGGGAGGAGAGAGTAGCCCTGTGTATAAGAATAGGGTACAGGTTGGAGACTCAAGGATGAGACAGAACAGAAGGGGCTGCAGGCTTGCATTGTAAGCAGAATGAGATCTCAGGAGAACCCAGTCTCACAGGGAAAGTTAGGGGGATGTGGAGGGAGAAAGGAGTCGGGATTAAGGCAGACAGAGGTATCAAGAAAGTAGGTTGCTTCTTCCTCTAAAGGACCTAAGAAAGGGAGACAGTTCTTACAGCTGGCCATTGCCTATACACCCAGCTCAGAAGAGGATTAATTAGAGTTTTTATGAAAATGAGGGAGTGTGGCACAGTGTAAAGAATGCTACCAGGGCGGGGAGTTAGAATAAATAAATTTGATGTGCAGTTCGCCTCAGCCACTCACCAGTGCATGACTCAGTTTCCTGATCTGCAAATAGGAGCATTCCAGCCTCACTTCAGGCTAGCGGCAAGGGTTAAAACTTCCACAGAGACAGAGAGCTTGAAGCTCTGCAGTGAATGAAGGGCCTGGCATCTAGTGGGTCTTTAATAAATGGTAACTAGTAGTATTAAAACTAATCACAGTAATCACGCCTCACAATAAAAACTGACATAGGGCTTATCAAACGAATTCTCTCCACCGCATGAAAGAAACATGAGAACAAGCCCAAATTAGCTTCTATTTTCCAGCAGCAAGCAGAGGAGACTGCCGAAGGTCATAGCATCTCGTCGAGAAAGAAAATGACATGGAAAGCTGGGTCCCTGCTCATCGGCAGTGAATGCCCACCCAATTAAGCAGATTAAACATTCACTCCTTGTGATGAAAAAGCCCCGTGCAGCTGAGCTAGGCCGCCTTCCCTGCTTCCTAGTCCAGACTCTCTATCTGTTAAATCACCCTTCCTTCCCTTCCACATTCAGGAAATAATTGGCACTTGTTTAATGCCAAATTTACATTTGTTTTGCATGGGAACAAAATTTGCTTGCAAACAGCTATGTGTGTGAGCAAATGGGCATTTGTGCTGGTAAATAAAATAGACATGCAGTTTTCCAGTTTGCAGATGTATTATTCAACAAAACAAGCAGCAATAGCCTTTAATTTTCAGTTATTCCTAAGTACTGCACAGACCATGGCAGAAACCCTCCTCCTATTTTTTGTCATTTATGCCAGCTCCTGAGGTTTTCACTTTTGTTCCAGATGCATATGTTATCAAGACAGGCCAGATTTTTCAGAACTTTTGCATTCAATCTCCTCAATAGAGCGATTAAGAGATTTAGCAGTTATTTCCTAAGCACCTACTATGTGCTGGTTTCTAAGGCTTCAGAGACGAATTTGCAGTTTTTGCCTTTTTTTTTTTTAAGATTTATTTATTTATACAAGCACTGGGGTATAGGCCAGAGGCGTGGGAGGGTGAGAGAATCCGCCAGAGACAGAGCAGGGAAAAGAACAGGCAGAAGGACCGAAATACACTGCTGAGGGGAGCAGTGGGCAAGACAGGAGAGGTCTGTCACGCCATGTGGGACTCTCCCCGGGCCGGGTGGGAATCGAACCGGCACCCCCAAAGAAGCACACAGCTTCACAGCGCGGCGCTCAACCCACTGTGCCACGGGGTTGGCCCTGCAGTTCTTGCCTTTAGGGACTTTTGAAAATCAAAGATATAAATATGTAAATGAGCATGACCATAAAATAAAAGAATTAACCTAAGAGAATGCGCCACAACAATCAGGGAGCAAAAAAGCAGAATAATTATTTCTGCCTGCACAGTTAGAAGAGATGATAGTCAATTATTGCAATGAAAGTAAAGAGAGAAGTAGGTTTTCCAGGCTAAGGAACAAAGAATCGAGGATTCTTTGAGGGTTTTATGTGAGATGGCACAAGGTTACTGGAGAGAGGTCAAGGGAGATGAAGCTGCCTTTTGTCGGCCTTTGAGTACCATGTCAATAGTTTGGCCCTTATCAATACTTTTCTCTAGCTTTCATAACAGATTTTCATACCCCATAAGAGTTTTTCAATCCCCATATGGGGCTTTGTTGATATGTTGATTTTTATTCTGTAGATTTGGGGTGGAGCTGGAAATTCTACATTTCTAAAAAGCTCCTCAGCTGTGGTGTGCATTTATCAACTGGGTCTAGGACCAGGAACCAGAAGATTATTTGCCAATTCCCATGATGTAAATATCTGAAAAATATCTTTTCTATTGTCAGCACTCTACGGGAAAAACAGGTCTTCACTTCTTCATTTCCAGACACATGATAGGTGTGGCAGGACATTGGTCAGATGTATAACAATTACACCATTTTGAAAGATTTTATTATTATTTAGGTGTTGTAAAGTCAATATATCAGGAGATTACTGACATTTAAAAGACAATTTTTTTTTTATGCAGACAGATCCCATGAGGGAGCTCACATCACATTATGGGGGGCTGGAAACATGGGCAAGTTTCTAGGTAGGTCATGAAACAGAGAGGGAAGCTATGGGTAAGAGTCTTACTGTGGTTTCTTTGGGAAGGAAAAGACAAGGTAAGGTAAACAGACTTAGAATTGACTAGTTTGAATAGTTTCAGAGGGTTCTAGACCCTTGGGGCTATCTTGGGTTCTCTGGTACCTGCCCCTTGAATGATTCAAGCAGGTGGATAGTGGGTTTAGAGAATGAGTGTCTGATAAGAAAGGTGGTTGATATGTGAACTCTGGATTGGTTGGTTGCCATTTTAAAAGCATGGCCCTAGGAAGAGCATTTCCCTGGAGAAGGATGGGAAGTTCAAAGGGGTGACCAAAGAGGCAAGAGGTCAAGACAGGGCTACTCAGGCACATTATCATGTTGTCTAGACTAAGGCATGTCCAGCTGATGCCTGTAGGAAAGATGTTTAAGCATCAAGCTTATAGAAGCTAGAAACATGGTTAATGCAAATTCGTAATGAGATACATGAGAGCCCCTATTACCCTTCCTTGGAATACTTGAATTTTGAAAGTAGGTGACTCTCTAGTTGATGGAGGTTGTACTATGTCACCGTTGGCAATTATCCTCCTTTTCACTTCAACAAAACTCTGAGTCCCTGCTATGTGTCAGGCAGAGCAGTAGGTCCTGGAGATGGTGTGGCAGGAATAGGGAGCCATGGGGAATGGAGGTAACAGCATTGGGTGCCATCCAGGGCTGGAGATCAGCATGCGAGCAGCTACCTGGAAAGCAAGACAGAATAAATTGAGGCTTAGAGACTCTAAAGGAAGGTTTAACAGGTAATCCCAGTGGGATGGCAATTGTCTGTTCCTCTTTGACAGAAACAGCATAAAAGACAATTAAAAGTGGAAATCACTCCCATGCCCAGAAATGCAGATTTTCTGTGCTGTTGATTAAAAGGAGGATAATTTTCTCAGCATGCCAGCACTCCAAGTATCGCATGGGGTATTTATGTTCTGAACATTAAAGAGTTTAACTTGTAATTTTGCCTAGAGTGAAGGCTACCTCCTCAACTTGAGGGTCAATTGTTGGACTGCAAGAGGGCTGGAATGCTGGTTGGATCAATTAGAACAACATCGCCAGAAAGTAACATAAAACCAACTGTAGTGGTTTAGATCAAAATGATATTTATTGCTTGCATAGCAAGATGTCCAAAGGTAGGTGATCCCAGGATTATTTCAGTATTTGCAGCAGATAAAAAAATTAGCCGCAATTCATTGCAGCTCCCCTCATCAAAAGGCTGGGCCTATTTTCCACTCCTTGAGTCTACACTGCCTGCAACCTTTCTTGATCTAAGAGAATGCAGCAGAAGCAATGTTGCAAACATTTTGAACTTAAGCTTCCGGAGATTTTGTTGTGTTTCATTTTTATGCTTGAATTCTAACTGACCACCCTGTGAATCAGCTTGGACTAACTTCTTTTGGAGGACGAAACCATGTGGAGTGGAATGAGCCACCCCAACTATGCACTTGTCACTCCTCTGTATACCAACCAGCTGGCCACTAGCCCACAGCTCACCACTGATGCACGAATTAGCCCACAGCTCACCACAAATGCATGAATTAGACCAAATCCAGCATAAACAGCCAGCTATAGAATTCTAAGCTAGATAAATGGTTATTGCTTTAAACAGCTAAGTTTTGGGGTAGTTGGTGCTCAGCAAGGAAGAACATACACAGTCTCTATGATGTCATCAAGAACACTTCCCACTTTTCTCTCTTACCACCAACAGGGTATAAGCAATGGCCACCAGTGTGGCTGCAGGATCTTCATGGAAGCTCCACACTACACATCCTTATACTATTGCACCACAGTATAAAAGAAGGAAAGAGGGAAAAAACAGTCACTCTTACTTCCCCAGCTTCTTACCAGGAGCATAAGCTCTCGCAGACAGTTCTTAGCTGACTTGAACTTGTGCCTCACTGGCTGTGACTGATTCTTATGGCCTCTCTAGACAGTGCCTGGAAAAGGAATGTGAGATATTTTTACATATTTATAAGATGTTTGGGTTACCAGTATGTCATTTTTTCCCCTGATTTTCCCTCTCTTTGCCTCTGGCAGTAGTCCTTAATTTACCAGTTTCTGGACAGGGTCAAGTTCCATCTAGAAAAGTGACAGGGTGAAGTCTTCAAGGAGCAGGTAGATGTTATTTAGTAAATTGGTTATCAGTGAGAAGACCTTCTGATGTTGTAAGGGGGAGAAATGGGCTGTGAGAATGTATATAAATAAATAATAAAATTTCAGAACAGTTGTATATAATGAATGTCAAATGAGAAGAGTAATCGCCAGGAAGTTCGGAGAAACAGGACTTAATCTTATATAGGATTGGTCTTACAATTTCAAGGTAAAAATGTTTCTGCTGTTAATGTGATGTCTGCATGAGCTAGATCAAGTTGACCCAGGCTTGAGAGTCAAGCATTTGGTACTGCAGTGAGCACCTGAACACTGATTCATCTGGGTAGGCATCTAATGAGAAAATCTGAGTGTGCATGCAGTTTGGGGTCAGAAGCTTGAGAGAAGGGTACTTTATATGACAAGCAATGCAGCAGACAGCATCCTACTCAGAGCACCATTAATTTAATTGGTGCCTCTAACGTTATCATTCTCATAATAGAAAATCTAAATTTTAGCACAGTTACTTGTTTTATTATAGTTATAGCTCTGAAAATCAGATCATCTGAATAAGGCAAAAATGTAGTGTTATTAAAAGAACAATTTAAAGTTGGGCTTCTAATTGCTGGCAACTGAGGTGTATTTATTTTTTTAAGAAAGAGTCAAATAAGGAATTTCCTATCACCTGTGGAGAAAAATCAAATACTTGGAGGCAAAGGAAACTCTTAAGAGCATGCATTTATCTTGTTTGGGTTGAAATGATTATTTCCCCACTAAACACTTTCAGACGAACTGTCACCCTGGTGTGAAATGTGGGAACAACAAGCAGATTGCATTTATGTTATGAAATTAAAAGTAATTTAATTGTGATTGGAAAACAAAACAAGGAGTATCAATCCTGAGAGGACTTGGAGGGTTGGTGATAATAGGTCTTTAATATTTGAACTGTGTGTAAAGAAAGATTCAGCTTGTTTTATGCCCAACACATGGTCCTTTTTTGATAGCAGGAGGGAGAAAAGGAAAGACAGAAAGGGAGTGGCAGAGGGAGAAAGGAACTAAATGCAAATACTAGTAAACTGAGTGTGGGTCTGGAAATTAAAATGTTTTTTTTTTTAAAGATTTGTTTATTCATTTATACAAGCACTGGGTATAGTCAGAAGTGCGGGAGGGTGAGAGAATTCACCAGGGCCCAACTGTGGAGCAGAACAGGCAGACTGACGAAATACACTGCTAAGGGGTGCAGCGGGCGTGGCAGGAGAGGTTTGTCGTGCCATGTGGTCTGAGCTATGATCAGTGCAATACAGATTTATCTAGTTACCAGCACCAGAGCCAGCCAAAATTATGGATGAGATGACAGCTATTTTATTTCCCAATTCCTCCTTCTTCCTTTCTCTAGATCAGCTAGAGTGTCCCCTTTCCTTTCTGTATCAGTTACCCTTTTCCCTTACCCCATACACCAGTATGGTCACAACAATCACTGTCTCCAAAGCAACAAAGAAAAGCAATCTTATGAACTCATTCCCTTAAATGATTCAATCCAGTGATTTCCCTACCCCCCGAAACACAACACACACATCCCAGATATAATCCCATTCTAAAAGGACCATACAGGAAATGTTACAGGGCAAGGTGAAGCGCACCAAGGACCTCAAACCTACCTACTCAAAATAAGTTCTGCCATCCACTGCATAAGATAAACATGATTTTATTGTGTAAGACCTTCAATAGGAAAGAGCTTTAATATAATTAGTGTGCAACAGAGACAAGGAGTGTGCAATAAAGAAGAGAAAAAATATAGTTAAAATAGTTTCCAATCAAATACCCAAAGTTAGCCATCCCCTCGTGGGTAAATGCCCAGCCAAACAGGGTTAAATCAAAGCAGGGCAGCTGAGGCCCAAATGCTTGGCACAGGTCTAAGGCACCTTCTGGTAGGGAACCATAGGAAAGAGGCACAAGGGGCCAGGCAAGTCTGGAAGGAAAAGAGCAAAATGAAAATACAAGACAAAGGCTGCCATTGCCAGCCTCCCCATGGGTCTCTCACCCACATCTCTGACTCTTTCAAGGGCTCGTACCATGTGCCCCAGGTCCCTGGTACAAGTCCGAGGCTGAGAAGCAAGCACAGCTTCTTCCTCACATGACTCTGTTCCATCTGCCTCCTTGGGGGCGTCTCTTCTCCCCTCTTGTCCATCCAGTCTTCTTCCTTATCTCTCTCTGCAGAAATAGCACAGCCATTCTCAGTGCCGCCCATTATTTTTAGAAAGTTTGATCATACCATTAAAATATTAGCCCTTTATAATTCTTTTCTCAGTTCCTACCAAACACCACTCTTTTTCACCTGCCTATATACTTAATGGTAGAACCATTCTTCACCCCTCTGCTAGAACAATATTAAACAAAATCATGAATACCCAGAAGTGTTGACTTCCCAGCAGAGCTTACACAACCATTTCCTTTCCACTCTGTTTCAGAATGGAAACAGCCCAGCCTGGCTTCCAACCACACCGACCTCTGAAGAAACCCTTCCTCTCTTTCCCTCTCAGGACCTCTCCCAAGCATCTTTACCTGACACAGCCATTCTAACTCAGCCTTCTCATCTCAGGCAAAACACCACTTCCTTGGGGCTGTCTTCTCTATGACTCATTATATCTTTCTGTACTTTTTTTTTAAGATTTATTTATTTTTTATACAAGAGCTGGGGTACAGGCCAGAGGCACGGGAGGGTGAGAGGAGTCACCAGAGACAGAGCGGGGAACAGAACAGGCAGACTGACCATGATACACTGCTGAGGGGAGCAGCGGGCGCGACAGGAGAGGTCTGCTGTGCCATGTGGCTATCTCCCTGGCCAGCTGGCAATCGAACCTGCGCTGCAGAGGCTGCAGACAGCTTCATAGCGCTGCGCTCAACCCGCTGTGCCACTGGGGAGGCCCCCTTCTGTACTTTCCCTGAAAGTATTTATTACAAGAGAACATGCTAAGGGAATTTGGTGGATTACTGGTGCTTATTTCCTCTTGAAGACAAATTTCAATTTCTAACTCCTTGTTGGAATCAACACATATTTTGGATGAAAAATATGATTAGAAGTTAGGTGATGAACCACAGTTCAAAACCAGAATTATGAAAACCTCACTTGCTTATTTTTTTTGTGTGTGTGTTGCTTGATTTAGATAATAAGGTCTGGCCAGTCTTGAAATTAGATCTATATACCATACAATCTTTCATAAAACTGAGAACTTTCTTGGGGAAATGGTGTCGACTCCACATATTTAATAGCCAAATTACCTAATGACTTTATTAAGATTTCCCCAAATGATCATCCACTAACTATGTATCTTTATAAAATAGACACAATAATAATAATGCTTTTGAAATCACATTGTGCAGCTGCATATAAACATAGTGCCGATTGTTTATATTTTAGGTATGTTAGGAGTGAACATTTAAGTCATATGACAAATCCCATGTGTATCCTTACAGTTGTCTAGACATTACATTACAGGATATATATTAATGGATGTAATCAGGGGGAAGAAAAGATGAATAATTTCCACTCCTAAACTTCAAGCTATGGTGCAGAGATTATAATAACTACTTCATAATACTGAGAAGATTAATTAAAATAATATTAGAAATGCCTAGAAAATACTGGTAGTAAGAATGTATTAAATAGCAGCCACTTTTATAATATATTATTATCATCATGGCTCTTCAAACCATATATAATTAGTATTATATGGAGCTAATAATCAAAGAGCAATGAGTGATATTACTGGGTTGGTCATTTTTGTGCTACTGCAAAAACTTGAAAAGCTTCAGTGACTCCCCATTGTTAGTTGGATAAAGTCCCAGTTCTCTCAAAGGGCTTTCCAAATCCTTTATAAACAATGGTCAAAGAATATGAACACAGAAGAGGAATTGCAAAATATTAATAAGTATTGAATTAATACTTGGTATCAATGGACTCAAAGAAATGTAGATTAAAACGTTAAAAATGGCTTACTATGCTTCACTACCAAATTAGCAAAGTTGCTTTTATGATAATATTTACAGTGAGAAAAGATGCAACGAAAGAGTGACTTCACGTTACCTCTTGCAGAAGAATAAAGCATTAAAATAATTTAGAAAAAGTATAACAAAAGTATCAGGAAACTACAAAGTAATCTTACCTTTATACCCAAAGTTTCCATTTATAAAAGTAACAATTGCTAATATTTGAGTCAACTACTACACAACAATTGCTAATATTTGAGTCAACTGCTACACAATCCGACAAAACCTAGTAAAATAATCTAAAATTTGGAAAAATATTTATGCAGAAAATGGTCATCATAACATTGTTTATAGTGTCAGAACTGAAAAGTAATATTAAAATCCATCAATTAAGCAATGGTTTCATTATAATAGGTTATGATGCAACCATTAAAATTATGATTAGGAGGAAAGGATAATAATTATACATTTGTTTATTACTACTTGATAAATAGCAATATATAAGAATTGTATGATTTGATGTCAACTATATCCCCCCAAAGTATAGAAATCTAGAAAGAAATGCACCAAAATCTAAGCAATGATTTACAATGCATGGTGGGATAATGGATGATTAATTTTTTTCCTTTATACTTTTCTAAATTCTTAATTTTTCATAATCACATATCATTACCTTTATATTTAGAAAAAAATTTAAAATCCCTAACCATATCTAATATACTTCTGTGCAATGTTGAGGTGTGAAGTTGTACTCCCAAAATGATGTAGTTTAAATGAATGGCACATTCATAAATTTTGATTAAAAACAAACACATGCATTACTCAACAACAGCCTTTCACCATTCATCACAGACTTCTCCAGACTCCTCTCATGCCAAAACTCTACAATGACCACCTTGAACCTGAATTAGAAGTTGTGCCCTTATATACCACCAGGCCTAAATATAAGGTTTGCCTTATGCTCCCTTTCACCATTTTCTCCATGACACATTCTTTTAAATCCAGCTCAATATCTTTTCCTCCAATAAACTTCTCTATCAGGCAGTGAGGTCAGATTTCTTCTCTAAGAGCTCACTGCTCCTTGGACACACCTCCAGAACATTACTCATCACCCCACTTTATGCTGCAGCTTATAACTTGTCTACACCCCAATAGTCAGTAATCTTTTCATGACCTCCTGCAACCCTGCATAGTGCCAGGCATGTTTGCACAGTGAGTGAACAGGTGAGTAGGTGGATGAGTGGGTAGAAGGACAGGTAGATCTTAACGTTCTATTAAGCTCAAAATCATGTCACAGTACAGACTCTGGCTGGAGAGGATCAAGTGGGTGTTTAAAAACAAATTAAGGATTTATAAAGCATCTGATACTACTTGGTTCAATCATTTTAATCTCAGGTTAGGCAAAATAAAAGGAAATTCAGTCACAAAATTTCTTCCCTTTAAAAGAAATTAGAATTTTTGGAAATCACTGAAAAAGAATACATCACTATCAAATTACTTGTACTGGGGAGTCTGAGTTGAAGGTCCAATTTTATGTGTTGATATTTTGGGTAGTGTTTGCAGGTATTAACAAAATTTTTGCATTTTGAAAACTGTTTAAACAGAGACTGATATTGAAATAACTTCTGACCAGAGACCTGGGAGATAAGTATTTCTCTGAGTGTGATGCAGAAAGCGATATGTCTCATAGTGTCCAAATATTATTTTTCATCAAACCTGTAGAAAAGTTTTGAACCTGCCCTAATTTTTACCAATGAATCTAATAGACCTGGATTAAACTGCAGGGAAGATGAGAACATAAATTTCATTCCTTTCGTTCCTTGTAATATTAGGGTTTGTATTCTTTCCAGCTGTAATAACCTCTAGACTTCAACAAAATTGAAAACCTTTAAATAGCCTTTCACAACCTTTCAGTGGAGTAATGAAGTTTTAAGTGCTCACCAGGGATTTTTCAGTTCGGAAAAATCTAAGCAGCAGTAGATATTAAAATCTAATGTTTACTTCAACTCTTTTACAGCCTAATGGGTTTTTCTGACAGTGTAATTTTTAAAAGGTTGGGTTTCATTTATTAATATAGTGTACTCATGCAGGAAACCTTTCTTCTTGAAGGACTCTGGCAGGAGTCTTATGGTTAAACCCTGGTTGAAAGCCAGAGGGATCAGCAGGGACAGGGAAAACAGAAACCTGCGGAAGGACTCACAAAGGCTGCCCCAAGCAGGTTGTTTGGGCTTTAGAAAAGAGGGAAAAGTCCCCTCTTTATGACTTAAACACTACAGGAGGTGAAAAACCAAACTCAGGATGGAGAGCCCCTGAGTGCACATAATTACGAGTGTGTGAGTCACTGGAGCACACACAGTTGCTCACCAACCAAAGGGCTGCCTAGGAAATCCAGCTGTTTGCTAAACCGATGGGAGGATACTGTTCTCTGGAGCTGCTCTGTGAGGGCCAGTGGGAGGGGATTTGGAAACCAAGGAGAAATTGCAGAGTGAGCAACAGGCGAACACACACTTAAGCAGAGAGAAGATGTGATTTGGAAAGATTCCATTTTACATATCGCATGCTGAAACCAGTATGCAGGGGAAGCCTGAGTGAGCTCCAACCAAGTGGTAATAAAAAAAAAAATGCCACTTCTCATATGCATAATGCCTCCATGTAGTTAACGGAGATTTACAAGGTAAGTACACTAGAGTGGAAACGGGCAGGATTTATTTCCATTGACTATGATGTAGTAAAGCTACTCTCAGGTATATATATTATCCAGTGCACAATTTTAAATTATAAAATAAAAGTGCCACTTGAGGATGTAATTGAAAATAATATTGTAAAGTAAAGGAGCTTGATGGCCATAAAGGATGGATAGTTTGGCATATTTTTCATCTTCCTGTTTCACAAGTAGATGGTTTTTTTTCTCATGTGTATATACGTGGCTCCAAAATTGATATCTTGCTCTGATGGGCAAAGCAATTTCAGCAAAGGTAAAACACCTTAAGTTATCCCTGTAACAATTTTAAAACAGAACCAGGATTCATTAGTACTCCTTGAGAGGTGTTTATAGTTTTTAAGAGAACTCTAAAAATTCATAGAAGCAAAAGCAAAGCCAAAATTTCTTATAATCCTGAAGGCCATAGACAAAATTTGTGATTCACCTTTTCCATAGATTCTGTTTAGCATGTCATGAAGATTTTTATAGATCCTTTTCAATAATATAATGATGCTATAATATTGTTTCACTATGAAATTTTGATAAGGACCAAAATAAGCATCATTAGAAACTTTCTCATTTTGTTCAAAAGTTTTTATTTGAATGATTATCTCTGGTTTCTCAGTCAATATTTGTCCAGTTTCTCCTTAGTGAGAGATTTCCATTTTGGGCTACCAGGCATAGAAAAAAGTTCGTCAGTTTACTTTTCAATTTCTTGTTTCCATCCATTGCAGGTTCTCAGTATTTTACACCTGCTTCTTACTTCTTTTCCTCCTCTAGCCTCATCAGTCCATATGTTACCAAGGATGACACATGCAGTTCTTCCAAACATCTCTAGCATCAGCACTTAGAGCTATCCCAAGTCTCTACTCTGTCATGCCTTGTTTATTGTCATTAACCAATTATCTCTTCTCTGCTTATTTCAAATCACATAACCCCTTGATTCCTTAGTGACTGATTAACCAATTCTTGGCATCTGTTAGTCACTCAACAAACATGCGATATGTACCAGGAAATGTGCTAGACACTGAAGATGTGAAACAAGAATGCATCTTCCTCTCAAGAAAGTTAAAGTCTAGTGGGAGTTAGAATATTAATCTAACAATTATGAAATGATTAGTAGAAATGGAACAAGAAAGACATTGACCTTTCTGAAATACTCAGGAAAGTTTTCTGTTTCTAAAATAACAATGTATATTTTATATCATATGCATATCAAGAAAATTCCTAACTGCCTTCAATAGCATAAAATGCCAAACTTCTCAGTTTGGTTTCATGACTCAGTAAAATCAAACCCTTCCAACCTGTCTAATCCTGTCTCTACCTTCTCCATACAAACCCTTCACTCCAGCTAACTCACCTCCTGTCTTTTATTTTTTTTTAAGATTTATTTTTATTTATGCATGCATGCAAGAACTGGGGTATAGACCAGAGGTGCAGGGGGATCCACTAGAGACAGAGTGGGAGCAGAATAGGCAGATCAACTGAAATACACTGCTGTGGAGCAGCAGGCGAGACAGGAGAGGTCTGCTGTGCCATGTGGGTTATCTCCCTGGCCAGGGATAGAACTCTTGCCTCAGTGTCTGGCACCAGCTTGTTATCACTGAGATTTAACCCCTGCACCACCAGGAAGACCTATCACCTCCTGTCTTAACTCTGGCATTGATCATACTCTTCCCTCACCAGGGATACCTTTCCAACTCTTTTTTGATCCTCCAATCCTAAATATCTATCAGAGCTGTTGTTTTCCATCCAGACTTTCTGAACACACCAGTCAAAATTGATTTTCCTGGCCTCCTCAGACAATTATTACAATGGTTCCCATGCTAACTAATTCTTTTCTCCGTATGTGCCACACATCCCTAAATAAACCGGTGGATCCTGGATGATAACCTCCCACATACCAATTACATGCTTCTAGGTCATAAGAAAGGAAAACAGTGATTGCTTCTTCAATTAGGGAAAAGGGCAATGAACTGAGACAAAGACAAAGTTTCTCTTAGCTTCTAGGGCTTTAGAATTTTAAGAGCCTAGAGGATGCTCTTAACTTAAAGTTATCTATATTCTTTAGATCTCCCAAGGCTCACATGGTCTCCACCCACTTTTAGTTCTCCAAGCCATACCAAGGTGAAATTACTGAAGAGGCCTATGCTAGCCATATTGAGAAAGGCCTACGTGACCCTTTTGAGGAGATCAACCCCATACCATCTATTTAGTGTCTCAGGGAGACTCATAGGCAATGGCATAACTTGAAGTCACTGAACAGTTGACAAATAGAAAATGAGGGCCAACTGCAATGTCAAACATTGTGCTAAGTATTAGGGAGTCCCTGGTGAGCAAGACCACCATGCTCTATGCCCTTCTTGGGAAAATCCTCTGGGATGTGATAAACACTTCATTCAGAGAGGTGTGTGGTGCTAGGGGAATGCATAGTGCTCAGCAGAATCTAACACAGACTAGGAAGTCAGGAAAAGCTTTCCAGAAGGAGCGATATGTCAAGAAAGATAATAGGAGTCAGCAAAGTAAAGAGAAAATGGCAGATGGTAGAGAAAAGAACAGGCAGCCAAACACTGACATTCAAGACGAGTGAAGACCTAGGAGAAATCAGTATGACTGGAACATAAAGGAAAAGAAAGATGTAGCTGAGGATGTAGATGAAGGTAGATCTAACTACATTTGAGAAAAAAAAAAAGAACTTGACCATAAGAATGCTGGGGCCTTTCAGGAGTTTTAAAGAAAAAGGACATCCTGAGAAGATCGGTATTTAGGATGGTCATTAAACAAATTGGAGAGTGGCATGAAGAAGAATAAGCAAGGAGTCAAGAAGATTAGTTGAGACTGTTGCTGTGGTCCAGGAACAAATGGTGATAGCCTAAAGTAGACCTGGAGGGTGGAAATTAAAGAAGTATGTAGGAGGAAAAAATGGAGAGGACATGGTGTCCAGACATAAAAATCACATAGTAATTAGAACTGGAACAGAAAAGAGTTCTGGAGTCAGGCAGATGGTTTAAATTTTGGCTGTTACCCTTTTTCAACCGACTTGCTTTCCCGTAAGTTGGTGAGCAGAGCTGGTTCACAGAAGCTGGGGAGAGGAGGAGCAAGAGGACATCGACAGTTTCATAGTGTTTAGTGCATAGAAGAGGCTTAGGACTGCTTAGTCCCTTTCTTTTTTATCTGCTCCACATGTGAGCAAGGTTGTCATCAGAGTGGGAATCAACTCTCTTACAAAAATCACACCTTGGTGTGGACTGCTATTGGAAATCTTCCCAGAGCAACTCTTTTTTTTTTAAGATTTATTTATTTATGCATGCAAGAATTAGGGTACAGGTCAGAGGTATGGGTGTGGGGGGGGGTTCAGTGAGAGGATTCACCAGAGAGAGTGGGGAGCAGAATAGGCAGATCCACTGAAATACACTGCTGAGGGGAGCAGCAGGAGAGGTCTGCTGTGCCATGTGGGTTAGCTCCCTGGCCAGGGATCAAACTCATGCTGTGGTGGCTGCCGATAGCTTCATAGTGCTGAGACATAACCCCTTGCACCACCAGGGAGATCCCCAGGGCAATTCTTAAGCTTTGTTCTATGAGACATCTATGTGTATGATGACAGGGGTTTATGGAAAATGAAGGCAGTCAATTGAGATTGACAGATGCATTGGGCATAAAGCTGGAAAGAAAAATGGAAGAAATTGAGAAAGCACAGAAAGGGGGAGATGAAAACATAGGGAAATGAAAAGAAAAATCTTGAGTGTAAAGTGTACATAAAATTTATCACCTAGATGCTTTCTTCAATTCAATCATAAATTTATGCAAGAAGAGGATTTGCTTTGGGGAAGATTGAAAACTTTCAAGGGCAAAAGTTTCCAGCAACTAGCAAAGAAATATATTCTTTAGTGCAACTATTTTGTGACTCAACCCATATGGAGCATATGTTTACTTTGGAAGGGTTAGCTCTAGCATTTATCACTACAGTAAAAAGTTAATCCCACATAAATTTTCCAGTTTTAAGTTTCAGATAAGTAATTCAAACCTTCTGGCAAAATAATGAAATTACCAGAGTGACCACATTAATCTTTTATTCCAGTGATTAACTGTGGCTTACTTTTGGTGAACTTTATTGGACTCTTTGTCACTCTCTGCTTGCTTTCTGTCCTGTGTAGCTTTGGACTTTCCTAGTTACACTGGATCCATACCCTTCCAGAATTCTTCTCTTGGAGCAATATTTAGATCTCTTGTATTCTATAAAAATCCAGTCTGGCCCATGACTTTTGGGTAAGAAGGGAAAACAGTGATTGCTTCTTCAATTGGGCAAAAGGGCAATGAACTGAGACAAAGACAAAGTTTCTCTTAGTAAGTGTCTCTTAGTAAGTGACATGACCTAGAGATGGAATGCCCATATCCCCTAGAACTGGTGGTCATATGACCTGAACAGGTTCAAAAACAGTTCTCCCCAGGAGCTTGGCAGAGTCATATGAAAAGAAACTTCTATATGATTACTAGCTGATAGTACAAGTCAACCACAAGGAGAGTTTCCTGTCTAGAACTGAAGCCAAAAGAAAAAAAGTAGAGTCGAGTCAAATCAACAGAGAGATCAAGACAAGCCCAATGATATTCTTTGAGGCACATGGATCAAGACATACCTGAAAGCATCTATCCCTCTAAATTTCAATTATAGAAATTAATATTGTCCCTTTACTTTTGTTCAAGCTTTCTTGTATTGGTTTTCAAACAAAGCCAAGAATAACAAGACACTGCTTTCATATTTGAGTATACCTAGTTCCTTGTATATTTCTGAAGAGGAATCTAAAAATGTTTCATTGGAATTCTATCCAAAGCAAAATTTTAGCCCAGTTGTTTAATATATCTTTCTCAGAAATGTCAATTTGAATGACTGTCAAATAAAAAAGCAAGTTTTTACTAAACATGAACTATAGATATTTATAAATGGATACTTGTTACGTCAGAGATTCAAGATGTTGAGGAAGCAACACATGATTTTTCAAATTTTAATAGTTGTTCTGAGTCTCAAGCTTTTTATCAATAACAGAAGTTATAATTATTCTTACTTAGAGGAAGATTAAGTGAAACCATATTTACAAAAGATTACTATCTCCTTAAGGTTAAAGAAAAGATTTTGTTCACTGGTACATTCCTAGACTCTCAAGTTTTGCCTGGTACACATTGCATGCTTATTAGTCATTTGGATCAACTAGAATTGCCTGGTACCTGGTGAACCTTCAATACTTAACTTGATAACTAGGATAGTGGTGATGATTGTGATGATGATGGTGATAATGACGATGGTGATGATGATGATGAACATATGGATCAGTGAACTGTGTCACTCATGGAAAAGTAAGTGACATGGCAATTTTGTAGGGAAATAGTTGAAGCTATTTCATCATCCAAACAGAGTCCTGACATTATGAAGGTTGATGAATACATGACTTCCTAGGATATTTCTTTAAAAATCCAGTGCATAAATAAAGTCATACTTTCTAAGATTAAGAGCAATAGTGAGAACACATGGAGTAGTATACATGATGCTACAAATGCAGTGAGGAGTTGCAATAATACACACAATAATTTTCTATTATCAATGTTTTATATTTATATTTAACATTTTAAGGCATAAATACATGATATAGTGGTATATTAAATATATTTACATATGTGAATAAATAGCAATAGCTAAGAATTGCTGAACATTCTGTGTGCCAGGTACTCCTCTGAGCACTGTATATGTTTTTCTCACAAAAGCTCTACATTGTTGGAGCTACTGTTATCGCCACACCTTAACAAAGGAGGAAACTGAGGCATTGAGTATTTAGATAACTTGTTCAAAGGCATGCAATTAGGCAGAGTCAGAATTTAAACCCAGTTGGTCTGGTTTCAGGTGTCACTGTATGTTATATATCCAGATATTCTTAAAGAACCAAGAACCATCGAATGTGAGAAGCAGGCTTTGCCTCTGTGGTCACATAAGCAGACCAAAGACCAATCAAATGGTATTTTCTTTTCCTAAAGAATTAAAAGGAACCAGACAATGCATACCAGAACCCAAATTGGGCTTCTCAGCTTGAAGATAGGGCCAGCTCTGTAAACAATTTGAAGGTCCTTTCAAGATCATCCCCTCCTCCCTGCATGTCCCAGGGACAGAATATCTCTTAGTCCAAAGGTCTTTCCAACCAGCTTAGACGTCAGGACCCAGAATCATTTCTCCTTGGCCCTCTGGCATTTGTTTAAAACTGAATACTATCCCTTGAATAGTTTTATTTAATTCCCACAGAGAGATTGGATACACTAATACACAGAGGGGTGGAGGATTAATCAACGTTCTGTGGTCTTTCCCCAAAGGTATGAATCTAATTTCTTCCCACTTAAATTATTAAATAGTCCTCTATCTTCAGACTTCAGTCTCTTTTTCTCTTTACTTTGGACAAAGTTGAAGGGTAAATTTTTCCAATACTGTTTTTGAGGGACTTTGTATTGTAGTATCTGTGCCGCCCACTTTAAAAAAAAGTTTCATTCCTTAAATCAGCTTCTGTCACTTTCAACATCTGTCTCCACTGACCTTTCAGAATGCATTATTTACCTGGCCTGACATCTGTTTACTGTTTGATTTGCACATTCTTGTCTTCTAACCTCCTCACCATTTTGTATATTCTTCCCTATACCTGGAACCTTCTCTCCCTCCTCTTTTTCATTCAATTCATTCATTTCTATTTTCTTACTATTTGTTGTATGTCAGCTGACTCTAAGAAAACAGCCTTAAGCAAGTGGTACAAGGCATCTATGCTCATGGAACTTTTATTCCAATGGATGAAAGCAATAAATAAACACAAGCTTTTCAGAGAGTGTAATGCTATAAAGGCAATAAACAGGATGATGTGGTGGACAGTGAGTGGGAAAGGGGTGTCATTTCCTTGGGTGTACAGGGAGAGATATTTCTGAGTGGATGACATTTGATCTCAAACCAAATATCAAGAAGGAGCTTGTCGTATGAAGATCAAAACATTTCAAGGAGAGAGCTCAGCAAGTACCCCAATATTCAAATATTATCTACTCTTGAAAGCCAAGTTCAGATGCAACCTTAGCTTCAAACTTTCTCTTATCTTCCCACCTGAATTCCAGCCCACACCATTTTTTCTTCTTTGCAGGGCTTACCACTTCGCCCTTGGATGTTAGCTATTTATGCACATGTCTCTCTACCCTATTAGAATTTCTAATTCCTGAAGATCTCCTCTTCCTTAGATTTACAATGCTTAATCCAAAATTAATACATTCAAATCCTTGAATGAGAGAATAAAGGAATGAATGATTGAATAAAGGAAAAATGGAAGCAATTCATTTCACTTGTGGCAGAGTTGGGGAAGACAGATATTAGGAACATGGAGTCCTGGAGTAGTGCCTCAAAAGAAGCTGTAGAATATGTGAATGAGGTTAGTTCTGTTCAAGGAGAATGAAACTCTTCACTATCCAGCTGGCCCAATTTGGGAGAGAAAGTCCTAAATACTTTTTCCCTGATGATTGTTTTAACATCTGTCTTTCACTGGGCATTTTGAGTTGTTCTGATGGGGCAGAATCCAAAGCCATAAGGAAATTCTTCAAAGATCTGGCACAGTCTGAAACCTGGGCGTGCTTTGATGAATTTAATCGTATAGAGCTGGAGGTAATTGTAGTACCAGTTTCTTGGTATTCAATGAAAGTGACAAGCCTGACAACTTCATTAACAGCATTGACATTAACCAACATTGACTGTGTCTTATAGTTAAATGGGGAAGGAAAAATTACAATTTTGGTACATTTTAATCAAATACTGCTTGTAGTCTGTGTCAGATCTACCCTTGTTATTTTGGGTGTTGTGATTTCACTGTGTTCCTTCTTTAACTGTTGCTGGGGAGATCTCCCTCTTCCAGCTTGCTCTCTGCAGAATAACCAAGAGAGGTTCCGAGGAGATACTGCGTATTGTTCACAAAAGATTGGCTATGAGCGTGTCCTCTCTCTTTTGCAAACTGCCACTCACAGTGTCCAAAAGACAGTGGCTAACTTTCATCTGTAGAAAGCTCACTGCACCAGAGAAAGATGCCCTAACACAATGTTTATTACCTTTCTAGAAAGGCATCTGCCATCAGATATTTTCCTGTAACAGAAAAGCCTTTGTTCTCAACTGAGAAGGAATCCTGAATAGAGAATTAATTTCACTTCCCCAATTAACCCAAGAGATAAATGTGGGGGAAATAAAGCAGGAAATACTCTAGAAGACAGAGAAATGACATGCTCAGTGTGTCATGTTTTGGCAACAAATGCACTTTACGGTTAAAAAATATAGTTGGATTTGACTCAAATGTCTTGTTTGAATCACATCATTTTAAGCGGTACGAATATAAGTCTTTTAAAATACTCTAAGAGATTTTTAATGCTTCCATTTCCTATATTTAAGTTGTTTGTGACAATGATGCCTTTAACCAGAAATCACCATTTTGACAACTTTCTTTTGAAATGTCTTTATTCCTTACATTTTATTTCTTGTTCATGTTTTGAATAAGTTATCTCTGAATGCATTCTGTAGGGGTGTGCTTGTGCGTGGTGCTTAATAAATAGCTCTTATAGAGGTAATGTAAAATAATTTGACATCCAGAGTTAATTTTTTAAGTTGTCCAATAAGATTTGTATAGTTTTATTTTTTATTATTCTTTTGCTATCCCTTTAGCAATTCAACATTCATTTTTTTTCCAATACAGCAATAACCTTTGGCATTGAACTCTGTTTGAGCCAGAGCACATGCCTGAAATTGGTAGTAATGAATCTGATTCTCAGGTAGATCTGAGCTGTCACCTAATTTCCCTGAGATGTGGTGTCAGAAGGATAATGCCAACATGTCCACAATGACATAGCTGGGTTCACGCTGTTGGGATATGACACAATATTAAGAATGTCCATGTCAAAAGGACAGTGTTTGGCTTCCATCAAGGAAAGACATGTTCCCATATAAAACATAAATTTTATGTTCAAATAAAACACATGGGAAGAAAATGTCTGTGTGAAATCTCTTTTTGCCTTTGTGCATTTTTGTTCTTACCCTCTGAAGAGTTCCCACAGGACCAGCACTAAGCTTCTCTTCATTAGAACCCAGATTTCAATTTAAATTTTAATTAGAATAGATGACTAGAATACTTACATTCTGTGTAGTTTCTGCATAGAGGTAATCAGCATCTAGACACATACCCCATGTTTTCATAAAAAGATTAGGATCTTATTCCACCAAGATTTACTGCTATCCATAAAATTATTTTCTATCCCACCATAGCACTATTTTTGTGGATGATTCATTTTTTGAATAAAATATTGTTTTTCCATTTATACAGTAACAAAACCCAGCAGAAAACTTGGCTTGAAATGTACACAAAACTTACATATTTGTAAGAGCCTAGCTTTACTATAAACATCTCATAAATCCCTTAATCTCATTAAGCCCCCACCCACCCACCCACCTACCCAGCATGTGAAGTATAATTTTGAACATTGTAATTATTTCTACAAACTAAAGAGACATTTAGATCATCAAACAGTACAGACAATTCTATTCTTCAAACTGCTTCCATGTTAATAAACATAGGTAATAGTGATCATTTTTAATGACTGTGTAATCAGCTCCTAAATTTTGTCATTCAGCCTTTGCAAAACAATGGTTTTTGATAAATCATTCATCCATTCAACAAATATTCATTCAACATACTACCCTGTGTCAGGGAATGTTTTATATTGGGAGGGTGGAGATGTGGATTTAGCAGTGAATAAGACTGGCAAGACCTGACCGTATACAGTTTATATTTTCTGAACTACTCAGGAATAGGAGTAGGAAAGGTAATATTATCCAAATTTTGGAGTGTCCCTGGAGTGTCCAGGGATTAAAGTCTCAGCGCTATCAAGCTATTGCCAGCCACTGCAGCATGAGTTCAATCCCTGACCAATTTGCTGAATAATTGTATATGCAAGAGGTAAACATTATCAGTATTATCCATGCTCTGTCATATTTTATATTGTGAGTGCCTATAATTTTTCAATGAAATTGGGATCATACTGTAAACATGTCTTGTGTTCTGGCCTTTTCAAAGCAAACCTTTTCACTGTAAATATTACATTTAGAGAAAAGAGCTTGCAGATCCTAATTCATGAAATTTTACAAAGTGAGCACATCTATGTAGCCCTCCTCCAGCTCAAAGGAGAGAACATTATCAGTCTCCATCGCACCTGTCAGAAGTCTCCCTTAATCTCCTTATTGGACACAGACATTTTTTAAAAAGTAACTGGTCTCACTTCTATTACCTAGTTTTGCTAGTTTTGCTTGGGTTTGAGTTTATAGATGTGAAATTATACATTGTGTTCTTCTGTGTCTGCTTTGTTCTCCCAACAGATTCAAGCACATTGCTGCATGGAGCTCTAAGTCTGCTCAATATCATTGTTTTAATTCTCTGTTATATGGCTATGTTTTGCATTATTATATCACTATTTATCTTTCCTACTGGTGATGGAGATTTGGTTTGCTTCCAGTTGAGGTCATGATGAAAAATGCTATTCTCAAAATGACTTCCATCTATTTTCTCTGGACCAATGAAGTCTTTTTTTTTTTTAATTAATAAATTTTATTTTTATATTCCCCATACAATGAAGTCTTAAGCCTACTGTACAAGCACCTCCTGGGGATTCATTTGTCCTTCTTTCTTAGGTTGGATTCCTTCTTGCTTGCAACTGTAACTTACTCATTCTTGAATTACCATCATTTTCATGAATATATCTTCAGTAGTCCTAAAAGTGATGTATATGAAGTACATTTTGTTTTATATTCTACGGGTTGGAAATAATTCTCTTGGATTTATGAAAGTGTAACTTTGCTTTTTCTAGTCTGCTATGTGGCTAGCATAAAGTCCAACTCTCTTCTCATTCCTTATCCTCTTAATCCTTAACAGTGTTGTAAAATTCCAGAATAACATTCCTTCATTTATACCTGATCACCTCCTCTATAATAGGTATTAAGTTGTCTCTTTCATGCCCTGCAAATATATGCATGTTCTTCAGTTCCTAGAAATTGTCACTACTGTTTCTTTCATAATTGAATTCCTTCTGTTTCTATTATGATTCTAGAACTCCTACTGATAAAAAAAATTGATCCTAATAGGTTATTTTTTAATTTTAATTTGGGGGACATTTCCTGGAAATAAATAAAATTTTATCTCCAAACCTGATCCATATTTGCTCTTCTTCTTCAGAGATCTTTTGACTTTATCTTCAATTTTGTTCTTGATTTTTAAAAAATATTCTGCTCTTTTATTTTTAATATCCAAGATCTCTTTCTGGTTCTCTATTTTCTTTAATAACATCCTACTTTTATTTATTTGAGGAAATCATTTACTATTTACTTATTTTCTTCTGCTCTGTCCCTTTTCATTAAATTTCCCTTTTAATATACTTCTTTTGATCTCTCTATAATTTAGATAATTTCTTTAAAAGTCTTCCAGTTTTTTTTTTTTTGGGGGGGGGGCTCCCTGATGGTGAAGGGGTTAAGACGCAACCTATGAAGCAATCTGCAGCCTCTGCAGCACGAGTTTGATCCCTGGACAGCCAGGGAGCAATCCACATGGCACAGCAGACCTCACCTGACTTGCCGGCTGCTCAGCAGTATACTTCGGTCAATCTGCCTGTTCTGTTCCCCACTCTGTCTCTGGTGAATCCTCTCACCCCCCCCCCCACCTCTGGCCTGTACCCCAGCTTTTATATGCATAAATAAATAAATATTTTTTTAAAAAACTTCCAGTTTTTGACTATCTCTCTATTTTCAGCTTCTTCCTCACCAATTCCGTTGTGTCTATCACTGAGGACAGAGTTTCTCTGGTTATATGTTTCCTGGCTGGGTATGCAGAGGGCAGCTACTTAGTAGCTGAATGAGCAAGCTAGTCTGAGGAATCTAACTGATCCTCTTACAACCACTCCTTGCATTTTTTTGAGTGTGATTATCTTCTAAAATTGTTAAATGTTTCCAAGTCTTCCTTTTTTATTTATTTTATTTTATATATATTTTTACATCATTTTTCACTTTTGCACAATGTATGCATTTTTCAGTCCCATCTGGTGTCTCCAGTTTCTGGTCTTTCTGGGATTAGCAACACAATGAAGCTTCTCTTGACTTTCTTCCCTAAGGGTAGCTAGATTTCCCTTCTCTCCCTGTTTCTAAATCAGTTGCTGCTTGTTCATTTGCTTTCTATCTTACAAAATTGCTTACATTCCCAAATGATGTTGCAGTTTTAACTGTCCTCTGTGTTGTTTGGTCTTTAAAATCTCTTTTATTCATTCACAAGCCTGGAGAAAAACAGTCACTAGTGATTTAAGAAGACGTGTTCATGGTAATTACATAGGAATTACATTAGGCTTGATGTATAATTTTCTGTCACTGAGATAACAATGCCATACTGGCCTTTCAGGACTCAAAAGAGTTACCTGAATCCAGCCTCTCCACTTGTCCAAGTGATACTAGGCAAGTCACTAATCGTTCTGAGTTTCATTTATCAATAAAATGGAATGATAATTCCTATTTCATAGGTTGCTATGAGAATTAAATCAGATAATACACATTTAATATTTAACAAATTGACTGGTTGTAATTAATCAGTTGTAGTTTTAATACAAAACACACTGTATATAGTTCAATAAATGTTCTGGGAATTATGATTTTAATTGAGTACTATTATTATCATAATCATGATCAATTGCACAATAGCAAGAATTTTCTAGGGTTTAATCTCACAACTGTAAAACAACTTGCCCTACAATAGAAATGGGAAAAGAGGATCAAAATCATATTGTAATTGTCTTGACTAAATCATTCTTTATCTTTGAAAGCCTTATCCAGATCAGCATAGAGGTAGATGATGAAGGTCAGTGCAGGCATCTCTTTAGTCATTTGTAACAGCAGGAATTTGCAAATATTTCCAATAAAGGGCCAGATAGTAAATATTGTAAGACTTGTGGGACATACTCTGTCACATTACTCAACTCTGCCATTAGCATAAATGAAGACAAGGACAATTCATAAACAAATGAACATGGCTGTGTTCCTAATAAAACTTTATTTACAAAAGCCAGTGTTGGCCAATTAGGCTTGAGGACTGTCACTTAGAGTCCCTGCATTAAAAAGGTCTTTTGTTGAAAATATCACTAATTGAGTTAATTAACACTATTTATATAACTAACAACTCCAAATTCTCAATGGCTTCACACAATCAAAGTGCATTTCCTACACACAGTGTGGTGGGCAGCCTTCCAATGGTGATTCACTATGTATCTTGTGGCAGTCCCACCCCCTAGGGTTCCTTGGAGTCCCCTGTATCCAGCCAGTCCCTGAGTAAGAAGAATGAGGAGGATCATGAAGGACTTAGAGACATCCTTCAAGTGAATCACATTTCAGAGACTGAACTAACTAAACAGAGGCTGAAAAATATATCAACTTCTCATAAAAGTTCACAAGTAAAGAAATGAGGCTTGATGGATATCTAGCCAATCTCATATTTGAAAAAAAGGATAGACTAACACATAAGCTATTCAGCAAGCTATGACAGCCACATTTTCCCTTCAAAGTTTTCAAAACATCCTTCCCAGCGGGCCTCCCTGGTGGTGCAGGGGTTAAAGTCTAGTCACTATCAAGCTATCACCAGCCACTAAAGCATGAGTTCAATCCCTGGCCAGGAACCGACCCACATGGCTCAGCAAACCTCTCCTGTCTGGCCTGCTGCTCCTCTCAGTATTTCAGTAGATCCGCTTGTTCTGCTCCCTACTCTGTCTCTGGTGAATCCCCTCATACCCCGCACCTCTGGCCTACACCCCAGTTCTTGTATGCATAAATAAATAAAATAGATCTCTAAAAAAAATACTGTTCCATTAAAAAAAATCATCCTCCAGGAATAACTACATAATTTGGGGGCACAGTACAAAATAAAAATAGAAGGCTCCTTAAATGAAAACAATGTGAAAATCCTGCCTTCCCTTGGTAGTCTTTCTCAAGCTGTCATAGTGTTTTTTAATTTGTTCTTTAAGCTCACATTACATTGGTCATGGGGATATACAAGGAAAAGGTACAGCTTCAAAGATATCCTGGGATCACCCTAATTCAGTGCATGCAGCATACTCTGAACCCTGATTCCTCCTGTATTTATACTGAATTCCCATCCATGCACCTAGAGCAGAGGGGGCAGCAGCCAAGACACAGTCTGGGGTAGGTAGTTCTCCTTTGAGCCAAGGCTCTAAGCCTCAGCTCCTGCTCCATTTTCATCACACTTCACTTGTAAGACACAAAGTCAAAGATAAAATTACTAAAATTTCAAGATGGTTACCACCAATCATTGAAGGTCCAGGGTGGCCCCCATTGGGGTTGTACGTGATGATACTGGTTACCTTCCATGCACCCAGCCCCTGCTGTATGTTCAGTGTGATCACCTGCTGGAGGGGAAATGCTTGGAACCCCTCATTTTAAGAAGTTTAGTAAGTTCTCAGTAAGAAACAACCCTTGGGTGCTAAATCCAAAGTGTTTCAGCTTTTTTCAACCTTCTTCTCCATGAAAGACATTATATTGGCTGCTATAAAAATAAGACAGATTCAATTGACCTTCATCAAGACTACCCTGAGCTCTGGAGTGTCTAAATTATTGCATGTTCAGGAAACACTAATGGACTCTATGTTCCAATATCAAATCATTCTACTATTTTTTTCATATATGGCATTTATTTCCATCTTTAAAAGTCACATAGGTGAATTTCAGGAAGTTAGCTATCAGCCACTATTTCGTGTTACTAATATAATGAAAGGCAATGTAGAGTTGGTGAAAATTTCTGACTGACCAACATTCAGTTCTAGTTCCTAGATTAGCTTTATGGCTTTTATTAGTTTTGTAGCCTTTTGCAAGATGCTACAAACTTGTATAAGTTTCCATTCCATCATCTGTAGAATGGTTTGATAACATCCACCTCACAGGATTGTGGTGAGGATGGCAAAGAGATAACATACAGATCTTGACACAAAGTAAGCATTCAAAACAAGGATGCTGGGCCTCCCCGGTGGGTGGTGCAGGGGTTGAACCCTGGGCTGCGAAGCTGCCCACAGCCTCTGCAGCACCCATTTGGCCGCTGGCAATGTGCAGACCTCTCCTGCCACACCCGCTGCTCCCCTCAGCAGTGTACTTCATCTGTCTGCCTGTTCTGCTCCCCACTCTGGCTGTGGTGAATCCTCTCATCCTCCCATGCTTCTGACTGTACTCAGTGCTTATATAAATAAATAAATAAATCTTAAAAAAAAAAAAACAACCAAGACCACTATTATTGTGATGTATTGGAGATAATATCAGTCATTATTGACTACATGGTCACCTGGAGGTCTTTAGATACAATCCCTAAAATCCAAAAAATTATGAGTTTAGAGGGAGAATGCGTTCTGAACAAAAAAATATAAAACCAGACAATGAACATGTAGAGGCTTGAGTGGGACAGATCATGTATGCCATATTGGTGGTGGAACAGTGTTTCATTTGGATAGGATTTATTTGCCAGAGAATTTTTCATGCTATTCTTGAGACTGCTGGCTCTAAAAGTGAACACTTCCACATCGTTTTCCTGGGGGAGAGGGAGAGGCTCATACTTTAAATGGATGGTCACTTGGTGGCTTAAGAATTTACAATGGGACAATTAACTATGAATTGTGGGTGCAAGTAAATAATGAGCCGCATGTACCCATAGTAAATAATAAAAACTGGGAATTGTAAGTGGTTTCTGGATATTGCTTTTAATGCTGCAATTCCGCCAGCATTAGTTATATGCTCTCAGCTCAATGGGGGAAGAGGAAAATCCTCATAAAATAAACATTTGTCTGCAAATTTTCCAGTTGAAGAAAAGGCTGGCTCTTAGCTCTGCTATCTCCACTGCACATGATGATTGGATATTAGTGAATCACACAGCCTGGGTCAGCCTAAAATTGTCCTATAATGAAACCGAGATATAATAGGAAGTTGGGCTATTTTTGTAATTCCAAAGAAGGAGGACTCTCAGACAGCTGTGCTCCTGTGTTGAAAAGTGACCCTCAAAACAAGAAAATGATACAAGACAATCTAAACTCTGAGATTAAAAGTGGCAACAAGGCAATCTTGTTTCTGCTTCATAAAAGGATATTCTCATGCTAGAAATACCTCTACGGTTACCAGTAATAAGAAAAGATCAAATCAGTCAGTTTTCCCGGAACTTGGGTGGTCTTGTACATAATTTTAAGTATAGGAGCTCTACTTACTTCATCAGACTGATTTTATTTTTGACTTTAGAAATATCTAACTATTCTTAGAGGGTCTGTGTATAAAAATATAGAAGTCTGTCGATTCTATAATGTTCTAGATGGGTACTAGAATTTCATTTAAATTTAGAAAATCAGAAAAAAAATAGAATTATTTCAGACCTAGATGAAGTACTTAATTCATCTTATTCATAAGTCTCCTTACTTCTGTTGACTTCTTTCAATTCCACCTTCTCATCACTGTCAAAATAGTCTTTATAAATACACTAATCTGATTTCCATTTCTGAGTCTCCTATGATGATTGATTACTGACTTCAAAATAAAATATAAACTACTGGGTATAAATACTAGGCTCCTCATCCCACCACCCTCATTCCAAACTTAGGTCCTATAGCTTTTCCCCTTGAACTTCACAACTTCTAAACACATGTTGCAGCTCCAAAGTATTCCTTGCTCTGTGTCTTGTGCTCATTTCTGTCTCTGCAAAAAATATCCCTCCAGCTCACATGGCAAAGTCTAATACCATCTTAAAATCTCAGTTTTGAAATTATCTCCTTGGAGATGCTTCCCCTGATTTTTCTCAGGAGCCTAAAGATACCTTTCTTCACTCCTACCACCTTGACTGCTTTCTGCACTGTAGCAATTTACAATAGTTCCCTGGGGATGCTGGCTTGCATAACTGGATTTGCTCAGGAATGAGAGATCTCTGAGGCAAGAGCTCTATCTTTGACTTTGTACACTTTACATCTTTCACAAAGATGGGGCAAAGTAGGAGTTCAGTAAATATCTGTTGGTGATGTGCATGAATTAATTAAAAATAGCTACATTTAATGAAGGATACTAAATTGTAAGAAATTGCCGGAAACAATTCAACGTATTAGGGTCTGTCTTTAATTGCATTGAAGAGGAGGGAGGAAAATGTTCAATTATGAAGTTAATACTTGCCATTCATATTTGTTCATTTATTCAGCCTTACATTTACCAGACATGCATAATATATTTAAGATGTGTCAGCTCTTATGTCTGGCACTGAAAACATAAACAAAAAATGATACAATGACCACAGGTGTTCCAATCACAATTGTAAATGAATAGTTGTTGTGATCATGCTCAGCGAAATAAGCCAGAAAGAAAAGGAAAAATACCGGATGGTCTCACTCATAGCAGGAATCTAGAAAACTTAAATAAGGGGCCAGGAAAATGAATAACTATAAGAAAGTGAAAATCAAAATCAACAAAAAACTATGAACCAGAGACACTCTATTGGGGTTAGGGGGCGGGAGGGGAGGGATTGGGGTCAAAATAAGGGGGTTGCAATTGTATGGGGAATATAAAAATAAAATTTATTATAAAAAAATAGTTGTTGTATTGTATTATAAATACATGAATAGCAGCCAGTGGAGGACACTTTTGCAGCACTAGTTACAGGGCAGGAACTTGTTGAAATGCAGTGGTAGAAAAAGTGTAGAGAATCGGGAAGATCAATTTAATCCTCATATTACCTTATTGTACATGTCTCCAATTTACAAATAACAACAATTCCACCCAAAGTATTTGATCAGGAATTACAATCTTTTCCCTTTCAAAGAAAATTTAAAAGAATTTGATTCTAGCCTAGTGTCCTAGACCTTAAAATATCCCCCCTTTTTTTTTCTTTTTTACTCTCTTAAATCTTTCACACATTATAGAGGTATGAAGCTGCTCTTTCTCTAGACTTCTCACTCTCAATTTCTTTTTCAACTGTTTCCTGTGCCCTGACTCCCAACTTCTCCTGATTATTTCCCCCCTTCTTTGTCCTCAAACTCCAACATTTCCAGACCAATGAGAATGACAGGTCCTCTGCTGCCTTACCATGTGGGCAGAAATTTCCTAGGAAAGACAACAAATGTTATCCACATCACCCATGCCCCTCTTGCACCCCAATTTCTCCAAACAGGACTGAGGAACTTCCAAAGAGTAAAGCTCCCCAACTTTTAAGAAGAAACCTCATTCCTTCACTAAATTTATCATTTTGGGGGTATATTTGGGACAGCTTGTATGCTTGTTCTCCCTACCAACTGTTAAATTTAAGAAATCTGAAGACAGGTAAAATAGTTTGCATGAACATTGTTTCCTACAAACTCTCAGAAAATAACTGTGTTCATAGACTTCATGTTTTTGTTGAGGCATACAGGCCATAAACAACAAATTAATACATAAGCAAATTATACCATACACGAGAAAGAGTTAAGTGCAGTCATGCTTCACTTAATGCTGCAGCCATCAGCAGAAGCATATCTGAAGGTGGGTCACTGCATCCCACAGCCGCAGTGTGCAGCAGGCAAGATCATTCACTCTTGTGGAAGTGCACACGATGTTGTTCACACCTGAAAATGCATTTCTCAGAACACATCCCATAATTAAGCAGAGCATATATATATTACAGAAAAAAATTATTTCTTTAATTTTTTTCTTTTTTTTTTTATTTTTATATTCCCCATACAATTGCAACCCCCTGATTTTGACCCCAGTCCCTCCTTTCCCCGCCCCCCCCCAAGTGTATCTCTGGTTCATAGTTGTTTGTTGATTTTGATTTTTTTCTTTCTTACAGTTATTCTTTTTTCCTGGTCCCTTATTTAGGTTTTCTAGATTCCTGTTATGAGTGAGACCATCCGGTATTTTTCTTTTTCTTTCTGGCTTATTTCGCTGAGCATGATCCCTTCCAGCTCCATCCATGTTGCTGCAAATTGCATGTGTTTATCTTTTTTGATTGCTGAGTAATATTCCATGGTGTATATGCACCACATCTTCTTGATCCAGTCATCTATTTTTGGGCATTTGGGTTGTTTCCCAAGCTTAGCTAGTGTAAATAGTGCTGCTATAAACATAGGGGTACAGGTGCTCTTTGGAATTAATGTTTCTGTGTCCTTTGGGTAAATACCTAGGAGTAGAATTGCTGGATCAGAAAAAAAAAATTTAAAGGGAGTGTTTTGGAAGAATAAGATTATTCACCTTGAAATGTTAGGGTTTCAGAGAGATCACCCCATCAGTAACTGGTAGAGTTCAATCGCTTTTCACTACAGCAAGTTGCCTTAATTAAAACAGATTATAAAGTCATTATGTATTAATGATAATATATGAGGGCTTTTAAATTACAATAATGTTTATAGGATACTTATTCAGAATAACTGGGGAATATGCATTCAGAGTAAATTTCTGTAAACACCAGACAATTTTCAAATCATTTCTGATAGTCATTCCATATGTATGTCATCTTGGATGTACACACATTTAATTGCAGAAAGTACACATTTTCCACTGAGGGAAAGCATGGGATAAATGAAAGATTCAGAAGACCTGAGTTCTAGTCTCAGCTCCAAAAAAATCATTGAAACATCTCTGTATCTCAGCCAGACGTTGAACCAAGGATGACTCTGTACTTAATAAAAGCTTTCTCCAAAATGACAACAGTCTATGAAAGCTCATAAAACCTTGGCTACTTAGGGCCTCCCTGGTGGTGCAAGGGGTTAAGATGCAACTTATGAAGTTGTCTGCAGCCACTGCAGCATGAATTCTTTCCCCAGCTGGCCGGGGAGCAATCCACACGGCGCAGCAGACCTCTCCTGACTCACTGCTGCTCCCCTCAGCAGTTCACTTCAGTCAGTCTGCCTGTTGTGTTCCCCAATGTGTCTCTGGTGAATCCTCTCACCCCCCACAGCTCTGGCCTGTAACCCCAGTTCTTATAGGCATGAATAAATAAATCATTTTTAAAAAACCTTGTCTATTCAACTTAGAAACAAATTGCTCACACACGTGTTAACTAATGATTTTCCAAAATTGTCATTAAAAGATCCAAGGGGAGAATTCTAATTTGTTCCCTCTATTAGAATTCTAATTCTAGTAGGTGTTGCCTATATACAGAAGACTATATTTTTTATCCTATGACATATAGAGTGGGTCTGACTTTCTCTTTTAATTTTAAAGAAATCTAAGAGTAAAATTATCAATTTCTTTTGTCCATTACATTTTTATAGTAAGTTTTCCATTACTATAAAGATTTATTAAATGTTTGGGGGAGGTGGGAAAAAGCACTGAATTTTATTACTCGAAATCATAGTGCTTCTTTCATGTCAAAAATTTATGTTAATGCTCAATGATTATAATTGTGACATGTTTACCAAGGATTGTTATGACTTCTTTGGTCGCCTTTATCCCAAGTTGCAGGTATTTTTATTTAGCCTAGCTGAAAGATCTTTCTCTTAACTATCTTTCTCTTTGAATTCCACCCACCAGTTAGTGTAAGAAAGGCTCAAGACAGTTTAGTATTTCAAGTAACATGGCACCACTGTCACAGAGAATAAGTCCCATTGCCTTCCCTGAATTAGTTGCTTCCCCATATGTCTTCAAATCTCTCTAGGTTTTAATTTTTCTCTCTGAGATTGAGACAAAAAAGAAATCTCTCAGTGTTTTCTCCCTATTGATTTCTGTTTCAGGACTATGGCCATTCCCTTATTTCTTACCAACTGAATGTTTGGTAAATAGTCAAGCAAATGGGACTTCAGGTTTCTTTACAGGAGTTCACTCACTGAATTTCTGAGTCCAACTGGTTTCAACTGAGTCTCTTGGACTTTAGTCAGACCTTATCTGACCTGGAGCCTTCTTACCAGACTGAACTAGTAGAATATGGGAGTTTCAATATCTATCTTCATGACCTTGCCAACATTCACTGATTCTGGTCTTACTGACCAAGATGATTCTCATGGGCTTGAGGTGGATGTCTCATTGTGATTTAGATTAGTATTTCTCTGATAATAAGTGATGATGAGAGTTTTTTCATGTGCCCGTTGGCCATCCATAAGTCTTCTCTGCAGTCTATTCAGATCTGCCTGTTTTTGACTGGATTATATATATTTGTGTGTGTGTGTATGTTTTAAATTGTATGAATTCTTTATAAATCTTTGCTATTAGTCCATTGTTGGATATCTGATGTTAAAATTTTTCTTTCATTGAGTAGGATGTCTGTTCACTTTAATGATAAATACTTTCACCGTGCAGAAGTTTTTTAGTTTAATGTAGTTCCATTTGTTTATTTTTGAATTAGTTTTCCTTGTCATTGGAGTTGAGTTTCCAAAGACATCTCTAAGGCCAATGTTGTAGAGTATATAGTCCAGGTTTTCTTCTATATATCATATCAAGACTAATATCCAAGTCTTCAATCAGAGTTGAATTAGTATTTGTGTGTACAGTGAGAGAGCAGCGTAACTTCATTCTTTTTCATGTGGCTTCCAGTTTTCCCAGTATCATTGTTAAAGAGATTTTCTTTTCTACATTGAATGTTCTTGTTATAAATTAACAGCTGTGAGTTTATTTTGGGGCTCCTAGTTATATTCCAATTATCTGTGGATTGTATTTTTTTTCTTAATACCATATTGTTTTAATTATTATAACTTTGTGCTATACTTGAAGCCAGGAAGCATGATTCATCCAATCTTCTTTTTTTCTCAGGATTTCTTTGACTTTGGTGTTTTTTTGTGGTACCATATGAATTTTAGTAATCTTTGCTCTATTTCCTTGACAAGAGTCATTGTGTTAGGGGAAAAAGGATGTCCCAAAGCTAATTCCATATAGGCTTTGTGGACTCCACCCCCACCCTAGGTCAAAGTCAAAGACACTGGGAACTCCAAATCCCATCATCACCAAAGGAAAGGTGGCTGGGACCTGAGGGTGGGTTAAGCAGCCAGGTGGATACAAAAGGCAGACACGTGGGCTTTGGGGATCCCCCATTTTGACTCTCCACCAGCTAGCAGCGTCCGGCCAGCTCTGAGAGTGCCTTTAGATTTCCAGGTCGGCGGATCAGGTAGGACGCATTAAAGACTTTATTTCCCTATTTTCTCCCTGAGTTGTACATTTTCCTTATTTCCTTTCCCCTTGTAAATAAACCTTTTATTAACCTTTTGTGTGTGCCTGTAGTGGAGTACTAATAAGTCCTTTTTAAGCGCACGGGTGAGAACCCACAGCCAGGCAACCAGTTCACTATCAGGGCTGCTCCATAACAATTGGAGTTTTGATAGGAACTGTATTAGATAGATAGGTAGATAGATAGATTATCTCCCAACTCACTGAGTCTGTCTTCTGCTTCAAGTCCGCTATTCTGACACTCTATTGTATTTTTTTCATTCAACCATTGTATTCTTTAACTCTTTGATTTCTGTTTGGAACTTTCTCTTATTTTCTCTATCCTTGTTGTAATTCGCACTGTGTTCATTCATTGTTCTCTTAATTTCAGTGAACATCATTAGCACTGTTACTTTTGAAGTCTTTTTGAGGTAGTGTAACAGATAATGCTGGAGTTGGGCTGCTTGTTGGTGCTGAAAGCCAACTGAACAGAGACAAGAGTTGAATCTATAACAAGCACTTTATTGTCAGAAAGCCAGTGATCTGAGAGAACAGGGGAGTAACCTGAGAGAATGATTTTTTTTCCCCTAAAACCCTTTTTTTTAACATCTCATTTCAAGCTGCCCTTTTTCTAGTGAATTAAACAATCACATGGTTGGTGCCCTGGTCTTCATCATGTCCCCAGAGTTTGTTGTCACCTCCTTTGTCATCTTGACCTAGGTAGATCCTGTTTTCCTGGGCTTGAGTAAAACATTCTGTTTTCCTGATGGCATCAATGTCCAACACTTCAGGTATTACTGGGGTAGGCCTCTCAGTTCAAAACCAGAGTCTTAGTTCAAAGAAAACAGATTATTAACTACATAGTGTTTGCACCTAAGCTGTGTGAATGTGCAGATTCCTATATTAGGTATGGTGCCTTTCCTTTCTCCCTAGCCCTATCAGTAGTTTACTTAGTTCTGTTGTATTTGGATTTTCCCCAATGGATTGTCTTGATTCATCAATTGGGGTGAAACCCTCTGTTGCTTCATTTCTTTTTTTTTTTTTTTTTTTTTTTTTGGTGCTTGGTGTTTATTTTTATGGATTAGGCTAAACAGATTTCCTTCCTAGTCCTGATATAAAGACTCTGTTAGAATTCAAGGTTGCAGGCTAGAAGCCCATGCTTATTTTTGCCTGGAATGCTAGACTTTCTGTTGTATAGGCTGAAGACTCATCAACAATTAGCATGACTAAAGTTCAATAGCCAGTGTGGAGTGGTGTCTTATGAGCCCAGTTTAGAGCATGAACTGAGGTTGCTAGAAAATGAGGAAGTTGCTGCTATCGAGTGAGTGGCAAAGGCATAATATTCCCTGGGTGCCCTAGCTGCTTGTGCTGAGGGAGAGTTCTGCAGTCACTGTCAGCTCAAGGCAGATTCCACTGGCAGAGATTTCTCAGAAGCCTCAGGCTGCAACTGACCTGTCAGCTGCAGCCTAGCTCTGATCTCAGCAGGCTCTGTAAGCAGAGTTTATCCCCTGAGGCTCAGGCAAAAACAGAGCAGCCTTTGGGCTTTGGGCTCTGGCTGCAGGCTTGTTGCAATCTTAGTAGCAGGCAGGCTACTCAGAAGCCTGCTGAGCCCAGGCAGGAAGGAGTGAGTATTTTGAGTGACTGAGTGTTAGTTACAGGCAAGCTCTGGGTGGGATCTATGACCTCTGCCTCCTCCAGCAAGCTCAGCAGACAGAGATTTCCCAGAGGTATGCATTCCCACAGTTGCTGTGGGCAACTGACCATGAGAAGCCCAAGGAGCTCAGGTTGGGGAGAGACAGGCATTTCCCTGGCATCATAGGCAATGGCTTTAGGAAAGTCCTGTGAGGGAGCAGTGACCACCCACTCCCAGCAAGGTTCACAGAGATTTCATGGAAGGCATGAAAACCCTAGGTTACTGAAGGTTAGTGAACCCTAAAAACTAGTAAGGGAGAGAAGGACAAGTATTTTGTGGGACCACGGAGTAAATACCCATATTAATTTGTTTTTCAGTCATGAGAACACTACCTTAGTGATACAGGTGAAACTTACAAAGATTAAGCATGTGGGTCCCCCAAATTATAACTAAGAAGCAGCAGGACTATTTTTAAGCAGTATTACAACAATCTTAACAACAATCATTAAAATGAAAAGACAGAGAAAATGAGAGAAAATACCTGCAGATCGTACATCTGACTGGGAATTAATATGCAAAATGCACAAAGAACTCATACAACTTAAAAACACAACCCAGTCCAAAAAATGGGTAGAAATATGAAAAGACATTTCTCCAAAGAAGACATACAGATGGCCAACAGACACATGAAAAAATGTTCATCATCACTTACCATCAGCAAAATGGAAATAGAAACCACAATGAGGTGTCTACTTCATACCTGTGAGAATAACCTGGATCAAAAAGTCTAGACACATGTGTTAACAAGGAGGTAGAATAAAAGGAAAACATGTAAACTGTTGGTGGGAATATAACCCCTATGGGAAATTGTATAGAGGATCCTCAAAACATTAAAAACGGATCTACCACATGATACAACAATTCCACTCCTAGATATCTATTCAAAGAACATAAATACACTAATTTAAAAGAATATATGCATTCCTATATTCACTGCAGCACTATTTACAATAGCCAAGTCATAGAAACAACCTAAGTACCCAATGACACATGAGTGGATTAAGAAGATGTGGTAAACACAATGGAATACTAGTCAGTACTGAAAAAAGATGAAATCTTGTCATTTGGAAAAACATAGCTGGAACTAAAGAGGATTATGCTAAATAAAAGAAGTCCCAAGGAGTAAAGCAAATATCAGATGATTTTACTCATATGTGGAATATAAAGAAACACACAAAATTAAATAAAAACAAACCCTAGAGATCTGACCGCAGAACTGAGGTCACCAGAAGGGAAATATGGGGATGGAGCACATGAGGGTTGAGAACCCACTGGACCACTGAAGGATTGTGGGTGCGTTGGTGGTAGGTATGGGGTGGTAACATACATCTGAAAAGGTATAAATTTATAATCTTAAATCATATCTAATGTTGTAACAAATACTCCCCCAATAAAAACTAATACAATTTGATTAAAAACCAGCCACAACAGCATTTTATAAAATTTATGATAGGCTTTTATAGAAGCTTTTAGAATCTTCTCTTATTTTACCTTGAACATTGTAACTATACAATTACAACATTTGAACCAAGAAATGAGTGTGAAATACTGAATATGGGGTCTAGTACATGTTGACTACTATTATTTTTCAGATGTGAAAATTACAATATTACCTTTGCCTGATTCTATAGGCAACCATTTCTGCTCTTCCGTGCTGCTCCCAATTTTCAGGATATTTCTGACACAAATTGCCATAAAGTTAGGTGCATTCTTTTCCAGTTCAGTGTTAGGGTTATTTGTTTTGTTTTTGATCTATGAGTTGTATCTACCACTCTGCTTTTCCTTATCCTTTCTTGTAATTTTATAGGTGTGGCCTAGACCTCACACCCCCAAATAAATCACTGATGAGTCCATTTCAATAATATCAACAAAGAATACTTAGTGGGGCACCCCTACCTGGATAGGGGATTTGGAAAAATAGTCTCCAAAGCTCCTTGTTTATATTTTTAGATTTTCACAATTTACAAGCGCATCCACGTACATTATCTTTTCTGAGCTCCTCTGCCTCGATGGGAGAATGTGTACAAAATGTACATCTACCATACTGACCATTTCATTCTTTTGCTGCCACCTCCCACTAGAATGCAAACTCCAGAGGAGCAGGCATTGTCTGTTTCACATGTCTGTGTCCCCAGCAGAGTCTACTGCTTGGTCGTGTAATAAGTGCCCAGTAAATAGTTGACTGAAAAGTTTCGTGAAAAATTTAGAACTAAAAGGCCATGTAAGCACAGGCCCCAGTGAAATGACAAACTACCAGCAGGCACAAAATGAAATGCTCTGTTCTCTGCCCTGCTCTTTTTCTTACTGATGAGTAGTGAACATATCCTTGCCTATGAACTGTGTTCGTACACCCCTTAATTTGAGTCTGGTTTTTCCAATGGATGAAATGGGGTTCCAGAGACTATCCAACCAAAGCAAATAGCACAGTGAGTGAGTTCATCTGAGCCCATTAGAGTAGACAGGTGAGAAACCTAATTATGAAATCCCATGGCTGGGTGCTCAGGGTGTGGTTCACAGTCTCTTTCATCATGCAGGAAAATGCCTCAAGACTGGTAGTCACATTAGAGAAAGTACACATCCATCTCCAGCCTGAGTTAGTGCCAGACCTGGATATTTGCATCCACCTTTTTTTTAGAAAAGAAAGAAAAAGGGGAGGGAGTGGGAGGCAGAGGGACAGAATAGCTGTCTAGACCTTGGTTCCACACGGTGCTGAATACACTTTTAGGGTGGATGCAGCACTGCCTTGCTGTGAGAGCCAGGAAGGACTTATTCAAAAGGAAGGTTAAACCCCAGGAAATAAGGAGAGGCCTCAACATCTAATTTCCCTTGATTTGGTATGATGCTAAACAAAACCCAGCAAGGATCTGAGTGCCCAAGACCACACTGACAGTGGCGGGGAGGAGAATCCAACATTGATAAACAGGTGTCCTTCAGAAACCCAAACAAGGTATTTTTTTTATAAATTTTATATTCCCCATAAAATTGCAACCCCCTGATTTTGACCCCAATCCCTCCCCTCCCTGCCCTCCACCCCCCATAGAGTGTCTCTGGTTCATAGTTGTTTGTTTATTTTGATTTTTACTTTCTTATAGTTTTTCATTTTCCTGGTCCCTTATTTAAGTTTTCTAGATTCCTGCTATGAGTGAGACCATCTGGTATTTTTCTTTTTCTTTCTGGCTTATTTCGCTGAGCATGATCCCTTCCAGCGCCATCCATGTTGCTGCAAATTGCATGTGTTTATCTTTTTTGAATGCTGAGTAATATTCCATGGTATATATGTACCACATCTTCTTGATCCAGTCATCTATTTTTGGGCATTTGGGTTGTTTCCAAAGCTTAGCTATTGTAAACAGTGCTGCTATAAACATAGGGGTGCAGGTGCTCTTTGGAATTGATGTTTCTGTGTCCTCCAAACAAAGTATTTTTTTAACACTCTGTAGTCATGACATTGAGATGCTTAGTTCGTGTATGTTAGTTTGTGTATCTGCTTTTCCATTTATTGGACATTACAGGTCACATGCCAGGCACAGAGCTGAGTCCCAGCTGGGGTAGCTAGGAGATGAAGACCCACTTCCACATCTCAAGGACTGATGTGACACTGCTCAACAATTTTGGGTACAGCCATACTCCAGCCACACTGAATTACTTCCAATGCTTCAAACAGGACATTCTCACTTTCACCTGTGGGTTTTGCTACTTTTTTCCATTATCTACCAGGCATGTTGAGTGTTATTATTCTCTCTTCAAAAATATGGGTGATTGAGAATGCACATGGAATCAGGACACAGTCCTGGGAGTTCTGCCAAAAAATCACTGATTTGTCCACCATACTGTATTCTTAACCCAAATAACATTCTAGAGAGAAATGGTAGATCTAGTACTTGCATGTTATATCTGGTAAGATTTAGGAACTGAAAGCAGCATAAATTCCAAATAATAGTGACTTAAACAAGAAGTGAGTCTGTTTCTCTTTCAAGTAGAGGAGGTGAGTCATCCAGAGTTAGAAAGTGATTCTGCTCCCCAGAGTCCCCAGAAACCAAGATCCCCACTCTCTAGAGAATGGCCCGTTCTCAAGATAAGATGCCTCCTAGAAATATGCTCATCAGCCTCCGATCCAAGCCTGAAGGGGGACAAGAGAATAAAGAGGAAAAAGGGCACTCACCAGGTGATGTTTAAAGCAAATTTGTGGGAACCGCTTTGTGATATTTCTGTCCTGTCCGTCATAGGCAAGAATGCCTGCCTTCCCCTAGCCCCCCTGCAGGAGTCAGGAGGATTCTGGGCTGCAGATGCCTCTGCGCCTGCCCCCATCTGCACATCACTACTTGCAGGAGTCAAAAAGGGTCTGAATACTCCATGTGCTCCTTTTCTAACCTCACTCTGCCTTTTTCCCACCACTCAGGCTCACCACCACTATCTACCCTGGCATTATTTCAGCATGCCTTCATGCCATTTGCACCAGGTTACATAAGAACACCTGGATTCCAGCCCAGTTTCATTCCCAGGAATCTCATTCTCAGCCAACTTTATGGACAGCAAGGTGACACCCACCTCCTCTGTCACTCTTTCCTACCTGGTTTCATTTTTCTCCATAGAACCTATTATCACCTGAAATATTTTTAATTTGTTTCTCCCAGTAGATTGTTGGCATTTTTACTTCTTTTACTCACTTCTCTATCCCTAGAGCCCAGAGTATAGTAGATGCTGAATAACTATTTGCTGAATGAATAAATGAATCTCATCAAGTCAGGGCTTAACACATGATAAGACCTGAAAGGGAAGCTGAGAAATGGTGTCTTTTTGTAAGTGATCCTATTCCTCACTAACAATTAAGAGGGACATATAGATACACTGTGACACTCTTCAGTCTCTAATGGAGACAGCAAGTGATCTTATGTAAACTTTGTAAATAGGTTGACATTCATTACTAAATTAAACTATAGTTTTATTTATAAAACCTTGCATGCAAAGCATGCAAATATCTGCCTGGAAGAGAGAATAGAATGTGAATTAGGAGTTTTGGTGATAGAAAGTTCTGGCAAGGGGAAAATATATATATATATATTTACCTATTTGCATGCATATATACATATATCATTATACTTTGCTATAAACATGATCAAACTGGCCCTCAAGGAAGTTAACTAATTTGTTCTGGGACACAGAACCCACTTAGTGTGAAAATGAGGGATCCCCTAGGACTCCTAGGGAATGCGGACACCTTAAGAAGTGGTTGTTAAAGATGACAATGATTTAGGTCAGCATCATTCTAAGCTTCATAAGAGATAGAAAGAATCATAAGTTTGTTGTCATAGAAATTGGGAAAAGATTCAGATTCTCAACTTGGTCTTGTGTTTTTATGAGATATGCTACAGAACCTTATGTCACACTGTTGGTTTATTGTGGGTTTTCTATAGACAGATTTGCAGGGAAGGAGAAATGATTATATATGTGGTCAGAAACTCCATATCCTTCAGACATGGCTAAAGAATAAAGTTGAAGATAGCTTATGAGAAATGATGAGACCAAGAAATTTTGAAATTGTGGATTCATATGTTTTTGGGGAAAGACTTTAAAAATATTCCACTAAATGGGCCTCCCTGGTGGTGTAGGCCGTTGAGCGCTGCACTGTGAAGCTGTCCCCAGCTTCTGCAGTGCAGGTTTGATCCCGGCCAGCCGGCAAGAATCCCACATAGCGAAGCAGACCTCTCCTGTCTCGCCTGCTGCTCCCCTTAGCAGTGTATTTTGTCAGTCTGCCTGTTCTGTTCCCCACTCTGTCTCTGGTGAATCCTCTCACCCTCCTGCGCATCTGGCCTGTACCCTGGTTCTTGTATAAAAATAAATAAATCTTTCTAAAAAAATTCCACTAATGAGTGTTGGAATCTAGCTAATTGTAGATGTTTTTCTTTTAACCCAATAACATATCAGTTATATTGTTTGCTTATTGGATATTGCAAGTGTGCCTTTTAATGTAGCCTTTCCATCTAAAATCAGAGCTAAATTTCCAGGTTCTTTTTTGTTAACCAACTGCCCTATACATTGCTAAAGACAAATTAAAGTAAAAAAACAAAACAGAACAAAACAAGAAAGCAGTCATCTCTCTGTTTTTTCTAACTCCCCTTGTAAGATGTGGTAGTGTGTTGACAGTTTTGCTCGTGATGCATGGGACTGAGCCAAAATCATTTTTTCTTCTTCAGATGTTAAGTCTAAAGAAGTGCTGACAAATAGGAATTAAAAAAAAAAAATGGTCCTTTTTCTGGCAAACTTTTTGACATGGGAAACTCTTACTGTGGTGGACCTAATCCTTTCTACTTCTACCCAACATTCACCAAATACACACAGAAGGTCAATATCTTGCCAAAGATTGTAAGTCAATTAATGAATGAATAAAAAATGAGTCTTGCAACTTCTTGTGTCTTCATGCTATGGCTTGAAAGTACAAAGGCAGGGAGCAGGCTTTTCTAACACAAGCATCTGATCCCACTTCTTCAAGAGGAGAGGACTCGAGTGGCAGTGTCACAACATGTATTTCCCATGAAACTCCTTACCCTCTGATACTGTCAAGTCCCCCTGGATTAACCCTCATCAATCCACTGTGTGCTGGGAGGAGGGAAGAACTGCTTCTCTGTTTTTGTCTTTCATCTAGATATCTCCAAAAGTTCTATAGAGCCTGGTACCTGTAGGTACTCAATAAACATTAATGAATCAATTCAGCTATCACAACTTAAAGGGCGTGAAGAGGGTAAAGGTTAAAGAAGAAATAAAAGGGCATAGAGAAAAATCTTTGAAAAAATGCAAATTTTAATATCTGCCCTCTGAAATTTTGGTCTTCACAATCAGGTCTTAAACTAATTTTTGAATTTTTAAAGCATAGATATATTTCATTAGCACTAAGACACCCCAGGGAGTCCCAACACCTTAGGATATGGTTGTTAAAGATGACACTGATTTAGGTCATAGTCATTGTAAGCTTCATAAGAGGGAGAGAGAAGCTTAAGTTGGTTGTCATAGAAATTAGGAAACGATTCAGATTCTCAAAGAAGCTTGATGGGAATTTGGAATTGACTAACAATTCAATATATTTTTAGTTGATGTTGAAGCCAAACTCAAAATGAAATCGTCTATCAGTTAATTAAGTGTGTAGATGAGTTTTTAAATTAGATTTCATCAAAAGAATTGCTATGATAAAATAATGATATGCTATTTAGCACGTTTGCTCAAAATTTCTTCCCCAATATTCTAATTGTGCATCAGTTTTTCCTAACCCCTCAAAAAGGAGACCAAAAAAGAAAACCCCTCAAACAACTTTTATGAGTAGATGGAAGACCTGTAATTTCCTGCCCCTCTTCTCATAAGACACTGGAGGTGTTTTCTGGAAGGTGATATTTTGGAATAGTGCTGTTAAATCCTTCAAATGCGTGAGTTCTACCTCAGCTGTCAATGTTGCAATCCTTGGATTCCAAGTGTTGACATGTATGTGGATAACTTAGTATTTATATTTATATACAGATATATGTATATAAATTGTGAAGATAAATGTTTCTATAAAGTAATACTAAAAGGGAAAATGTCAGGAATGATCTTATGTAAACCTTATAAAGGTGTTTACCTTAGTAAAATTAAGCTATAAAAGCAGTACCCTTTATAAAGAGACTATCCTGACATTTTAAACATTAGACATATAATTACAGACACCCTGCTTTTGGCATTTATTTACAATTCCTTCTACACTAAAAACTTCTCAGTATGAGTGGCCAGTATCTATTAGGATCTTACAGTCTTTGGGTGACATTTTAAGTGTGTGTGTGTGTGTGTGTGTGTGTGTATACAGGCATGTAATCTCCCCAACACCCTAAGGAAAAGTACCTTTATGATTTTCATTTGCCTATGAAGAAAATCAGCGTACAGAGATTAAGTGACTTTCCAGGGATTTGGAAAGAGCTTATCACAATGTCCAAAAACCACCTTCCCTCCGTTGGTTTTAGGAAATGCTACTACATTTGTGTAGCCTAGTTACAGATGATATGTATAATAGAGAGCCTGTGTCTCTTCAATGGCCTCTCAGTTTGTGATTTTATCACTTTTAGAATGGTTCTCACTAGAGCCTGCATCTCCTTCTCTCATTTTCTCTGTTTTGTCCTAAATAATAGTTCTAAAAATCAGTTTTACCCACTCATAACTTTCTGGTGTAAAAAGTTCCGTTCCTTCTCTACCAGTGATTTTGATTTCTTTCCCCATCTCCATAGAAAATATATCCCCAAAGGAAAATTTCATCATGTCTGTACACAGAGAAATGATGTCCATAATGCCCAGTTGTCCCCAAACATACCTAATCATCTTGAATGCAGCTAGGATCAGATAAAATAAATTTTAGGAATCTGAGTTGCACATTGAGTGGCAACTTGTGCCCTTCACAAAAAAGAAGGCTAGGTATGCACGTATGCCAGTTCTTATTCTGAATGAAGCTACATTTAAAAAAATTACATAAAATTATTTTAGCGACTGGATGAGAGGAAAAAGCTTGTGAACCCAGATTGCCTTTTGATTTTAGTTGACTCTTAGCATCTGATACACAGTTTCACCAATGTACATGATGCCTCCTTTCCCTAGTTTGTTGGTTTTTCATCTGGGTTTATCTGTGAACTGGGGGAAAATAATTAAAGTCATAAATAATAAAAGAACTCTTATTATGCAATGCATCAAAAAGAGTAAACAAAACAAAACAAAATATAACAAGAAGCTCCCAGAAATGCAACCACTTTCCAATCTTTTCTTTGATCGTGACAGATTTTAATTCAATTTGCAGGATTTGAGCACAGTTACCTCTTGCTCTATCACCACAGTGATGCAAAAAATTAGGAGGATATTCTCTTGTCCTTCCCCGAGAACTGTGAAAAGATAAACGGAGGCATAATAAACATTTCGAAAGTTGGCTGAGCAAAAATCGATTCCAGTTGGTAGCACCAAGTAAAAAATGATTTGAATGGCTACACTGACAGGAAGCAGGGGCTCATAGCAGAAGGAATGAGAAGAAATCATTATTTGATCGACTGTGGCTTAAAGAGCTGTTTGTGACAATTGCCCTCAGTATTCAAATTTATAACGTGTGGTATTTACAGGCTGAGATTTTGGTTTGCTTCCGAGGCCACCAGGACATCAAAGTCACCTCAGGCCAATGTCCTCCTTGATTAAATAATTTAATAGCCTATAACTGAAATCACTTTTGGGGGGGGGGGGCTATAACATATTTTGCCAAACAGTGAGCTGAGAAGAATTTGAAGAGGGAAAGAATGGAATTTGGAGACAGTCAACTTGGAAAAAAAAGTCTTCCATATTATAAAAGATTGCAGGAAAGGCGTCCACATTCCTGTACACACTCATCTATGTTAAAACTCTCCCTTATGATGGCTTTGTCCAGTTGAAGACCTCCACATGGCTGTTTCCATAGGCTCTCTGTTTTCTTAAAAAGTTTAAGCACTTTTTAATAAATGAAGACAAAGCACAAGTTATTTCCACTTTTTTTAATCCAAAACCATTTCTAAAATGGAAGCTTTTTAAATTTGATTTTTCTCTCCTTCCAGCTGAAAACTCCAAGTCAATTTAGGTTTTTTGCTTTAATTGTTTTGTTTTGTGTATTAGAACAAGAAGATCTGAAAGCAAAATTTAGATTTAAAGCTTTAGGTTGAAGTGCTTTCATTTAATGTTTTCTGTCTCAGAAAACATTTTGACTTTTATTTACATTTGAACACCCTTGTATATTAGGAATTTTTTTCCTTAAAGTAGCCTAAAACTTTTGCATCACAAAATCCAGATCAGTTGATTATATATTCAATCCAATATACTAAAAATAAGCTCCCAATAAAAGCAGCTTCAAAAAAGCTTTTCTAGACTATAACTATAAAAAAATCCATTTGCCTATTTAGTCTGCCATTGCTGAATGAGGAAAACATATAAATGTCATTGAAAAGCAGATTATTTATTATATTTTCCCATCTGCTTACTACATTGGTTATTTGAGTCTCTTCTAGGTGTAAAATGCTTTATATTAATAAATTCCTATGCTGCCGGTTCTCTTGTACAAACACAGATGTCATCTTTGCAGCTTGAACTTGTTTAAGTTCACAGACAAGAAAATTAAAAATAAAAACATAAATTTTGAGTTGATAGGACAATTTTAGTAAGAATAAAAAGCCTGCATTCATCTTTTGTACAGTCATCTCTTACTCAACAATTCATTGTTTCAATTTATCGCTAACCTCGACTACACAAAGCACTTAAAAGTTTTTCTGGCTATGATGGCATCAGATGTAATATTGTTTATATTTCCAACCAATCCTTGGAATTATAGTGACTTCATTTGTAGAAGACTGAATTCATAACTACAGCATAATTTGTCTTTTTTCCATTTTTGAAAATGGAAACAAGCAAAATCATTGGCCAGTTGGTCCTCTATCTATTCTTAGTCTTTGTCTCATGGTGCTCAAAACAATGATTCCACCAGAAAAGAAGAAGCATGGTTGTGACAATCAACATTGCCTAAAAGGTACTTTGAGGACAGCTTTTGTTTTCAAAGCAATATGTATTAAAAACACTTCAATATTACTGTAGGGAAACTTTAATATTAGACACTGGCCTGGCTGGGGAACCTGGCTTAAAGCATTCCTCTACCTATTTCTGTGAGATTCACATTTGACACATCCCAGCTCATTTTCAAGAGCCATGTCCAGCAGCAGAAAAGGGAAAGCTATTGCAAGATTGCACTTCATTTCTCTGTGATAATTTTTGCATACTTTCAGACCATGATGGTATCACTTTATCTTCCTGGAAAACAAAATTGATGATGATGGTGATTATAATGATGACAACAATAACAATGACCACTTACCATATGCCAGGCTAGTCTAAGAACTTTTTATTACTTCATCGGTGTGACAACCCTATAACATAGGCGTCATGCTTAACTATCTTCATCTGACACAGAGGAGATATAGAAGTGGAAAGCCTCAGCTCTCACAGAGACCATACTCCTACTGATTGAGGGCCAAGCTGCAATCCAGATTTATCTGGGTCCAGAACATATACTCCTAACCACTCCTCTATATTGATTTTATATATTAAAGGAATGCAAGCTCATTGGGTATAAGGTTCAAGGACATTTCTTTGTTTCATTTGAGATTTCTATCATTTCTTGATACTGCTGATAATAACACTGGATAAAATCAAAGCCTCTAGGTTGCTGTGCTCTTTGGAGTTATGTGTTCTGAAATTAAAGGAAAGACAAATCCTAGTTGTCTCTTGGGTTTGCTGTAGAACTTGATAGAAAGTCATCAACCTTTCTGCCAGCATATTTATCATCTTGGCAACTTTAGAGGTAGAGATGATTTTGCCTTCGACAAATAAGATTTTCCTCAAAGGTATATATGAGGTAAACACTAAGTGTCCCCAGTATCATTGAGATGTATTTCAGCACAGCTGAGCTTATGTAAGGAAGCATGGAAGAGTTAGAGATTACCTTCCACACTGGCCAAGGCCCTTTACAAAATGGGAACCCACTCTTACCCCACTTTCCCAGTTTCTGGGCATCCAAATCCTGTATTTATTCCCAGAAATTTATAGCTCTCTTTTACTGCAACATCCCAAACACAGTCTTCTGCTGTGACCTCTTTAATCAACCCTTTCACCTTAGAAATATAGTTTGTACTGTATCCTATTAGAACCCTGCTTAATAATAAGTTATGGAATTCTAAATATCAGACATGAGTAGGATTGTAAATATCATCTCTCTAGTATCTTCCCAGTGCAGACAAGAGGTCCAAAGGCTTAGGTCTATGCCTCAGACCACCCAGATGGTGAGTGAAAAAGGTGGGTGAGATGCTAGATCTTATCAGCTCACTCCAGTGTTCTTTGGCCTTGTTGCCACCTCCTGCACCATATTGTCAGGCCATCAACCCAAAACAAATAAATAAATATTCTGCAACACAGATTCCTGTGAAGTGTTCCCCCTTCTTTGCAACTATCTTATCCGTTGCAGCAAGATATGCTTTTGGAGACAGTAGCAATAGATAACTCTAGTGATTGAAAAAGCTCCAGGTCTGAGCAGTCCAGTTAGAGAGAGAACCTTCTGGACTAACAACATGTAGATTCGTTGTTGAGATACATTCATCATGGTCGTCTCTGGTTAGGCCCAAATAAAACTCTAGACAGATTGCAGAAAGAAACTAGTCATAAAATGAATGATTCAATAGAAAGCAGGTTTATGAGAAGAGAGCTTACAGACTTTAGGATGACTCAGCTTAAAAAGGAATTGAAATCAACTTTTAGATCCGTCTTCTGGTCAAGGGATTTATAATACAGAAAAAAGTGACTTGTCTCCCATGGTGAGGTTCCACAAAGAGAAACTGTGCATAGCATGCGGCAGGATAAATGGGAGCCCCACTGAGTGAGAATAAGGTCAATTAGGTAGCTTCTGGAGGTTTCCTGTAGTCCAGGAAGACTATCAGGGAGGAACTGACTGGCACCCTGTGGGAACCATATTACCAAAGCCTGGGAGGAGAAGCACAGGGCCACACCAGGCTCTCTACTGAAGGCAGAGGCATGCATTGCACAACCTCTTAAATTTTCTAATAATCATCTTACCTAGAGTTGACTTTATTTGTTTTACAGCTGCTGGAAAATGTTAAGGACTCATCTACAACATACAAGGTTCGATCATGTGAATGACAAAGGGGTCAAATTTTATCCTGTCTCAAAAAGAGCGTCCAGTTTTGGACCATAATATAGTTAAAAGTGCTCTCCCCAAACAGGTTTCTAAATCAGTTTCTTTACTTGCACAATGGGATACAATCCACAATTCTCCTCTTTGAATTACCCTGATTGTACTAGGAGAAACACAAAGTCAATCTTCATTGCTACCAAAATCTGAAGGTTAAGTTTCCAAGCAAGAAAGATGGTGATTCTGAAGCCATGATCAATCAGTGGTGTCAACCTGCCAGAAGTAACTTATTACAACACAGGTACTGGATATTTTAGTTTGAGCCTTCTTTTTGTTTCCTTCCTGAGAATCTGACATTCAGTTGCTTTATTTTTTTTTTTTTTTACTGCATTGGAAGAAAGACACTGGAGAAGGGAATTTATGATCTCCAGACAATGAAATGCCTTTTTCATTACCATCATTGTTGATTTCTTGTACACCAGTTCTGCCAGCATTTTCTCATATTCTTTTGACAACTTATAATTGTTTGGAGGTTAATAATGAGGGTTGTTGAAATACATGTAAATTGCTAATTCCATTTTGTAATTAAGAAATAAACTGTTTTCAAAGTAGGAGAACATTCCTTTCATTATTAATTCCAATTGCAAAATGGCCTTTAGTTACTTCTATTTTTATTATCACTTTGATCTGAAAATGGAAGTTATCTTTTTGCTATCTAATCTCTTATAGGTAGGCAAGTAAAATTCATGTTGGTAGGAAAAATAAGTTATCCTTTTCAGCAACCCCTACTCGGGGGGTGATTCTAGGTATTCAGATTTAATGGGCTTTGTATTTAAAAGTGTTTTTTTCTTACTGAAAATCCAAAATTAACAAATCTCATCCATGCAGAGTGAATTATATTTACAGTAGAGGAGAGTATAGAGAAAGGGATTGCAAAAGAGGAAAATTCACTTCAATCATTTTCATGTTCACCTTCCACTGACTATCTGCCATATTTGAAAAGAAAGGCAGTGGTCTAGTTAGTTATGGTCTACAAAATTTACCTGACTTTCATGACAGTGTCTTACTTACACCATTCAGGCTCCCATCACAGAATATCATAGACTGTGTGTCTTAAACAACAGATATTTATTTTCTAACAGCTCAGGCTTCAAGTTCAAGATCAGGGTGGCAGCATGGCTGGCTCTGGAAAGAGCCTCTTTCTGGCTTGCAGATGGCTGTCCTCTGGGCAGTGTGCTCTTTGCTTTTCCTCAGCAACTGCAGGTGGGGATGCAGAGGTGGGGGAGTGTATGAGAAGGGCACCCTCTCTGTGGCCTTTTCTTATAAGGTACCAATCCCATCACAAGGCCCCCACCCTGTACCCTCTTCCAATCCTAACTACTTCCCAAAGACCCCATCTCCAAAAACAATTATATTGAGGTTAAACCTTTGCATAGAACTTTTGGGGATGGGACACAGATGATAAAACTTGAGATTGAACTGTGCATCATACTTAATAAAAACAATGCCTCTGTAAGTCTTCCTTTTGTACTTTCAGACTATTTAAGGAATCAGTCAGAAATCTATGCCCTTCATCCTTGGAGCTGCACTCCACTGGCTCCTCTCGGCCAGTGTCCTTAGACTCCAGATCTCATCCCTTTCTTTCTTCCCTACCAAACTACCAGTTGTCACTCAAGAGGTCAAAAAAGGGGCAGTGCTGTATGATTAAGGGGTGACCATGCTACATTCTGCATCATCGCAGGGATATATTCCTCTGTCTTACCCTTCTTGTACAATTTCTTGTACATCTATTTTGTGGATTTCTGATCTACTCTCTGGTTCATCAAAGAGTAGAATCTGTCCAATGTCTTAGCAGTTTGGAAGAAGAGGACTTGATCATGGATAAAGTGTCCTCTGATTTATGATGCTTTTTCATACACCCATTTCATGTTCATATGATCCTTACTCTTGTAAGCATTATTACTTCCATTTCACAGATGAGAAAATTAACATCAAAGAGACCAAATCCTTTGTCTCAGAGCAGCAGGAAGAAAGCAGTAGATTCAGGACTCAACCATGTCCTCTCACTTACATTCCAGGGCCCACCCTCCCAGGAACACCATGGTAACCCATCCTAGAATGGCATCAAGTGATCTACAAAATGGGTCAGATGTGGTTTGAAAATGTTTTCTCCACAATTTTTGCAATTTCCTATTGTCTACTTATTTTTTAAAAGATTTATTTATTTATACAAGAACTGGAGTACAGGTCAGAGGCGTGGGAGGGTGAGAGAATTCACCAGAAACAGAGCGGGGAGCAGAATAGGCAGAAGACCAAAAACACTGCTGAGAGGAGCCACAGGCCAGACAGGAGAGGTCTGCTGCGCCATGTGGGAATCTCCCTGGCTGGCCGGGAATCGAACCCATGCTACAGAGGCTGTGGACAGCTTCACAGTGTTGTGCTCAACCTGCTGCACCACCGGGGAGGCCCCTATTGTCTACTTATTCTGAAATGCTTTTTAAAAATAAAACCCAGTAAATTTTAATAACTGAAATTATAAAAGAATGCATTTGTGCATGCACATGTATTTTTTTGAAGAATGGAGAATACAAACTATTCTGTTGAGCTTCCACTACACACTTCTCTTAATCTTGCTTTCTTTTAGCTAACTGTCTCCCAGGAGGGAACATTTATTCTTTGAGCCCCTCGGAGGGACTCAGCACTCAGCTGTACCCTAAAATCACAAGGCATTGACCAAGGGCATACACTTTGAAGTTTGGTCCCCAAACTGATACTGACACTTAGCCATATCACCTTGAATTAATTAATTTTCCTTTCTAAGTCTCAGCATCCCCCTGTGCTAAACAAGAGTAAAAGCAATAGCTAGGATGACTGTGTGTGTTAAATAAGCTAACTCATGCAAAGCACTCAGCACTGTGTCTGAGTAAACACTGCCTGTTGTCATTATTAAGGTTACCATTTACTGTTCAGTGCTAAACAAGACATAGTTCCTACCTCAGAAGACTTATAATATAATATAATGAAAAAGACTTAAATAAAGCCAATAAAGGCAGATTCCAGAAAGGGAGTGGAGCAAAGAGACACATAGGTTTTCCTCCCACCATGTTCTCCTCACTAATTCCCAAAAGTCATAACTCTCTTACCCTAATACTTAGCAAAATCCTGACTAATTTAAACCCCAGCATTTTTTTCCCCCGGGAAACAGAAATCTCAGCACATGAAAGTATGTCTGCAGAAATGGCAAGCATATGGGGTAAGAACGCAAAGCAAAAAAAAAAAAGAAAGAAAGAAAAGTATAACAGTTTAGGACTCCAGCTTGATGTAGTGTTGCAATTCACAGCCTTGTCAGTCTGTTTTCTAACACCATTGCTCAAATTTGTGACAAAGTCCCAGCCCCAGAATCCTAGAATGAAGAAACTTGGCATGGGATAGACTTGTTTATATTTTCTTCTTCTGAATATTGTCGTTTAGTAGTTTCTTTGGATGATGTTTCTAGTGCAAGTGCCCCTGATTACAAGCCTTGGGAAGTAAAAAATCAAATATCCAGGTTAAGTGGGGCAGAGATTAAGTTGGGGCCAACACAATGTCCTCCTGTTCACTAACAGATAAAAAGCAAGTTCAGCTCCCCAGGCACAGTGGTATTTTTCTTTGTTTATCAAATACTTCTCATGGGCCAGGAAATGTTTCAGGTAATTTACAATTAATATAACAACCCTGTGATGTGTGTGCTTTTATTATTCTCCAATTGCAGATGGGAGAACAGAGACACAAAGAAATTAAGCCATTTACCCTCGGGCTTAGAGGCAGTCAGTGGTGGAATGTGGATGAGAAAGCCAGGCAGGCCCCGGAATGCATGTTTTAGTCACCATGCTAATTTATATTGTGAGAGGTCATTTTGTGATTGGGGGCTATTTCTGAAAATATGGCAGTGGAAATCAGACAATGACAGAGAATGTGATTTGGGCCTCTTTGGAGTGATGTGGCTTTGTGGAATTTGAAAGAATTCATGATCCACCTCAAAAGTTAAGCTTAATTCTTTCACACTGGTTTTAAGGACTAGGCCTTCTTGCCAGATTTAGACACTTAAATTTTGCAAAAATATGAATTCAAGTAAGTAGTCCTAATTTTTACTATTTTTGCAACTGATAATCTTAAATTGTAGTCTTAGAGAAGGGTAAGAGCAAAGAACATCAGATAGCCAACATATGGCTTCTTTCTAAAACAATTTAAATTGGACTTTGATGCAATTTTTCATTTCTCAAAATCCTTTTTTCACACTCAAACTGCACAGCCAAATTCCACTTGAAACTGGACGGCAAGTATACAGCTATTACAGTTCACTTTTTAATTTTTTTTAACATTTGCCAGGGGAGAAAGTGGTATATTCATTTAAGGACTTGCTTCTGCTGCACCATGAAATAACACCTGAATTCAATCCAGCAATTAAGAAGCAGTGAAGCTCTATTTATACAGAAAATAAATCCACTGAGAGGACAGTGACTACCACTTAGTAGGTATTCAGTGAATAGTTGACAATAACTGGTTCTAGAGATTCAAGCATGAATATTATTCCTCCTTGCCCTCCAGAGGTTTATGGTCTATGAAGTTATCCCTATACCAATAACCAAAATAAAACATGCCATGTTTGGGGAACAATGCCAACACAATTTTGTAAAATCAAGCAAACAATGCCCTACTATATTCATTAAAAACACTTTTTCTAATTTCAGCATTTTGAAATTTTTTGATTTTGGAAGAATTTAGACTTGCCTGTTCCTTTGCTTCTGTTTCTTTTATGTTTCTCACACATGAGGAATCATCTAGTATTTATCTTTCTCCTTCTAGCTAATTTGGTTTGGCATAATCTACTCCAGTTCCATCATGTTGTTACAAATGGCAAGAGCTCATCTTTTTTATAGCTGAGTAGTATTCCATTGTGTATATATGCATTGTCTTAATCTACTCATCTGTCACTGGGACTGAGGTTGTTTCCATAACTTGGTTATTGTAAATAGTGCTAAAATAAACATAGGAGTGAAACTATCCCTTCAAATTAGTGTTTTTGCATTCTCTGGGTAAATATCTAGGAGAGGAACTGGCAGATCTGGATTTGAACCCAAGTCTGTCTGTCTCTAAAACCCATGTCCTTATCACTACAATGTATAGCCTCCTCATGAATAAAGAAAGGGGTCTGTGTTCCAATGATCATTTTTGTTGCTGTTGTAATTACTTGCTAACAGAAAATAATGTGTCATTTATATATAAACTCTGAAGTTAGCTTAACATAGTGTCATAGAATTCTATAGTCAAGAAATAAGGTTTTGCAATTGTAACCATTCAGATCTAAATTCTATCCTCCCATTATTGGTTAAAAACCATGCCTAGTCTGACCCATCCATAGCACACACTTTCTCTCTTCTGTGAACTCAAAAACTTACATAGTTGTTCCTGTGCCAATTCCTTTCCCTTTCATACTAAGCTACTGCTTTTGTGGAAAAATTTCTCTTGTTTCCATTGAAAAATAGAGTTGTCTATACAAGGTCAAGGTCCACGATCTTGGCAGATTCATGAAACATTCAATCACAGCTTCTATCAAAGGCCACAGGAGTCAGAGATTTGAAGAATCCCATTTGGCAGAATGGCAATAAATAGCCCTTCAAAATGTTTTGCATGCAACCACTATTATCTTAAATTTTGGAAACAGAGATTTAGTGAAAGAAATATTTTTCCCATTATCCTTATTATCTCCATAGAAGCAATCTGTGCTGGGTTGTTATTTTATAAGACTCTGCATTGGAAATGCATCTAGCCACTGTTCTCTCTGCCTCCATTATGTGGTGACAGCTGACCCCCTACTCAGCTGACATCCCTCTGCCATACCTCAATAGCATTGCTTAGGAAGATACACTTAGAGCTTATCTGGTTGCTTGGGATCTGTTCAGCTAATTATCCCTCCTTAGGAGTTTTATATTTTCCCTCTAATTATTGCTACCAGTAGGAATATTAAATAGTTAAAACAAACAAAACAAAACAACAACAAAAAAAACTGGCAAACTATCATTCTTGGACCTGCAGAGCAGAAAAAAGTAACATGGGTTGACCCTGTTAAGGTCTGTTGCGTGACAGAAACCAGACTCTGAATGCTTGTTAGTTAAGTTCTTGCCAGGCACTGTTCTAGGCTGTAGGACACCACAGTGAACAAAACAGAAAAGAGAAATCCCTACTCCTGTAGCATATTCTAGAGGGAAATAAATGGATCCATTAAAAAAATACATGACTCCCAGCTCTGTCACTTACAAATTGTAAAATGCTTATGAGTTACATAAGCTGAAAGTTACATAAACTTTTATTTTCTTCATCAGGGAGTGAGTATAGAGCTAGGGTGGTAAGGTAAAGAAAGACAGTATAGGTAAAGTGTTCAACATTTAGGCTCTAGCACATAAGAAGTCCTTAATATAAATGGCATGTTGTTATTATTATATTTCTGTTCACTTCTACATTCAGTGGCCTAATACACATTATTTTGAGAAATCCTATACTGTCAAAATATTAACAAGGAAGTAAAACAATGGCATGACATTTAAAAAATACATTTTACATATTTTTTACCTAATCTATCAAAGGTACACAGTCAGATTCTCTGTTTTATCAGATCTGACAAAATTCTAACCTCATCCTCTTACATTATCTCTGCTCAACCACACTTTAGTTCATTTCATTAAAATACCCACTAAGTTAAAATGGACTAGAGATATCTTCCCAGATTAATCTGTTCAGCCTAGCATTAACTTCCCTCCGCATATAATGTAGATCCCCAAGAGAAGGATGTTGATATTTTGGGTGATTGGTGGAAATGGAAGCAGTCATGAGAATCCACAGGGTTGGGAGGCAAATCGACAGGGTTTATGTCTCCAAGCTCGATGCTAAGGAACAAATTAGCTCAAAAATATTGACTCTGTCACTTCTACTGCTTAGAGGAGATGAAGGCAGCAATAAAAAGTGATTTTTTAAAACACTCTAAAGGAAACAAAATGGGGAGGGGTCCAAGGCATAGGGTAAAGTGTGCTTCTATGGAAAAAATGGTGTGGAAACCACATGTTCCCCTAAGTCATCTAGTTGTAAGCCAGTGCTACCTCAATAAAGAATGAACAAGTGAGTGAACGAAACACTATGCAAGATGGAGGGAGATATGGGGTGCTCTTAAGGGCACTTAACTGGTATTAAGAAACCTGGGGTTCTAGTCTACCCTCTGTCCCTTAATGCACGACACTGTAACTTAATGCACGACACTCTAAGAGCCACCTGCATTTGTCTCCATGAGCCTCTCTCATCAGCAAAACCAGATCAGTCATCTCATGGAGTGTTGCGTTGGGCAACACCACACTGTCAGACGAGAGTTGTGGAGCAGGCTACATAATGCAGGATGCTGCTGAAGAGCAAGATCCTGGCCCTTTTATTGACACACATAATTGGTTTTTAGGAGATTAGGGAGATTAAGGAAAGGGTAAGGGTGTAGATTAGGGATTGTGAGTCTGCCCTCCAGGCACTTCTAATCTACTTGATGCTACACCCTAATCCCCAGCCATGGTTCTAATCTCATCAACAAGGCCCTGCACTGATCAGCTTCTGGGGTCCCTTGTGATACATCGGTCCTCGGCCCCCCGGGCATTCCTGGTCATACCTCGTGATGTGTAAATCGGGAGTATATGTTGTGCATCTGTCCTCAGCCCCCTGGGCTTTCTGGACATACCTCTTTGATGCATATGTTATGTATCAGTCCTCAGCCCTCCGGGCATTCTGGACATACCTTGTGATGCACAGCCTTCCCAGTGTGATCCAGCTTTGTGCTCTTGTTTGATCTGAAGGGCTTAAGGGTTAGGGCTCCTGTTCCTAACTGGCCGGACCACTTTGACCTTGTTTAGGTAACAAAATGGTGGCCATATAGGCTGCCTAGGAGTAGCAGACCCACAATGGAGCCTTGTTACTTATAAATTATTGTGGCAATTTCTGCTGTTCTTTATTTTGAATGAATGAGAAAGATTATTATTACAAAGGCACCAAATGCATGTTTTCTGAAAAATGTCAAGGAGAGCAAAGGTCAAAATGCAACATCCATGCAGGGTTCAACCCCTATTGGCAGAGTTAAGTAGGAAGCACCTATCTGTCCTCTGCCTCTCCCATCCTGCTCCGTGCTGTGATCACAGGCCAATATAGGGAAATGTATTTCTGGGAGTCCAAAAGTTTTTAAACTTCAAGATGGGAGTTTATGACCCTCTCAAGTTCCTGTCAGTGGAAGCAATGATTTTCACTAGGCAGAGTCTTCAGTAAATTTGACAATAAACATCCACAATTGGAATTTTTAGTCTTCTGCATATTTGCTGCAAAGAGTAAGAGAAAGAGAAGCCATCTGTAGAGTGATGTTTGTTTGCCCGAAATAATCCCAATTTGGAAGACTTCAGCCAGAGGACTATCAAAGGTAATAGTAAAATGCTTCCAATGTTTCTGTTTGGCTTTTTATAGAAATTATCCATTTTGGAACTGCTTAGAGCAATATTCGTGTCTTCAGAAAAACATTACTAGGTGGCTTACATATCATCTGGTCTAGCACTTTAAAAATTACTCTACCTTATAGTTTAGGACCTGTCAAATTTATAGCATGACTATTTTTATAAAAAAGAATGAATAAAAATACCCATTGAGGCTCGGTAGACCTCTCTTGTCTCACCCGCTGCTCCCCTCAGCAGTGTATTTCAGTCGATCTGCCTGTTCTGTTCCCCGCTCTTTCTCTAGTGAATCCTCTCACCCTCCCACACATCTGTCCTCTACCTCAGTCCTGGTATGCATGAATAAATAAATCTTTTTTAAAAAAAACATTGGAAAACTACAAATTTATTTTTACCCTAAGCATTTTAAGCTTGAGAAAGAAAAGGAATGCATTTGTTAATTTGAACTTTTCCACACCTATTTGCCTTGCAGGTTGCATTAGTAATTCTTCAACATCTAAATTTTCTAGTAGTTATGTGTATAAAGAAACCATTTCTCAGCAATTTCTTTTTCCTGATCCTTTATGAAGGTGCCATTCTAATTTCTTGTACAACACATTAGCGCCAATTGATATGACTGATTTCAGTATCACCAAGTAAATATTTACTCAACATAAGAAGAAGAATGGCTACCTCCTATTGAACCAGATGTTCTGCTGGTGAGCTGCATCTATTATTTGTAAATTCACAACAACTCTGCAATGCATATATAATTATCCCACTGTACAGATGAGAAAATTAAGGATTTGAGCATCCAAGATACGTGTTTGAAGTCACACAGTGAGCATGTTATGGAGCCTGGATTAAAAAATAGTGTACTTTCCAATTCATCCTAAGTTGCCAAGCCACTTTATAATGAAATAGAGAGCCATGCAGAAAAAATATGATTGATGTGGACATTCCCAATACTTTGCTAATTCTGATTATAGTTTCTGTAGTTAAGGGGAGTCAGCAGAGCAAACTAAAAATAGTTTGAGTTTTGAATTTCTAAAGGCCTAAATTCAAAACCAGCTCCCCCACTTACAGATACATGATTTTAGGGAAGTCTCTTAGTTTCTATATCACCTTATGAAGTTGGGAAGATTAAATGAGGTCAATCTTATAAGTACTGAACACATTACCTGCTCCTAGTATGGATTTAATAAAATGTATATCTATTTAGTTTGTTCTGTTTTAAAAGAACATGCGAATTTAACTGCCTAAAAACATAGATATTCAAAGGTAGTTGTTCCTTGACTTCCTATTGCCACAACTATTGTATTTCTTTTGTTTTGTCACTTAGAAGCAGGGACATAAGCCACCTTCTTACAGAGGATTTGCAGGTTTTGTAAGAGGAGCTGCTTCCCCTGATGCATGTGTGAGAAGGAGCAATTCTTACATAAAACCAGAAAAAAAAAAACCCACTTTCCTTCCTCAGACACAAAGTTTCCATTATGTGAAAGCTGATTGAATGTGGGTCCATCAAGATTTGCCATGGGGTCTAACACGAAGTGAAATGGAGCTGAGATTCAACATGATCTATTTCAATAATTTTTATAAATACCAAATGGAAAACTTTTTGGTGCAGGAATGAAAAGGTGAATTGACTGTACATGCAGGACTGGTCAGTCCTTCCCAGAGGTCATTCAAACTGAACCTAAGAGATATTAAAAGAACTTGAAAAACCAATGTCTGGAGCTACTAAACAAAGTCTTGCCAACACCCATACTTGTAAAGGGATTAGGCAGCAGTTGTTTTGAGTGGTGGACAGAGTTGCTTTTCTAAAACATTGTGGAGAACTGTGTTTACCAGGCCCAGAAAATTGACGGTTGATTTAACCCAAAGAGTTCACCAGAAGCAAAGATTGGCAGGCTCGCCAGGATGTGCAGGCTAGACCAGAGTGCTGTCTGCAGGGAGGGCTCTCCAGGGAAATATCACTGGTCTTACCCAGCTGCAAAAACCTGTCTGATGCTTATTTTTCTCATTTATTTCCCCCTGCCTCGACTACACTTTCCAGCAAAACTGCACTGTTCTGGATGGAGTCTTTAATCTCCTGAGCTCCAGACTTTTGCCATAATTAAGTTTAGCTATGGCATCCTGCTCATGTGGGTCCCCTTGGACTCTCCTGTCACTCAGGGCTGCTAACATTAAGAAACTAGGAAGTGAAATCTACCTGCATTCCACCTAAGCACATATGCATTTATACAATGAAGTTGCATAAACCCAGTGTTGCTGCAGCCAGCCAGCCAGCCAACCCCTCTGTGGGAGTGACGATGACATCTAATTCTTCCAAATGTCTTACTGTTCATACAGGACATTTTCATACAAGCAAAGAGAAGGGAGAATGTTTAAATGGATGCATATTATGTGTGGGGTTCTAAGCTTAAGTGTTTCATTCAACTCTCACCATGCATGTAAGATAATCATTAATTCTGTGTTGCAGTTGAGAAAACCAAGCTTCAGAGAGGTTCAGCAATCTATTCAAACCACACAGCTAGTAAATGCTGAAATCTGGAGTCGAATCCAGATCTTTTAACTCTGCACCTGGAATACTAAAGGAAGAGAAAGTTGGAGATAAGTGAGGAAAAAAAAAACAGGATATTGAAGTCTTGCTTATGTGTCGCCTCACTGGACAGCAGCATTTGGAGTGGTGCAGGATGGAGGAAAGACAACTCAAAGTCCAAGTAGAGAGAGAAAGAGAGAGAACTAGGGGGCTTTTGTTATAGGACAGGGAGAGGGGCAGCCCAAACCCCGCAAACCTGCCTATTCTAAATGGGTTCTGCCATCCGCCGCATCAACACAAAACATAGGAGATTTTAATGGGAAGGAACTTTAATGAAACTAGGAAACAATACAGGTAAGGCAAAGAGTCTAGTTTCTAAATGAAGCACCCAAAGTTACCCATCCCCTCGTAGGTAAAAGTCCATCCAAATGGGATTGGCCCAGAGCAAAGCCCCAAAGCCTGCCACAAGTCTAAAGCATCTTCCAGTGGGGACCCACAGAAAAGGGCCAGAAACAACCAGACAAGCCTGGAAGGAAAAGAGCAAAATCAACATCAAGATAAAAACTGCCATTGTCACCTCCCCACGGGTCTCACCCACATCTGTGTCACCCAGTCCACGACCAAAAGACAAGTGCAGTTTCTTCACGTGTCTCTAGGCTCCATGCACCTCCTCCAGGTCTCCTGGCTCCATCCTGCTTCCTTCCTCAGTCTCTTCTGCAGCTTCTCCTCTTCCTGCTCAGCTCCACCCTCCCTTGGGTGGGGCAGGGAACCTCCCCCTTTCCTGGGGACCACCCTGTTACAATCTCACCTACAGAGATGTAGCCCGTTCCCCCCCAGCCAGTCTCACATTTATTGGGTATGAGACTCAGGGAAGGTAGACAAGTACATGGAGGAAGGGTGGAGGAATGTGCGTGGTGGGGATGTGGATTGGGGATGCATAATACTCTGACACAAGCTAAAGGGGAATGAATAGGAGCTGTTGCCTGGGAGGCTCCATTGTTGCTGCTGATCAAAACATCCTATCTCTAGTCCCTATTTACACTTAACTTTCTGTCAAGGTGGTCTAGCTGGTTATGCTAATCTGGCCATAATGTCTGCCTGCTGCTTTCAGCAGGTGTCCTCATACCAAGACTTTGTCCTGGTAAGAGGCCCCCTGCCTAGCTCTACATTTTAACTTGGCCAGCAGCAACTCTGGGCACCAAGACAACAAGGGGGGCTGGGGAACCACACTTATGGGCTTCAGATAAAAGTATTAATTTCGTAGGTGAAAGAAAATTATTCAAGGCTATGAACAAGTCTCTTTTGTTCTCTCAACCCTGATCTAGGGTCTAAGTGTCTTTCCTTTATTAAAAAAAAAAATTCCCTATCTGCATTTCTCCATTCATTTATCTTTTCCCATCTTATCAGAAAGATTTTCTTATTAACTCCATGTAATCCATTGAGAAATGGAGACTCAGAAAGGTAAAGGGATTTGGCCAATGCCAAAGCTAGACATAGACAAGATTAGAAGTCAGGTGTCTCTGACTTCACTCTTCACAGCATATAGGTCTGTATGTCCATGGTACACAAATAAATAGGGTGGTAAGTATCTGAATATATAAGTTCATGTAAAATTTCAACTTGCCCACTGTTATAAAAAAAGTTTCAAAACACTATACTTTCGGACAGAAACTACCCAAAATGCTACCGTGACCTATAACATGAAGAAAACAGCAAAAACTAAGAAAAACAAATAACGGCTGTAATAACCAAAGCTGAAGTCATGGGATGTTAAAGGTTATGGAACCCCTTCATAAATATCTTAAAAGGAATGCCTCTCTCTCACTATCATCATTTTTCTCAGCTAATATCATCACTGCACAAAATATCATAAAGTTTAGGAACAAAGAAAATAATTCTAGAATCCTCCACAGAATGGAAAAAAAAAATTTCAAGAAGTGGATTTTTTTTCCCACTTGTTTTTGTGTTATCATGGCACATTAACTTGATGAAAATTTCCCTTGTGGATATGAGCAGTTGTTTTGACCCTATGTACTTATATGTTTATTTTGATGGTTCTAAATTTAGCAAAGCATTTTTGCTATCATTGATCCTAGAGAATTATCCACCTGTTAGTGTGTCAATAGTTGCATGAGTTTATGATATTGTGAAGGAATATTGACTGTCAAGTTTATTTACAGTAATGGATGATTTTTTAATTGTTCTTTGTTCTTGTTCCTAAAATATCTAAACAGTGATATCACATCACTGGATGAAGAAAAGGCTTTTAATTCAGAGGGGAAGGTGCTTTAGGTTGTATGTACCTGAGGAGAAGCTGGACATGCCTGGAGAGCCTCTGGAATTATGGAAATGCTGGCAAAGCCTACTGGCCCTCAGGAGGGCTGTTATTTCCCTAGGGGATCACTCCTGCAGCTGCCTTTCCTGCAGGAGTGTCCCCCCATGCTTCCATCCCGGCTCACCCCCTACTGCCTTTCACAGTGAATGACCTTCATCCCCTACAATGGTGCGTGAAGCGTAGCATGCACTCAGGAAGCATGTCAACTTGCTGAATTTGTTCATGAGGCTGTTTTCACTGCATATTGTAAGCTCCTTAAGTATAAGGATGGTGTGTATTTATAGGATTTGCATGCCCAGAGCTTTGCTTCATGCCCAAACCTTCACACATGCTCAGTGGAAATTTGTTGAGAGGCGTTATGTGCAAAATGGAGAGTAAGTCTTTGGAGCAGTTAAGCTGTGTGTTTGCGCTTTAATATCAGGATGTGATCCTTGTTATAGGAGCGTAATTAAATATGTAGATTCTGGAGCTGTATACCTATGTTTGAAGCCCCATGCTACCACTTAATTATTCACCCAGTCCCCCATTTGTAAAGTGAGGGTACTAGTGTTATCCGTCTCAAAGGGTCACTGAACTATTTCAATACATTAATACATGTAAAATACTTAGAACATTCTCACATGTAGAAAGTGTTCAGTAATTGTTAGCCACTGCTTTTGTTATTATAATAACAAAAAAATTACCACTGGTTTGCCATCTGAAGTTGACTAGTGCTGAAGTTGACAGCTTGAGTCTTAAGTCAGAAAGCATTTAGCATCTGATCAATCCAAGCAGTAGGGAATAGCCCCTGATTCCTGGAAGTGCCAGCACCTCTTGCTTCACCCTGCCTCACCCTCCATTATCTCCCTACTCCATTCCTGCTTCTTTCTGGCACTTGATCTCTGTGGCTATAACTCCAATTTTCTACTCTTCTTGATTTTTGCATTGACAATGTTTGTTTTCTTTGTTTTGTTATTGGCTTGTTTTTGGTTTGAACTCAATTTCCCCTGATAAAGCTGACCACTCGACCTGGCCTCTCCCTTCCTCTGACCACTACTACTCATCACTAGCCTGTCCAAGTTAAAACTCCCAGAAGAAAGTAGGCTTGGAAAGGTTAAGCAGTTCATCCAGGACCTAAAGCAGGTGCCTCTATGTATGACTGCAGTCAGGAATCCCAAACAAGCACCCATCCTACAGTCCATCTTGATTCTGCTGAAGCAGGAAGTTGAGTTTCAGGCATTTTGGAGTTAGCTTATGAGAACAAACCACTTAACTGGGAAGTCAGCATAACCCCAGCAATCATACACCAATGCCCCTTTACTTTCCTCAATTCATTATTGGGGGTGTGCAGAATTCCCATGAGGTTAAAAAATCTTTCTTTATGACCAATGTTCATTCAGTGAAAGATCAACTTTTAGTACAAGTTAAAAATACATGCAGTTAGTAATCAGAAAGAGTTCCATAGGAAGTTAGCGGATCTCAACAGAATTAATAGGATATTTATAAAGATCTAGATATTTCTCTCAACAAAACCAAGGGTTCTACTCACAAAGTCAAAAATCATGGCCCACTAGCTAAATTTGATGGTTTCAGAGTGGAGGGGAGGGATTGGGGTCAGAATGGGGGGATTGCAATTGTATGGGGAATATAAAAATAAAATTTATTACTTAAAAAATATATATATATGCTTCTTAATCACATACAGTGTTGCAAACCAATATCATACCTCAATAAGAAAAATAAATAAATAAATTGCATTTTATTAACTAGAACATGGACTTTCCAGCATGCCCCAGCTACCCGCGCTCGTTTTTAATTTTTTTTTAGAATTTTACCTCGCTGATCTATTATATAGAATAAATGAATATGAAGAATTACGTTTTGATATATAACATGTGTATTTCCCCTATAGATGCCCATTAATTTTGCTACCCTATTTTTTAAATGACACATAGTAGACATTTGAATTATTTTAACAAAATGCCTCTTTCTCTGGAACCTATAAACTCATTTTAAAGAGGCATGACCTTAGGAGAATGTTGTCTGAGAATCAATGAAAATCTTGCTAGTTAAGATTTAGGCTTATGTTCATTTACCCAAAATATGCTAGACACAGCACAAAGAACTTTCATGAGCATTTCCTTTATTCTTCACAAGAATCCAATGCAATTTTAGTAATGTTATTTCCATTATATAGTTTGGGAAACTTTGGGTCAAAAAAGGGTTAGTCCCCTCAAAGCTGACCATAGAATTGTGGCAACCAGAAGGGAGAGAGAGGGAGAAAGGCAAGGTGAGAACAAAGTGGAGGGAGCACAGTGGCCTGTGGTGGTGGACTGCAGGTGTTTTGGTGGTGAGTGTGCCATTGTAACAACACCTAAAGAGGGAATCCTGTCCTTCCAAAACACAAACAACAGTGCAAATCAACATTGACTTAATTTTAAAAAATACATTAAAAAATAAAATGCAGGTCCTCCCAGGTGGCGCAGCGGTTGAGTGCTGGGTTGCGAAGCTGCCCGCGGCCTCTGCGGCGCCGGTTCGATCCCCGGCTGCTCCCCGGCCACCGGAGGAGGGTCCCACATGGCGCGCAGACCTCTCCTGCCGCCCGCTGCTCCCCTCAGCAGTGTACTTCGGTCCTTCTGCCTGTTCTGCTCCCTGCTCTGGCTCTGGTGAATTCTCTCACCCTCCTGGCTTCTGACTGTACCCAGTGCATGTATAAACCAAACAAACAAACAAACAAATAGATAAATTAATAAGACATGCCTCTAGAAAATTAAAAAAAATAAAATAAAATAAAATGCAGTCATAAATAAAAAAAGATTAAAAATTTTAATTTAATTTTTAAAAAGGGTTAATCAGTGTAATACCATTGGGAAATAGTAGGTTCTACTTTTGGACTTAAAATCAATGTTCTTTATCATTTCTTGCTGCCTCCCACTGGTGTGATTCAGCCCCTGGAGATAATTTTTTTAAATATATTTATTACATCAGCCTTCATATTTGTACAATGTATGATTTCCCCGTGAAATTCCCACCACCATTTCACCCATGCACCATCACCATAGTCCCCATGCTCTTCTTAATGATAATTTTCAAACAAATAAGTACCCATTAATAATGATTCCATTGTCCCTCTCTGTACCTTGTTAGGATTGTAATGAAGGAAAGCATCAGTAGTTTAAATATTCAATAACAATTCTTTGGATGGTAGTTTTCATTTTAGCTTCCTGTGAATCCATTTTCTTCAGGCAAGGGATAATTTGCATGGCAAGTTCACTTTTGAGTAAGACATCAGAGTTGAAACCAAGGACACAGAATAGTTTCACAGGATAACTTGGTTTCAGAACTACACTAAAACTTGCTAAAAATTCAACCTTGATGGTTCACTATTGGTTATATCTTCTCTTTTTATAGTTTTTACATGCCTATTAAATTCTACTTCAACACAATAACCATTTATATTTCCATGATAATAAGACTGTAACTTTTTAAAGCTCATTTGAAACTGTATTTTTATTCCTGGTAATAACCTTTGCCACTCTTCAACCATGCTCCAGGCTTTTAAAAATATTAAGAAATGAGGGGCCCATGACCCAGGTTTTCATCTCATGTTATCAAATTCTTCCATCCTCTAGTCAGTCAACTACTAATGCTTAGCCCACTTGCCCTAAATTTTTAAAGATATTTCACTCCTATCTCATTGTCATTCCTACCTACACCATTTTATCACAATTCTTGGCCAATTCCATAGATCAGAGAGACTGATCAGGGAGTAAATACTTTAGGCATGTGGGATAAGGCCCTAAAACAAGCATATTATATAGAAGGTAATATAACCCACTGCCCCCTCCCACCACCCCAATTGTCTTGGGTGCTATCATAGTTACTTTCACCCAGTGCACCAGTGACCCAGATCCCAGAGTACTCTTTCCTGGAAACCCAGTCTTTATAACTCAGGCAGCTAGCCAAAGATGAGGGGACTCATCGAGGTGCTGACTTCTAGAATGATATTCCACAGTGTGGTGCCCAGCACCTGCCAACGGGGCATTCTGCAGTGAGTAAGTGGTGAACAGCATGAGTCTTGAGCAGCAATGAGGAAGGGTCACCAATTGGGGAGGCCAGCACTGGGAGTGGAGGTGGGCATGGGAGTGAAGGGACTTAGAATTGAATTTATAAGTTATGGTTGCAGTTTTTGGCAATGAGAAGTCACAGCTATAAGGATGAGTAGCAAAGTTAGGGTGAAGAGAGATTACTGGGGAAAAAAGTTTCAGAGATAGCAGGTCAAGCTATTGAAATGATAATTTGCATCACAAATTGGCAAACCACAGTCAAATATGGTCCATTTTAGTCTGAAGCCTGCTTTTAGTCTGATGCCTAGGTCGGCTGGAGCTGTCTAGCACTGTGAGCCACAGATAGAGTAATTCTGAGAATTGAGCTGAGGCAGGGATTCTGGAAAGTTAGCAGTGCACACTGACATTTAGTTGTATGCTCAGGTACTTTGCTCAGTAGAATAACTATCAGATGCATTGCTGACAGTTTATCTGGTACATGGAAAATTTGAAAAAACTCTTAGCCTGTCTGGTACATGGAAAAGTTGAAAAAACTCTTAGCCTGTCTAAGATAGAACTCTCTTAGTCTTAGGAGCAATCTTGTCCCCATCTGGAACATCAAAAGGCCACTTCACCATTTGCAGTTTTATGGGTCAGATAACAATTTATAGTTACATATCAATATATACATCAATATATGGTGATATCTGGGAGTATAAGTATTCCAACTTTGTTCTTGGCTGTGCTAAGTTCTTTGCATTTCCATGTAAACTTTAGAATTTGCTTGTCAATTTCTATCCAAAAAAATCTGCTAGATTTTAATTGGGGTTCCATTGAGTCTATAGATCAAATTGAGGACAGTTGGCAATTTTAGAAATATTTTTCCCAAAAGCACAGTATATGTCTTTGTTTAAGTCATCTTTAGTTTTTCTCAGCTATGTGGAAATTTTCAGTTTTCAGTGAAGAAAGTTTATATTCCCTTTGGTAAATGTAATCTTATGTACTTGATGCTTTTAAAAGTTAAGTGGCAATTTTTATATTTATTTTTTATGTGTTTATTGCTCCAATACAAAAAAGTAGTTAATTTTTATATGTTAGTCTTTTATCCACTAATTTTGATGAATTTGCTGGTTTTTATACTCTGCTTGAACATTCCTTTGGATTTTTTGATCACATTTGCTTTTAACTTTAATAAACCCACTGATTTGACATTATTTCTGTGAAGATTTAATCTTAATTTTAAAGTTGTTGGGGGGAAATATGAGTAAAAAAGCAGCATAGATGAAGTGCTACACAGGAAGCAGAGATATAAAACAGACAATAGGTTATTGTAGGTTAAGTATCTTTTTCTAGTCATGTTTCTCATTTCTCACTGAGAATCCACCTTAAGACTTGATAACTCCTGATATATCCCAGAAGAAAGACTTTCCCATTGATATCTTTGGAAATTATTCTCAAATTCTCCTTCATCCATCTCATCTCTCAACTGCCTATTGTGCATAAACACTGAGGGCTAGCAGGTTAAACCATCTCTACAAACTTTTTTATATTTCACAAAATCAGGAATTACCTAGGTGGAAATATGGCTACAATAAAAGACCAAAGTTATAATATGATTTTTGGGTCTTATTAAAGAATGGCAGAGAGAAGTAAAAGAGTTCAGGCTTTGGCATGCTAAGATTTAGGTCCAAATCCTCACTCTTACACTTGCTAGGTGAGTGACCTGGAATAAATTACCTTTGTAAGTGTCATTGTCCGGTACTTCTATAATGGAAATATCAGTTGCCTCCTCTCAGGGATACTGTGGGGATTCAATAAAATGACACATCTAAAGCACCTGGCTCAGGGGTAGGTGTGACATAAACATTCAATAAATACAAGTTGTCCTTATGGCCCTATTGTTTTAAAATATGTCACACTTAACCTTTTCCAAAGAAAACTCTCACTATGAGTCACTGGAAATTAATTTAATATCTTATTAATTATATTTTATTTTTCTATTTTGAACTGTAACACCCCTCAAAATGTGACTGTATTTCACAAGAATTTAAAATTCAAATCATTTGCTATGACCTCACATAAAAGTGATCATGGCTACCAGCACAAATACTGGTTCTGTTAGATCCTGATGTTTTACCGCATCCCTAAATATTCCTTTCCCATTCCTTATAGCATCTCTTTCACATCTACTCCAGTCTCTCAGAGGCCTCAAGGATATCTCTGTCCCATAAATCTAGAAAAATCAAAGCTATCAGCCTTGAAACTCCCTTAGGGCCTTCTTCCACAACTCTGATGTCTCTGGACTTCATTTCTTGTTTATTTTCCTTCTCGGTTCAAGGACATTTTCTCCCTTCTTTCTAAGGAAACACCTTCAGTTTTATCCTTTACCTCACATTCTTTTATCTCTTTATATAAAGTTCTCAGCCATTTATCTTCTCCACCTTTCACACTCTTGATATCTTCAACTGATTATACTCATCCCCTGGCTTGCAAGTAGATTCAGAGTTTAGTCCTTGCCTGTCTTCCCATTTTATATTAGCTCTTGGGGTTCTCTTGTATTCTATCAAATCTCTTTTTTCTGATGACTTTCAAATTCTTAGCTCTGGCTCTGACTTCATGCTTTAGCTCAGGATCAATATTTCCTACAACAACTCTATGCTTCACATTGGGTTATTTTACCCTTAATTCAACTTCAGTGAGGCCAAAATGGAATATTAGACTCTTCCACCCACCCACCCTCATTTGAGCTTGATCTTGAGGAGGGCTAGCCCCTCTGTGCTGGCCTAATGTGTAAGGGGAGCAACTGGAACTGGTGGGCCTGGAACTAAAAGAGTAAATGTCAACTATAAGCCTATCCAGATGTGAAAAATAAAATCAACATTATAATGCTGACTAAAACAAAGAAGAAGTTAGGCAGGTGGGATGTGTTGTGATTGAGAATACAATTATAAACTGAATATAATCCTGGTTGAGAATATAATTCCAGGCAATGGCTGAGGATACATGAGCAGAGATCCTAGGAATACAGAACTGGCAAAAGCTTGCTGATGTCCAGGACCAGTACAGTAAACCAAGGTAGTTTTCCTAGCCTCAATAATAGAATTGACTATAAGTTGAAAAGGAAGTTTGGTCCAGTAATCCTGTTTCTGTGTAGTTGTCTGAAGGAAATAAAATCATTATCTCAAAGAGATATCTGCACCTCCATATTCATTGAAATATTATTCACAGTAACCAAGACATGGAACCAAATTAAGTGTCTGATGATGGATGAATGGATAAAGAAAACATAAAAATATGAATATTTGCTCACATGGAATTATATTGAGTTATAGAATAAGAAGGAAATCCTGTCATTTGCAACAACATGGGTGAATCTTGAAGGTATTAGGCTAAGGAAAATAAGTCAGGAATAAAGACAAAAACTGTATGGTCTAACTTGTATGTGGACTATAAAAAATTCTAGCTCATAGAAACAATAGAACAGTGGCTACCATGTGCTGTTGGTGTTGGGGAGAGATGGGTAGGGAAATGAAAAGGTTGGAGATATAGTGTCCAAACTGTGCCTACAAGTTAACTATAGTGTTTTGTATACTTGCAGTTTTCTAAAAGATTAGATCTTAAATGTACTTACCAATTTAAAAAATTTCAACTATATGAGGTGATGGAAGTACTATCATTTTATAATATATATACACATCAAATCATTATGTTATACAACTTAAACTTACACAATTTTATCTGTTGACAATATCTTAATAAAACTAGAAAATAAAAAGTAAGGGAAGGTTGGGTTTAGTCATAATAGGAAAAATACAGCAGGTATGAGGTGAAGTTTCCTTGGATACCAGCTTTATGAAGCCCAGACTAATTGAGCTAAATGTATTCTCTCTTTATTGAGCACTTATTGTGTGCAAAGCAATACTAATCTGGGGACTGGGGATGCAATTGCGAATAAAAAGAAATTCACACCACACAGCTCTTTCTCTCATAGGTAGTCTTCAGAAGGTTAGAGAACAGTACGATGATTACAGTAGAGAAGCAGAAGATGCCAAGATGGGGAAATGAAGTGTATGAGGGATACCAGCTCAAAGGCAGATGCTATTAAATCAAGATATGGGTGGAGAACATGGGTTACATTAAAAACTAGCCCAGCATCTTTGATTCCTTGGGAAATTTCCAGCCTTATGTGTTCCTCTTCCCTAAAATTGTACCCAGAAAACATGCCATGCCAGACTCCTTTGGAACTGGGGCACAGTTGTGTTCCTATGCTACACTAATCAGATTCATCTCTGAGAGAGTTTGATTTAGAACTCAGAGTTGAACATGAGGTCTCCACAAAACCCATTGGCCTTCAAGGCACCCAAGCATCTGTGCCGACTGGGAAGTCTGGCTCCCAAATCAGGCTTAACATCAATCTTGGCAGCAGGCATAGCTCCAGTCAAGTGCGATTTCAAAGTCAAGTCAATCCTCAAAATTTTTATAAGCCATGTAATAACCTTTTCTGCTTAATAAGCCAAATTTGGTTTCTTCCACTTGCAACTGGAAAAACCCCAACAAATATAAAAAGCTTCTGTGGGAAATGATATCTAAATTAATGTATGGAAGAGGAGTGGGGGTTCGTTAGGGTAAGAGAAATCAAAGTGTTTGGAGCAGAGGAAACAATATGCTGAGGCGAGAGTGAGCACTGCGTTTAAAGGTCTTTAAAAGTTTAAGTGGTATGGGAAAAGGGAAAGTTGAGACTGAATAGGTAAGCAGCCCTGGCCAGGTAGGACCTCGCATACCAGGCTAAGGAGCCCATCAGCAAAACTGTTTCAGAAAATAGCAGGTTTGAGGCTGTGGTTGAAGATCTCACTGTGAAGAATGAAGAGACCAAGACACTCTCAAGCTAACCACAAAACCCCTAGTCCTGTTTGCTGCTTCTGGAATAATATTTGCCCCAAAACTCTGGCCAAGGCTGAGGCTCATCTCCAAATTAGACATTTCAAAAGAAATCCCCAGAACAAGATCTATATCATGAAATACTGCCCAACATGGACCAAAAACTACCTAGGAGAGTCTCATCCAACGACCGTATCCACAGATGGACTTTAAACCCAGCAAACATAAGAAGAAAGAATACAAGAAAGACAGAATATAAGAAAGAATTTAATTATGTCATCTTATTTAAATATCTCTGTCCAGTGCTTTTGCCCAGTTTCTATTCCACTTAGCATGCCTGAAGGCCCACTGTGAGTCCAGGACCGCCCCACCCACCAGAGTCAGCTAGTGGGGTGACTATAACGCCCAGCACTAATTCAGCCACACTGGACTAAAGACCATTTGGAACTTGATGACCTTCAAACCGTGTGTCCTCGGGGGATATCAATAGATATTGTTATAAAAATGGTTTTAAGATCAAATAATATTAAGGAACACTTTAAAACAGAATATATGTGCTAAGAGAATTTTTAATGTGCACCCAAACCTCCAAGCTGCAGCAGGTTCCAAATTTATTTGATTACCATCTTTCCTGTGTCAGGATAGGTGACCCTCAGCACCCAAATTAGGTCATTTTTTTTCTTTAATATGACCTGAAAGTCACGTAAAGCTGAATCTTAGGGCAGTTTTTATCCAAAAGAGAAAAAAAATATATGAATCACAAAGAAATACAACCCAGGTGACATCTCTTGTTCAGCCACTTGCCATCTCACACCAATGATGTTTTCTCTTTTTAGGAGAAAGATCTAATTGGACATATCTAGTGTCTGCCTTGTCATTAGGATTTTTTATGTCCTTTGGTTTTTATTAAGCACTTCCTATGCTGTTGGTTTCCCTCTGTCTTGGGGAGAAAATTCCTTCATTAAGTTCACCTGGAAAATCTACCCTTTCAGGATCCAATCAGATTTACACATTTTAAGCTGGGTCTGACACATTTTCCAATTAAGACACACACTCAAACACAAACAAAGCCAGACCTTGCAGGGTGTAGGGAAACTTCCTTAATGAGGTCATCTGTTTCAAAAGGCAGATGCAATGAATCAAAAATAAAACAACTCAGGGACCAAAGATCAATTATAAATCAGTGTGGGGTAGGCAGTGAGGAGAGAAATCCTAGGCCCTGAAAATGCTTTAAATGTGCAATTGGAATGGAAAATCCACTTCCTGATTTGGCGGATCCCAGCAGAAGAAAATGAATTAGATTTGCCTTGTCCTCTGAGACTGTCAATACCCAACAAACATCAGAGCTTTCCAGAACCTTCCGCATTTGCCTAGACCAAAGGTTCTCAGACTTTAACTGATATCACAATCCTTCTGGGCTTAAGACTGATTCCTGTGTCCCACCCCAAAAGTTTCAGATTCATTATCTGAAGCAATTCTATCAAGTTTCCAGATTATGAAAGCACACACTTTGAGAAGCAGACCAGACACTAGAGAGCTATGGCCTCAGTGGACAAAGCATTTTTGCTTTTTCTTGCCTCCTTGTTTATTTTATAACACATGAAAGACTGATAGCAAAATGCTGATACAGAGCAAACATTTCAGTCACAGAGACACTGGGTTCAATGCCAAAGATGCCACTTACTATCTGAGGTCCTGAAACCATTTACTTACTCATGTAAAATCTAATCACACCCTGTGCAGATAGACCCAAACAAGCCCTACCACATAGATTGTTGTGAAGATTAAGACCAAACTCCCAATAAATACCCTGGCCCACACTAAAGCCCTCCATATATGGGGCCACAATGAATAATAACTTACCAGTTTTCAAAAACCCTAGTGATATCCTGCCCCTAAACTCTAAGACCGAGCAAAAAGAATCTAGGTATTTCAAACAACATTTATCAAAAATCCAATGTGCAAAACATATTCAAAACATCATCAGTCTTCTAGGACATAACCCAAGAATTATAAAGCTTATACTCAAATCACTGAGGTTATTTCTCTAAATGAGATTTTTTTAAAGATTTATTTATTTATGCATACAAGAGCTGGGGTACAGAGCAGAGATGCGGGGGTGGTGAGAAGATTCACCAGAGACAGAGTGGGGAGCAGAACAGGCAGACGGACAGAAGACACTGCTGAGGGGAGCAGCAGGTGAGACAGGAGAGGTCTGCTGCGCCATGTGGGTTGCTCCCTGACTGGCTGGGGGAATCGAACTCTTGCTGCCAAGGCTGCAGAAGGCTTCATAGGTTTCATCTTAACCCTTGTGTCACCAGGGAGTCCTGAGATTCTTTTTTTGATTGGGGAATATTTTCTCCAATTGTTTTTGCCTTTAGATGGTTTCCATCAGCAGCTGGAGTTGGAATTGGGAACCACCCCTGCCTCCCTCACTGCAAGGCAGAAAAAAAACAATCCAGGAGCAATTCCCTACCTATTACTAAGTGCAAACAGCATTTAGAGAGACCTGTTTCTCCAGTAGTTCCTTAGGGCCCCTCTCCCTGATTTACTCCTTCCTTTCTGTCACACTGGACTAGAACCCCCTCTGGCATACCCCACTGCATCCTTACCTCTATATTTTACATGTCTTTAATCACTTCATAAATTATTTGTAATACTGTCTTTGTTTTCCCTTGCCTACCGTGCTTTTCATGAGATGACTATGACTGCAAAGTTCCCATTTGTACCCTCTAGAGTCCAGCCTGGAACATAAAAAGTCCATAGTAAATATTGAATGAGGTTCAGGTCAAATGACCAAATTTCCAAGAATCTTGAACTGCAGAGTGAGAAAATCAATTTATTTCTCTTGTGCTTACATATATACCAATCAGCCTACTTTGGGACTACATGTATTTGAAGAAAAAATAAGGTGACTCCCCTAGCATGTTTTGATGTTTGAGTATTAGAATTTCCCACTGAATGAAGGACTTTGTTAATCTGGTTTAAGACCCAAAATCGACAATTACAGAAATTTCTACTTAAGAGAGAATAACACTTTGGGTTTTTATACACATTGGAAAAGCAAATAATAATAAGGTACCTACTTAGTATTTAACTCATTTATATTATTTTTTCCCTTGAAAATACTGACCTTCCTTATTACTTTGCTTGGTATATTTGCTCCAATGTGGATATAAATGTAAATGCATTTCTGGGGCCTGGCTTTTCTTTTCTCATTTTAAATTATCTCTGCACTTCACCACAGATTGTATATTTGAAGTTCCATTTGTGGCCAAAATGCAATTGTTTAATTGTGCAGTATGTAATTTGTAATATAATTATGCTGGCCAAATTATTTCCTGGGCTGCTCAATTACTGGGATTACATTTGTTAAGTTTACAAGCCACATGCTGTTATTCTCCTTTCCCTCTGGCTGGTAAATAGTTTTATTTTGCTTTTAGTTCTTGGGTTCAGGGCTTGAGTGAATATCATAAGGGGCAGTGAAATTTGATATCTTGTTTTCTACCATCATAGCCCCACTTGTGTTAATGAAGATGGGAGCTGAAGCTGAAAACCCACAAAGAACTTTACTGTTATGTTTCCACTCAACACTTAGAAAGAGAAATTGATGGTAGCATATATCAAATTCATCTTCCAGAACATTCCATCTCATATGGGGAAAATGGCTAATATTTATCTGGTGCTTTCTATGTGTCAGACAAGAGACAAGCACTTTACATACATTTAAATGTTCACCCTTGGAACAAACCTGCGAGATCAACATCACAAATATCACTATGTCTTAGCCTAGGTTCCCCTGAAGCAACCTCAGTGACAAAGGCTTGTTTCAGCTTGTTTATTTGGGCAGGCAAACAAAGAAAGGATACAGGAAAGGAAGCATAGAAACCAACCGAAGGCAAGGGTGTGTTATCTGGCTGAATTACCCTGTGGGCAACAAGGCTTCTGACTGGCCAGGGCAGGCCTGAAGAGCTGTGCAGAAAGCACTCCAAAATTAGTGCCAGGTGAGACTCTAAGAGAGGAGTATATTTTCCCTGGATTCTGTCTCTCTTGTCAGGAGAGTACTAAGACCATAAGGATTCCAGGGTGACAATGTCGGAGAGTCCTGTGTCCTGCAAGTACCTCAAGTGACTGCAGTAGAAAGCCTTGGGGCAATATGTAAGACACACAGGAGGCAGCCAGGGGGTGCTGTGAACAACTTCCCTACATCTAAGTCAGGTGGTAGGCAACATGAAACAAGAAGGCAGCAGAGCCCTGCATACTGTTTTCCTTTTCACATACGTCAAAGACCTTTTATTAATATTCCCATTATTCACCAACATTTTAACACTTTTATTGGAGAATAATTGCTATCCAGAAATTTAATACATTGAGTGTATTCAATTAGATGAATTTGGACATGTACATATGCCCACGATACCATCACCACAATCAACATATTAAACATCCATCATTTCCAAAATTTCCATCAAGTCCCTTTGATGTTTTTGTTTTTGTAGTAAAAACACTTAACGTTGATCTACTCGCTAAACAAAATTTTAAGTGTACAACTAATATTGTTAACTATCAGCACTATGTTTCACAACAGAGCACCAGAAGTTATTCACCTTGTAATACTGCATCTTAGTACATTTTCCATCAGATTTTACCTTGAACATGCAAATTTTGCAAGGGTAGTTGAAGCCACAACTTAGAACAGACCAGCAAGCTTTGGAGAAATACCCAGACCTTAATATGGATTCACCAATTTCAGAAAATTCTGTTTTGTGAGATTCTGGTAAATTTGGCTACTTTAAGAAATTGACAGGAGTTTTACTAGCATTGTTAATCATGTCAGATTTGATCCTGTTCAATTTGACCAAGTTTTTATCCTAGTTGAGTGAAATAGATCAAGTATTCAAGGTATTTCATGCGGCTATGATTAGATATTATTCCTTTGCCTTTGCATTCATTATTTTTAATCCTTGTGACACCCCTGTTGAGATAGTATCATTCAGATATATCAGGAAATTGAGACTTCAGAAGGATAAGAGATGTATACAAGGTCACAGTAAATAAGTGGTAAATCTGGGGATTAAAAGCAGGTTTTTATGATTCCAGAACCTGGGATATTCTAATATCAAGCTGCTTTTGCCCTGGACCACAAATATAAATACATTCATTAACGTCGCTTAGGGTTCACTATTTCTTGCTTTCAAAACATTTATATAAAAATATGTAGAAAATTATAAACCAAAGTAATAGTAGATATCAACCCTTATTGAGTCTTTTTTCTGCATACAAAGCACCTTATTCAAATGAGATTGGAAATATTTTCCCTGATATGATGAAATGGAAAGTCAGGGAATTTAAATTGCTTGACCAAGTATATCACAAAAGTGATAAATGCTAGACAAGGATTCAACCTAAGTCTCACTTATTCCAAATCCTATTCTTTCAACTACTTCATATATTGCTTCTCAACATCAAAAGCTTTAAACAAATAATATAGGAGCTCAAAATAAGTAACTTCATTTTTGAGTAGAGGGATTGTAAAAGAATGTACACAGAAGTAACATTAGAGATGTCTTAAAGCATTGAAAAGATTATGACAGCTAATGAAATGTAAGAGGAGCATGAATACTACCTCCCTTATCCATTCATTTCATCTGCATTTTATGGCACACAGACTCTGGCCCAGCCACTGTGGCTGTGACAAGATGACTGCAATAGCTATGGTCTCTGCCCTTGATCTTCTTGAAGCCCACCACGAAAATGAACAACACTAAGGAAAACACACCAATAACTGGACTCTGATAGATTCTGGGAGCTCTGTGTAGGACACACACACACACACACACACACAACCATTATAAGAAAAAAAGGAAGAGAGGATCTTACATAATGTAGATAAGAGAAAGTTTCTCTGAGGAAGTGACATAAAAAACTGAGTCTTATATTGAAAAGGCACCAACCCTCCCAAAGCAGAGGAAAGGTCATTCCAATCAAAGGAATTTGTAAAATTTGGAGGTGAAGGAAAAAACTGTGTGAAGAAGCCTGGTGTATTGGGGGAGAAGCCTGGCAGAAGGTCATGCTCAGAAATTTCAATGTCATTTAAAGGACAGCGAGAAGCCATTAAAATGTTACACCAAAAGAGTAGAATTTTCCATAGTATGTTTCTATGTCAATCTGGCAACTCTATGGCAAACAGATATGAGAAGACCAATTAAGAGACCATGGCCTTAATCCAAGCAAAAAGCACCGTTGGGTGGTGAGGGTGGCCGGGATGGAGGTGGCAAGGAAGAGAGGTAACTTGAAGATGGTGTTGAAGCTTGTGCCGATGGATGTGGGAGAGGGAAATCCAAAGAGAAAGAAACATAATCCAGGATGACTCCAGGTTTCTGACTTGAACGTTTGAATGGGGAGGGGCACCCTTTACTAAGACAGGGAGACTGCACTAGTGATAGGGCAGATGGGGTGAGGGAGGGCAATGCACGCTGGAGGGTGAGGAGACTGAAGAGATGTGCTTCCCATTCTGCTTCCATGTCAACCATCTCCCAGCTCAGACACACATTCAGTAGATTTTTGTTGTCTACTGAGGATGATGCTGGGGTCAATTCTGCAGAAAAAAAGGAAAAAATAGTAATAACAATGCAACTAATTTTAATTCTACATGGCAGATGAATTTGTTGGACGCTTGAGCAGGGAAACCACAAGAGGCCAGAATACCTTCTGAAGGAAGAGCAGGATGGCAGAAGAAAGCTTTCTATGGGCAGTGACATATGTATTGGCCTGAAAATGTGCCTGTATTCGCAAGAGGACAAGATCAGCCTTCCATACAAAGTGAAGAGTAAGGACAAAATATGGAGGCACAACAACATGTGGCACATTGAGGGATGACACGTGATTCTAAGAGTTGATGGAGGAGAGAGGAAGGGATTTGGGGTGAAAGGGGGCAATGTTTTCAGGGTCAGGTTGTGAGTAACTGAGTATTGCCTATTATTCCTACCACCTGTCACCAAGAAAATACATCACACAAGTATATATCCCATCATTCTCTCTCTGTTACTCTCACAGGTGCAAGCACATGGGCGCGCACACATGCGCGCACATGTACACACACACACACACACACACAGTCATAAAAGGCTGTTTTCCATCTTAATGTTGCAAATTCCTCCTGGTGTGTATCTGGAGACAAGAGAAGTGAGGGAGAGAAAGGTTATGTGGATAAATTGTTCCTGAATGCAGCTAAAGATAGCTCTGAACAGGTGGATCTTGGTGACTGCAGCTTTTGCAATTCAGAACATAATTCCTTTCCTATTTTCATCAAGACCACCCAGCTGACAGTCTTTACACCTTCAAATCATCCTAACATCACTACCAGATTCATCTTCTGGGGAAAATCAAGTGTATATCACATCATCCCTCTGTTAAGAATCTTCCCCTTGTTTGCTAAGCCTATTCAAGAAGCCCCCGCTGTTCCCAATAACCACAATGCCCATCAGATGGTAAATTACTATGGGTGGGCGGCGGGGGGGGGGGAATCTCACTTAAAAATTTAAGAGGAAATAGAAATATACAAGGAAGGAAATCGAGTAAACATATTTTCCTGTGCAGGACTCACATAGCACTCATAGATACACACAATATGTCTGACAGTTTCTGCCCTGGTGATTTGGGATGCTGGCTTGGAAGAGACTTGTCTATCGATACTATCTTTTAATATGTTCTTTGTTTTGGAAGATGGTGTGTGGCAGGGAACCTGAGACAGATGGTGGTACTATCTTCACACCTTGCTGCTCTTTGTTCCTTCATAATCAAAAGTGACATTAGCAGCGATAACTGCTATCTTCAGGTACAGGTGTGAGTGCAAAGACAGATTTGAAGCCAATAGTTCCTGCACATTCCACTCAGCCATAAAGATGAGCCTGGATGGAGATGCCCTCTCCATGCATCCCCCGGGTTGCTGTGAGTCACAGGTACTTACTGAGTACTTGACTTGTGACTAGTGCAACAGAAGAACTGAATTTTTAATTTTATTTCATTTTAATTGATTTAGACTTGAATGGCCCTATTGAATGCTACCATATTAAACAGCACAGACTTACCAAGTTCCCTTCCTGCTCATGGGTCTTGTGTGTGTGTGTGTGTGTGTGTGTTCATAGGTGCTTGTGTTTATTTCCTGACTTTGCTGTAACAAACTGTGCCCAACTGAATCCAAAACCAAGGTGTCAGGTTTGTTTCCTTTTGAGGTTCTGAAGGAGAATCTGTTCTACCTGAGTCTGGCAGTAATTCTTGACATTCCTTGGCTTGTAGATGCATTGCCCTAACTTCTGCTTCTGTCTTTGTGCCACCTCTTTCTCTGTATCTCTGTGTCTCTGTGTCTCAAATCTTCAACTTCTTTTACTTATAAGGACACTGGTGTTGGATTTCAGAGTCTAAAGCCACAGAGATCTCATCTCAAGATCCTTAATTTAATTGCATCTACGAAGACACTGATTTTAAATAAGATCACATTCACAGATATCAGTGGTTAGGAGACAGACTTGTCTTTTGAGGGGAACATAATTCAACCCTCTTTAGAAGTATTTCAGCACCTTCTTCCACAAGCAGGCCCTCTCTCCTTGGACTCTCAGGGGCACACAAACTACCTTCCCAAAGAGTAACCCACACGCTTATCTTCACAGTATCCAAAACCACACAGTCTCTCCCCCAACCCAATCCCTCCCTGGTCCTGCTATCCTCTGCACAACATGAGCCCTTCTGACCTCTTCACTCAGTCAGTTATGAATATTTTTAAATGCTCTCCAATACTGGTGGGATTCCTTCCTTGGAACCAGGTCTAACTTTGCTCTTTTCAAAAGAAGCAATAGAACAGAACACTCAGGATGCCATGAGAGCACTCAAATTGTTTCTCTACTGCCTGTTTTGAATTCTTTACTTGAAAAAAATGTTAAACAATAACCAGATAGCACTGGCTTTGTTTCAGCCATCTGCATATGAGATTTCTTCTTCTCGCAGGTATAGAAGGACATATGGATATGTTTTGTGGGGAGGGCAGCTACAGACTCTGGAAGATGTGGCTCCAGAGAAGAAAGATGCCCTGACCCCAACCCTATGTCCCTTGGGGTTATAGAAAAAGATCCTGCATAATCCCAGCATCTCAACCAAGGTGGTTTTAACAGGCCAGTTGGCACTCGCCTTTGTAACAACCCTATATTTAGCAAGCTGGGACAATTTTTAGACAGTGCTTCTCACAAGAATTTGGCAAACATTCCATGTTTCCTTTGCTGCAATATGTAGAATTGATATTTCTGACAAAATTGTTCACACATCTTAGTATAACCTGTTTAGTAGTTGCACTTCGTCAATTTTATTTTTTTCCCAAGCAAAAAAAAAAAAAAAAAGATTCATCATGTGGTGTTAGAGACTGCAGAGGGGAATTGACCATAGGCCTCTTAGAAAGTCAAGAGATACTAAGACTTCCTTCATGACCTCTCCCACATCCATGCCTTCCTATTCAGACTTCCACCCATCATGGAATCATAACCATTCTGCCTGCCAAAAATGCCTAAGTTGAAATACTCCAACTGGCCTTCTTACTCAAAGGCTCCACCTTTCAACTCATTCTGCACCACCCAGACAAATCCATCTCCAAAAACAGAGTTTAAATATTAGCATATGCAGGGGGAGCAGATATGGAGGGATCCTCCATTACTAACCTATTATTTTTCAACATTTTGCATTAGACTTAAAATATTTAGGTGCATATTTTTAAATTAAATCAATAAATATTACAGTGAGTCTCAAATATAATTTTAGAAAGGTAAACTCCCTCACACATAATTTAAAAATTAAATTGATTTTTTGATACTTATTAAAACATAAAAATTAAAAAAAAAACTTGTTTCCCCAAGTTCCAAACTTGGTTGTTCAACACTTGAAATCCTGTAGCCTCACCTTCCCTTCCTATTTTAACTTCATTTCTCACTCTGTCCTGCACAAATCTTATTATTCTTGTGTTATAAAAATTAGCTACCATTGATTGAAGCTCAAAAATATAGAGTGAACTTTTGCCTAAAATTCACACAACTGTTAATGTAAAGAGCGGGAATTTGAACATATAATTGTTTGACATCAAAATCCACATGCTAACCTATGCACAGTGCCTGGCGCAATTGTGGTATATAAAATATAGTAGTTATTTTAGGTGTAATAAGGTAAAATCACAGTCTGTTCTCTTCTACCTCCTGGAGGTAGAAATTCCTCTCTTGAGGAAGTTAATGAGCATTGAATGAACTGTTTTCTCCTGAAATTCTTTTTTTTTTTAAGATTTATTTATTTATTTATTTATTTATTTATTTATTTATTTATTTATTTATACAAGCAGTGGGTACAGTCAGAAGCACAGGAGGGTGAGAGAATTCACCAGAGCCATAGCAGGGAGCAGAGTAGGCAGAAAGACCAAAGTACACTGCTGAGGGGAGCAGCGGGCAGCAGGAGAGGTCTGCGCGCCATGCGGGACCCTTCTCTAGTGGCCAGGGAGCAGCCGGGGATCGAACTGGTGCTGCAAAGGCTGCAGGCAGCTTCGCAACCCAGCGCTCAACCACTGCACCACCGGGGAAGCCCTTCTCCAGAAATTCAATGGCAGGCTTTCCAGTGCTATTGTCACTCACCAATTACCCCCCAAAACCTACCAGCTTACAACAACCATTTTATTATGCTCAAGAAATGTGTCAAATTCAGACAAGGCACACAGCATATATGAGTTATATCTCATTTATGATCTATAAGGTCTTAGCTGGAAAGATTCAAAAGCTTTGGAGGTGATTCAATGTCTGAGGAAGGGAATCATCTGAAAGACTATTTAGATGTCAGGTTGACTTTCTAGCAATGTTTCCACTGATGATCTTTTTCAGGTTAGAGTTTGACTAGAGCACCTATCCATGGCCTCTTCAGTAGGGCTGTCTCACAGCAACTGGACTTATTAGATGGAGATTAGCCTCCCCTAGAATGAACATCCCGAGAGAACCAAGTAGAAACTGCAAGATCTTTTCTTAATTAGCCTCAGATGTCATGGAGTGTCACTTCCACAACATTCTGTCAATTAAGGGGGAGTCACTCCAGCCAGCTCAATTCAAGAGAGGGAATATTGACCTCACCTCTTGATTGAGGAAGTATCAATGAATTTGCTGGCATGTTTTAATATCACTACATCAAAATTATCTATAATGAAAAGACTCTCAGTGAGAGGCTAAAAAACTATTCCTGGAACTCAAGTATTAGAAGGAACATCTACATGGATGCTTAAGTTAGCAAGATGATGACAGTATTTGGAAGAGACAGGAACCCAGAGACTGAGGAAAAGAAATATTAAGGAGTTACCAGGGGGTTGGGGGTTGGTGGTGTGGGGAAGTGTATATGGCAACAACATGTAGGGGTGGAGGTAGGTACCATGCCAGATGGTAGTTATTGTTGGGCACAATTAGTTATAATCACAATCTGTCTCCTCCTGTTTCCTCAAAAAAGGAAGATTTTTTTCTTAGACTATTAGAAATATAATGGTCTACCAAGGCAATGGGTAGATAATGCCATCCTCATCTCTGATCCCTGAGACAAATTTGAGAACAGAGAATGACACGATTCTCTGAAAGAATTGCAATAGACTCAGTGCTCTCTTAGGGATGTGAGGATCCAGTTTAGGCCATAAGGCAAAGGTATTATGATGGCATCAGAATTATTTATAGTGGAACAAGGAATAAGAGATTCTGGTAAAGTGAGTTAAAAGGGACAAGAGTAGCAGAAGAAGAGCTAGAGAAGCTAAAATTCAGCAATGTTTATGCTTGCAAATCGAACACACACACACACACAGAGAGAGAGAGAGAGAGAGAGAATTAGACCCAAAAGACATTTATTGTTATCTAATAAGTCCAGATAGAGATTGGTCCTGGTTCCTTCAGCTTGCCAGTCTATCACCTGCTGTGTGTAGTATGTCTCCCCTCATGGTACAAATATCTGTTCTGGCTCCAAGTGTCACATCATCAGACATTAGCAACTTCCTTTGAAACAAAGGGAAAAGAAACAAAAAGAAATTTCTTACTTCATTATTTTTTTTAATGAAGAAGGAAACTCCCTGAAGCCTTCAGCTGACTGCCCTTCAATGATTTTTCCCTTAGACTAGGCATACTGCTACCAAGACAACAAAATCATGACAGAAAGGAGAAGGCAGTGGGCACTGGCAGTCATGCTGTGGGATGGAGCTTCACATAAAGTAGAGATGGAAGTTCAAGACAGCAGGAGACTTGAGAAGAACTCAGTTAACTCAACTGGAAAAAAAAAAAAAAAGAGTAAGAATTCACGAATCTCCAGTCCCTTCAAAGCTAAGATCCTAATCTTCTATTTAGAGCATTTATCACACCCACAACTTTTCTTTTATTATAGCTAATTTCCCATATTTTATCTATCCAACTAGACTATTTGAACATTGATAGCAAGGATCTTGTTTGTTTTGTCTTTATATCTCACATACTCAGTAAATATTTGAGGATCAAAGCAGTGCCCTTCAGGGCTATGTGACTTTTTTTGTGAGACCAATCTGGTTTTCTCTCAGCAGCTTCCAAAGTAAGAGATGAAAAGAGAATCAATCAGTGTGTCTCTATCGAACACCCACCATGTGCTTCCAGTTGTGGAGACTGAGAAATATGTAAGAGCCATTGGCAGAAACAACTATGAAAGATACCAAGATACCAGGCCAGCACATGGAACTCTATGTTGCATCACTAGACAGGAGTGTTTCTGTGTCTTTCTCTGTATTCCAGAAAGAAGTATCCAGACAAAGACCTGAACACATTCTAACAGGAATTTAGTTTCTGTGGCTTAAATTGTAAAGAGCTAGTGGATAACTGTGAGAAGATGGCTGACAATGAATGCAGCAATGGAGGGGGAAGGGAGATGGGAAGCTAGAAGGTTTCATTTTTGTGCTATAAAAAAAAATTACAAATTTAATTATCATTTGGAATGGAAAAGTTGTCATTACTCAATGAGAATTTTTTAGTCAGGGATTCATGATTTTTGAAACTTGCTGGATTATCTTTCCAGTTGGCCATTTTTTTATGAGATTCAAATATACAGAAATTATCAGATAGACTAGATGCTTGTTATATGAAAAAATACATGTAGTTTTAAATTTAACTAGGAGTATTTGAGATTTAATATTCCAGTTTCTAAAACATATAAGCACAGTTAGACAGAGATATTATAAAACCCTATAGATTATATAACCCTACAATCTGGAAAAGGTCTTAAAGATCAATTTCAAACATCTACCCCTCCCAGTGTTTGGATTCCTCCTACAAATAACCTTGCTATATCATCATCCAATGAAGCTTGAGCATCTGCAATAATGCAAAGCCCACCATCTCTCAAGGTAGCCCATTGTATACATGTGACCACAGATTATTAAAGAAGTCCTATTTATATTACATACATGATTCTATGAACCTTCCACCTCATTGATCTGTTAAACTAATGAGGAAAATTAATCAATCTTTTTCAAGTCAGTCCTTCAACTTGTGAAAATTTTAACAAAGTTCTCCTGAATATATTCTTCATTATCAATACTGTGGCAAATTTTCCAGGTTCTCTAAAATCTTCTCTTCTTTCCCTTTAGTAAAATTATTTTTGTTCCATTACTTTAAGCTGGAGGATGCACTTTTCAAGCCTCCCTTGCAGCTAGGTATGGCACTGGTATTAAGTTCTCACCAATAAGATGTGAATAGAAGTGGAGAATCTCCCTGTCATTCCATATGTTTAAGAAGAAATCATAAGATTCAATTCTGGTTAAAATGGAGTAATCATACCCCACTCTATCCCTCTCACCTATAATTAAATGTTTAAGCAAAATAATCAAAGCAACTCTCAAAGGACTCTGAAAATTGCACAAGCATAGGACGACTGGATAGGGAGCTCAAGACTCCAAAACAACCTAAAGGTATTATTGTTGTTGTCATGTATATATGTTTGTTTGTTTGTGCCTCTCATGTACATTGTTTTGGACTCTGGAGCAGACCCCCAAGTGGAACCACAATGAAGAATTTCCAATGGAAGCTCTTGGCCTGGTAGCTAAGAGGGATGGTTGCAAAAATATCTATGCACGTGTTAAAACTGATAGGAGTGTGCACTCCAAAAAAAAAGAATTTAGCTACATGTAAATTAAAAATAAGTTTTAAAAAGGACATCACTTTCCCTTGGTCTTCTTTTCATACTTTTGATTCATAAAACTGAACCATTTTGCCCACACAAGCAAAGAAAAAATTTAAGAGAAAAGCAGAGCATTTTACATGGAGCATAATGGCCCCAGCAGCCTGAACTACCATCCATGGGCCTACTTTTGGTAGCAACTTCACCTCCATCTTACCTAATCAAGTCTCTAATCTTTTTTACATGGGCTGCCACTAAGCTACGTCTATTTGATCTATCGTAGGGGCAGGCAACTGTTTAAACTCAACAGAACCCCATCTACTCAGACCCGCTAGGGGCAACTTGTTATTCAAAGCAATCTAGATTGCACAGGATCCAGATTCTGTTGTCCCAAGAAAGTTACATCTGAAAATTAAGTATTAATGAAGGCATTGATAAATGTGTTGATTAAGACCAGTAAGAAAACCCAGGGCACTGCTCATCTCTACTTGAAGGAGAAAAGGGGAGAATGGAGAAGTCTTACCACAACATGGAGACCTGGTTAAAACTTTGTGAGTGGAATTTCTATTTAGGCTTAGAACAGCCACTTTAATTGTCAAGCAAATTAAAAATCTATCTTATAATATTAGGTATAACTTGGTATTCCCCACAAGAAAATAATGGGAGATTTTTGGTCAGTGACTTGCTAAAATGTAAAGACCATATATTGCATTTCTTTGGTATTCTCATTCTCTGGTAAATAAGAAATTAAATAAGCCAACACAACTTAATATGGTGCAATAGTTCTTAGTATACTCCATTTGGACTTTGTGGTGAACCTCCTCCAGCAGACAAACATGAGCTATTATAATGATCAATTCTAAAATCTCATTTTAGGTTTGTTGAATCTATGTTTTAGTGTGTTTTGAAAATTGGAACAACTGTTTTTAATATCCATAGTCACAGTAGTCAACAGCAGTCTGGTAATCTGACTTACAAATTCTCTAAACCATGACAAATAATTCATCTTTATTTATGTTGCAAAAAAGAGAGTCATTTTTAATATTTGAGTTGTCTGATTTTTGAACTTTATCCAACTGAGGTTTCAGTTCCTTAATATCAGAGTTCATTTATTCAGTACCTCATTCATCCATTCAACACATATCTGCTGAGAGCCTCCTACATGCCAAGTTCAATGAAAGTGTTGACAATCCAGCAAAAAAACAAACAGAAAAATCCCTTAAGGAATTTATATTTAATCAAATAAAAATATAAAATTATAGTATTAGATAGCGTCCAGATGTATGGAGATAAATATTTTAGGGAAAAGGAGCTGGCATGAGCTTGATGGCCAGGAGAGGAGTTGCTGGGAGGGGGAAAAAAAAAGGGGGGGGTGCTTGCAAAGTCTTGAAGGTAGTGAAGGAGAAAACCATGCACATATCTGGGTTAAAGGGTTAAGGCAAAAAAGCAACAAATTAAAATCCTAAAACATAAATTTTCCTGATGTGTTAACCAAACAGTAAGAAGTACAGGGTTTATGGGCTGGAATAAATGAATAGAAGAGAACTAGGAGATGAGTTCAGATGATGGGTCAAAGACCACAAAGAAGAGGTTCAGTCACCCAGAAGTTGCATGTGATGTACCCTTACTGGGAGTTGCTGACCGAATTTAAGATACTATGGACATGTAGTATTACTCTGCCCCCTTCCTAAGAAGTCTATTTTTTTAATTAATGATTTAGAAAATATTTATTAAGCACTATGATGTGCCCAGCAGTACTGGAAAAACTGTATAATGATTCAAGAATGCTACAATCCACTGGGGATTTAGTTTGTACACTGACTATGAAATCAGGTACTGGTTTGAGCAGAGTAAGGGCTTTAGCTGACTTAGGTTTTAAAAGAATCATTCTGACTGCCATGTTAAAAATAGATTCTAATAGGACAAGAAGGAAACAGGAAAAACAATTTGGAAGACATTGAAATAACCCAGACAAAAGATGATGCGTCTACCAGGAAAGTGGTCAGTGTGGTTATATTCTGGGTACATTGTAAAAGGGAGGGCCTGCAAGAATCAGAATATTCTATGATAGATCCACGGTTGCAAGGTTTTGTTTCCTCCTCTGCATCACTTTCTGGTTGAAGAGTCACCACTTTCTGGTTGGAGACAACATAGGAGTAGTATATTTGAGTGACACAAATGAGGAGTTTAACTTTGGACCTTTTAAATCTGAGAGGCTTGTTATATATCCAAGAAGAGAAGGTTCTAGGCAAGGCTTGGGGAATGTCCAGGCTGGGGTTAGAAACCAGATTGTGATAAGCACATAGGGAAGTTAAGACCATGAAATTCTGTGAAGTCACAAGGAAAGTAAATGAAGACAGAAAAAGAAAATACACAAACTCTGATTCCTGGGTCTCTCGAATACTTAGAGTTGAGGGCAATGAGGAGAAACCAGCAAAGAGAATTGAGAAGAAGTCAGGAAAGTACAAAAAGAAGTAGCCAGGAGAGGGGGGTATGGGAAGCCAAGCTGAAAATCAAGCTAGGAGGACACAATGGTCAAGAATTACTGATAAGAAAAGTTAGCAAAGGACAACAGACTAATTATGTGGGGGTCATGGGTGGCCCTTAAACAGTAGCTTTGGTAACTGTGGCTATGGAAGCCTGATCCACAGAGATCCAAAGTGAACTGAAGAGACAATAGACACCCCTTTGGGGTAAAAGAAGAGCAGAGAAAGAGATAAGGATTCACTTTGGGCTTAGTGGTTTTTTTGTTTTTGTTTTTGATGTTTTTAAAGAAAGGACTAATCATAAAAATCACATCTTTACTGGAATAATCTAGGAAAGCTCAAAAATATGATTTTTGGAGGGGAAAAGAGAAATTTCTGGAATGTCTGCTTCAGTAGGTAAAGAGAGTAGTAGTATATGTGCAGGTGAGGAGGCTGACTTTAAAGATTTATTTATTTATACAAGCACTGGGTACAGTCAGAAGCGTGGGAGGGTGAAAGAATTCACCAGAGCCAGGGCGGGGAGCAGAACAGACAGACTGATGAAGTACACTGCTGAGGGGAGCAGCGGGTGGCAGGAGAGGTCTGTGCACCATGTGGGACCCTCACCCGGTGGCTGGAGATCCAACCAGCACTGCAGAGGCTGCAGGCAGCTTCGCAGCCCAGCGCTCAACCTCTGCGTCACCGGGGAGGCCCAGGAGGCTGACTTTAAATGGGAGCATACAGAGGTTACATATATTGTTTACAGACTCCATTTTTTCCTAAGTCAATCACCAGGCTTTACTGTTCCACCCTCACAAAATTTAAGATTTTATTCCCCTGCCCAGTGATTAGGTCAGTTGGCTTCTGGATAATTTTCTATTCATTTGTATTCATTGAGCCATTTTATGTTCCAAAATTGTTCTAAGCATCTGAAATGCCTAGAAAAAGCCCTACCCTCCTAGAGTTTGCACTAACAGTAGGGAGAGTTGAGATGCAAATGAGAAGTGACCAGGATAGAAGGTGATGAGTATAGAGATAGGACTACTGTGGAGTAAAGGGGTTGGGGGTTCATTTAGAGTAAGTTCAGGGGTCAGGGAAAACCTGCAACACTTGAGCTGCAACCTGAATTTGAGAAGAAACCTTTTCTTGGCAAAATGCTATAGACAAATATTTGTACCCTCCTATGTTGAAATCTTAAGCCCCCCCACCCCAGTGTTTAGGTAGGGAGGGTTTCACCCTCATGAAATGGATTAGTGCCTTTATAAGGAGACTACAGGGATCTTCCTTGCCCCTCCATTAAATGAGGACACAAGAAGACATCCTTCTATGAGCCAGAAAGTAGGCTCTGACCAGACACCACATCTGCCACCACCTTGCTCATGGATGCTCCAGCATCCAGAAATGTGAGAAATAATATTTATTGTGTAAGCCCCTGCACCCCCCCACCCCCCTACCCCCCCAAGCCCCCCACCCCTCGCTTATAAGTGTTTTGTACAGGGGTACAAATGAACTAAAACAGAAAGGGTTTGATTGTATGCTACATGCACTGGTAAGTCATTGGTGAATCATAACCCTGACCCCTATTCACATTTTAAAGAGATCTTTCTGCTTATGGATGCTGAAGAAAGGATGGTAATAGAAGAATGGATGCAAAAGAAACAAGTAAAAGCCTACTGCAGTCCTCCGGGCCAGAGATGCCGGAGGCTTAGACAAGATAAGTGGCAGTGAAGATGGAGAAAAGTGGATGGATTTGTTTTCTATTTCAGAGCTTTGAACAGAGTGACTTGCTGATGAATTAGAAGTGAAGAGCAAGAGAAAAGGAGGAATCAACAATGATTCCCAAGCTTTGGCCTGGGTCACTAGGTCAAGCTGCTATTACAGAGATGGGAAAACAGCACTAGGAAGATTAGTTTGGGGGAACAGTAAACCCTGCTTATTCCTTTTTGGACTGAATTTGGAATACCTAGCAAACAGTCAAGTGGAGATAGTTATTAGGCAATTAGCTACAATAAATAAAGAGAGCTGACACTTCTATGGCATTTACTATGAATTAGGCAAGGTTCTCAGCACTTTACAAACATTAAATCAGCATAGATTGCATTTACATAGTTGGGGCTGGGTGAATTCATGGAGGGAAAATAAGATAGATAAAGAAGGAATCTCAGGGGAAAGTCTTGACTGCATCAGCATTTAGAGGTCAGTTAGAGGCCCTCTTTCTGGGGTCCCTAGGTAAAAATTGCTGGTATAGGTTTTTACAAAACAGATCAGAATTCTAAATCCTGTTTGTTGACAACATCTGCACAGACAGCTGTTACCTCCTAAATCTTGGTTTGTCTTTCAAAGTCTCAGGCATCAGTTGGAGGAATTCATGTAAATACCAGCTGTATAGATACCCCTTTCTGCTTTCTGTCTAAAAACCATTGCCTCTAAGGATGCTTCCCCAGTCTTAACATGGCATTTATTGCTCTTTGAGCTTCCCCCACCTCCCAAATGTACTTCAGTAGGAAAACTTGTTAAGTTTCAGCAGACTTTCCGCTCCATGTTGACTACATGCTTCAGGTTACGCATCTCAATTGGCCTTCCTGGGGAAAATTCAGCCACCTGTATCGCCATATTCCGAGCTAATTCCTTCCTCTCAGGATAAGTTTTCGCCATTACAACTCTAGGGACTATAACCAAGATGAAAATGCATGCATTGTGCAAAAATGAAAAATGATGTAAAAAAATATATAAAATAAAATAAAATAAAAACTATAGTAATTAAGTTACTCAACTGAGTACTAGCACTGATGCTTATGATTAATGTTTCCTCTACTTGGAAAGTAAGGGGAGGAGTATGAATTCCCCTTTAGAGGGAAATTCATAACCAACAGCATCAATCCCGAGGCACGCTGGGTTAGGGAGGGCAGGTGGCCAGCACCTGGCCTGCGGTTGTCCTGTTGGGAAAGCAATTGTTGGATGCTTTGGTGTTGGGTGCCGCGTGGTAATATAGTCTGAAGAGGTGTGAACCTATACCCCTAAATCACATATGGTGCTACAAAGCCACATTACCCTCTTAAAAATAATATAATTTTAACAAAGGAGTTTCTCTATTACTGATGGATCAGCAGTTGCTTCCATATAGGAAAACAGCTCCTACTTCACAAATTCCAATGCTTGCATTCTTGGGACTAATTTAATAGCACTTACTTGAACCACTTTTAAAGATATGGTCCAGGTGCTTGAATGGTAGGGTGCATTATCATTTTTACCCACTATTTGATTATTTGGGGGCACCAGACATAGCCTCTATTTATGCTCAGTTCCAAGAAACTTAAAAGGGGCTTTGATTCCAAACTGTATGCATAAAATGTGATGTTTTTTCCTTTTGGACTTGATGAAAGGCCATTATTTGTTTTTATGTTTCAACGCTAGACAGAAGGCCTTCTGAAATTTTTTAAATAGCAGTTCTTATTAATTACAAGTGAAGACTTAAAGAGGTTTTAAATAAAAGGACCAAAACAATCATATGATGATGTTGGCAGCACACTCCGTCTATTATTTCTTATATTGTGTTCCCTGAAAAATGTTCTCTTTCTCTCTCTCTCTCTCTCTCCCTCTCTCTCTCTCTCTTTCTCTCTCATTGTTTTCAATTTTCAGTGCTTGTCTCCTGGCATTTCTCTCTCTGATAGCATCCTTTCTGACCTCTTCCCTGGGGTTTTCCTGCCAGTTTCTCACCATGGCATCTAGGACATAGCCAACAGGGAAATCATACTGAAAATGAATCTGAAAGCAAGTCTTTGGTTCATCAAGGAGATAATACAAGTCAGAAAATGTCTCATCTAATTCTCTGGATTCTGCCTGATAATCTGCAGTAAACTATCGAACCCCCAGTTTTAAATCAGAGCCTGAAATGAATCCAAGATGTAGATATTTAAATGGAAGTCTTTAGGGGTTTCCTCTCCCATATAAAATTAATACCTTGATTTTCTGCCAATTTGGTATATAGATTCAGATATGCTGATGAATTGATTTTTTTTAAGACTACAGGAATAAACTACTGTGGTATGTCTTTATTTGAGGAAACAGCTTCTAATTAGAAAACTGCTTCATTATTATTTATAACATGTTATAAATTAGGCTGTGCTATGGTCCCTAGCCTAAATACTTTACAAATCCTTTTCTACATCTTTAAGCGGAAACATAATATGCAGAGATACCATATCTTATAAAAAACCAACTAGTCTCTCTGGATTAAATATTTTAACATCTTAAGTAAATGTGAATTTGAAAAACAAATCTAGGACCATACATGGCATAGTGGTATCTTGGTAGAAAGCCCAAGGGTATAAAACCTTTGTTTTGAAGGAACAGTCAAGAATTTGGGAACAGCCTAAGGCAAAAGGTCTAATGGATAAAGTGGACGATTTTTCACCAGTCCCTAAACCTGTCAGACGGGGGCAGCTATGGAACAGACTGGATGGGATTTCACATGAATGGCAGGAGGAAAGGTGTTTCCAAAGCAGAAGGAAACCCCTGCAGGGAAAGCTGCTAAGAAACTTTGTCATCTTTTCGTATTTAACCTACTTCATTAATTCAGTTTCCCTAATGGTCTGTCATATGATTTCCAGACTCCATGGCTATTTTGCTACATACATATGAAATTTAATACAAAAATAGCTCTGCTAATCCTGTTCTGAGTCTCCTTAGAAAAATACTGGCATTGCTCTCTGTAGGTTTACAGGAAAAGGGGAAAAGAATTCTGACCCCAGAGCCTTTCCTACCCCTCTACCCTCGACAAAGTTAAAACTCCCTGTTATCAGCTTTCCTAGCACTCAACTTCCCCTTTATCATACTTGTAATTAATTCATCAATTGGCACTTTTTGTTTAATGGACATCTTCCCAATTACCTGTTCCAGGGATTCAGGAGCCATGTCAGTCTGGTTCACTTTTCTGAGGTGAGACACTGAATGGAGTAGAGTCCATTTTTTAAGAAACACCTATAGAGTGATAAGGGGGAAAAAAAACAGGAGTTGCTCTTGAATTACACAGACTCCTAGGAAGCTGGGGAATTGAGAAGAGAGCCACAAGGAAATGGGAATAGAGTATTATCAACATTACCAAAGACCATAAGGTTGGTGGCCTCCCATTAAATGCGTGCTCTGAGTATCACTGCCCAGTGATGAAGAGCATAGCCTGCAGGTCACCAGCTTGGGTTTGAAACATGTCATTATCATCTCCTGACTCTGTGACCATGAGCAAATCACAATGACTTAAGCTTCTCCCACTCCGCCCCACCATCCCGCATATACTCCCTATCTATAAAATGAGGATTCTAATTTTATTTTACCTTTCAGGGTCATAGTGAAAGCTAATGGAAACAGCCTCTGAAAAGGGTTTAGCAGAGCAGCAGTGGGTAGTATGCATAAGCACCCTGGGCTTACAGGAATGTTCTAGCACAGATGTCACCATTTCCACTTTACAGAGGACAGAACCTAGTCACTTGCATAGGTCCCAGGCCCCAAAAGTAATGCATCAAATAACACACAAAGTTAAAAATAGTGCTAATATATAGTAAAAGCAGAAAAGATATGAAAAATGCACAGCCTGAATAAAGCAGTTTTGGGGGGATGGGCTTGACAAGGCCCCTCTTACTGCTTGGGTTGCTGCAGCAATGCAAACACTGAACACTGTTTTGCTTTCTTTTTTTTATGGTAACAGTGAAAATCCTCTTCAGATTTCTTTTGGTTAGTGAGAAGCACTGATGTCTTTCATAAAAAGTGAAATTTCAAGCAACAGGGATACTCGTACTATTGATAGTTTTGTACTATTGATATTACAAGCTGCATTTTACAGATTAAAGAATGGAATCACAGAGAGGGTAATTAATATTTTCAAAGTCACACAGACTAAGACCGAAGACCTAAAATCCAGGTACAGATGGTCTGACTACTGAAGGCTCTGAACGGCTGTGCCATTTTGCCTTTAACATCTCCTGATTGAATGAAATTTGATTTTCAGTGCTTATCGCAGTATTGAGTTTTGTGTTCCCATCATCCATTTATCACCGGGTTAATTTAAACTTTGCTAGGCTTTTCTAAAATAGCACCAAACCAAATTAATTTAATTTGTTTTTCATGACCCTCACTTCACACTTTTCCCTTTAACTGGTTTTCCTTAATTAGTATTTTTTAAAGGTGATTCCACCTTCTTCCCTAAACTAGCTGCTTTAAGATGTCAACTCAGCTGACTGTTAAAGCCCCCACCGGGCCAGCCTCCTTTCCATCAGTCTGGACTTTTCTTGTGCCTCCTTTATCTTTTCACCACCAAACAATGGGGCTTGAGGGGAAGAGACTTTGGTCGTTTGCCCAGTTTCATTTGACCAAATAAAGATGGAGCTTTCTCCCCAGCTCGGAGAGGGCGGCAGGCAGTGGAAAAAACAACAGTTCACACACTAATTGTCCCGGTGCTCACCGTGACCTCCCTTCCCCCTGTCATGCACGTCAGACAGGTAGGCTGGAGGCAGCAGGAGCAGCCTGACCTAATCAAACACCGCCTGACTGGTCCCAGGCAGGAGGAGGCCACCAGCCACGGCTGGCAGGGTGCCAGCGACCAGAGTGTGCAGCGCTGCGGTCACCCGTTGTCCTCGGCTGTGTGATCTCTGACTCTTGCTGGCAGCTTCATCCACCATTCCATCCCCTCATGAGAAAGCAGATTCCTGAAGGCACATGTGTATAGAGCCAGACGATAAGTTGGGGCTCATCTCCTGGGCTCAGGGGAGGGGTACAGAGGAGCAGCTTCTCCTTCATGTGTCTGTTGCCGTGAATCCACCCATGCAGCCACAGACTCACCCCACTCACCCGCTGCCAGGGGCTCAGTTTCCTCCTTGTGAGGTGCTCTGGAATGCAGTTTGTATAAGGGCACCTGTGGACCCCCTAAGTGTGGTCCCTTACTTCATATTTTATAAAGGACGAGGGTGTTAAGTTCAGCACTCCATAAATATAAAATGGTGAATAGCAAATTTCCCCCTAACCGAAGCCATTTCATTTTCTTCACCAAAACAGCTCCTTTTATTTCCATGCAGAAGGCCCGAAGAGGGACATTTCTTCATTGCTCAGGCGGCCACAAAATGTGATCACATTTTTTCCCCACAGCTAATGTGCTCTTATGTATAAAATTTAAATTTGAAAGTCGGAGCAGATGGCCTATAAAGTTCTTGTTTTCCCTCTGAATTTAATTTCTTCCTGCTTATAGTGGGATTTTTTTTAATCATTTGGAAAAGAACAATAAAATGTTTCCATAAATTGTAATAATCATTATCTTGATGATTGTTCTCTCTGAAAGGTATCCCAGAGGGAAAATTGGACACTTCACATTGAATCTAGAATCTTACCTGCATTGTCTTGTTCACAAACATTCATCAAGACCTTTAAACCTTGCCAGTTGGGCCTGCTTGTTTTGGAATCGGTCGTTATTCTTACTTGAACAAGGCAGAAGTTCACCTTATCTTAGAAAACAAAATGGCAGTGATAGCATGACCTCAACCAATCAGCTGCGTACAAGCACACGAGAAAAATGTTCAGGCACTTTTAGAAAATATTATTTTCAAGTGCTTTCATTTCATTTCACTCAGAGCCATTAATGAGCTAATTATCTTTTTACTGAAGGAGACCCATAGGACTTCAACTTAGCAATACTTAGTTCATCATCAGTCTTCTTGATTATAGGTTGTTTTTCAAACTATTCTGTAATTCAGATTCTTCCCTAACTTAGCTGCCACCCCAATATTGGATTGACTTAATGTGGTTTCTAGTTTAAATGCAGACAGTATCCCTTGTAAGACAAGCTTAGAGTAGAGATTTTGTTACCTTCTTTTCTATCATTTACTACATTCAAAGGTGCCTATGTATGGGAAGTTTAAATAAATTGAAAAGTTATAGAGATTGACATTATCTTCTTATCCCAACACTATTTTTCACATTGAACTCATTGACCTCAACCTGTCCTTAAAATTTGCATGACAAGGGTGAGAGTGTGTATGGTAGCCCCCTACCCTGTGTCCCACAGATGTAAAACTTATAAATCAAGCTAACACATGTGAAATAAAGCACATTCACTCTCTCTACTTTGACAACTATACTTTGTCATATAGTTCTATGTAGTCTGGAAAATGGAAAGCCAAGTTCAATTAGAACTCCTGGATCATCTTGTATTAGGCCACCCATGGCAATACAGGGAACATCAGTGCCCAGCTTTCCTATTCACCCACCTTCCCTTCCCTTTAAGATGTCAATTTTCAGTCCCAACCCCATCTTGCACAGTGAGGGCCAGCATGCACTCTTGGGTTCACCCAGCTCATATTCTCAAGCTCCGGTTCTACCTCTTGCTTCTCCCTGCAAACAACTATACAGCACATACCCTCCAAGCCAAAGAAGCAAAGACTAGCTGTGTAGTCTTCCTTAGGGAGAACAGAAAAGAAGGTCTTCCCTTGAAAGAGGCCCATGAAAGTTCTGGAAGCGGACTCAGGGCCATTTGTATAGGACATTCCAGGGTCATGGATATGAGGAATGTGGCTTAGTAAATGTAGAGCAGGGAAGGGTCCAGGTAGAATCTTACCTATCTATCCCATCATTTTTCCATCCTCTCTATTGAGATAATAATACCTCAACTTTGATAGAGCTATCACCACAAATTCACAAAAAGTAGGGCTGGACCCCCTTTAAGAGCAGGACTGACTGTTTCTGCATTACAAAATCAGACCAGCAGTACTTGTTCTATGAACATTTACCAGGCACTGATCAGTAGCTTTGGCAAAAGATCCCACTAACTGGAAAAAGGAAGACAAATATGTATGGAATTTTGTGTCTCATACCAAGGAGTTTACTGTCTAGTTGAGAAGATCGAAAGCACAGAATTATTTGTGCTATAGAGAAGAAACTCCTAAGGGACCAAGAAGAGTAAAGTCAAGTCAATGTTTTGATCTTCCCCAGGAGGAGATGGGGATTAAGCTGTATTAAGTCAACAAGACTTCTTCAACCACCTAGATAAAATGTTGGGCTATCTTTCCAAATCAACCTTCATGACACTCCTTGAGAGAAATTGAATATTGTCCTATGGAGCACTCTGGAAATGAACAGGTTAATATTTTGGCTTCCATCCCTGAGCAAATCTGATGCAGGCAGGATTAGAAGTAGAAAGATTTAGCTCCCAGTCCATTACATTGTGTGCCAACCCATCTGCCCACGTCAATGTCTATTTAAAAGTGAAGCCAATCAGACTAGCCCCATCTTCACCTGTTCTACTGATTGCCCAGAGCAAGGGAGGCACAGAAAGCCCACAAGTTGGTCTGGAAAATTGAGCCTCTATGCAATCTCCAGTCGTGTGTCTGCTTGGAGGCACACAGCCAACAAAGCCATCAGTCTGGCAGTTTTTTAACAGTGACCCAGTATATATTTGCTAGGCCATTTGCGCCATCTGCCATGCAAATGTCAGTTAAGGAAATAGCATAGAGTGGTGGGAATACCAGGGTTAAAATGCCATTTAGCAGGAATGCACCAGTTCCAGGAGCAATTGCCCACAGGAGAACAAAGAGCTGGGAAAGCCAAGGGCAATCAAAAGAGAACAGAGGTGTAGCAGACCAAGGCTTCCCACCCTGCCTTCTCTTCACTCTGGGCTTATTACATTATGGCACCTGCAGAAACATGGACCTCCCTACTGACAAAGCCACTCTGTGTGATTTCACTGAATTAATATGCACGCAAACTCATAATATAGCAAATAATATATATATAGAGAGAGAGAGAGCAAGCGATGTCATAATGATTGAAATTATACAAAATTTTAATTACTGTGTATAAATATACTATAACACACATATATTCATGTACTGTATATAAATAACCAAGTTTATATAAAACTACGTATATATAAAATTTTTAAGAGGCCATAAGTCCATCTCCGTAACGTTGCTCCCCACCTCCTCAATATTGCCTTCTGCTTTTGGTCCATATGTAAGCAATACTAGTAAACATCTATTAGGGCCATACTAGAATATGTTGGGTACTATATTAGCTGTTAATTGCATATATATGTATGTATTTTTCTCTAGTATTAATATCAATACTAAAAGATTGATATTTTCTTCTACTTTATAGATGCAATAATCCAAACACAGAGAAGTGTTTTATTTTAAAAACTCAAGCATTCACACTTGCAAATGAAAGACACAGACTTCAAATCAGTTCATCCTTTTCTAAATCCCACGTCTCTCCAATGGTAGCCACTGCTCCTGTTTATCGACAGTTAAAATAGGAGAATCCATCCCATTGTTTGTTTAATTATGTTCAGTAAACAGGACATCATGAATGTTTCTCTTATTGCTCACTTTGAATGAGATAATGATAATGAAAATCCATCGAATGTAAGAAACACTGTATTTAACTCTGTCTCTGTTCTCACATATCACTCTTTCTCTTTCACAGTTAAAAGTACAAGGAACATGTGGGTGTATTTATAGGTTTTTTTCCTTTGGTTGCATTATTTCCTTAGGATAAATTAACAGAAGTAGAGTATTCCTGGAATGTTATGACCATTTTCATGGCTCTTAATATCTATTGTCATACTGATTTTCAAAAGGAGAACCTAGAAGCATGTGGTTCTTAACTTAGACCACCCAAACTAATACTGGATGCTTTTTAAAAACTTTCATTTTGCTAATATATTAAATTTTAAGGACATCTCTAACCTGCTTTAGTTTGCATGTTGCATTTCAAAGTAATGAGGAATATTTCCCCTACCATGTTTACTGCAATAGCTCTTCTCTCTCCCTATCTCAAGGTCCTTTGAATAAATATGTATGCACCTAGTGTGTATGGGAACTATTACCCTTTTTTTTTTATTCTGAGGAAATGTCTGAAAGGAAATGTTAACTTGACATATAAAATGCCAGTGACAAACCCTTCTCCTGAACAATGCCTAAACTGAAATAATCAAGTGGTAGTAGTTTGAGCAGGTTATTTGGAGATATGTAGGTAAATATCAAGAGAATCGGCTGAAAGGTTTTTAAAGATGTAGCCCTGGGGGCGGGGGTTGGGGGGCCTGAGGGCGGGGAGCAGGTAGTGGGCAGAGCAGCAAGATACTCCTTTTCATAGGCCTGCGTAAATCTTTGACTCCGTGTGGCAATTGCAACTGATAAAAAAATAAAATAAAGTTTATAAATTCTTCATGAATAAATTGGGAGTTAACATAATGGCCTGTGCCCCAATTGAGAAAATCTTCCAATTAAGCTTTCTTCTCCCAAAAATTTTCTTATGTTTTCTATCTTTCCATTGCTCAGAGCCACAGATGCTAAAAAGAAGGGACAAATGATGACCAAATTGTGTTCAAGTTTGCTATCAGAGTTTTGTCTTTCTAAATTCCAGCTTCTCATTATTTCTCTCTTTTATGTCCTTTGCATAGACTTAATTAGAGTTCCTCTATTGCAGTGCAGATTCACAACAGAAAGGGTCCTCTCTCCAGAGAAAAACTGCTCATTAACAAAAGAGAAATGGATCTCCAAATTAACGTCTTGTAAACCTAGGATTCAAATACAGGTGAGTGATGGTCTGTCATTCTCCCCTTTAGGAGCAAATCAAAGTTACCTGTGATGAACCACATCCCCTCAAAATAAGCTAATTTATAGACTCCGCTGAATTCTTGCTCAAGGGGGATGACCTTGAGCAAGTTATTTAATCTTTTTCTTGGCTTAGTTTTTTCATCTGTAAAATGGAGATAATAACATCTGCCTGTTGTAGTTTTTGTAAGCATTTCATGAGAAATACATTGAAAGGGCTCAGAATGCCTATCATCAATATGAACTCAAAAAATATTTTCAATTAGCATTTCTTTGTTATTATTCTCATTTTGACAGTTTATCTTAGAGGTGGGAAACTATGTCCATGGTCATGCAGCATGGCACAACTGTGGCTAGAGATTTGCATTGAGTTGGAAATAAGATATATTTAGATACTAACTTTGACTCTGCTAATTGTCAGCTATACAACTCTGCAATATATTAATTTCCTCATTTATACATTGGATCCCAATATCTAGCGCACAGTGTATCTGAAAACTGCTCTTCTCACATTTGCCAGACTCTGCTACTCAAACTGATAAGAGAGCAAGGGCACAGGAAGAGTTACAGCAGTTACCTGAGATGGTTGGAGGCCAACCATCTTCTTTTGCCTTAATGGCACCAATTGCATGTGATTGGTGGAGAGCAGTAGGAGCGAAGAGGGCTATTGAATTAATGTTCATTACTTAACACACAATTATTGTTGAGCCAGGTGCATTGCTGGGAGATAAATCAAGTCATTGCCATCAATGAGCTCAGTGCAGAAGAGAAAACAAAGACAAACATAATGAGAACTCTGTTCTAAATAGAAAAACAGAGCTTTACAGATACCTGCATAAAACAAGGTATAGGGGAGCTGCCAGGAAAGGAGGTGTATTAGTAATCTATGGCTGCGTAACAAATAACTCCCAAACTTAGTAGCTTAAAACATCCTACATATCATATCATATCATTTCATTGGGCCAGGAATTCAAACCTGGCTTAACAGGACCTTCTGTTTCAAGATTCCTTTCAAAGCTGCATTCAAGGTGTTAGTCCAGGAATGCAATCTTACCTGAAAACTCTATTGGGTGGAAGAGTCACTTTCAAAGTCTTGTGGTCGTTGGCAGAATTCGTTTCTGTGGGCACTGTTGAACTGAGGGCATCAGTTCTTCACTGTTGGCTGGAGACTGCCCGTGGTTCCTTGCTGCATGGACCTGTGTGACATGGCAGCTCGCTTCATTGAAATAGAAGACAAAAATAGAAGACAAAAAAGAATCTATTTGCGAGATGTCTATCACAATTGTTTCTAACTTTATATGGAAGTGACACCCCATCATTTGAGCCACACTAATAATCCCATTACTTTTGCCAATGCATGGTAAATCACTAGCTTCAACCTACTTTCAATGAGAGGGGATTACATAAAGGCATGAACACTATGAGTTAGGGGTCAGGCTTGGGGGGGGGGGGTCATCTTACAAATTAGCCTACCCCAAAGGGGATTCTTAGCCAATTCTTGAAGAAGAAAGTGATGTCAATTTACATGGAAGGAAAGTACAGGGTCTTGGAAGCAATAGAGCAAGCAAACAAGAAAAAAGAAGGTAAATACATTATCTTATTTCTTAAGGTACTATCTTGGAGGAAAAGAATGGATAAAAATATGCTTTAAATGATGGAAGAAAATGAGACAATGGATATAGATAAGAAAAAGATAATGGTGAAGTTTTACGGGAGAAACAAAGACGATTAATCTTGCCTGTAGAATGATTTCAAAGTCCCACTGATGATAAGGGTTATTTTCCTAAATTTATTTTGAATTGATAGTGAGTAAGAGGTCAGAGTGACAGAAGTGGACATGTGAGGGTTGAATATGGATGTCAGTCATGGTCTGTTCCCTTGCTTTTTATTTGTCCAATAAATTAAGCTCTTCTTTAGACTATATTCTGTGACGGTCATCTAATTAATTAATTAATTAATTAATTGATGACATAATATCAGTCATGGTCATGACATCTGCCTTTGTCTTTTTAGTTTTCAGTGTACTTCATGCTCTCATGTCCTTGTTATTTTCCTGATGTGCTTGTCAAAAGAAATGATTACCGGGAATCACTGCCATTAAATTGAGTATTTCAACCTAGAGCTTGGCAGTCACACTAGTTCCCATTATTCCAGCCAAGATTAAAGTTATTATAAAGAGAAAAGTGATGCGTGCTCTCAATTATATTTTGGGGCTCAATTTGGTCATTCTCCTCTGTCCTGATAGCCAAGCCATTAAAAAGGAAATAACAGGACCCACCACCCTGATTTACAGATGTCAGCACTGAATAATGTAGTAAACACAGTTTAAAAAGTGTAAATTATGGGGCCTCCCTGGTGGCGCAGCGGTTGAGCGCTGGGTTGCGAAGCTGCCAGCAGCTTCTGCACTGCCGGTTCGATTCCCGGCTGCTCCCCGGCCACCGGAGGAGGGTCCCACATGGTGCGCAGACCTCTCCTGCCGCCCGCTGTTCCCTCAGCAGTGTACTTCGGTCCTTTTGCCTGCTCTGCTCCCCGCTCTGGCTCTGGTGAATTCTCTCACCCTCCCGCGCTTCTGACTGTACCCAGTGCTTGTATAAATAAATAAATCAATCTTTAAAAAAAAACAAAAAACAGATCTATTGTCTAAAAAAAAAGTGTAAATTATGAAAACAATATTCAAGAAAGTAATTAATGCCATGAGTGGTTATTGACTACATTGCAAAGGACACAGTGGAAATATCTAGAATAGAAACCAGCTCTTTATATTTGAAAGACTAACAGTAGTGGAAGAGAAAGACATTTCAACACATCCTTAGAACAAATTTCTTAATGTGATAATGGAGACATATACCAAGCCCATTAAGGTTATTGACAGGTTTGTCACATGTCACATTCTATTTTAATTATTTATTCTGTTTTTATGAGGGCACACAACAAGATTTGACAAATATTATTGAATGCCTATTTTGTAACTTTTGGGTTGTTTTGTGATGTAATGTGGTATTTAAGCATGTGGAGGCTGTAGCGACCCTGAATTGCAAGTCCTGACTTGTACCTACAAACTCTGTAAACTTGGGCAAGTTACTTAACCACACTGTACCACTGTTGTTTCTTATAAAATGTCTCTAATACCGCAAATCTCATAAAGATGTTGTAAGAATTAAACAAGTCAGTATAAGCAAAGTCCTTAGAGGAGTGTTTGGCATGTAGCAAGCAGAGTGAGTGTTTACTCTTCTAACTATAGGCAAAGCATTGTGTGGGCCCTTGGATACCACATTGAACAAGAGAAATGTAGCCCCTGCCCTCCAGTCACCTGGAACTTAATGAATGAGTCTCATGCTCTATTACATGCCAGATCATCCAGGCCAGGAAACTGGCTGTTGCTAAAAACATGTTCATCTTCCTCAAGTTTCCCATTGTATGGCAACACACACAAACTGAGTTAAAGCATATCTATTTTCCAAAGATTTCTTATCTGTTCCATTTTTCCCAACCCCACTTCCCCTACATGCCTCTAGTCAATCACCTTCCCCCACCTTCACCAGAGTCTCTGGCCCAATGCCTCCTCCTTACTGTTTATAGGATGGCAGTCTGACATATGACACCCAAGCCCCTGACTCCACCCCTTACAGTGATTCCTCACTGCTCCTGGAATAAATTCAAATTCCTTAACAAGACCCTTCATCACAAGCTCCCCGCAGACCTCAATACTTAACAGAGCAGTGTGGCAGGCTGGTTATGGACCTAGACTCAGACAATTTGAATCCATCTCCAACATTTATAAGCTCTATCATCTTGGTGAAGTGACCTGACTTTGCTAAACTCAGTTCTTTTGTCTGTTAATGGTGATAATATCCACTTCATGAACTTTTTCGTAAGGATTAAAAGATTAAATATCTATATGTATGTATATACATAAAGACGTACATATAAGAAGTAAGCAATATAACAGTGATTATTACCTGCCTGTTGAGTCCCTCTTCTGTAAGAACTGCATTCTAGTGTGACCATATGAAACCATTCATCATTCCCTACATGCTCTCTTACCTATTTCTCCCATTCATCTCGTTAGTCCATATTATTCCATGTGGCAGACAGACCCTAAAGTGATCCCTCCCCTCACCCCAGTCTCTCCTCCTCATGTTTAGGCCTTTGAGTAAACCCCTCCCCTTGGTGCCGATGAGACCCATGATTTTAGTAGGATATATTGAAGGTGAATGGATATCCACCCATGATTGTGTTACATTCTATAAGACTCAGTCTTATAGAATATAAGAATATAAGAAATAAATAAAGATTTATTTATTTATGCATACAAGAGCTGGGGTACAGGCCAGAGGTGTGTGTGTGGGGGGGTGAGATAATTCACCAAAGACAGCGTGGGGAGCAGAACAGGCAGACTGACTGAAATACACTGCTGAGGGGAGCAGCGGGTGAGACAGCAGAGGTCTACTGCACCATGTGGGTTGCTCCCTGGCCGGCCTGCCAGGGATTGAACTCGTGCTGCAGAGGCTTCAGGCTTCAGATTGCTTCATAGTACGGTGCTTAACCACTTGCGCCACCAGGGAGGCCCAAGACTCTGTCTTGGTAGACAAAACTAGCAATGTTCCTTGCTGGTTTAAGGTAGAGAGAAACTATGTTAGAGAAGAATACATAACAACAAAATATGGGCAGATCTAGGAATTATAAGATGGCCTCCATCTAATAGTCAGTAAAATTATGTGGCTCTCAGTCTCACCAAAGACATGAAATAAATGAAAACTGCCAACAGTCTGAATGAGCGTGAACATGGATTCTTCCCCACTCAAGACTCCAGATGAGAATGCAGTTCATCTGATATCTCTTGTACAGCCTTGGACAGCCTTGAGCAGAGAACATAGCCATTCCATTCCTGGGCTCCTGACCCAGAGAGACTGTGAGAGATACACTTGTTTTTTAAAACACTAAATTTTTGTGATTTGTTACATAAATTGAACATTAATACATGTCAACCCTGTTCACTTGTTGAACTCCTACTCAAAGCTCCATTTAAGCATTACCTCCCCTGTGAAGCCTGCTCTCCTGTCCTCATACACAGAGAGTTCTCCCTCCTGAATCCCACTGAACCTCTTTTAGGCATCCATAACAGAGCAATTTCATCACCTGTGACTGTTCAGCAAGCTCTAAGCTCTTAAGGATGGGGCTTTGTTTTTTCATCTTTGAATTATCAGTTCCTCAATGCAATACCCATTGTGTAGGGTAGAATGATGAAGAAAACAACAAAGGAGGGAGGAGAAAAGAGCAAGTAAATGCTCAATAAATGTTTGTTGATAGTGAATGAATAAACAGCATTTTGATTATTTTCTTCTCTGGTCTATTAAATTCTACTGAGAGCCTTTCATTTCAGACTGATAGGCATTCAAATATTGAAGCTATCATCATAATAGAAAATTGAATTATTGCTAAGTCAGATTGCAAGCTATAAAGTGAAAATAATATTGGGTGAAAGATACTGTGCTAAGAAAAACATTTTTATTTGCTTTCACTGTTAAAAGAACACCCTGGCAGTGTAAGGTCCCAATATTAGATTAAGAAGTGATGGATGTAATTTTCCCTGGATGTCCATTAGTGGAAAAGCATGTTGAAATATACCAGTTGATAGGAAACATGGAAAAGTTCAACCAACTTGGAAAAAAAATCTTTAATTGTACTCAATAGAGACTTTTTTAAAAGAAGAACTCACAGATTCCAGATTTCTCAAACTTTTTCTGGAAAGAAAAGGTAAAGTTTAAATATATTTAATTTCTTTGAAGGGAAAACAAAGCCATTAAATTAGCATTTTTTCCTTTTGTAGGATCTTTGTCACTTTGGAGTCCATGACTTTACCCAAATTTGTTATTTATCCTTGTTGTGCAGACATACTGTTTGTGTGTGTTAGGTTGCATCTGAGAAGGAATAAAAACGAGACCTACTGTAAATTAAAAAAAAAAAAAAGTAGATTCAATCTGGCCCAAACATAATTTAACCACAGGTAAAATCTGATTCTTTTTCTGGTGTGTGTTTTCTGCAGATCAGAGCATTGCAGGCAGGCAAACAGCAAACAATCTATCTGCTGAGATGGAATGATGGACTCGTCTACAGAAGGGCTGCTAACATGCTGGGACAGCAGAGTCCCTACAGCATCAGGTTAGTCGTTGAGAGAAATAAGTGAAGGATTAAACTTCTGACAATAGCAGCTATTTCACATTGTGCATGTGTCCCTACATTGCGCATGCATCCCTCACCTCTCGCTTAACCCATTCTTGCTTGGGGAGATATTCCAGTTGTAAAATATGTAATGCTAGTGCATGCACACAGTAGGCACATATTAATATTAATCAAATCTAACTGAATTGTGACGCTAAAACTGCTCCTTGCCTTTAGGAACAGGGTGTTTGCAGATTGAACTGGCACTGTCTGGATGTAGGTTATTTGGGGTGGTGTTTGGCATGGTAGACCAAATATTGAACATTTAAGGAGAGGACCTGAGTTGTGATGGGGAATTGTTTCTTTTCTGATGTAGAGTTGCACAATGCCAATAAAGAGAAAACAAAAATATTGGATTTTATTATGGTCTTTGGATTCAAGAAGGAAAAAAAAAAAGAGGCTATATGGGTTGGGGTGGGTGGGGTGAGGCGCAACCGCCAAGAGTGGGTTTTAACAGACTGGTCAATATGGCTTCCAGCTCTGTGCAGCCAGAACGCTCCCATCTTGGGCCACCCTGAGCCTGCCACAAAGGGTAAGGATTACATTAGTTTCCCACCACAAACATAGTGTCTCCAAACAAAACATATTTATTCTCTTACAATCCTGGAGGAATCATAAACACTCCAAAATCAGTCCCACTGGGCTGAAACCGAGGTGTCTACAGGACTGGTATCTTCTGGAAACTGAGAAGAGAGTTGGTTTCCCTGCTATTTTCAGCTTCCGGTGGCCCCTTGTTCTCCTTGGCTTAGCCTCTTCTTCCATTTTCAAAACACAATGCAAAGCTCTGCAGCCCTCCTCATTCTGCCTTCTGCTCTGACAAGGACCCTCCTGATTCCATCAGGCCCACTCTGATAACCTGGATAATCTCCTGCCTCATGAGATGCTTCATTTAATTCACACCTGCAAGTTCCCTGTTAGGTAACATCCTTCTCGTTTCCAGGGATTGGCACATGGACATCCTGATGGATGTCCTGCCACAAGATTACCACAAAGGTTAGTCAACTATTGTGCAAAGATTAGTCCGACCACAAAGAAAGGCTGACCACAAAGATTAGTCAAAGTTGAATTGAGAGAATATTTAAAGTTAAATAAGGGCCATGCAAATTGAGGATCAAAGCCAAATTCTGAACTACAAATGCCCTTTTAACTGTAAACAAAGCATGTTGTTTTGATTCTTTAGGTCAGCGATTTCTCAATTTCTCCTGTTTTCCTTCCACTGGACCAGGCAGCATACCTGTCTCCTCATCAATAAAGATTACTCATTCCTGAAACCCACAATACTTGTGGCTGAGGATACTGGTTTTAGTCCTAGGGTCCACAGCGTGGGAATCGTAATATCCCTGCTTTTGCTGTGAGGATTCTCTCCTGGCCCCTTGCATGCTCACCTAGTGATCTGACTACTTGAACTTATTTCCAATTGTGTTTAACAAATTCATAGGGAATTTACTCATCTTAGCAGCATGAAAATGTCCCCAGATCACACTTTCCCCTGAATGACTTCATTTCCTTTTCAAGCTCAGCCAATACAAAATAAAGTCAGTTCCTTGGTTTTATATCCTTTGACTTGTATGCATTGGGTCTTATAGTTGCCAGTGGGTGGTGGAAAATTGGGAGCTACAGGGGGATAGTGGGCTGGTCTGAGCATGATTCATTTCCCCTGGTTTATTTGGCTCCTGGTGTCATCAAAGACCAGTGTCCTGTTATACCTCCTATGTAAAATAGAGACACAGTGGCCAGCTGGGCGCTACCTGCCCTCTACCTTGGCCACCAAGCCAAGTAAAGTTTGAATAGCCAATATCAGGCCCTATCCGAACATCCACGGGCAGAGATTTCTCTGCTTAATTAGATTCTGCCTTAATAGGCTCACCAGGCACTAGAAGATCAAAGATGCTCCTATACAGCAGTTTCCTTTCTCTCCCTCTTCTGCTTTGGCACTGCCTTGTCAACAGGTGTGATCAACAGTAAGGAAACACACAGTGCCAGCACTCCCATTCTGGTCCAGGATGAGAACCCACCACTGAAAAGATGGCACTCTCAGCATCAGGCAGTCTGCCATGAAATTGTCGTTCCTTGGCACCAGTGCCCCTGGTGAGCGTCTAGGCAACTTTTGATTGGGCACCATGCCCTCCAAACAGATGGGCATGAATGTAGGCAGGCAAGAGACCATTTATTTATATCAACTATATTTGCTGAGGGCAGGGTTCCCAGCTGGGAACATCAAAACAGCTCTTTGTCCTGGCCGTCTGCAGCTCTGATGGAGGGGATGCGGCCTTGCAAATTCAGTTGGATTAATTCTGAAAAATAAGAACAATGTTTCTATGGACACCAGGGGACATTTTTGGCTCCCTTCAATGGTTCAGAGCACAGAACAGGATGGGCCCTCGTCATTTTAATAAAATTTGCCGTCCCTGTTTGGATTTGGTGGGAAAGAGCCAAGAAGGCTTTCCAAATCAGGCCAAATTTAGGTGAACAGAGTTAGCCCCACATGGAAGCTGGCTTTGTGAGGTCTTTTACACAGGAGGACAGTGGCTTCCAAGGAAAATTAAGCTGAAGTCACCCAGACTCCGGTGCTAGGAAAGGCGTGCTGACTGAGCTCGCCTCAGCACCCCTTTTCAAGGTGCCCATTAACCTTCATGCTGCCCACCCTGTAAATGATGAGTGGGATCAAGGGTGAGCTCAAAGTGCAAGGTAGACATTAGGGCTGACTTCCATGAGAGACTCAATTGGCTTTTAAGGGTAAATGGATAAATAAGAAAATAATTATATCTGCATTTAGACATCTGCATAACTGTGCAGGTCTCCAAAGAGTACAGCTTTGTTGTTCATATTAGTATTAACTACTAATATATATGGCTTGCTTGCAATGCACCTGACATTGTCTTGGGCACTTTACATGCGGTCTTTTTTTTTTTTAATTTTCACAATAATCCTATGTAGCAAGCAATTATCCAAATGAGCAAACTGAAGCTTAGCTACTCACCTAGAGATGTGGCTAGTAACTGGGGTAAGCAGGTGTAGGGTAAATGAAGATGCTCAGGCTTTTGCACTTCTGGCCTCTGTGGCTATCACCTGCAGCCTTGAATGCAGGAGGCGCTGGGGAGCATGGGCTTGGGGTATGCATGCCTGATGATGTACAGCTGGAATACCGTGTGGGCGTGCATAAGTGGGCCCCCCGAGCCTGAGGATATAAAGGCGGTGGCAGAGGACAGTGTAGCGGAAAGCAACAGAGAACAGCTATGAGAGAAAAGAGCACATAGAAATTCTCAGGGGGAACCAAGTTGCTGTCTCCCTGCTGGCTTGTTTCCTTGTGTGTTATTAGAAAACCTGCGAGGATGATGCCAAGGGCTCCAATATTCCCTTTTAAGCTGCCTGAACTGACAATGAACCTACCGGGCCTGGGATGGTTGCAGAACACCAGGGCACAAACCCAGGACTGCCTGACAATAGAGCCTATGGCTACACCCCACTTCCTTTAAAAGCACTGAAAGTTCCCAATCTATTTAGTAATTGCCTTGCCTAAATTGGCGATTTTCTTAGAGTAGTGGTTTGGGCCAATGCTTTCAAACTCTAATCTGCCTACAAATCCCCGGGGAGATTTTGCTAATATACAGATTCTGATTCAGCAGAACGAGTTCAGGAGCAGCAACCTGATTCAGTAGCTTTGTGCATTTCTAACCAACCCATGAGGCTGGTACCCAACTATGTAAGAATGGCACAGTTTGAGGTTAGAACCCACATCTCAGCCTTGACTGCACATCGAAACAGCCTGGGAAGCTTTTAAAAATACCGATGCCCACATCACACCTTGGAGATTCTGATTTCATTGCATCATGAGAGAATAGTGGTTCTCTTACCAGCATTTTATCTTTTATTTGAGACAGGAGTGCTATGTTTTAAAAGATGCTCTTAGTTTTGCTTCTTGCAGATGGGAAATGAGGCAATGGATGAAGAGGTATAGTTAGAGGACCCTCCAGGTTCCTAACACTGATTATTCATGACACCCCCGGAGGCAGGTGATGGGTGGACTGCACTCACATCATGGTCTTTAACATAAACAGCTGGAAGCAAGAACAGAGTAAGAGTAGCAGCACCAAGGTGATCATTTAGAGCGAATTGTGACAAAATGTATGCTGATGGAGGCGATGAGAAATTATAATCAGGAACATCACCTTTCTGTGGCATCAGCTTTGTGGATTGTCATTTTTTGGTTGAGAGGATCTGAATTGGGAAACCTGGGGCCATTGAAATCCAACGGTGTCAAACCTTTAATCAATTACACATAACAAGCAATAGTATGGATCAGGTGTTCAATGATTGCATTTATTAGAGAGGAGCAATTGATTCCATGTTGGCGGAAATGTGGCCATGGTTTTTCGGGGTCTCCTGCTAAGTGTGATCAAACCAAAAGAACTACAGATTATTAAATCCAAATCAATATTTTTGCTGGCAAAAGCAAAGCATTCAGTGAGGGGGGGAAAAAAGGTATCCTCTTTTCAGAAGATCTCAGCCTCATGTATTATTGATGCAAAGATGATCAGATAAAAACTGGAACTTGGCAAGCTGTCAAATAAAAAATGCAGAGTGAATCAAAAATTTATAAAACAGTATTGAGTTATTACAATTCTATTATAGACACCAGTAATCATTTTTACTGAAACAAACCTCTTCTGTGGATGTACAGCTGGGATGTTAGGGTACAAGGATTTAGGATTTGACCTCATTTGGGGGGAGAGAATACCACAAAATTAAAAATTAAATGTGAAGAGCAAATGATTTAGTCACAGCTCAGTAGATGATTGAATAAAAACAATGGAGTTTAAAAAAATTATGGCAGTTTTTTCCTTCTTGGGCTGCATTTTGCTGACTTCCTTGAAAAATTACTGGCATTAGATTCAGAGCAGGATGAATTGCTTTACAGAATCTGTAAACTTAATTTGTGCCTGTGCCAAGCACACACACAACACAAGACATTGGGAGGAAAAATGACTTGGTGAGATATTTTGTCACTTATGGATTTTCTTTTATACAAAAAACCCCAACTCTATAGTTTTATTAGCTATCTCAACTTGTACAGGAGTCCATCTCCCTCCCTTCTCGGGACTGAAGCTCTGACAATGCCAGAAACATATTCCAGAATGGAGAGATGGCTGTCACCATTCCTAAATATTCTGGAGATAATTGCCAAGCAAAGTTTGAGCATCTTGACATAAAACATCCCTTCAGTTCCCAAGCCAATTTGCCTATCCAAGATCAAATAAACAGCTTTAATTATAAAATCACACATACTGATAGGTAGTCAGCATTAGGAAAATGACACCAGGATTCTTTAACAAGGAGGCCTGTTTTCTGTCCTTGGCTTTTTCTCAGAGCCTGGGCAGTGAACAGAGAAGGATGCTTGGAGCTGAAAACAACTTTGAAGCAAGATAAATCTTCAGCACAAACATAAACATCAACCCTTGGGATTTCCCACTTTAGAACTGAGTCTGAAACTTAACCTTATTATACTGATTTGAAAGTTAAATAACTTTGTCTTTAAGAAAGAGAATTGACTCCACTTAAATAGACTTGGATCAAGAGGCAGAAAGGGAAACAGGTTTTGCTTAATCAGACCCAGTGCCATAACTGGTTTGGTTCTACCAGTGATCACACAGTGTGGTCAACTTTAATTGGACTTCGATTGGCAAAACTTGCACGTGATTTACATAGTTGCCAATTAGTCTTAATGCTGCAGGCTGAACACCTCAGCTCAAGTGATGATGCCCAGAAAACCTGTGAGACAAGATTCATCAATCCCTGTGCACAAAAGAACACAAAAATCAGATACTCTACAGTGACCTATAAATTATGTCCAATCATTATTTTTTTAACTCAGTGTTTCATTCATGTCTCTGTGGCTGTTTTCAAAAACACAGAGACAAGGCAAATGCAAGGGGGCTTTTCATTTTCCACCTAAAACCAACTTGAAAAGTTTCCCATGACATTTGCATTTGTCTTGGCTAACTGATGAAATGCTCTGTTGTGTTCCTGGTCCCAAGATTAGTGCTTAATTATGCAGTGCTGGTCCCCCCAGTCACTAGACTAGGATACTCGCCACAAGCCAGATCAGACCTGAAGAGCAATTGAACTGTGAACTCTCCAGAAAGAACAAACTCGTTGTATGAAATAGGCCTGCTGTGGGTGGTGTGTTCTGTGTGCCACTTGTCAGAGTTGTCAGGAAACCAGAAACCACCATGAGTATTTCACACAGAAGGGATTTAGTACAAGGAGTTGGCAACATGGGAATAAATAAGGGGCATCGGCCCTTTTGGACAAAAAAGAAATCTCTAGAGTGACATGCTTTCAAACTGTACACAAGAATTTAGTCAGCTTAGCCAAACACCCTTCTTCAAATTGCATTTCAGCCATTTGGATGCCCTGACTCGCATCTTTAGGGAAGTATAAAATCTCTCCTCATTTCCTGTCATCAATTGCAGCATGGAGCGGCTGAAAATTGTTCAGGCAATTACTGTGTTTTACCAACTGGGTGCCTTTGGCCATAAGGCGCCTTTGGGGTTTGCAACAGCTCTGCTGTCATTTCCCTTCTTGGGCAGATCCTGGTACAAATTGCTGATGGCTCCAAGAATGCGTCCCCTGTGCCCCCTCTTGCTCATGGGAGGGAAAGTCAAGGTTCTGCAAAAATGTTGCTCACTTTGAGAGGTGTATGGTGATGGTGGGGGTGCAGGGAGGCGGTGGCAGAAGAGGACAGAGACAGAGGCGATCAAGAGGTCGCTCTCCTCCAACACTCGTCAAACCACCATGGTGATTCTACCCCCTTATTATCTCTCCACTGCACCCCCTTCCCTGTCTCCATGACTGTCCCCACCATTTCCTTCAGGCCATTTCATTACTCGGCTTAATATCACAATGACCTCCTAACCAGTTCCTCTGCCTTCTGCAGGACTGAGGTTCTAGTTTCCTTGTTGGTTATCAGTAGGGGTAACTCTCAGCTTCTAGGGTCTCCCAGATTTCTTGACTCATGACTTCTTTCTACCCATTCTTTTTCCCTTTTTCCTTTCCATAATTCCCCATAACAGTGGTGCGCAACCAGGGGCAAACTGCCTCTCCCCCATGCCCACCGCTAAGAAGAAGCAGACATTTGGAAATGGATGAGAGTCTTTGGGGGTTTCACAAGTTGCGGGGGGGGGGGGGGGGTCAGGCTGGCATTAAGGTAGCAGGAACCAGAGACCTGGATCCCTAGTGCACTCACCTTCGATTACTGTGGTAGCAAAGCACTGCAGACAGCAGCTTAAAGCAACACAATTTATTATCTCATAGCTCTGAAAGTCAGAAGTCTGATAAAGTTCTTGTTGGGCTAAAGTCAAAGTTTGAGCAGGACTGTGTTCTTTACGGAGCCCTGGGGGCGGCACCCCCCCTCCAAGCTCAGACAGGTTGTTGGCAGAGTTCAGTTCCCTGGAATTGTTAAGACTGGGGTCCCAGTTCCTTGCCAGTTCTCAGCTTCTAAAGTCTTCATTTTTCTTGCCTCATGACCCCCTTCATCTTCAAAGCAGGTAATACTGCGTTGAATCCTCACATTTCTTGTCTCCTGCCTTCTCTTCTGTCACATCTTTCTCTGATTTTTCTACAATTCTCTTCCACGCTAAGGGGCCTATGTGATTAGATTGGGCCCACCCGTGTAGACAACCCATGATTATCTCCCTATATTAAGGTCATTCGCTTTAATCTGGTCTGCAAAGTCCTTTTTGCCATGTAATGTAATATGTTCACAGATTCCAGGAATTAGATCATAAACATCTTTGAGGTACCATTAATCTGTCAACCCCAGCTGGGATGATATCTACAACAGAGAATTGTTCCATCCAAAATGCCAATAGCAGCCCCATTGAGAACTATGGAGCGGGTGATCTTTCTAAAATGCAAATCTGATTCTGTGTCTTTCTTGCTTTACAATCCTTCAGGGAAACCTCAATATAAAATTCAAGTCAAAACTTTGGTATGCTTTCAAGAATGTTCTTTATGATTGAGTATCTCTCCAACTATCTAGTTCACTCATCACTATTCTGTCGCTGCCTCTTGGCTCTAGATACACTGAACAGTTTTCTGACAATCCGGTGTGTTCTCTTACCTCTCGCCCTTTATGAAGGCTCTTTCCACTACCTGAGACACTATCCCCCCAAGCTCTCACCCACCTCTCTTAACTAAGACCAACTCAACTTTCAGGTCCACATGTTTAGGATGATCCCTTGGTGACATGACATCATTGCTTGCATTTGTCATTTCATCACATGGACCTAAAGACAGTTTCTCTCCAGCCAAGAGATCACATCAACCAAACTTCCAATGAGAACTAAATTTTATTTTTCAAAAATAGGGGGAAGTAAAGAAAAAGTAGCTCAATTCAGTCCAATATTAGAAAAACTCACTTTAAAAATTCTTTCTGGGGGCCTTCCCTGTGGCGCAGCGGTTGAGCGCTGGGTTGCGAAGCTGACCGCAGTCTCCGCAGCGCCGGTTCAATCCCCGGCTGCTCCCCGGCCACCGGAGGAGGGTCCCACATGGCGCGCAGACCTCTCCTGCCGCCCGCTGCTCCCCTCAGCAGTGTACTCAGTCCTTCTGCCTGCTCTGCTCCCCACTCTGGCTCTGGTGAATTCTCTCACCCTCCCGTGCTTCTGACTGTACCCAGTGCTTGTATAAACAAAACAAACAAACAAATAAATAAAACATGCCTCTATTAAAAAAAAAAATTTAAAAAAATAAATAAAAATTCTTTCTGGGCCTCCCTGCTGGTGCAAGGGGTTAAGCACTGCACTATGAAGCTATCTGCAGCCACTGCAGCACGAGTTCGATCCCTGGCCAGGGAGGTGACCCACATGGTGCAGCAGACCTCTCCTGTCTTGCCCACTGCTCCCCTCAGCAATGTATTTCAGTCAGTCTGCCTGTTCTGTTCCCCCACTCTGTCTCTGGTGGATCCTCTCACCCCCTGTATCTCTGGCCTGTACCCCAGCTCTTGTGTGCATGAATAAATAAATCTTTAAAAAAATAATAAATAGGGCCTCCCCTGGTGGCGCAGCGGTTGAGCGCTGGGCTGTGAAGCTGCCGGCAGTCTCTGCAGCTCCAGTTCGATCCCCAGCCACTGGTGAGGGTTCCACATGGCATGCAGACCTCTCCTGCCACGCCCACTGCTCCCCTCAGCAATGTACTTCGGTCCTTCTGCCTGTTCTGTTCTTCGCTCTGGCTCTGGTGAATTCTCTCACCCAGTGCTTGTATAAATAAATAAATCTTTAAAAAAAAAAAAAGGTACTTAAATAACTAAATAACTAAATAAAAATGCTTTCCTAGGACCTAAGGCCTAGAAGACAAGAGAAAGAAATAACAATGATAATGGACACCATCTCTCAAGCACATCAGCACATGAAATTTCTGGATATGATGTTACTGGCCTCATAATCTACAGCTGGTAAGGACCAGCTCCAAGACCAGAGCTGGAAGTCTGTCTTGGAAATCCAAACTCTTGTTCACTGGGCAAAATACCAGAGGAGGGATCACACAAACCCAAGGTGTCTCCAAATTCACATTTAGCACTAAGACAAAAGAGAAGCAGAGCAAGTTGAATTCAGCAGGATTCATTCTCCTTTAGATTCTGTGTCCAACCAGAATTCAACTTAGCACAAACTTGAACTCCACTTGGGAGAACTCAACTCCACCCAGTCCTGCTGCTGTTATCATAAAACAAAGCACGAGCTATGGCAAAAGTTTTCGTAATTTTGTTATAGCAAATTCTCAGCTAAATTTCACTGTCCTCAGAAATGAGCCGTGCTTAACCAGTTCCACCTTTGGATGACTCTCAGAGGCAGGTACATAACAAGAAGATCCATGAGACTCATTCTGGCTGCAGTGGGCTCCTTGAAACAGAAGATTTTGAGGGATCATTAAGGCAAGCAAGACATCATTACTAGCAAGTCAGGTTGACCTGCAGTTGAGGTCTGGGCCTGCTGCCTGTCAGTTGTGTTTCAGAGAACTTGATATCTCCATCTCCTGGTTCCTTTATCTGAAAAATGGACATAAGTACATCTCTCACAAGGTAATTGTAAACACCAAATGAGGGATCATTTGCGTAAACACCTAGTTTGATAGTTGATCAATATTGGTGAAATTTGCCTTTCATCAACAGGGCTTTGGTTTGTGATGTGTTCCTCTGCATGACTTTTCTCCTCAAGGAGATGATAAATTCCTTATGGGAGAGACACTCTTTTATTCCTGTTCTATACACATCACCTGTGAGCAGGTAGTACTTGATGTGCTAATGCAGTGGGCTAGTTGGGCTCCACAGGGAGCAAATTAAACAAACCAGCAGGCATATCCCCTCATCTCAACCACATAACAATAATGTGGAAGAACATTTCAAAGGCTGGACAGGTAGACATTCAAGCTAACAGATCCAGTGACATAAAAGACAAGTCTATGGATATGTACATAAATATTCTAATCCCACCTATTAAAATTCTGTTAATGGAGATAGGAGGTTAGCTAAGAGGGTCCTTTCCTTTACTGCCTGATCTGGGGAACCTTGTCCTCTCTCAACCCCTTTAACAAGGAAAGTTAAGGTAGCTGCATTGCAAACCGCATGATCCCTTCACCAGCTGCAAGTTATGATGCAATTAGTCACAGAATGAAGTGCTGGGCCATCCGGCTCTTTCCCTTGGGAAACAGTCTTTGTCCATTCAGGTTGCTCTAACAAAAATAATATACACTATGGGGCTTACAAACAGCAATTTTTTTTTTTAACAGTCTAGAGTGTGGGAAGCCCAAGATCATGTCATTGGCAAATTCAGTGTCTGATAAAACTGTCTTCTCACTGAAATAAGATGCAAATGAGAAAGATGTCTCTTCAACAAAAAATATTAATTCCATCATAAAAACTCTACCTTTATGTCCTAATCACATCCCAAAGACCCTACCTCCTAATACCATTCACTTGAGGGTTAGAATTTCGATATAAAAGGGGGAGGTAGAGATACAAACATCCAGTCTATATCAAAATGTGAACCTAGAAATGCTAGGAGAATGAAGCAATGCCAAATGCAAGTTAAAATTGAAAGAATACCATCAAGAGGCAGATTACCCTACAGTAGGGGGTAAAAATTGGATCCAGATGGTCTGGATCCATATACCAACTCTGTCAGTTTCTGCCTGTATGATCTTGGACAAGGAACTTGACCTCTCTGCACCTCAGTGTCTTCATTTGCAAAATGGAGATGATAATAGAATCTTCCTTGTGTGGTCAGTGTAAGGATTCAGAGAGTAAATAACATGAAAAGTACTTGGAATGATGGCTGACATATCATCAGTGTCATGGAAGTGGGGCAAGCATGATCAGGCCGACTCCAAGATCAAGGCAAGTTCTCAGCCTGTGCAGGCCATCATGTGCAAACCGAACCAGAGAAAAAACAGGAAGCTGATCAGTACTGAGGAAGAAGGGGTATGTGCTGCAGGAAGTCATGAGTCACACAGAACCCCTAACCTGCAAGGGCAATATACAAAATACAACCTGTCTTCAAGCTAACCCTATTCTAATCTCCTTAAAATAAACTCCCTGGAGGATGGTCAGCGTGACTGTTGTCTGAGCTGGACAACAACCTGAAGAACTGGAAACTTACATAATAAGGATGTTGAATAAGCAGATTTATGTCTTTACTCCTAGGACATTATGTCTTTATTCCTAGGACATGGAAATGAGGTATCCCAAATTCTTCAGTAGAAAACAAAATAACACTCTGAAAAAACCCACAGCATGCCCTTACCTCATCATGAGTTTCTGGTAAAATCCCCAAGTTGGCACCTTTCACCAGATGAGACTTCTACATCTAGCAAAGTGATAACCCTTATCGACGAGGCAGAGTCTGAAGCAAGGAACGTCTTGCAGCTCCGATAAGCTCCAAGGCTCAGGGCCAGGGTAATGGACCATAGGCGATGGAGCAGGGGTCTGCCAAGCTCAATAACACGGCATTGTTGCTGCATTGGAAAATGTTTTAATTTACATTTTCAAGCACAAAATATTTTCCCCTCATGCTTTGGCTAAATTAGGTAGTTAAAGTCTGTGAAGTGGCAGTAATTGGAAACAATGGATTTTATATTTGACATTTATTATTTTAGTGGAATCTGTTTTACATTTACATCAAACATCCAAGGACCCCTGCAGAAGTTTCTTTTGCTATTGCATTACCATTTAGTGCTAATAATGCACTTTGAATCCCCAATTCTCCATTATAATTATACCGTTCAGATGGAGAAAGAGATCGAGTAGAGATAAACCTTAAATGGAAATTGTACCCCCCTGCTTTCCTCTCCTTTGGTTGAATTTTCATAAGCTGATAATTCGTTCACTATATTTTTATCCTAATTCTTTATAGGTTCATGTTATTCTCTTATTGCTTTCTATAATTTGATCTTACTTCACCAAAAGCCTACTTCAGGGCAAAGATCATGCTTTATATCCCCATGACATTTGCTTGGAATCTGAGCACATAATAAGGATGGAGAAACATTTGGTTGACTATTCAAAACATTAGTGTTACAGGAAATGGAGTCAAACCCAGGGCGGGGTAAGGGGTGAGGGAAGTTAGAAGGGTAAAATTCCAGTTTGGTAGAAGAAAAACTCTTAAAGAGCTGCTCAAGATGGTGGCCCTTTGTCCCTGATAGTATCCAAATAGAAAATCAATGCTCATTACATAATGAGGAAATAAATAAATAAGCTTTCTTTCTAGGTCTTCGAAACCAAGATGAGATCTAGAAAGAATTAGGTTTGAACCGAACCCTAGCTCCAAAGCTTAAATTTGTGCAGCCAGGGACAAGTGACTTAGTCTCTCTCAGCCTCAGTCTCCTTATTTTGCAGTGGAATGTGTTCTACTCATGATAAATGAGGGAACATATCTAGGTAACGAACTTGGTATCTGTGGGATCCCCTATATTCAGTGGATTTTCCTCTTTAGGCAGCCCACTATTTTTATGGTAGAGGAAAGTCAAAAAATAACATTTCATTCTTGACTCTGGAGAAATATAGACTGGGCAATGTTTTAAAATAAAACTCAAAGATAACCACTAGAAATAAAAATAGAATGTATATCTTCCAAGGAGAAAGGAAAGTGACACAGAACAAAGGAAAAAGGAAGAAATCTGAAATAACAGAAACTGTAAAGTAAAATGGCATAACAAAAATAACCACAATTCCCTCATGCAAATTAATATCTCACACAGTAAAGACACCCCATACTTTACCTCCTTTCCTTCTTACAGTGCCAGAGGTGTTGGCATTATCATCAGGCCCATTCTACAAGTGAGAAAACAGAGGTTTGGGAAAATAAAAATTCCTAAGGGCCTCCCAGGTGGCGCAGGTGGTTGAGCGCTGCACTGTGAAGCTGTTTGCAGCCTCTGCAGCCCGGGTTCGATTCCTGGCTGGCCAGGGAGAGACCCACATGGTGCAGCAGACCTCTCCTGTCATGCCCGCTGCTCCCCTCAGCAGTGTACTTCAGTCAGTCTGCCTGTTCTGTTCCCCACTCTGTCTCTGGTGAATCCTCTCACCCTCCCACACATCTGTCGGTACCCCGGTTCTTGTATAAAGAAATAAATTGTTTTTTTAAAATTCCTAAACTTATCCAAGAGCTAATAAATGTGAATGTAGCCAGTCTAACCTCCATGTGCATATTCCTAAGTGTTACATCACCATACAGGGCCCAGAGAAGGATGCATCTGTCTAGATACCTCAAATATTGGTAGGAAAGAATGGATCATAAATAAATGAAAATATTAAAGTATTTATCTCTAGTTAAAGGAATTATGAGTGCTCTTCATTTTCTTTTTTAAAAGTTTTCTATATTTTCAAAAATTTTCCAAAATGGGCACCTATAATTCTAGGCAAATGAAAGACTTTATAATTGACAATTCATTGTTGCTCTTTTTGTTATACCAAGAAGCCTTCCGTCATGTTATACCAAGAAGCTTCCTTCTTGAGCTTTTCATGGGATTTATGCTTCCTGGGGGAAAGTGTTTCCGACATCTCCTTGTTATTTCTTCTAGTAGAGAGAAAATTGAAGCTAGCCAATGAAACTGTTTTGTCAATATATCCTATTTGGATTTTAAAATGTAAAAAGAGGGCCTCCCCTCGTAGCGCAGCAGTTGAGTGCTGGGCTGTGAAGCTGCCCGCAGCCTCTGCAGTGCCGGTTCGATCCCCAGCTGCTCCCTGGCCACCAGAGGAGGGTCCCACATGGCGCGCAGACCTCTCCTGCTGCCCGCTGCTCCCCTCAGCAGTGTACTTCGGTCCTTCTGTCTGTTCTGCTCCCCACTCTGGCTCTGGTGAATTCTCTCACCCTCCCACGCTTCTGACTATACCCAGTGCTTGTATAAATAAATAAATAAATCTTAAAAAAAAAAAAAGAAAGAAATCACCAGAAAATATCCTCTTTTTTAGTTCGACTCTCCCCCTTGAGACAAGGAAACTGAGGTCTTGAAAGCTCTCTGTCATTGGTTCCAGCATGAACTCCCTAGACCAAGCTCTGTCTCTCACCTGGATTTCTCCCAACTAATCTGACTTGCACCCAATCCAGCTCCCTAAATCCACTTAACTGCCATTCTGATCGCCCCTATACTCTCTCTCTTGTGACATGATATTATTATTAAAAAAAAAAAAAGGGAAATGATGCCACTTGCAGCAACATGGATGAGCTGGAAGCAAAATAAGCCAGGAGAAAGATAAATGCTGGATGGTGTCACTTACATGTAGAATATAGAGACACCAGACAATGGGTCAGAAAAAGACAAACATGAAAACCAACCTTTGAGAGCTGACACTGGATCTGAGACATCTGGAGGCAGAGAGGGAGAGAGGAGGGAGAGAAAGCAGGGAAGAGCACCATGGACTATGGTGAAGGACTATGGGTATTTTGGTGGTGGGAGTGCTATTGTGACTATACCAAAAGGGGAGAAATTCTACACTGCCAAAACACTTATAAGGTCAAATTTTTTTAAGTTACAATTTTACAGATATGAAAAAAAAATTTTTTTAAAGATTTATTTATTTATTTATACAAGTACTGGGTATAGGGTGAGAGAATTCACCAGAGCCAAAGTGGGGAGCAGAACAGGCAGACTGTCGAAGTACACTGCTAAGGGGAGCAGCGGGTGGCAGGAGAGGTCTGCGCTCCATGTGGGACCCTCGCCAGGTGGCCGGGGATCGAACGGGCGCTGCAGAGGCTTTGGGTAGCTTTGCAACCCAGCGCTCAACTGCTGCGCCACCGGGGGAGGCCCTGAAAAAAAATTTTAATAAAAATAAAGAACCATGTTTTTACCACGTTTAACAAGGCCCCCCACTGCATCCCCTTCCCACAACATTGTCTGAGTCACCCTCTTCAATTCTCAAAGCTCTAACTGCACTGTTCTTCCATTTTCCAAGTGTGGCATTCTCTCTGCCACCAAAGCATCTTCACACATGCCCTTTTCTTCAACCTGCCATTCACCTAGATGATTTCCACCCACAAGCCTTCCCAGTCAAAGTTGGATCCCTTCACCCACCATTCACATGTACTTCCCAGCACACATCATGGTGGCTGCTAATATTACATTTCTTTGCCTGTTTCCGCTCCCTCCACCCCTACTGGATTATGAATGTAAGAAGCCGGGACTTATAAATTTCATCATCATTTCATCACCAGCGCTAACCCCACGCCTTCCACAAAAGATTCCATCAACATTTGTTGGATGCATGCATGAGTGACACAATAAGTCAATGACAAAGCAGGATCAGTGCTTCATCCCACATTATTTCTTTTATTTTTGGTGTGGGAATAAAAGAAAGAACAGACAGAGTCCCAGGAATTTGCCCACCCTATGTTGTCTAAAACTGTTTATTTCTTTCTCACCTACCTTCCAAACATACAGTTTTAGAACCAGTTGGAATATCAGATCAATAGTTAATGCAAGCTTTTCATTCTCTATCAAATAAACATGGGCCCAAAGAGGTTATGTTGTTTTCTCAAGAGCAATCAGTAGTGATAGAATCAAGACCCAGATAGTGAGGGTCTCCATCTCTGCTTCCTAGAGAACCGACTGTCTCTTTCATACACACTGCCTTCACCCATCAGTGGCAGCTCCAGCCAAGCACTTGTTTTTTTCCCAGGCTTAAACTGCCAGACCAGGTCCCTCTGATATGCTTAGTCCTCTCTTTCAACCTTCAATCACAGTTTCCCACTGAACTCCTTGATCGTACTTAGAGTCACAAAATGACTTACTTGTATCTCAACTGTTTCTTTGACATTCTGAACTCTCAATAATCAGCCAGTGACAAAAATGTGTCCAATACTCCCATATCTTCAGAACTAAGCTGGTATGATAAGGAAAAACAAGGAAGACACAAACGTCCTTCTGACCCTTAAGAAACAAAAAAGCAATTTGAGCAAGTAGGGTTTACACACCGAACACTACTAGAGAAAAAAAAAAAAACAGAAATGATAGTAATCAAGCTTGTGAGATATACTCTGAATACTATAGAAATTCAGTCAAAGAGAGATGAAGAGGTTGACACATGAAAGGTAGAAGTTGATCTGGAGCTTGAAAGAAGGGAGAAGCTCAGATCTGCAGAGAGGAGACAAAAGGCAAACATCTTCAACAAAGGGTAATTGCTCAGGAAGCATCATCAATAAATTTTGCAAAACATCCACCAAATAGGAAACAAGGCCAGGTATGGGGATGTGAAGAAAAATAAGGGAACAAGTTCTTTTCTAAATCCTTTGGGGTGAGCTGCCAGGCAAGTGAGGGATGCTCGAAATGTAGGAGGATAGATGCTCAAACTCTGTTATGACAAGTCGACTGCCCAGGTGTCAATATTAATAGTTAATAATAAAATTAACCCTTACTGAACTCTGGCTGTATGTCATCACTGTGTGAAGTGCTTTGCACATAGCATCTCATTTACTCTCACTTAACACACCCATTATCACTATGAGAATAAGTAGCACTATTATGCTCACCTTGTGTATTAGGAAACTGAGGTTTTGATAGAGTAAATAACTTGCCAAAGAGGATTACATAGATGGATAGCAATCGAGCCAGAGTCTCCACCCAAACTGCCTGACTATGAAGTCTGAGCAAAAATAAAAATGACTCAGAAGTTTCCAATGCCATTTTTAAATACCTAAGTAACATAGAGCATGAACTCAGAAGACTATCCATTCAACCTATTATGTACCATCTGAAGGAATTTTATTGAGTTGTGCAAGAATAGAAAGATGCAATCAGTTCCCACACCATATGACTTTAAAATTATACTAGTTTAGGACCATTAAGTCATGACTAAAAGGGAAAAAAACTTACAGTGCATCTGAGTTGGTGACTCAAAATCTACATGAATTCTGCTCCACTCTTTCCCCATCACGATTTTTATTTTTCCTTCTGATGTCAGTAGCAGCATTTTAGCAAGCCCATTACATGGAAAAGAGATAAAGGATATAAATTTCAGGATGGAGGGAAGGAAGAGGAAATTCAGAAAAATTGTCTTCTGCTCTCAGATCATGCTGGCCACCGCCTCTTCCGTCCATCTCAGGTAATGTGTGTTGACAATAGTGACACCTCCTGGCGAAAACAAACTTGACCTCCTGCAGGATTTCATTTTGCTCCTTCACTGCAAATTATTCTCGACTCTTTCTTTTGCCTCTAGGTGCAATTTTCTTTTCCTTATCTGGAAGCACGGATAGTGACACAGCCCATCCTCCACCTTAGAAAGCCAATAACCCAGTGGCGACCTGACCGCAGAACTCTGCTATGCTAAGCTCCTGAGTTTTATCGTGAACACGTCAGCATGATTAGCCCAAAGACCCAATTCACAGTCTTCCTACTTACCGCTGCATTAAATATAAATAAGGCAAACTAAATACCAGCTACTGAAAAATAGCTCAATTAAATCCAAAAATGAGCGAGCCTACAGTGCCCAATCCCCCGGGAAACATGTTGGTCTATACCCTTCTTTTATTGTAGAAGTTTTATTTATTTATTTATTTATTTATTTATTTATTTATTTATTTATTTATTTATTTATTTTGGTCTCAGACTTCTGTGAATCATTCTGCCACCACAAAGACTGGTAACTTGGTATTACTGTTAACCCAAAGCAGTAAAGAATGTCTTTAAGGAGTGTGAATGGTTTTATTTCCTTGCATTTGTGGAACATTATCCCAATAGTTACCTTGAAATAGTATATTGCAAAATAAAGACTTTTTTAAGATTTTATTTTTATGTAGAAGAACTGGGGTACAGGCCAGAGGTGTGGGGGATAAGAGGATTCACCAGGGACAGAGTGGGGAGCAGTGCAGGTGGATCTCCTGAAATATACTGCTGAGGGGAGGAGTAGGCAAGACAGAAGAGTTCTGCTGCACCATGTGGGTTAGCTTCCTGGCTTGGGGATCAAACTCAGGCCTCTTTGGCCCTTAGGGTGATAACACTGAGACTTAACCCCTAAGCCACCAGGAAGCCCAACAGAGTAAGACCTTTTGCCCTCTGTGAAGCAAATTGCTGGTCAAACACATTGTGGTGTGAAGCGCTGATATCCTCTCGTATTCTCAAATTTTGTAAAATAGTTGAGGGTTTCTGTGGTTCTCTCAAGAAGGAAGTCACTCAGTGACTCAGAGAAGATTTACTTTGAAACGGTTTACTAACTAAATTTGGTAAGTTTGCAGGTTGGAAAATATCTATTAACTTTCCCTTACTTACACTTTTATTTTGAAAAGTTTTTATGAGATATCTGCACATTATTTCTCCGGTGAACTTGTATCCCAAATTAATAAAAATTCAAACCATTGCTCCTTTCCACATCCAGTGACTCTTTTGGCAAATAAACCTTGGAGATTAGATTATGTCTTTGCTATGCACGAGCAGAAAACACTTGTATTAAAGAGAACAAAAACCCTTCAAACTGATCAAAAAGGAGAAGTCAGCTAAGTTGTGAAAGTTAAGTTTTTGCTTCTATTTTGTTTTGCAATGAGAATTATGGTTGTAACACCAACTTCTTCCTAACACAGTGAAGATTCCAAACACCGGCATTTCAGATCATTTCTGCAAAGGCAAACTGTGGTGGGGGTGGATGCTTCTTAAACTCTAAGCTTACTTTGAATCACATGTAAATGATAGGCAATGGGACTTAAAGAACAAGTTTAATGATTAGCACAGCATCAAAACAATAGATCTGAGACATGTCACAACATAATGTACAGATAATGAATATACATTTGAACTTCATCAAATAGTTGATTCACTTAGTAAACAATGAATAGTTTGTGAAGTGGGTTAAGCAAAATACTAAGTCAGGAAACAATGATAATCCCTGCCCTGAAATGAAAACAGTCTAGTAGGAGAGAAAGGGTTGTTTCCATAGTTTGGTGATTGTAAATAGTGCTGTAGTAAACGTGGAGTGCAAGTCTCCATTCAAATTAGTATTATTGAATTTTTCAGATAGATGCCTAGGAGTGGAATTACTGGGTCATAAGGCAGATCCATTTTTAATCTTTTGAGACACCACCATACTGATTTCCATAAGGCTGCACCAGTCTTCATTCCCACCAGCAATGTAGGAGAGTTCCCTTTTCTCTACATCTTCACCACTTCTTTCTGGTCTTTTCAATCTGGACCATTCTCACAGGTGTGAGGTCATATTTCATGTGGTCTTGATTTGCATTTCCTTAATGATAAATGATGATGAACATTTTTTCATGTGTCTGTTGGCCACCTGCATGTCTTCTTGGAAGAAATGCTTGTTAATCTCTACTCCCCCTGTTTCCAAGAACAATTTTGATGGAGAGAAAAAAAATTACATTGGATTGAAGTTGGTAATGAAGTAAAAAAACAGCATATGAAACAATGCTCATAATAAACATGTTTCTAAATGGGGAGAGAAAAATTTAATTCTCTAACCCATTGTCTGTCCATTTTATCTATTACTGAAGTAACAATAATATATTCCTGGAAAACCTTACTGGGGTTTCACTGATGAGACAGACAAGTTCAGAAAAACAATACCTAGTCTAAAATCAGTAGCTGTATCAAACCAAAAGCTCTTGAAATGAATTTCTTCAAGAATGTGCCTCCATGAAGCCTCTGCAGTGCGGAGGCAAGAATCCCACATGGCCAGGCAGACCTCTCCTGTCTCACCTACTGCTCCCCTCAGCAGTGTGTTTCGTCAGTCTGCCTGTTCTGTTCGCCGCTCTGTCTCTGGTGAATCCTCTCACCCTCCCGTGCATCTGACCTATACCCCAGATCTTGTATGCATAAATAAATGAATCTTAAAAAAAAAAAAAAGAATGTGCCTCCAGATTTGTTGAATTGACCACTAAAGAGATATACTGAATTCTCATATGTTAAATGACTTTTATCTTTTTGGTCCAGTGTGAAGAGTGTTTAAATTAATTCAACTTGCTTTAATTCACCTACTAACATAGTTATATCTTCCTGTCTAGTACATATTCTCGTTGACAAAAATGTGCTCTTCTTTAAAAATTTTCCATGATTGGATTCTCAATGTCCGATGTACTCCTATACTCTCACATCATTATTCTAAATTAGTGAGGTTTTGTTGTCATTGTAATCACTGCATTCAGAGATACATGAAAACAATTCTAAAAGTTCTGTTCATGATTTTGAAACAAAGAATAAAATGTAAAATTATCATTATCCCTACTACAAGGGTTGGCCAACAAAAGATCCTACTCCTTTCTTCTCTAGAAAGAAGTAAAAGTCATACAGATTTAAGTATGATAGTACAGATTTTTTGTTATATATATTTTTTGTTTTATATATATATCTGGTTTTAGCAATCTAGCCAAAGGGATATCTTGATGTATTCTCTTTCTGAACTTACTTGCCTAACTAAAACGACCTTGTACGACCAATAGCAGAATGTCATAGGAGGAAATTGGTCAATGAGAAGACTCATCTCCACTCTTCTGATCTACAGAATTTATGGAAAGGACATTAAAAATTCAGGGTTGTTTTTATTCTTTGGGGACCAAAGGTGAGAGCTCCTGGCACTGGTTGTGGGCAGGAATGTTGTGGTATTCATCTTGCTGAGCCCAAGGTGACAATTCATGACTTCTCCTTAAAGAGCACAGCTAGCAGCTGAAAATGAGGACACAGCAGTATCAGATCCTTATGCAGGAGGATGCAATCCAATGCCCAACCAACACCATCTACTTTCTTCCTGAGGAAGAATGTCCAGGCTCTAAGAGCTCATTTTTATGCCAAAAATGAGCAGAAGTGATGAACTAAAAGGTATCAAGAATTTATTTTCCTTTTTTAATAGTCCTTAAATTAGAAGGCTTATTTTCCCCTGGTAAAGCATTCTGTGCTTATTCTGAATGCTGAATTTGCAATGGGAAACTGCTTCAAATTTTACTATTTTAGTTTTCTGGAAAATTCACCTAAGAGGAACTCTTAATTCATGCAATGTTGGATCAATAAGATGACTGAAAATGTTAAAGAGGAAAAACCCTTCATTAGTTTGATTTCAAAGTATTTCACTTAGGTCACCAACACCATTCTGCACCAAACCTTATTGAGAGTTTAATATAGAAATGAAAACAGAGAACTAAACTGGAATTTCCCTACAACTTCTAGTTATGCTATATTTCTCCTCTTCTGCTGTCAGTTTAGGCAGGTATGTGAGAAGAGGGGAAAGGAAGGTGTTGTCCACCCTTGGACTTCAATATGTCCTTAAAATCCCTATAGAAACACTGTGACAAAGTGAAAGTCATTTGCTTCCTCATTGGAAGAGGACATGAGTCCCTGGGGTAATAAAATTCAACTCAATTCAATCCACAGCCCAAGGGAGGATATAGAATTGGATTCAGGGTTAAATCATTCAGAATTTAAATACATCAAATTCCTAATATCTTAAATGTCATGTTGATGAGTCATCCAGGCACGATGGTGTGGTAGATGAGATTAGAGGTGGGGATAGATGAGAGCAAAGGCATGACCTAATAGTCTGCAATTCCAGAAGAGTTCAAAGTGACCCCAAACTTCAAAGACAGAGAGGAAAATTGCTGCCAACGAAGATTCCAATAGGAACTGTTGCTTTTTGTCCCCACCTTTTATTTGTACTATTTTCTCTTTTTCATTAACTGTTTTCTAGTCCTATAATAAATTTGATATTCTGACTAGATATAAGATTTAGACCAGAAATCACTCAACAGAGTAAACACAGACACACATACTCACAGCTCAAGAAGACTGTGTGAGGATACCCATGTATTGTACTGAGGGGAAAGTGACTCATGAAGCTAAATCATGAGGATGGGTTCTAATCTCAGCTCTCCAGGGATTTAAATTGTACAATGAGGAAATGACTTGTTGGATAACTTCCAGAGTTGGTCTTAAAATTTAATTGCAGCATACCTAACACTTTTATAAAACATATACACTTTACTTATGTTTCTTATTCAAAATATTTTCCAACCTTTTTTTAAGGAAATGACAAAAGTATTCGTGTTGTAATTAATGGAGTACAAAAATATTGGGGAAACATGCCTAAAGGCTTAAACTATAATTCTATTACTAATATATTCCCTTGGCTAGCTTTTTGAACTCTGCTGCCTCTTGCCTTGCAGCTGTGTTTAATGAGTGGAGAGATTATTCAAATGAGCTCAGAGCGAAGCTTGATTTCTGAGGTGCCCGCCATCTTGAGCAGGCATCTTCTCTTACAGGCCCGCCGCCAGAACAGACCAGCTCTCGAGTTACCTGACCATGTATGTAGTAAAATAATTCTGTAGATACCATGTCATGTGACCAGATTTGGAGAGAAGCTACTAGGGCTGCTGTGACCACACAAAAGGACAGCAAAATCAGCCTTCTAGGTGAAAAATGGTGATGCCAACAGCAGCCTCTACAGTGCTTCAACTGTCAATTTGTCATGACCTCTCAGTGATAGAAACCGTTAGTGTCTAATCGTGAAAGCATGACATCACACCAAATAGTCTCCTTTAAAAGCACAATTTGTGAGGATATGGCCTTCACCCCACCTAATTGAAATGGAACATGCTGCAAAAGGGCAGGCCAATGTTTAATGACTTTAGGGTGTAAGAATAAGACTACTCATTTAAGATTTAAAAGTAAAAATAACTCCAGGGGAGAACCCCCTGAGATAATAACAAAGTTGCCAAGAAAATTTAATAAGAACTAATTTTGAAATGATAAGCATTCAATCCAATATGGTGGGATTAAGCAATAAGAATTCTTCCTGGGAATTTAGAGATAAGCATCTCATGAATAAGTAAATTCTGAAACAGGAGGCTACAGGGTGTTTATTGATTTCAAAATCATTTGTTTGAGAAATTGCCCTTGAGGAAAAGACTATTATGGCTGATAATATAATAGTTATATTCAGAGACAACCCACTTATTTGGCTGGTGGAGGAATATAAAGATTCCCACCCAATACAAAACTATAAGCAAAAGTTTGATCTGCAGAAACTCATTATTATAATTTTCCAATTCCTAATTCTTATAAGTTAATTTGCATATATAATATGTAAATAAAAAATAAGTAAAAGCTCAATAACCAATGTCCTCATTCTCTAAATATCAATACATTTGCTACAACTGCATTTTAAGGATTTTTTTAGGAAGCTGTAAATTCCATGCTAATTAATACCAATCCCTTACATGATCTACAGTTGTGTCTAAAATTTCAGATACTTTGAATTAAAATCTGGAAGAAATTTCTGAGGCATTTCAAAATTTCCCAAAAAATATATTTTTCAGTTTACCATTCTCATTGAATTAAAAAAAAATGCAATCACTTTTAATACTGGTGGAAGCACAAAATATTTTGGGGTGAATTCTTAGTTAACCAAAAAAATTTCATTGTGATACTTTGTGTTTTTCTAGTATTGGGGTGGGTTATTTACTAAATATTCCTCATGAAGAATACCTTTCCACCCTGACCTTCTATTGATAATTTAAATGTAATCCTGTGCCACTCCTAGTCTTCCATATCCTCCATGACCTATTTTTAAATTTTGTTTACTAGATGTAAGCTCGGTGTTAGCAGGGACCTTATTTGTCTTGTTCTGCTGACTCCCCAATACTAAAACACATAATATGATTCATAAATACATGTGAGATGAATGCAAACCTAATGGCCTTTGTTAACTTACCAGCTACTTTGAGAACACAGGAATTACTTTAGCTGCCTTTAACCCCTTGCTTTTTTCCTAATAGGTAGTAACCATTCAAATATTTATTGAATGAATGATCAAACAATTCCTGGATGCATTCTGATGATAAAAACCTTACAAACCACTGGATTTTAACCCTCACTGCCCCTTAGAGCCATCTGAGAGCTCTTTTAGAAATGCCAAAGGCCTTATCCCACCCTCTGACATTCTGATTTAATTGGCCTGGGAAGGGCTTGGGTATCAATATATGCTTAAGCTTCTCATATGATTCTAATGGACAGCCAACATTAAGAACCACTGCTCTAAATCCTACAAAAGAATGTCAAGTCCAAATAAAATGTTGAATTCCAAACAAGCTTTAGGCCATGATCATTGATTTAATTCTTGAATTGCTCTTCATGAGGAATTGTGAGCAAGTACCCTCTTTTGCAAAGACCTACTGAAAGAGAACACTTTGGGGGAGAAAGAAAACTACTTTGATGCCACACACTGAAGCAGGTGGCCTTTCAAAGCAAACACTACTAGACCCATCTACTGTTGACAATTTCTTCAGGAAAATCATTGCCTATAGCACGTGTGGGTCCCCACAAGTAGAAAAGGAAAATGTAAAATACATACATAAAGGTATTTAGTATCACTCTTGAAATGCTTTGGAGCCTAGAAGCCAAAGGGTGGATTATAGCTGGGGATTATTGAGAATGCACAAGCCTATTGTGCTCAGATTCAGCAGACCTGCAATGATTTAGGCAGAGAGGGTGTTTGTAAAGCAGGAGAAAGCCTGCCTAATTAGAAAACAAGGAATAGGAAAATAAATAAAGGGGTTGTACAAAGTCAGCTCCGGTTCTAATTTGCCTGGAGACATCTAACACTTGCTACAAAATAAATCGAATTTTTGCTGTATACATTCAATATTTGTTAATAAGCTGCCAGCTAGCATTTCTCTGTGTTTCCCGCACACACAGAGACTAGTGAGCACATTGTCAGGTTGGCACATTCAATGAGCTACATGGAGGCAACTCTCAGAGCAGGGAGGGCCAGCCTGGCTGGGGAGAAGACTCTACCCAGCTTGCAAATCAGGGAGAGGGGGTGGAGAGACAGCACAGGTGAGGTTCCTAGGCTTCCCGTATTATCTCTAGGAGGAAAATAATGATTTTTAGAGGCAATTTGACAGGGAATTTCTATCCTGCTCATCTGGGTTAGCGCTTCTGAATGTGATAAATAACAGGGCCTTCGGACAGCCCATTTTTTCTTTATTTTGATACCCTTACAGCAGTAATCATGCCTCTTGTCAAGTGTTATAAAGATAAAGACAAATGTTCCCTATTGCTATTCTGTCAATGCAGCTCAATCCAAGCCAAGAAAGGCGCCCCTGCCGGAGGTGTGGAGTGAACCATTTGTCTTGTCTCCGATGCAGACCGAGACACATCCTGTCCCAACACTATCATCAGGTCAGCAAACAGAAATCTGCTGCTGACCTTGCTGAGGCTTGCTTCGCCTGTTCCCGAAACTGCTTCCCCATGTGCCTTCCCTCTACACCAACACCGACTCTATCTGCCTTTTCTGGGACGATCAATTAGACCGTGCAAGGTATCCATGAGGTCATATAGCAAAATGATTCTTTTGTCAAATAAGATGGGCTGTGGCATCAGTGATTTTTTTTTTTAATCAGAAAGATTCCACTCAGTCGTCATTTATTGATGACAGCGATATTTGACAAACACAAAATGATTTCCAAAGATGTGGCTCAGGAACCCATCTGAAAAATTGTTTATGCCAAAACAGATGGAGTTTGGCTTAATTGTTGAAGTAAATTGCCATATGGAACAAAACACAGCTGATTATTGCATTAACACTAATGTTAATATGTTTCATCATTCTGCTGTTGTCACCAGACTTTAATCAATATGTTTATAAAGGAATTCAAGTTGTGGGGTTTGAGGCCCAAGGAGATTTCAGAGAGAATCTAAGCCTTTTACAGATGAGGAAACTGAGACCTATGGAGAAAGAATGATTTGTGGGTTTTGTTGTTGTTGTTTTTTTTTAATGGAGGATGAATGATTTGTATTAATGCATATACACACCACCTGAAAACAAAAGACGTTCTAGAAACAAGGCACATAAGGGTAAGACAGCCATAAAGAGCAGGGTCAATAGAATACAAGATAAAAAATACCTCTACTGAAAATGAGCATGACAGGTGGTTTTGGTGCAATTAGATGAAATAGACAAGGCTACCTAATTCATCAAGATTCTTTTTCATACTTAGCATTTTTCTTAGTTCACACCTAAGATAATATGTATCTTCTCTTCTTGAGCTTTTGCAATCATTTCTCACCTAGCATCTTCTTCCCAGGATATTCTCAATATAAAATAAAAACAACTGTGAATGGCAGAAGGAAAACAAAAATAAGCCATAGGAAGGGGTAAGCAGAAGAAAATGGTACATAAGAACAAAGAGATATCTTCCATTTCCAGGTATGGTGAGTGGAGTTTTTCCTCTTAGTTTTTCTCATAACTGTTGATCCTTCCCTGGTCCTCTTTTCTCTGTAAAGTGGGAAATGAATGGGAATTGATCTGAAAAGCTATTTCAAAAGTTATTACGGGATTGTCAGTAATCCTCTAAACCTAACCTCCATCCCTCCTGCCACCCCATACCCCCCACACAAAACCCTTTGAAAGGCTAGTGTTGGGAGTCTGAAGTGAGGAAACAGCAAAGCCAGTGGCCACCCCTGCTCCCACCCCAGCTCAAGGTCAGTGACCCAGAAACAAATGAGAGGAGGCCTCCAAATTCTGTGAAAGTAATTGTACAGGTGCATTGAATGGGTGTTTTGTTTCACGATCGGTGTTTTATCCCATCGAAGCAAACTTTGAAGAGATGTCCAAATCCTTTCATTTTCTCTAGATGCTGCCCCTGACAGAGTCCCCTCTGACAGTGCACATCACCTTTAATTTTCCCCTTTTGTTACTTTCTTTCCATCTTTCTTTGCTCATTTTCCAGTTCCTGCACCCTCCACATAATTATCTCTACAATTCTGTGCCTAACACACAAAAGAAACTCAGTAACTGTTCTCAAATTTATTGCATTTCTGCATTCTAAGTGTTAGGTTAGACAGTGCATGTTTATGTGTTTGTGTCTCCTCTCTATTTGTTAAGTATGAAGTAAAAGCCAAGCTGCTGTAACAAAGAGGGCTGTCAATATTGTGGCATACTAAAGCTCATTTTTCTCTCCTATAACAAAACAGTGGTCCAGGTTGGTAAGTAGGTCTGGTCTGCAAAGTTATCCTTAGACCGCAGCCGGTGGCTCAACTCTGCCATAATTATCATTTGCCTTCATCTCTGGATCTAAGAGGAGTCCATCAGGAAACAGGAAATGGAAAATAAGAGAGTGGAGAACAGGCAGCTTTCTTAGTACAAGATTCTTTCACTCACATCCCAATTGGTCAAGTTTTGTCACATGCCCACTCCTTAGCTACAAGAAAACCTGAGAAATTCCATCTCAAGCTGGACACCTGAGTGCCCAGATAAAACTTAAACATAGGCAGTTGGGGAAAGGAGAGAATTCTTTTGATAAAACCAAAAAAATTAAAAGGGAAGAGAATACGGATGCTGGAGGATAAGCTGTGTCGACCAGAGTGTGTATTGGAAGTAGGTGAAGTAAATGAAAGTACACTCTGGACATCACCAAATGTAAAAAATAATAGGAATATAAACTGTTTACTGAGATGATTGTATCTTATACCTAGTGCTTAAAACATTGATTTGCTCACAGATCTGTGGGTTAGCAGTGTGGGTCAGGCCCAGTTGGGGTGCTTCCTCTCTGCTCCACAGGTTGACACAGGCTCACTCATGCATCCACTGGCTGACAGCAGCCTCATTGGCGTGTCTTGTGATTGGCTGGCTGCTGGCAGTAATCAGCAGGTAAGCCTGAGCTAGTTTACATAGTAGTGGTCCCAGGGTTATCAAGGACAACAGGGGAAGATCCTGTGTGCAATACTTTTCAAGGTTTTTTCCCATCACATGTGCTAATGCCCCATTGGCCAAAGCAAGTCACATGTTCAAGTTCAGTTTCAAGTGGTAGAGAAATAGAGGCCACCTGGCAGTTGCTGCAAAGACACACTCCAAAGGGGCATGCCTATAAGAAGAGGGAGGTTTTCTGAGCACTTTTGCAAACAATCTACTACAAGAGCTAAATTAGAAGTGCAAAGAATGAAGAGCCAAGAATATTCTACAAAAGTTTATACATGAAAACACATTCTAAATTTGTCAGCAAATTTTTCAGAAAGGAGTAATTAAATATATATCATTGGTACTGTCATCAAAAGTGTAATCAAAACAGAATGAACCATTTACTCTTGAAGAATCGTACTCAAGATGCGCCTGTATTATTCCTAAAGAAACTTGGAGATTATTTCACCATTCTAATTCAGTTCCACAAACCTTTATTATATACCTACTATATGCTAAATCCTATCACAATTGTGTCAAAACACAAAATATTATAATATCCTGAGTTTGGACTTTGTTTTATTTCTTTTCCTGTTCTTGTTAAACAGTTAATAAAGTAAGTTTGGTGAGAGTATTCCAGTGTTTTTGGTAGGGGAACTGAGTAAGCAGGATGTTTTACAAACTTTCTCCAAAGAGACAGTGGTCAGAATCTGGACAGAGCCAGAGCTGTCTTTGCTGTGTTCTGGGGCGTTATTCTAAGAAGGAGGCAAGGAAGACAGAAGAGAAGGGACATTTTTATTTTAGGAATTTATAGGTGCAAAAAGAAGATCATGAAGCACTAGATGCAAGTTAGAAAATTAATTCTATGGAGGTAGAATAATCTATTAATATTATGCTTCTAGAAACTTTGCATCTCACTCAAAAGAAAAGCCAAGATCTTACCATGCCCTACAAGGACCTCAGAGCCCTAATGTCCTTCTCATCCTATCTCTTACCACCTTTCCCTCTCTCTGTACCCACCACGCCTCATTGCTGTTTCTCAAAAACACCAAGACATCTCAGTTTAGGCCTTTGTGCTTCCTGTTGCCTCTTGCTGAATTACTTTTCTTTCCCAGATCCCTGCAAGACTTCCCTCAAGTCTCAGCTGACACATGTCCTTACTAAATACACTACATGAAACACAACCTTCCCTCCATCTGTCCATTCTCTGTTCCCTTAACATATTTTGCATTTTCATCCTTAGTTCTTATCATTATCTGATTTGATATATATGTATTGTCTATTACTGGAATATAAACACTTTTGGACTTGATCATTTTTGTTGACTGTTTTATCCCCAGTACCTAGAGTAGTGTTTTGGGTGCATAGTAAGTGTTCAACAAACATTTGTGGAATGAATTATCCCCCATTGGCATATATGTATGTACCATATTATGGATATACTATGCATATATGTATATATGCAAGAATAATTGTTACAGTGAGGTTTGAGCTTCATTAATAATCTCTTCTCATTGTTACTCTAAGGTCATTTATGTATCTACCTGACTCTGATCATCTCTTTTGTTATCTTTTTGCATTAGTGTTACTGATTAGTTTCTGATATCTGTTTCTCACAGATTTATGAACTTTACCTTCTTTGGTCAGGTAGAACTAATTAAAGAGAATTCTCATGGCCTTCAGTTGCTTAAAATGCACCCTTTCAAGTAAAGAGAATACCTGTCTTGCAGTACAGAAATGCCATCCATAATAGTTGCTTTTATTGATCTAAATGGCTCCTTCTCTGTTTGCTATTACACAAACCCAGGCAATGATGAAAAGACAGCACTCTCTCTGCCACAGGTGCTGCATTACAAAATGCCTACCCCCCAAAACATTCCCACTGTACAGTATCTGTTGCAGATACACAATGAAGAGGTTCAAGTGTACTGCTCAATAGTTTGGTTTTCTGTAAGTAAAAGAAGGCTTGCAGATTATTTATTGCTTAGAAGTCTTTTTCTCCATTATATAAAAGCTATTTGTCGTGTGATTGTTCTCTGCTTCTAAAATATCCCCGCCTCAAACAAGTGGAGAATAAAAGCTGTTGGGCTCTCGCTCACTGAGGGTTTGCCATTTTCTTCTTTCATGCTTAGATACATGTGGCTTGCAGAGTGCAGGTGGATCACCACAGAGGGAATTCTATAGAGCCTGGAGGGGTGGACAGAAGGAACCAGAGCAGGGAGAAAAAAGGAACAATAAACAGGGAGAGAACCGATAAGACTAGCTCTCAACTCAAGTCCTTTTACTCCCAAAAACCGCTTCTCCAGTTTAGACAACAGTCTCATCTCTACTCTTCCAGTGGTCCTAACTGTTCCCCTTGATGCTAATTCCTCTCTACCTTTTGCTTGAAAGAATTAGCTGAATCTTTTTGCTAAATCACAAAGGGGATCCTATCACTTCAACAAATTTCTGTGCATCCTGTTGCTGGGACAGTCAACTCTGCCCCCTTTAGCAAAGCTCTCAACTTCTTGCTGATCTAATCCCAGATCACCGCCCAACTCCATCTTGCCATCCATGTCCTCATTCAGCATCAACTCTGCAGCTAAAGAAAGCTGCTGTCGTGTACTTTCTGTGGTTTCTTCCTCTGGCTCCTTTTGTTTCTTCCACCAAGAATTCCTTCCCCTGACACCCAGCCACTCCTCTATATCGAGGTCAAATAATTAAATTGCTTTCAGACCATAAAGCACAAAAGAAGAAAAAAACTTTCTGAGACTTGTATTTGCAGACACGCTTGACTTGCAGATGGCCCAGCCCCAGAAAGCAAATGCCCCTGACCACAAAGCAGGCTGAGCTTGAAGACAGCAAACACAGAGGAGGGGCTTACCCACAAGTGAGGGGCCCACCTACAGAAATTCAAAACTTAAGGAAAAAAATCTTTTCATACCTCCATATATGAAATGCCGTCGCTAGCCAATGAACTTCAGCCAAGTCCACATGTATTTGCCCTAAGTCACTTTAGCCAATAAAATTAAGGTCTTTGTTCTCAAACTCAGTCCCCAAAATCTATAACCTCTTCACTCTCCATAACTGTGGATCCAGATCTGCATTTACCTCCTACCCCATTGCTAATTGATTCAATATAGCTGCTTTCTTTTCTCAAAACCTGGTGCCCTGTCTATCAGCCTTTATGCCCACCAAGCAGTGAGCCCATTGCTCAGTAACACCCCCATTGCCCAACACATTTGACCTCTTTCATGAGATCTACCCTAGTCCTTTCAGTTGGAATTCTTCCCTGTCCCACCAAGCCCTCCATTTGCTCCTTTACTGAATATGTATCATATTCTCTTTGTTATTTGTACACAATTTAATTGTCAGATCTTTAAAAATGTATTCATCTCCATATCCCTTTATGGGGTTTGTAACTATGTGCTAGGCATGATTTCAAATGCTGCAGGTGTGTTGGTCATTTTCTTTAATCTTCATAACAATCCAACAAAGTAAATACTTTTATCTCCATTTTACAAATAAGTAAGCCAAGATGCAGGCAAGTTGGTGAAGAAGTTAATTTTTGGAGCTGGTCAAACTGACCCCAGAAGTCATACACTTATATACTACATTCTCTCTATATATTTTAAATTTAGCCAAAGAAAGCATTTAAATAGTTCTAAAGATGGGCCTCCCTGGTGGCACAGCGGTTGAGCGCTGGGTTGCGAAGCTGCCCGCAGCCTCTGCAGCTCCGGTTCGATCCCCGGCCACCGGAGGAGGGTCCCGCATGGCGCGCAGACCTCTCCTGCCACCCGCTGCTCCCCCAGCAGTGTACTTCGGTCCTTCTGCCTGCTCTGCTCCCCGCTCTGGCTCTGGTGAATTCTCTCACCCTCCCGCGCTTCTGACTGTACCCAGTGCTTGTATAAATAAATAAATAAATCTTTAAAAAAAAAATAGTTCTAAAGATGTATATAAAATGCTGTAAAAGTAAGTGATAGAAATATAAAGGAGTCACTCACCTAGAAAAGCCCAGGGAAGTTAAGGTGCTTACCCGAGATCACACCATGAGTTACAAGCAGAGACAAAATGAAATTTGGGTCTCCGGAGGTTGGTCTAGAGATCTCTAAACTAGATCATGGTTGTTGGGAGGTTCCTAGGGGCTGGCTGGGCAAGAAAAAAAGAGATGAGAAATGTAATTGAGTCTCACATAATTGTAAAAAGTAATGAGGAACTCAGGCAAAGATGAATCTCAAGATACTGCAAGCAAACTCCCCAGTAAGCACACCTCTGCAGATGAATTTTCCTAAGCACTAAAATGCAAAAAGTAATTCAGGTAAAAACAGGGACAAACTGCGGATGGACCGTACCAAAAGCAAACTCTTTTCAGTAGTGGGCATATGCTGAAAACTATGTTAATATTTGATGTAATTTAACCTTCACAGTCAACCCCTCTATTATTATCAGCCTCATTTTACAGAAAAGGGAACAGCCTCTGAGAATCTAAATAACTTTCTGAGGTCACAGAGCTGGTGAGAAGAGCTCTGGAATGCATATTCCAAATAAGTGAATTTTTCAAATAATAAAAGCTTATTCCTTGAAGCCCTAAAACCATTTTGGGTTTTGGCACTATCATATGTACACACGCCTCCCTACCTTCCAAAAGAATGAACTAGAATATATTTTAATCTTTTACTTGGTTCCCAAAGTCATCGTTGCGTGTCCCTATGCACCAACTCCCTTTAAAATGGTTATGAAGAGGCAATTATCCTGTGACAATGCCTCATTGAGGCAGGGCTGTCTAGTGTGTGACAATAAATGGTCTCTTAACTACCGCTTTCCTAGTCCCTTTGCCTGTTTTTATACTTCTCCCATCCTTTCTTCTTCAAAACATAACAGCTGTTATTTCTTGCAGTTATATGCCTTCAAAACCCCCATCTCTTTCTGCAAAGGACTGGGAAACCACAAAAAGGTCATTGTTAGAATATGGTAAAAAAAAAATTCAGTGAGAGCCTGAGATATTGCACCTCAAGTAAAGTACCTGAGCAGAAATGAAGCCCTGGTTTTCCTTTTTACTGGCCAACACCTTTTATCATTCAAACATTATAAAAGTGTTGGGGAGGGAGGAGCTGAGTGTGACAATATCACATTCCCATGTAATGAAAGATTTTTCAGGATGAATTTGAAAAGCAATTTATTTGAAAGGCAAAAATTCCATTGTAAAGGAAAAATAAAAAGATTTTAATAGGATTGTATTGTAGAAAATCAAATATTACTCCTAATCTTTATTAAATATTTAAAGAACTGATATGGTGAGATATAAAAACCTGAATTTTAGACCTAGAAATACCTCTTACAACTTTTTTAAAGATTTATTTATTTATCCATACAAGAACTAGATCAGGCCAGGGTTGTTGTGGGTGAGAGGATTCACCAGAGATAGAGTTGGAAACTGAACAGTCAGATTGACTGAAATACACTGCTGAGGGGAGCAGCGGGCGAGACAGGAGAGGTCTGCTGCACCATGTGGGTAGCTCCGTGGCTGAGGATCAAACTCATGCTGCAATGGCTACAGATAGCTTCACAGGTTGCATCTTAACCCCTTGCACCACCAGGGAGGCCCTCTTATAATTTCACTGTCTTCTAACAATGACTTTGGACAAATTCCCTAATTTTCTTAGACCTCCATTTTTTTTCATATCTTAAATTGTGGATAATGATAAAACCTATCTTATAAAGTATATAAAGTAACTGATATATGATAGTCAGCTCTAAAATCCCATAGAGTTGAGATCATATTCTAATTACTTGAATGCTATTACTTAAAAAATATGTTTAATCTCAAAGTTATCTCCCTGCTCTAGAATTTATAAGTCAAAATCATTAGCAAAAAAATTAAAGAGTTCATGCTGTCATCTTAGAAAGACTGAAGCTAACAGAATTTTATTCTCAGTGTTTCTATGACTTAATATGACTACTTATTTAAGCTAGCTAACTTAAACTTGATAGTTTGTTGCTAAGTATCTGTTGGATGGATGGATAAAAAAAAATACCCACACTTGAACACAAAGTTAATATTTAAAAGTATGGATTGGGCCTCCCTGGTGGCACAGCGGTTGAGCGCTGGGTTGCGAAGCTGCCTGCAGCATCTGCAGCGCTGGTTCGATCCCCGGCCACCGGTGAGGGTCCCACATGGTGCGCAGACCTCTCCTGCCGCCCGCTGCTCCCCTCAGCAGTGTACTTCGGTCCTTCCGCCTGCTCTGCTCCCCGCTTTAGCTCTGGTGAATTCTCTCACCCTCCAGCTCTTCTGACTGTACCCAGTGCTTATATAAATAAATAAATAAATCTTTAAAAAAAATTAAAAAAAAAAGTATGGATTTATGAATGGATGTGTATGTCACACACATACATATATATATATATATAACACCCTCCAGCTCTTCTGACTGTACCCAGTGCTTATATAAATAAATAAATCTTTAAAAAAAATTTTAAAAAAAGTATGGATTTATGAATGGATGTGTATGTCACACACATACATATATATATATATATATATATAAACACATACACATGTCTTAATCATTAAATTATTTTAAACTATAAATATTTGGAGTTTTTTTCTTACTGATGCCCAAGGACTTAAGCATATATTTTAATTCTATCAGAGCCTACTTCTTATTTGTATTAACTTAATTTCAGAGAACTATAGAACTTGACTTCTCTAAAACTGTTGGAACCCCTATCCATCACCCAGTAGTGTGGCCCCCTAAAAAAGAACTCAGATAAGGCAGCTATCTGGAAATGGAGAATTCATTGCTATTCAGTCCTAGAATAGTACCCATCCCTGCTGCTGCATAAATGTCATGGTCTCTTGAGAACAACTTGGAGATTTTCTGGAATATAAAAGAAACTGCATCCCCCATGGGATACAGGTCACCTGATTTAGAGAACCATGCAGTAGGGAGATCCCATAATCCCCCTCATATAAAATCATAAGCATACAAAATTAAAAAAAAAATGCTATGATTTGGAAAGAGGTCTATACTGACAAGGGTCAAATATTGGTTTTTTTCCCCATAATGAAATGTTTACCTCAAAAATCATCTACATTCTGTGCCTTAGAGGGGATATCTTTGGTGAAAATTATGCATTTATTGGTTTCAGTGTTCCACATTCTAAATTTGGCCCCAATTCTGAGATTTTAATTCTTTTTAATTATTATACACGATGTACATTATTGCCTCTTCTTTTAATGAATTTCAATATTGGCTGAGGTCAGTAACCAAGTGCCTATAGTTACTGTCTGCAAAGAGTAGGTTTTTGTTATTTAATCAGACTTTATTGACTATCTTCATGCCTAGTTCTATCTGAAATTCCATTTTATGGGTATTATACATTGTATGTATTAAAGTAGTGATTTGTTTAGATTTCTCCCTAAATTATTTGTGCTGCTGCATGAGGAAATTGAATAATGATTTTGTAATTTTCTTTATTAAAAATAACTCAAGCACTTGTTTGAAACTAATGGGAGATGAACCATCTCTAATTCAACATGTTTATCATGGATGCTTGGGGGGTAATATTTTAGAATCAAAATATTAAGAATAATTATCATTTCTTCAAACAATAGGCACACATGTGTGAGTGTGAGTGTGTGTGTGTGTCCAATTCAAAGAATGAAGATTTAATGCACTGGGTCCAAGAACTAGCACCAAAAATACGATAGTCCTCCATCAGTTTTCAGTCTACTTGGGGGGAGAAAGACATTTAATGAAGATGGTAGAGTATAAAAGAAATCTTTGAGAGGTTGGAATAAATACTGTAGAATCACTGAGAAGAGGGTAAATTTAATTTGTTGGAGGGCTCAGGAAATGCGCAAAATGATATTGAAATTAGAGCCTCCCTGGTGGTCTAGGGTTAAGTCTCTGCACTATCAATGCTACAGCCTGAGTTCGATCCCCCACCAGGGAGCTAACCCACATGGCGCAACAGACCTCTCCTGTCTCACTGGCTGCTCCCCTCAGCAGTGTATTTCAGTAGATCCGCCTATTCTGCTACCCACTCTGTCTCTGGTGAATCCTCTCACCCCCTACACCCTGGCCTACACCCCAGTTCTACACACACACACAGACACAAGATACAGACACATTTTGCAGAGGAGTGAATAGCTTCAGCTTCCAGGAGCGTTCCATCTTCATTATGGTATTTGTTTCAATCAGCTTTAACATACGTCATTCTTTGTATTAGCTGATCTGACTAGTTTTAAAGCTTCTTGAGGACAGGGACCTGTTCTTAATCATATTTGTTCGAAATATCTGCTATCCCTTTGTTTCTTTTCATCTAATACCCATGGTAGTTGCTAAACAAATTTTGCTTAATTAAATTTAGCACCACCATGAAGAGAAAAGAATGAAGAAGCTCAGCGCTCCAATCTATATAGGTCAAAAACCTTTGATAAAAGGTTTAAGATTAACAGATAAATCCTATGAAGTAATTAACACTTTTCCTTTATTTTATTTTAAATCTGTAGAGACAAAAAGATTAGTAGTTTCTGAAAGCGTGAGAAGTCTAGGGAATGACTGCTAATGGGCAAGGGTTTCTTTTAGAGAGAGATGGAATGTTCTAAAATTAAACTGCAGTGATGATGTCACCAATGAATTGCATATATTTTCAATAGGTGAATTGCCCAATGTCTGAATTACATCCAGGTGTATCTGTTTAAATTTTTTAAAATCAAGTTTGAGACTGAAAGCTTAAACCAAACTATAACTGACAACTGAAAATGTTGTGAAGGTGATAAATGTCTGAAGACATTGCTATAGCAATCAAAGGAACTGTAAGATCTCCTGCCTTGGGCATGCTCTAGTTTCTCCTTTAATTGGCGGAGACTCCTTGTGCCTTGGTGTCTTCATCATCAAAGGAGGTTAAAAGGAGTTTTTTTTTAACATTTATTTGTCAGTCATTTACAAAGCAATATAATTTGGGGAGTACAACTCCACACCTCCCTACCTGCAAATGCTTTCCTCAGCCTCCTCCAAAGCTCCAGTGCCAATGGCCCATATCCCATCTCCTTGCTCCTCCAATCTCCTCTTCCCTCACACTGTATTCCCTCTGATAACCGGAATATTTTTACAGAGCTTAGAAATTATTTTTGTTGTGTTTCACCAATTTGTTCTCATTTGATCTATTTATATACACAGATGAGTGATTTGATATATTAGTTATTTTGATTATAAAGATACTACTACAGGAAGAAAAGAAATTAGCTACTGGCACATTGTACATGTTCAATAAATGTTAGTATTTAAGAACCTAGAAAACAAGTTCCAATGTAGTGCATTCAGGGCCATGATTGGAAAAAAATAACCACTTGAGTTTGTGCCCTATCAAAGAGAGGCTCTTCGATAAGCCAATCATAGGTACAAAAGTCACGTTACACAAAATTAAACATTAAAGAAAAAAACCATGAGGCACAAAAGAGGATCAGCAAACTGGGAAAATGTTAGAAAAACTGGATCTGAATCAGGGAGGGTGGAGACAGAGGAAGCTGAGGATTTTCCAATTTCTTCTCATGGAACCACAGTATTTTGAGATCAGAAACCCACTCAACATTAACTGGGGTTTCTACCACAGTTATGCAGCTAGAGTTGCTGTTTTAATAAGTTTTATATTATAATGTCACACCTTCTCCAAATATGGACCCAATTATTATTCATCTATTTTGTGTATTTATAAAATAGATATTATTGTTTATAAATTATTTATTTATAATTCCATCTTTCTAAAAAGAATTTTGAGTTGCCTGCATGACTACATGAATACCCACAATAAGACAACAGGTAAGTAGGTAATCAAACAAAAGAACAACCATCAAAACATGAACTAGGGTCAGGAAATGAAAGAATTCAGATTTCAAAGAGCTTATGCAATTGTTCTTGATAAAGTGACATTTGTTTCTAATATTAGCCTTTTAATAGCTTTACTGAAATGTGAATAATATTTAAAAATCACATATTTAATTATACAAATTGATGAGTCTGAACATATGTGTGTAGTGTGAAATTATCACCATCGTCAAGGGAATAGATATATCCTACAAAAGTTTGTGTCCTTTGCTTTGTATGTGATAATAACACTCCCCCACATTCATTCCAGTATTATTTACAAGGGCCAAGAGCTGGAAACAACTAATGAAAAGAAAAAGATGTGGTATATATATACACCATGAAATATTATGCAGATATTAAAAGAAAAAAAGATAAACTTGCCATCTGCAACAACCTGGAATGTATTATTATGCTTTGTGAAATAAACCAGGCAAAGACTGTATGATTTCACTTACAGATGTTTTATAAGGAAAAAAAAACAGATGAACTAAATAAAACAAAATTTAACTTAGAATAAGACCAACTAGTGGTTATCAGAAGAGGAAAGAGAGGATAAATTGGGACAAAGAAAACAACAGCATGGAGAAGGGTAGAACTGGGCATTTAGTAGTCAACTTAATGTAGGATATATATATGTCAGTTCTCAATGATGCACTTACTAAATGTCTACAATGTTATAATGAAATGTTACTTCAATAAGAAATGGAGGGGGGTAGAAAAAATACATTGTGCCTTGGTTTCTCCATCACCAAAATGGCAATAATTATATTTGACCTACCTGCCAAATCCTATTTTATAATAATCAGATGAGTTAGAAAATGTGAAATACTTAGAAAAATAGAAAGATATGACACTGACACTTCTTTCACCAATTTATATGCTCCTCTGTCTGAGAAACTGAATTTAAAACAAGAATTAAATTCACATACACCTCCCCACACATATACTTGCACCCTCCCAACCCAAGTCAAAAAAATGATTATTCACTCTTGAATTGAATGAGGATTTTATCTGTTCTTCAGGAGAGTATCCTTGTGCTAGAGCAAGAGTAATAATTCATATACATCTCACTATTAGCATTTCTAAGTCTTCAAAGTTAGAAGTAGGGAATTTATTGCAGCTTTAGGCAATGCTGAAGGTGCCCCACAGCAATAATTGATGCTCTGAAAGCATACACAGAGAAAAAACCATATGAATTCTTTCAAGCTGTTTCTCTTTAAATTTATGAAATATTGATAGAAAAAAATAAATAGGTATTAATGCTGTTTTAGTAAAGATTTGGTCTGGTGGAGACAGAGCATAATTTATTTCCAGCCTGCAGGATTAACACTGGAGTTGACACTGATTCTGCATTAATAGCCAGAGATGTGTTTCATTGGTCTTGGTGCTCCAGATTCCTCAGGCAGGAATTGAGCCCTGACCTTCCAAGGAATGTCCGTGGAGAGTATTGCTTAAAGACCTCAACTTCTGTGGAGTGGCCCTACCCCTAAATCATGGACAAAACTCCATCCTGTCCTATTTCCACTATTTTTCCAATACCTAGCTCTATCAATCAGGGACTGCATTCAGTTGTGTCTTAAAAAACCCAAATGCCAAGGCTTGTATCAGAAATCTGAGAGATGATTGCTAGTGTTGATACATCAGGGGCAGAATATTGGGGGTCATGGTCTCTCATTCTCTTGGTCTCACTTCATGAACATGCTATACCTGCTAAGGTTCCAGTCATCATTTCTTTATTCCAGGTAGGATAAAGGGAAAGGAGTGTAGATTGAAGGCAAATGATGTCCATTGCATTAAAAAAAAGTATATATCTCAAGCAAGATGTCCTACTTATGTTTTATTGGCCAGGATAGTGTTACCTCAAGGAGTCTAAAAATGTGTTTAGCTTTGTACCTTCTGTGGAAGAAGTTGTAAGGGGAAAGAGGCCACATGGCTATTAAGAGGTAGTCTGATGCTTCAGACTTGCAAGCTCTCAATATTTGACAAATGGATATGATCATCAGAGCAGATTCTTGTCTCACTGGAACCTGAGAGAGGGTCAGATTTTGTGACTTCTGGAAACACCTTTGTTAGACCCAAATTAGTGTTCCCCAAATGAAACTATAATGGGGGAGGTAGGTAGGTCAGTAAAGATAATATCCTGACAAAAAAAGTTAGATGACCAGATAGGTAGGTAGGTAGGTAGACAGACAGACAGATAGACAGACAGATACAAAGATGAGTGAGTACGTACGTATAATAAACAACAGATATAATCTTTATTAAATGGAACAAAACCTGTGTTGCTGTCCATCTTAGGCTCTGTAAAGTTCCCTAATCCTCTCTCCACCTTCCCCCACTGTATACACATCAAATATACAGCACATTTAAAGTATAAAGGAGGGCCTCCCTGGTGGTACAAGGGGTTAAGTCTCAGCACTGTGAAACTATCCACAGTCACTGCAGCACAATTTCTATCCTGGCCAGGGACCTGACCCACATGGCGCAGCAGACCTCTCCTTTCTCACCCGCTGTTCCCCTCAGCAGTGTATTTCAGTCAGTCTGCCTGTTCTGTTCCCCACTCTGTCTCTGGTGAATCCTCTCACCCCCCACATCTCTGGCCTGCACCCCAGTTCTTGTATGCATAAACACTTTGATATAGTTCCATTTGTTTATAGTCTCTTTTGTCTGTCTTGCCATTAGAGAAGAATCCACAAAGACATCACTGAAGTCACTGATGTGCATTGTTTTGCACTTCTACATAGTTTATGGTTTTATAAGGCATCCAAATCTTTAATTCATCTTGAGTTAATATGGAAGGAATGGACATTGCTTCTGTGAGAAGTCATAAAAGTTTGTTTTCTGTTCTGTCTCTTTAGCAGGAACATTGTCCATTACCCAAGAAACCATGACCCGCTTTTGTGAGGCCAGTCAAGAATCTTAGCATACACAGAGCTCTCTCTCCCTCACTCCCTACTTCCCCTCTGTTCCTCCCTCCTTCCTTCCTTCTTTTCTTTCTTCTTTCAAATTTATGTCTACTTTGAGTACCCATAAAAATTTTCTGTGAACTGGACCTGGTCTGAGGCCTAAAATATGGGAGAATCTGATCCAAACAAATAAGAAAATCTTCCAACAACCAAAATATACAAAGCAGTATCTAGTCGTTTTAAAATAATTAAATGTATACTGTTTTTGTCTGTAAAATAAATCTCAGTGGGTTAAAATTTTGAAGTATCTATTCAACAACTCCATGGTGAGATATGGCTCTTCTCTTTTGCAAGATGTAACTTATTGCTCTAAGGACTTTGGTCAAAAACAATGTCAGCAAGGACTCAGAATAAATGGATAAATAGTGTTAGTTCTGGCATAAAGGCAGAGGTGATGGGGGATACACATTTAAGTGTTGATCCACATGGCTGCATTTGAAAGAATATGTGTATATATGATCTATCTAAATTTCTCTCTCCTTTTATTCTTTAAAGTTACACAGTTGGAGAAACAGTCCTTTGTCACGCATATTGCCCAATCCCTGCATTTAACATGTAGCTATTTTTGAAACAATTAACAAAGTGTCTAAGAAAGCATGAGTATACTGAAAGTGACACAGAAATGGGAGGTGAAATGCAACAAAGATCCATCCCCAAGGGTTCACTCTAGGGTGTTTTTTAATTAGGTTTCATTTTTTGCAAATGAAAAGTAATTAAAATAGAAATCTAGTAAAGGCTTCCATCAAATATTAAAAAAAATGAAAAAAAAAGAACGTTCACGATGATATTTGATTAGCATTTTCATTATCAAGTTTCCTTTATCCTTGTCTACAAATGTCAGCATATAAACTGGGCCTCTTTGGTTTTGCTTTCTTTCATAGCTTCATGTTTTAAACCCAGAAAATCTGGCCATTAGAAATTTATTTTTAAAAGGATTAAGTCCTCTCCCAGGAGTCATCTTTAAACTTTTCCATCTATATTTTGATAAAAATTCACATGAAGTCAATAACAAATTAGAACATAAATATTTAAGAAGCTCAAAGATAAAGTGAGAGCTTCTCTCTTTCTCTCTTTTTTATGTTGCTGGTAATGTGCCAAACAGAGAGGAATTAAGGGTCTTGGGGAATATGTCAAAAGCCTTTGCTTGTGCAAACAAGAAAAACTAAGCAAAAGGTCACTAATCCAAGAGAGATTGGTGTCACCTTGGAGTTGATCTCATTCACTTTAGGAATCCCTAATACCCTCAAACAGCTTCTCTCCATCTTTTCCTAGAAGTCTTAAATGTAGGAGGAAGTGCACTAATAATTTTTCCAGGGACTTTTGCCCCTAATGAAGGTTTGCTTTTAGAACTCTGCTATTTTTTTTTAATATATCGGAAATTCTATTTATTTTCAAAGGACACCTAAAGAAGAAAAGGTTTTTCACTTCAAAAGCAAATCGGATGAAAAGAGGAGCAGAGTATCCCCCAACAAAAGAAACAAAGAGTCAGTGAAATGAATATATGCTAATATATGCAAAGACGATTTCAAAAAGTGATGAACTTAAACAGATAAACCCTGGAGGAAGCCACCCATTTGCTAAAAGTCACTCCGGAAAGATAGTTTGCTGAGATCACCTGTGCATAGAGATTGTCTATCAAGGAGTAAATCTTCTCTGCTCTGTGTGCCAAGATGAGATCTTATGCTAGGGTGGGTATTTCTCAGGTTTTCATGGCAATTGTAGATATTTGATTGCAAATCAGAATGTTTGTTCTACCTAATGAACAAAACATTGGATTAGTCATAGCTAGCATTAAAAGCTGTTTTTGTTTACAGCATGGTTTAGACTTTAATGTTCTCTGAGCACTCAAAGAACATTCCCTAATGTCATATTTGTAGCACACATAGATAGTTCCCGCTTTGTGTGAGCTGGAGGAAACTAACAAATTAAGTCTCCGCCTGCCCTTGACTAACAGGACCATCTCCATGCTGTGTTCTGACTAATAGGCATGTGTGGAGAACGGTTCAGGAGGCAGTGGTTTGTTCTGATGCACTTTTATTTCATTAAAAATGGGAGAAGGCATTCGGTGTCATGTATATTTTCAGAGGTAACATCAGCAAGTTTTCATCTAGTTAAAGAATGGCTACTGAGTAGGGATGCATTCCTCTCCAAGGGAAGGCAGAATGACTACAGCACATTCATTCATTCATTCAACGATATTATTAAGCAAGTGCCAAGCAATGAACTTAATGTTGCAGATGTAACAACCCACAAGAGAAATACATTCCCTGATGCCCTTCCTGCACATACACATACCTGAGCTTCTGTTGTCCAGATGTATGAAACTTGAGCAAAAATGAAGATAACAGTTTTTTTATCCAAATGTCAATTGTTCACCAAGTTTGGAGTCAGTATCTACCTCACAGAAACCAGAAGGTAAGCACCAAGAGAAAAAGTTTATTTTTCTTTCCAGAGGTAATGAACTAGAATCAGAAATGGTGAGAATCTCACATGGCAATTTTAGTGGCAAAGTCAAAGCTAAAACTCAGATGTTCTACTTCTCCATCTGTGGTTTCCACATCACCCCCACGGGGCTCCCCTGGCCCCCCAACTACCGTTCATATTTTGCTTTAGAGAAAGAGAAGGTCTAATTTTTGAATGACGGTTATATAGATTACATCAAGATGTAGTTAATGATAAAAGCGAGACTTGAAGACATGCATACTTTAAATAACGCATTAGGCTTATCACTGATGATATCTTTAATTATGCCAAGGCAAAACTGGAGATGGTCTAATGGGAAATACAGATTACTTGTTAAAATTATTAACAGAGTTAATGTGCTTACATTTGTTTATGTGTACTGGAATCAGCCCAGATATTTGACTGCAATGACAATATGTGTAAAGATCAATTAAAAGTCATAGAGATGAGATATTCGATTTCCAGACCTTAATAGGATTTCATCTGCACTTGCTATATTATGTTATACAATTATAATTGAGCTTCCATCAAACCACGATATCTGTCACCTCACCAATTTATTTTCCAAGCACTAATGAAACTTATTTCCTGTTGAGAATGCTTTTAAAAGCATAACCCTGAGGAAGAGGGGTGTCACGAGGGGTGATAGGCTTCCATTTACTTAGCAAACCCAGGTAAAAAAAAAATGGACATAAGTAAAATGAATTTGACAGCTTAGGAGGGTCCTTAGCAGCCTTTTGTTCATAATATAAAGAGCACGCAAGGGCTCTCAAAAGGAATTGTAAATAATACATACAATCCGTGCTCACTTGGAGCCCAAACATCAGATTCAGGACAGATTCAGATTCAGAATGACAGCACAATAATACTCTTTGGGAAGATTCAACACTCCCATAATTTGAGTCCAGTGTCCTTCACACTGGCTTGTGACGACACAGCCCCGAGGGACAGATGGACGGCTCCCCTCATATCCCGGGGTGTAATGCCTTAGAGTCATTTCCTTACAGACGGTCACAAGGGACATTGTCAACAAGGAGATGCAGTCCTCACCAGAAGCCCTGCGTGACACGTGTGTGACCAGATCTGCTTGAACACATCCAAGACTGAGAGTCCGCTCACTGATGCAATGGTCAGACGACTGTCAGAAAGTCCTGCCTTGTGCCTGGCTGATCCTGCCTCCTCCTACCTTCAGTCCTGCCCTCCTAAGCCTGACACACCCATGAGCTCAGTTCAAGAAGTACTCATACTGTGCTCCCTGTGCCCCACAGCACAGCAGACCAGTGGAGCTCAGATCCTCTTCTCTCCAGCACCCCCTAATTCTGCATCCTCACCCCTGGCTTTGGGGTGGAAAGTATCTGGACTGAAAAATACTCACGCGCTTCTCCCAATAGTAGGATTCAGTGCCTGAGCTCCTAGAACACCTTTACTCGCCTCGATTTGTTATGGCAACACAATATTTTAATAGATGCATTTAAAGTTGGTCAGTCTTTCAGAGGGAGATTGTCAGCTTAACCAAAACATTTAAAAAGTCAAGTTACACTAAATGTTTCAAAATCTCTCTCACATTTTCTCTTCATTCTCTTAGCATTTCCTATTGAGAATCCTTAAAAAGCATTCTCTTAATGAATCTATTTTCTATTTTCAATTGTTTTTATTTTTAAAGATTTATTTATTTATACAAGAGCTGGGGTACAGACCAGAGGCGTGAGAGGGTGAGAGAATTCACCAGAGACAGAGCGGAGAGCAGAACAGGCAGACAGACCAAAAGCACTGCTGAGGGGAGCAGCGGACGAGACAGGAGAGGTCTGCCCCGCCATGTAGGAATCTCCCTGTCCGGCCAGGAATCAAACCATGCTGCAGAGGCTGAGGACAGCTTCACAGTTCTGCGCTCAACCTGCTGTGCCACTTGGGAGGCCCTATTTTCTATTTCCAATTCTCAATTCACTCTCAGGGTATCCTTAAAGATCCCTTCCTTTTCATAGATCCCCCATGAACCAGGACACTGCCATTTTTCACCTGGTCACTGCCGCAGCTGCCTCAGGTGTCTCTTTGCTTCCAACCTTGCTTGCTTCCAATCACTGTAGTAACCTGTCTCAGTGACTTTCCCAGAATTTTACTCCGGCCATGCCAAAAGCTTCAATAGCTCTCAAGTACTCTGAGCATGTTCAGAAGTTCAAATCCTTCATCTTCTCTACTGTAAGCCCGCTAGATAATCTGATCACTTCTTAGAGCCTCTCTCTTCTCATCCCTCTCCAGTCTCTCCCCTGGAAATATTTAGCCCCAGGCATAGAAAACTTCATTCAATTTCTACAAAAAGCTATACTCTATCCCACTGCCAGCTCTCTGCCCATTGCTGTTTCCTGAGAAATTCATGAGACACTCTGTCCTAAGTTCTTCACCAACAACTCTACCTGGTTGATGCACGCTTGCAGTTCCGGCTCAGCTGGCACTTCCTCAAGGACATCTTCCCGGAGACTTAGGATGCCAGCATGTGCTCCATGGCATCTGGCTCCCAGCTCAGTGCCCATGTTTGGTGCTTACTTAAGTAATTATGTATTATATTGTCTCCCTTCCTCACTAGAACATTGGTCTCTGAGGATGAAGTCTGTGCTGTCTTGTGACTGCTGAATTCTCATAGCTTAGTATGGTGCCTAGCATGTAGCACACAGCTATAAATACTTTTGAAGGAAGAAAGGAGAGAGGGAGGGAGAAAAAAATGTCATATGCCATTGAAAACACATCATCCAGAGTGAGGCCCAGTATTCCAGAGGGGATCTGATAACAAAAATGAGAAAGTGGGGCCAGGAAGTTCTCTCTCTGGGTCCAGTGATGTTGTCCCAGGAAGGCACAGAGTCCTCGGAAGCTTTGGTCATTCATTTGACAAAAATGTAATATTACATGATACAAAGCATTGCATGTCATACGTATGGTTCATAATTGTGGTTTAAGGCCAATCCCAGAGCCAGGATGTCTAGGTTCAAATCACAATTCTAGCACTTAACTGTGTACATTACACGTGTTACTTTTCCTCTCTGGACCTCAAGTGTCTCATCTGTAAAATGGCAAAAATAACCAGAGCTTCCTAGTAGTTGTGATGATTAGATTAATGCTCCCCTATAATGCTCAAGTGAAGGCTGGCTCCTGGTAAAACTTTAGAAGTGATGGTTCTGAAATAATACAATATAATAAAAAAGAAAATGAAGTAGACGAAGGAGGAGAGCTTTGAATGCTAGGGAGCATCTCACACAATGCCTGGTCAATTAAAGCCCTCAATAAACAATAGGTTTTTTTTTTTTTTTTTTTTGAGGAGCAGTATAGCCAACTTCAAACTTCAAACATCAAACAGCTCCTGCTAACTGATCTGCATTCAATAAATTATATCTACCATCATTATTTAATTTAGATATTATATTCATACCTTACTGTCTAGATTCATCATTTATAGCATGAAATTTATGTTAACATCGTTTTATGTTTTATTATAAAACATTTGCATATTTAATTATTTAGTATAATAAGTCAGTTGAATCACAATTACTATCTCATTTATTGTTCAGAACAATTTTCTGAGACAGAATCAGCAGGTGTTATCATTCTCATTTTTGAAATGAAGAAATCTAAACTCAAGCTTGAGGAATCCAGATGCTGGTACAAGGAAACAGCTCTAAATTCCACACTAAGCACCTTTCAATTGACTTCATGACACAGCTGAGACACGGGCTCAGCTGGCTGCAAAAAATCTCTCCCTAAATTCTCGCAAACACCCCAGCTTAAAATGCTGGAATGGTATGGGATGCATTGTCGAGGAAATTGCTTTCTGCTATCACCACTTTGCAGATGCAGAAACTGAGGCAGAGACTCATGACCTTGCCCAAGTTCCCCCCACGGGCCAGCTTCAGAGACTGTGCTCTCAGTTCCGTGCTTGCTGGTGGACCCCGGAGCTGGCTGAGCTTTCTTAGGGTGCACAGGATGCTCCCAATACCCAGAACCTCCAACAAGGTCTAGACTTCCACTGAGAGTCCAGTGTTAGCTCCTCAGCCTAACCACTGAGTCAGTGATTAGAAGCCAGTGAGCACCCACTTACATGACAGGCCTGCTCCTGCGGGTCTCTGGTATCCTAAGGACAGAGGTCAGGGAACAAGGGCAAATCTAAAGGCAAACTCTGCCTTCCTCGCCATTTTGCCCAGGGTGACCATTCCTGTACCTCTATTGAACTGCAGTTCTTTAAAGTTGAATTGCCAGCAAGAATGGAAGTGTTATCTATTGAATTTCAGCAGAGCTCAATTCCCCTGACATGCACTATTTATTTAGGTTGAGTTTGTCCTTCTCTCTCTTTAAATCTATTAGTCAAAGCATCATCAGAAAAAAAACATCGCTGATAACTGAGGGTTTTATTTGCCTTAAAACTTTCCTTCCAGGCATGGGAATAGACTTGGTCTTTGTGGTGGCTGAAAATCTCACAATATGCACAATTCATGGAGTGAAGAGGAGACTGCAGGTACCATGTTGCAGTGGTGAGCTTCAAATGCTGGAATGGTGTGGGATGCATTGTTGAGGAAATTGCTTTCTGGCCTCCAGTGACTTGGATGGATTCGGGAAGAGGACTGTGAGATTTAATAACACCATGTAGTTTAAACCCATCAACCACAAATGCATGTCTGACCGGAAATAAAAAGGATCTGAGCGTTACATCTTCCTAAGCAGATTCTTCCATAGAGTAATGTTGGAGAAGATTCTAGCCCCTAGCGCTTAACTTTGCAATTCAAAAGAGTTGTGACTTAGCTTCCCTTATATAACATGGGCAGCTTTTCATTATGTTTATTTGATGCAGTGTTATTGAGGCAATATTTCATATGAATAATTCATCTCTACTCCAACTTTATCTAGCAAAGTCAAAAGCAGAATCCTAAATTTCAAAACAGATCAAAGAGTTCCTTAAATAAATTGGAAATGCCTTGAGTTGCCTGCTTTTTGAATCTCCCTGTCTTGTCTCGGCATTAAGCAAGCACTTACTATGGGTGGTTGGATACTGGAGTTATTAAATGTTCACAGTTCTCCTTGCGTTTCTTCGGCGCAGATGAATTTTAGTGCCCCACTTTTGCACTGTTTCCTCTTGTTCTTATCCTGAAATTGAGTTCTATGAGATCAAATCACATCCCAGTAATTTTTTACATATTTTTAACTTTGGTTGTGCGTGCCTGACTCTCTGAGGCCGTCTCGGCCCTGATTACCTTCTGTTCCACTGGGCAGTCTGATGAACACAGCGGGCAGGCTGTGGTGAATAAAATAGAGCAATTACATTTGGATGCTCAAGACTGCCAGCTGCCTAGGGACGCCTCACCACAGCCTCTCCATTGTGGTTATCCTGCTTTCAGATCTTACCTAGTCATGCAAGAAAGTCGCCCTTCAAAATGATTGACATCCAAAGAATTGCTCCGGCTTTATCCAGCCACGGGAGCTGCAAACAAGAGTGGAGCAGTCAGAAAGAAAAATTAAACATGGAAGCAAAAAAAAGTATTCAGAATCACTGAATCATACCTAAACATACTTTTAAAAAAAAAAAATGGTTGTAGGTCTATAGGAGAAAAATAAAAATAACTAGATCTCTAAAGCCCTCTGAGAATGCTATCTTCCTAGATGAGTGTGTTGAAAAGGGCCTTCAAGGCAACCATTTGACCTTCTTATTGCCTCTGAGAGGAAGATCACCTTTCCCAGCTTGGGCAGGTGGAAATCTGGGAGAGCTGGTGTTGGGTGCAAGGAATGCAACAAACACAGGAACCAGAGAAATCTCACCTCAAATCCAAGCTCATCCTCTTACTCACTGGGGGCCATAGCAACTTGCTAAACATTTCAGGGTCCCTGTAATAGAGGGGTAATGCTGCCTACTTTACAAGATGTTGTTGGGAAAACAGAAATAAGTCTATGTTTGTAAAGTGTTGAGTGCAGTAGGAAATGGTAACTCTTATTCCACCACCTGTATTGACTTAACTCTTCAGAGGTGCAAAGAGATGTTTTTCTAGCAGCGTCTGCTGTTGCCTGATGGTCACTACCTGGTGAAGATGAAGGCAAATATTTGCTCCAAACATCCTCTGTTAGTCACTTTGATCTGGCGTAGATCCTGTTGAGTTGTCTGCCCACCAGCAGGTTCCATCCCCTCTGGGTGTAGCCTCCATAATGGAGGCTTGATAGACTAGCCACTCATTTCCCATGATCCCTTGCAGTTAAGCAGAAACAAAATGGCTGGGGACTTAGGGATAGGAGTTTCTTCCCTGATAAAAGAAAGTAATGTGAGGAGGAAAAACCCTTTTCTACCCTCTACCTTTTCATGTAAGGTTATCCTTCAAGCTCTTGCTGTTATCTTAACTCCAGAGGAAACAGACAAAACACACTTTGACCCTGCTCACTAACATGACAGCAAGTGAAATAACCCCACATTGACCTAGCACATGTGAGATAAAGAAGTAGCATCATTTAAACCCCTCTCCTTATTTGTAGCTGCACGATATAATCTGTCTCCTTATCCTCCCCTAGGGCATAAGGTTTCTGTCTGCTTTGTGCTTGAGTAGCTGAGCAGTGATATTCTGATGTTATACAACATGGGCTCATCTTTATGAATAATACTACTTAACTTTCAGAGAGGTTGAGTACCTCAGGAAATGTCACACAGCCAAGAATCAGCTGAAAAACTCTGGAATGCAAGTCTGTCTGCAACAAAGGCCAATCTTCTCAGAACACTGCCGTTACACGCATAGCGGTTGTAGAGGAAATAGTTTAAGTAGGTTATGCTCCTTTTCTATCTTTCATCCCTTTCCATCTATATCTGAGCTGCATAATCCACAGTTCCCAAGCTTTGACCTCCCCAAGCAAACTCATGTTCTGAGCCTTCCCCTGCTTATTCCTCCTTCCCATCAAAATCTGCCTGCTCCGTATACTGTACCCGTAGGAAACCAATATGTTTTATAACATGAAAGCTAAGAAAATCAGTTAAGCAAATCTCTTTCATTGGGATCCTGGCTTGGAGAATGACTTCAGTGAAAGTTCTCAATGCCCTCGTAGACCAAAAGGTAAAACTGATCTTTTCATATCACAGGATCAGACGCCTTCCTCATGCACAAAGGACTGGTTCTGCCATATCAGTGAACGGGGTTATGTACGTGGCTAGAATTCATTTACTCTTAAACAGGTACTTGTTAACCACCTCACTATGTGAATACTATGCTCGGTAGGAGGGATATAGCACTAAACCAAACAAGGGACCTCCTTCCCTTAAATTTAAATTCTATTTGGGGGAGATCACTAAAAAATAAATATATAATATTTCAAGTGGTGAAAACCTCTATAAATAAAAACAAAGCAGGTTAAGAGGACAGATTGCTGGGGGTAGGCTGTGTCATTGGCACTGATCGGGACACACCTATTAAGGAAAGAATGTAAATATTAACAATATGACAACATAAAAGTCATGGGAAAGTAAAATAGGGGAGGAATGATGTAGAAGTTGTAAGAGGTTTGTGTCTCTTTCTCCCAAGGTGGGGAATCAGGAAATACTGCTTAAACCTGATTGAACAAAAAAGATGAATTTAACTATATTATTTAAAGTCACAAAGATGATCAATACATAAACTGAGAGTCAGAGTCCTGGAAGGGAAAGGGAAAAGAAGGATAATGTAAGTGAGCTAAATCCTCATTTTTCATTTCTAGGAGTCAATAGAAACTGCTTAATTGGGAAAAAAGGTTTTATCTCCCATGCTAACTTGCACTGATCAGCGGTGGCTGCCTGGGGCTCTACTGAGCAGAACTCCACACACAAACCCAGCTCTTTGAGAAAATGTGCTGTGATCAATTAATTAGTGCTGTCTGCCATGGGTACAGAAGGGATCAATGACAGCACATAGGCCAAGAACTGTCATCTCCACTAGAAGGAACACTAGGTCACCTGGGTATGAGATGGCCAAAGGCAAGGAGGAAGCAACAGCAGCAGGAAGAATAGGGTGATGTCAGACCACAGAAGGGGCTGCGGAATGGTGAGGAGCTTAGTGCGAGGATGGATCTTCATGTCATACTTTTCGTTTGGATTGATAACATTCGTAAATGTACAAAAGAGCTGAGCTGTAAAGAAGTCTGGCAGAAAAGAGTTAGCTCGGCATCTCTAATGTCAGAGTTGGGAGCACTGGGTCTCGAATCCTGCTTTTCCCAAGTCTTAGAGGAGAATTTAAGCAAAAGTAACTAAAACATGCACCTTCTTTGGCTGGATTGTGTACAGTGACTCATTTATAGTCAAAGAATTGTATTTTAGGTATTGGAAATCTTTGGTGGAGAAAACTTATCATTGGTCCAATAAAGCCTTCCCTGCTGTACCAATTACCTAAACAGAGGAAGCCCAGATACCAGAGTCCCAGCTGTACTATCCTGCCAAATCCTGGGAACACAAACAAAGCTTGAAATCTTGTCTCTAATTAAATCATGTGGAGTCTGGTGACTTTGCTGGCCTCCTGCTCAGCAGAAAACCATGTGAAACTCTGAGCAGACTCCCTTGGTGGCTAATGTCTCTAATAAAGACACAACCCCCAGCCTGTGTCTGTGCCCCCAGGACTGGCACCTAATAAAGAGGACAGGAACTCTTGTGGTTATCAGAAGGGCACAGCTAGAGACTCGCCTGCTCACTAAATGGAGCAGGAGTAAAACTCCGTATTCCTTCACCCGCCTAAGTCTTTCTCTACTTTTTTGAGAAGTTCCCAGACCGTTGCAAGGAGCACAAGTTGTCATTCAGTCCCACACTGTTCTGTTTATGTACTTGTTCAGCTAATACTCTGTCCAACTCTGAATGATGGATGACCCAGGTACTCCCACTCCAGTACCCACAGCTCCACCAGCAGTGGCATTTGCTCTGTAGAGTTAATTCCAGCCGATGTGGGTTGCTTCCAGTGTGGCCAGACAGGTTTCCCCAATGCTGAGCACCCCATTGCCAACCTGGAATGATTAGAGGAGCCTAGCCCCCAAACACCCCTCCTGTTTGGTCCAGGAACCCTAAACTTAAACACTCATCCCTTTTATTTTTTTTTTTTATAGTTTTTTTTTTTAATAGAGGCATGTTTTTATTTATTTATTATATTTGTTTGTTTTGTTTATACATGCACTGGGTACAGTCAGAAGCGCGGGAGGGTGAGAGAATTCACCAGAGCCAGAGTGGGGAGCAGAGCAGGCAGAGGGACTGAAGTACACTGCTGAGGGGAGCAGCGGGTGGCAGGAGAGGTCTGCGCACCATGTGGGATCCTCCTCCAGTGGCCGGGGAGCAGCCGGGGATCGAACCAGCGCCGCAGAGGCCGCAGGCAGCTTCGCAACCCAGCGCTCAACCGCTGCGCCACCGGGGAGGCCCCACTCATCCCTTTTAAATCAAAATGCCCCTACAGAACTGTCACAATTTTCAGTCAATAATACCTTAGCATGACATGCTTCCACATGAAAACCTACTGCGTGCTGTGAGCCACAGTAGGTGCCTTGAATAGACTCTTTAATCCTTAAAACATTTTCGCTGGGTTTACCCATTCAACACACACACACACACACACACACACACACACACACACACCCCTACTCATTATCTTTCCACCCCCAAGCCAGGTTAAGAACACTTGGTTTGGAATAGGGCTGCTCACAACCACCTCTCTCCTGGCACCAGGGCCTACAAACCAGGTCTCTGGCCTGTGATGGTAGAAGAATGACCCCATTGAAGATGTCCATACCCCTATCTGCAGAAGCTGTATGTTACCTTACCTGGAAAAATAGGTTTTACAGATGTGATTAAGTCAATGACCTTGAGATGAGATTATCCTGGATTGCTCAGAAGGAATCACAAGTGTCCTTATAAGTGAAAGAGGGAAGCAAGAGGGTAAGATGCAAGAGGAACTGTAATGATGGAAGCAGGATTGGAGAATTACAGAGATATCTGAAGACACTATGCTGCTGGCTTTGAAGATGGGGGTAGGAGCCACTAAGTAGGGCACCTGAGCCTCCGGAAGGAACCAGGCTTTCAAGAGCTTTGCTTTAGCCCTATGAGACAAAGGGGAACTTCTGACATCTAGAAATGTAAGATAATAAGTGCATGTTGTTTAAAATCATTAATTTGTGCTGATTTGTTACAGCAGCAATTTGAAACTAATACACCACACCAGAACATCCTCCTGACTCAGCTGCTGGGCACCTCCCTGCCTTGGCTTGCTATGCTGGCCACACAGAGATAAGAATCACTGTGGTTTCTAAAGCCTATATCCCTTGAGCAAAGAGACAAGTCCCCAAACTGATGTGCAGAGCCTCTTCACAGCACAGCTGTCCAACTCTGTGACCCAGCCATTATCCATCATGGGCCAAACCAACCATGCTAAGCGTGCTAGATAACCACCAGCTCTATTAACTGGGAAATGACTTCTTGGCAACCTAAAGGATTTCACAGTCATCAGATTACTAATCCAATACTGGGAAAGCTTGACATTTTCTCTTAAATTCTTCACTAGGTAGCCAATTAGGCAGAGGACATGGAAAGATAATATTTTTATTGCAATTTCTACATCCCCTAGACTTGTTTCCCATGTTAAACAATTTAACACGTGAATTTCCAGATTTCCAAATCTCATGTTTTGAAAGATTATAAAGAGCATGTAATGGCATCTAACCCATATGACACATCCTGGAGTGGAACTGGGTGCTCTCTACCCCCTTTCCATTGCTAAAACAGAAGTGCAAAGTAGGGAGATGTCATAGACTGAATTTCACCCTCTTCCCCATTCATATGTCAAAGCCCTAATCCCTTATCTAGCTTCTAGAATGTCATGGTATTTGGAGAGAGGGTCTTTTAAGAGGTAAAGAGGTAAATGAGTTAAATGAAATCATTAAAATAGAACCTAATCCAATATGATTCATTCCCTTAGACATAGACAAGTGGAAAGAGCTTGTAGAGATGCAAGAGAAGATGGTCACCTCTAAGCTGGGGAAGAGGCATGGGCAAAGGAAAACAATACCTTGATCTTAGACTTCCAGTCTCCAGAATTGTGAAAAAATAAATCCCTGTTGACTAACTCACACAGTCTGTGGTACTGTGTCACGGCAGCCCTGACAACCTAGAAATTGCACTAGAGATTTCTCCACTTGGAAAATAGCCAGAATGAATGTACTGAGATCTTGTTTCTAATATAGTCAACTCTTTTGTAAAGGCAGCAAATTGGTATCTTATAGTCTGTTCATTGCACCAACTAATTAGGTGAAAAGAACTAATATTTTTCAGGCCCCTGCTACTCACCAGACACTGTAATAGGCTCTTATATGTGTTAGTTACCTCATTTAATCCTCACCAGATATATTGTTGATCCTTTAAACACAAACAAAAACACAGATAAGGAAACAAGACTCAAAGCAGATAAACAGCCTGCCTGAAGCCACATGGACACTGTGAAATTAATATCTAGCGGAACCTGACTCTCAACTTAATGCATTTCTCCAAAACTTTGCCTAGCTTTTTCCACACAGCTGCACACCATCTTTGTACTATAAAGGGTGTGCCTTCCCAAGGAGGATGGAGATTAATGGAGGCCCTGGTCTGCTTCGAGTACATACGCTATTCCTGGGGAGAGGGCGAAAGGATGAGAAAAAGAGTAGCATCCTTTTTCATGTATACAGAGGAAACCAAACTCTGGCTGCCTATCGAAAGGGTACGTGCGTCATTTCCCCTCCCTTGGTAATGCCTCTGATGCCATGGCTGCTTCGGGAGTGCGATAAACAAGTTGTAATATATTAGCGTGAACAGTTGCCGCGTGCTCCTGTAACTGGCAGAATTCCTGAGAAATGGTTTTTATGGCACCAATCTCCTTGGAGACCTTAAATAACAGCCTAAAATGTATGGTACAGAGATCACAGGGTTTATTACTTTAGTTTCAGCCTGGTGTTCTGCAATTTATAGTTTTCCTGATAAATTGGGATCCATTCAGCTGGTACTTATTATGTGGGATGGTGGAATTGTTCCTTCTGCATTGAAGGATTGGAAATGGGCAGATGCCTTGATTGGGTAATAATGGCACCAGCCCAAGCTGTGTGTGTCAGTCTGTGGTCCAGACTGTGCATTTGGGCTCATTTTAAAGAGAAATGAGCTCCCACAGTGGGGCTACACCCCTTCCTCCTTCTTCCCAAACCATCTAATCTCAGAGGAGCCAGGTTAGTCATCTCGTACCTTCACCAGAATCTGGCCAAAGGCAAACAAATTCAGCATACCACACTCCCCTTTTGGGGCTTGAGGGCGAGGGATGGTGAAGGGGTCTCTATTAAATTATGGAAATTATAATTACATTTCAGAATCTAGCAACAGAGCAATAGCTTTTTATACAGAACCTCAAAGTACCCTCCTTACCGTTTTCCATGGATTAAGTTAAAATAAAATCCGTTTTAATGGTTATGGCTGCCCTATATACACTTAATTAGTTTGATGTTGTTAGAAATCATAGTTTACAGGCCATGAACAAAGAACACTTGACAGAAAGCTGTGAGTTTGTGTTCCTGACTTCCAGCCAGTTGATCAGACGATTGGATTCTTTTTAAAAAATGTTTTTATTTAAGAAAGGAAAGGGACATCAATTTAATTTTTTGTTGATGTTTGAGTTTTAAAAAAAAGCATGCTGGTATGCAAGAATAGTAACTTTCTTTCAATGGAAAGTCTGGTATAGATTTTAGCATTTGGACATTGGAGCCCTTTCGGGTCCCATCTGGCTGTTAATCTGCAAAGGATGAAGGATTTACACAAAGAGCCTCCACTCTGAAGTGTCATTAAGTTCTATTGGGTCAATAATTCCTGAAAATGAATTTAAACAACAAAGCTCAATAATTCTATAGACATTGTTAGCCTGTTTCTTTGGAGGAAAGAGAGAAATAGGCCTGATGTGAAAAGTTTGAAAAATGCTCAGAAGAAAGCATCCCTCCCACACCCTACGCCATGAATTCTTGATCTTCATTTGAGCTCAGAAAGTGCCCAATTTTTTGTAATTCCAAATGTCTCCCAATGTGTGAATGCACTTGGAGCTCAGTCCTGGGCAGCCAAATTCTTCCTAATGGGTCTGGCCCTAAGATACATTAACATCCCCTCTCATGATGTCACTGCACTCCCTGGAAAGGAGGAGTAAGTGGACACCCAGCATTGTGAGAGAGCTGCAGAACCATCCAGAGCCAGCCTCATTAAAGGTCCATGCTGGTCAGGTACAAGGTCATGAGCACCCTCACTGGGGATTTATCAAAGATCAAGCTGACTATTTTTGATATGGAAAGACACCCAGGTTGCTTACTTTTTGATAATCTATAACAAGATTCTCAATGGTCTTATCTCCTGGAAAAGATGCCTCTGGAAATGAGTCCTCTAAAGCAAAAGCTCTACATCAGTGGTCAATCAAAAGAAGGTGGGAGGGGCAGGTGACAAAATAGGGGGCAGAAGGATGCAGTGATTGTTCCAGAGGGATTGTCCAACATTCCAGGCAGGAAGCACTACTGGACCCCCTCATTCCCACAACAATGCCAGGAAGTAGGAACTGTTTATTCCCATTTCACATGATATTTCAACAAAATGACTTACTGTAAGACCCATAAGTGTTGAGTAATGGCAACAGGGTTTGAAATCAGGAAATTTGCCTCTACTATGTTCATTTTAAGTAGAAGGGTATTTCCTTTGGTGAAGAAACTAAACTTTGGTGGAGCTCATAGAGTTCACTGGCCAATCTGAGACCCAACTTTGGGAGCAGAATCATTGCTCTTTAGGCACTGCCTGAGGAGTAAACATAATAAAGACACAAGCAAACATCAAGACCTACCAACATATCTACACACAAAAAAGTACCCACTCAAAGCTCAGGCTTCTTATAGCTGAAAGCTAGATGATTTCAAATGGCCATTTTAACTTTTTGGTAGGACCATGGAAAGTGAAGCCTCTTCTTTAAAAACACCCTCCTTTGTGATATTTTTAATAATCTTCCCACCCCTTCTTTGCCCTCAGTAGCCATTATCCCTCAATGGCTAATCCCTTCTGCTTGTCACTGGTTCTCCTTGCTCTGAACGCTTCCAATTACTGCGTTGTTAACTGGAATAAAACAACCTGACAGACCTTCCAGAGCAAACCCAGAGAAATGACAATCATTGCTGCAAGCAAGAGCTGGCCTCATCTTAAGAGAAAACAAATCAAAAACTCACAAGCCACACACCCTGATTACTTCTCTTATAGGAAAGCCAGTTGCCTGCTGAAGCAAGTCTATTCTTTTCCTTTCTTTCTTTCTTTTGGGTAAAACTTCCAGCCATGCTCATAGAGATAGAAAAGCAGAGTTAAAATTACAACCATCTACTGCAAGGACTGGATATTCTTCAAGTTCTCATGATGATTCCCATTCTTGAATTTCCTTGAAGGGAGAGCATGGGATCATCCTCTCAGCCTCTGGAGATGAGTCTTGTATGGATTCACATTATGTATAAAATCCTTCAGCAAAGATCTACCCAGAACACCTATGACATACCAGGAAACAGTGTGGAGTCAAAAACACCAAAGACCCAGACTGGTTGGGAGAGCAATAAACAGAGGATGACACTAAAATGCAACAGGGGCCAAGTGCATAACATTCAGATGACACTCAGCATGGCAAGCATGCAGAGAATGTGTCCTCTAGTGCATATGAATGGAAGTGCTGAAAATCTTTGGGGGGCACTTGGCTCACAGTTCCACCTCTTGGCACCTATTCCAGAGAAATGCTCCATATGCCCAAGGACACAGGTGTGAGGGTGCTCATGGTAGTGTTGCTTGTTATAGCAAATTGTTGAAAACAATATAGATGCCCATCAATATAGAAATGACTAAATAGACTCCAACATGTACATACTATGAAATACTATACAGTTATGAAAAAGCATGAGATGCATCTATTTGTACCACATGATTAGATTGCCTGATGAACTTGGGAATTTAGATTTCTTTTTCAGTTGGTTGCCCAACATATTCCTAGTAATTCAGAATAGTGCATGGCACCTAGTAGCCTCCCAGTAAAGATTCACTGAATAAATGGGAATTAAGTTTAAAAGGATATTATAGAATATGTACAATATGCTACTTTTATATGTATATTTATGTATATTTATTTTTCTTTAGAAAAAAGAAAAACAGTAGTGGGTATTTTCTATGAATGCATGTGTGTATATATTAATGTTTAGGAGAATATCTGGAAGGATACAAACAAACTGGGAATTCAATGGAGGCCTCCTCAATGGAGGCATTGGGGGATTTAGTTTTAATAGTAATGTTTTAATTATTACAAAGAGAATAACCACATATTGTTTGGCTAATAAAATATTAATTTTAAAAATTTTAAATGCATGATTAAAATTATCTTGCTTGCTCCTCAAGGGGAGGGAAACAATTAACCCAGTATTCTCTAATTCTCCTTTGTCTAGAAATGGTATGAGTCCCAGAATTTGGAGACAGAAACCAGTCTGCAGGTGCAGGAGAATTGTAGTCTACCAGGGCAGATGCGGACCAAGGCAGGGTGAAGCAGTATCCACAGAAATCAGGAAGAGGAAATGGATCCCAGAAATTTTACTTAGAAAATCCATGGATGAAATTCCAACGGGATAAAGGAGAGAGATGTATCATAACGATTCCATAGTAAGGAGGACTAGCGTTATTGAGTCACCACTAATTGGACTATTTAGGAGAAGTGTTAGCTTTGAGGAGACACAATTAATGGTTTTGGAAAGTCTGGGCTCAAAGTTATTGTGTGATGTCCATTTGGGAATATTCAGTAAGCAGGGGGATATTTGTGGAAATGGATCAGTTATTTGGAAGTTATTTGCATGGAAAAAATAACAAAGCAGTGGAATTTGAATGAGCTCTCCACTGGGGAGAACATGAGGACTGAAGTGCAGACAACAGACATCCAGTTGACAACCCCCTATACTCCCACACCCCCCTGGTATGATGCTTGTATAGCAGTGCCTCTGACACATCAAAGGGTCCAGCATCAGACAGTTATGTACAATGACTGAACTTTGACCAACATGAGTCAACAGAAAACAACTATTAGTAAATTCATTAACAAGTGTCGTGTTTAAATCAGTTGACAATTGCAATCAATTGCTTGGACAGAGACATCCTTGTTTCGTAGGTCATCTCTGTCTGTAAGAGTTACAGCTTGTGTGATATGCAGCAATCTGGTGTTTCCTGGAAGGGACCACTTTCCCTTTGTGTAATACAAGCTTAGTTATTGTACTGAACCACCAAGCAGATTAGCTACAAGTGACACTAAACCACTACTTCCAGGTCACAATTTCCAGGCAAAGATTCCTCAAAAGAAACATTGGATTGGCCCCCAAAACTGAAAGGTTTAGTCCCTTCTCTTTGAGAGACTCTGCTCTCATTTAAATGCATGTAACCTCTGCTCTCAATTAAAATACACACCGCCCGCATGGATTTGGCACCATGGAAAGTACACTGACTTGGGAGTCAGCCCAACTGGAAATCACATCCTGATTTCACTGCTCTAGTTCTTTGAGCTTGCCTCTCAAACCCTCAACTTCCACATCTGGAAAATGGGGCAATTATGTCTATCTCACAGAGTTGTTAAAAGAAATAAAGAAAATGTACATAGGCCACCAGGGACATGATAACCCGAGGCTAAATACCAGTCCGCCTTCCTCCTATTCCCTCCCTCATGGAACAAAAGGAAAAACAATTTCTGAAAGTTTTGGGTAGGAGAGACAAGCCAACACAGATCTGCTTCACCATAGAACCACACTCAAGTCTGAATGGTGACTTTGCTGATAAATAATCATTGATGAAATAGGTCTATGTTTAACAGATTCTTGTACTTGTCCCAAAAAAAGGAATACATAACTGAGCAATATCATAAATCTTTTTCTTAGAATGCTAGGTGTGAGAAACGTAGGATGAAACAAAGTGGAAGTTCTTTCCAGGAAGAAGACAGTCCCAAAGCATCTGCATTTCACATTTGATCACTAGCTCACTCAGTTTCTCCTTCTGCTCTCTCTGCTGCAGCCACCCTAACATGTTATGGAATGAAAAGTGATCGTGAAGACAGGAGGCGGTGGCAAGAATAGCCTTTAGAATGGAGGCGGGAACACAGGGCTGCCTCTCTTTCTGCATCTGCCCAAACACCTGGCCCCACAGCACAGCAGCTCAGTGTCAATATGTCCCACCTACACAATTCCAGAGCCTCAAGTAACTGCCCAAATTTTTCATGTTGTGTCCACATGTATGGTTTGCAAATGACCCAATCATTCTAGAAGGATAAAAGTAAATAAAAGATGAGGGAAAGAAAATTCTTTACCCTCATGTACCTTTCCCAATAACCTCTAGCCAGAAAGTGAATTCCCACATCTTAGTCACCCACACACTATTTTCAGAGCCATTTTATTTTGTTTCATTTCCATGGAATTTTGAATTTTTTATTATATTGGTTTTTATTGAGGTCACATTGGTTTGCAAGACTGGAATTAGAGGTACAGGTTCACACCTCTTCAGATGTATGTCACAACACCACACCCTCCATCCAAGCACCAATAATCCTGCACATCATCCACTGCATCCCCCCACAATCTTTGCTCCTCATCCCCTGTTAGTCTGTTAGTCTCAGTCCTACAAGGAGATATTGAAGCTTTGGTCTGGTTTCATTTTGTCTGCCCCTTTGCTTGTTTCTCTGTATTCAGAGCCACTTTAACCAATATTCCCAATTTATCTTATATTTCATTTAGATAGATAGATACATACATACATACATACATACAGCCAAATGTATGGTGACATTTAAGTATATTTTGGCTATGACATAGAGCTTAAAATAATGGGTATCAGAACCTCAATTCCACAGTTCTACCAGCTTTGTCATTTATTAAATTGTGTAACTTCAGGAATGTAACTTAATTTCTCTGTGCCTCAGTTTCATCATCTATAAAACTGGAAAACAAAAAATATTAATGCCTACTTTATTAGTAGGACCTATGTCATAGGTTTATTTTAAGGACTGAGTGAATAAACAGAAAATATTAGGATTTTTCTAATACAATAGCACAGATCAGGCACATAGTTAGAGCTCAATAAACATTGGTTATCATTTTTATATTGATTTTTTCAACAGCTTAATATTATGATGTTGCAAGGAATCATAAGAGACTTCAAACTTCAGAGAATTATTTTCAAACCAACTTCTCATTAATCATTCCATGATTCACCTAATTCTATGATTAACCCTCATTTTAGGATATTCTTGAGTTTGTGCATGAATATTATTTATATATGACTTTTTGTAAAGCTGATAAAGCATTGTACAGTAACCATATGTCTCAGATTATCTTGGATAACCCAATTTTATTCTTTTTTTTTCCACAAAAGGACTTGATTTGCTAAATACATAGCTAAATGAGATTTAATTTTTATATCACTGCAAAATTTCCAAGTACATAATTTTACAAATCAAGCACAAATCTTTTGGCCCTGGCTTTTCATTTTGAAAATGGTTATAATGAATATATGTCATTTTAAAAGAATGGGTTATAATGATTCTGATGTTAGTAACAACACATCTAAGAATTACACAAAAAACCTGGTGAGGGCTTTTGACCTAGAGATTCACTTTGTCACTAAGGAAGCTGGTTTTTACCTTGGTCAACACAGTGCTCTATGCCTGGTGTAAGCAATTAGAGCGGAACCTTCTGATTCACGCTAATGATCACTAGGCCCAACGAGCACATGATCTACTGACTTTGGCTTATTAGTGAGAATCTGCAAAGAGGAGATGATAAACAGGCTGTTTCATACATTCAAAATATGAGGAAATACATCTCGGTGTTATATGTACTTAGTTGTTTTCCAATTTAGGATATTTATACCAAAGGCTTTCAGGAATCTAAAGCTTCTTTAAAACCAAGATAAACTTTGCCATTCTCACTGTCCACCCTTGTGGAGGGGTTCACAGAAGGAGAATAAATTGGTTATAGCTCAACAGAAAAATTCTAGTAAAAACTACTGTAGGGTAAGGTAAAAGGTATCAGGCTTTTCTGCCCTCCCGCCATCAGGATAGATGAGGGAACCCTGTGATCCTGAATGCATGCCTGATGGTGGGCACCTGAAGTGGGTGCACCTGTGCTAAGACTGTGCTTTTTAAGGGCAGCGTCACAGGGACGCCAGAAGCTGAGAAAGCAGCAGCAGAAGCCGAAAGAGAAGAAGCCCAAAGCAGAAGCAGAGAACGCCAGAGAGCCCAGGCAGAGTGAAGATTTGCTGGGGGCTGGGAGGACGGCCAGCCTCCCAGTCCCCCAGCACCCCTGCCTGCCACGTACCCACTGAACCCCAATAAAAGACCTGCAAAAAACCACTGAGGACTCTGATTCCTCCTTTACCCGGTCTGCATTTGATCAGAAAACCTGCACTGTGGTCCAGTTCCTGCCACTACAACTACTCTTTAGGTTTCGAGGAAACCTAGACTCTCCACTCCTGCGCCTATCCTGGAGCAGCTGTATGGATTTAGGCAAATCATATTTATCTTTATGATGAAACAACAACACCACTGAGCTCCTTGAATGCCTAGCAATCTATAAATTAGTGTTTCTGTTTAAAAAAAAAATTAAATAAGAAAGCCTGGTACTGGGTATAGGTGTTTCAGAAGAATTTTTCTGGATTCTTCTTTTGACATCTTACCATTGTCTTCAAGATTAATGAGGTTAATTAGCTGCTTTATCTTGTTTAATTACACTCCTTCTCCAGAAGCGCCTATCTGGATGGGGCAGATGAAACCACTGCCCGCATCAGCTCATAGAGATCCCCGTAGCTCACCTACGGATATAAAACCTACTACACCAGAGTCAAGTCTTCGCAGTTCATTCAAGTCCCTTAATGCGTAAGTGACTTCAACTTGGAGGTTTCTAGATGGCCTTGCCCTTGAATACTGAAGCGTTGAGAAGAACGTATAGGTTCATGATTACTTCTGCCTCAAAGCATATTATGGTAAATTCCATTGGAGAGGTACAAGAACGTAGCATTTGAAAAAGACAGTAATTTCAGGGCACTCCAGGGAAGTCCCCTAGAGAGACTAGAAGGTGGGTTTGATTTCAAACCTGGATTGGAAATGTCAGGGAGGCCATTCAAGGAGGAAAAGATGTTATTGCAAAGGAACAGACTCAGAAGAGAAAGGTGTAATGAGTTGGATAGTGCATCCACAAAAGCTATATCCAAATTCTAACCTCCAATACCTGTGAATTCACCTTCAGAAATGGGGTCTTTAGAGATGTGATTAAGTTAAGGATTTCAAGACGAAACCATCTTGGATTGAATCCAATGCCAGATGTCCTTCTAAAAGACACAAAAAGAGAAGATAAATGGAGGCAAAGGGGAAACAGCCATGAAAGGATGATGACAGGGATTGGAGTTACCTTGCCACCAGCCAGGGAAGATCAGAAGTCATCAAAAGCCGAATAGGTGAGGAAGAATTATGCAGAGGCTGCCAAGGGGGGGCCCTGCCAATAGTTCTCAAGCTGGCCATGTGACCTCCAGAACTCTGAGAAAATAAATTGCTGTTGTTTGCTGGTTTTTGGTTTGCCATCCAGTGATAATTTATTCCATACCCCCCAGAGAACTGGCAGTATTTATAGAAGGGGTAGAGCTGGGGAGAGAAAGGAAAGAGAATATTGAGACAGGGTATGACTTCAGAGAAAGATACAAACAAGGTGGCAAGGTCTTTGCATGGGAATGCAGACAGACAACCGAGGTCATTTTTTGGAAACGTGTTCACTCTGGGAAATCTTTCACCAGAGCTTCCCTTTCAGCAGCACCACCTCTGCTGAGGAAGATCAGTGAAAAGAAGCCCCTGGTCACAGGCAGGCTGAGGGACTGCTGCCCTGCAGAGGGAAAAGGTTGATGAAAAAAAGCACCTGCATAGGCACAGGTGGGCAGGACTGCTGCCCCATGCCAGTGCAGAGACTGCACTGATAAAGTCTTCCTTGGGAGGAGCTCATTCCTTTGTGGGATGGTTAAGTGCTGTTAAATTCATTATTTCTAGGGTTGGTGCCTAGGGATTGTTTTTCTATTTGCTTTGAATAGATCAGTTGGGAAGGACTGAAGATTCTTTTACAATGCCCGTCAATCTCCATATCCCCACCTCCAGCCTGCGCCTCAGGATGCTTTACTTCTCTATATAGCTGGTTTAACGACTGTTTCAGTTATTTTTACCCCTCTCTCCAGCTTCTGGCCTTGTGATGGCTCCTTTCCAACTTTTCTATTCTTATCCTCCATCACAACAACATTTGAGACATAGGAGGAATCATCAAAACTGGATGACTCAGGTCGTGTGTGAGACAGACTTTCTGGGGAAGAGAATAAAGACAGGAAACTGTTGGAAATGTAACAAGGGATTAAATGAAAGCAATGGCAATAAAGCTGAGATCCGGCAGGTGTTGAGCTAAGGATTTTATGATTACCTGAAAGGGTTAGGGAGCAGGAGAGAGAAGTTCAAGTGATGCCAGTGAAAACTACAGTTTTAAGGTTTTAGACAATGGAAAATAAGCCAGTAAATGAGAGTAGGATTTCTTCAAAGAAAGAGAAAGAATACTAGAAAGAAGAAGTGCACGAGGCTGGAGATTGGAGTAGGAGGCACTGTCTAAAGTTAGGGACACGTCAGTGGGTTTGACAACGGGAGCTAGTAATTAGGTAGTTGGTGGTGATTTTTGAAAGGCAGTAGCTATAGAACAGCAGGAAGGAAATGCAAACTCTAGGATAGCAGGAAGAAAATGGGCACATCAGTGTAGTGTACTCCCTTAAGATCATTTTGGATAAAAGAGAAAAATGTGTAAGATAAAAGTTGAAGTAAAGTAGTGTGAAGGAGGGCCTCCCCTGGTGGAGCAGGCTGTTGAGCACAGCACTGTGAAGCTGTCTGCAACCTCTGCAGTGCCGGTTCGATCCTGGTTGGCCGGCAAGGCTCCCACATGGCACGGCAGACCTCTCCTGTCGTGCCCACTGCTCCCCTCAGCAGTGTATTTCATCAGTCTGCCTGTTCTGTTCCCTGCTCTGTCTCTGGTGAACCCTCTCGCCCTCCCGCACATCTGGTCTGTACCCCAGTTCTTGCATAAATAAATAAAATCTTTTAAAAAAAATGTAGTGTGAAGGAAGAGTCCTTTAGACTTTGATCAGGCTTCAGCATGTTAAATGCTAACTTGCAAATGATATGAGGAACACTAATTCACTGGATAGATACATTTGCAGACAAGCTAACTGTCACTCAAAAAGACCTATTGTTCAAGAAGATGAACTGAGGGACTGGAAGAGAGCAGGAAAGAGATCAGCTTATGTTTTAGTGAAGTATATGCTCCGTGGTTCCAGAGAGGTGGACGCTGTAAGGGGAGGAGAGCATGAAGCCAAGAGAAAGCTAGAGGTGACAAGTGAGAATGGCTTATGGCAAACCAAATGACAATTTTGCCTACTTTACCATCTGTCTAGGGACAGCCTTTGTCTTGCTGGTCCTCCAGTCACTCAATGATTTGTTCTGGTAATTATCTAGCAAGCATTCTCCAAAGAGTATTCAAAGAATGGGTAATAATCTGAAAGTACACATTACCTCTGATTTCTGGGCCCTTTTGTATACTCAAGAGTATTTTTCAAAAATGTTCAAGAAAGTGCAAGACAATTGCTGCTAGCCCGAGAAGATTTCGTGCAAAGATCTTCCTAAAGCACCAGAAACAATTTCTAAGAAGAGAGCAGAGGTCACCCAGCCCCGCTTTCTGCACCAACGCACGTCATTACCTAGTACAAAGCCTCCACTCCTCATTTTCTCCTGTTTGTTTACCACCTCAAATATTAAGGATCATAATTTTCCTGATAGCATAGAATAGCCAGAAATATAATCATAGATACAGAGAAATAAGTTTAGATAATCAGGATATTTAAAAGGTGAGCTGAAAGATCATTCAAGAAAATGTTTTGTGAAAGAACTTTCCACTTCTTATCCCAGCAACTCCCCCTTTATCTTCAAAGACTGGCAGAATGATTACACTTTTTTTTTTTTTTTTGCAAAATTTCAGTCATATTTAGTAACTGTGGGTGATGCAAAGGGAAGTGGTATGGAAAGGTAGGTTGTCTTTTGTAGAAGTTTAGACAATTCAGAATAATGATTGACTTGATTATCATAAGGTTTGAATGAAGGGCTTATGCTTACTCTGAATGACCAACTGAAATCTCAGGGTTTCATGGAACACAGGAGGTGGTTCTGTGAAGATGTTGGGGTTGGCACTAAAGCACCAGGGACAATGAGATTGAGACCTAATCAAAAAAGGGAGGTAAATATTTACCTCAACTTCATTAGTCAGAAATTATCATTCAATCAACAAATGTTTGCTGACTCTCTGCTATAAATCAGACATTAGGTAGAAAGAAATGAACTTGCCATGGGTTAGAAAGGAATCCAAAGAGTCAACCCTTATTATAGTCATGAATCATTTTCCATATGGCACTGCATTGTGTTCCTCAAATGTGGGAAGAATTTTCCTCAAATTCTTAAATGTCCTCAAATTCCAAATTTTCCTCCAATTTGGTGGTAGAAGATTCCAGCACATCGTAGAAGTACATGCCACCATTGAAAGAGCAAAAGTAGACCTAGTTCTTAGTCACAGAACAAACTGATTGTTGAGATGTCCCAAGCCAGAATCCTGAACTAATTTTCTGATGAATGGCTCTTCTTTTCCCAGTACAGCATGTCTTTTCACTTGTTATGCTAACAGGAGCCCTGTATCTAGAAAAGCCATTCTGTATGACTCCCTTGAGGCTAACCCTAATTCAGAACATCCATTTCACTGGTTTCTGTGACCAGACTATTAGAGGACTAGATTTTACTGGCCAAATTCTTTCTGCAGGGTAGAGAAACAGCTTGTCTAGGAGGTGGAGAGAGGTGTAGAAACACAGACACTGTCGGAGCACTCGGATCCAGCTTTACCTGAAGGTAGGACTTTTCTTGAGACTTGACTGCTTTGAATTAGGTTTCTGTTAGTTGCAACTGCATAAATCTTATCTAATAGGAAAGACAGCATTCCCAGGCACACTCCTAAACCAGGCTTGGTAAAAAATAAAGTGGGAGGATGCTGAAGTCAGAGTCCCATTTCCAAGCCAGCAATCTGGTGAGCCTTTTGAAAGAATCTTTGCTTAGTGCAGTTTCAAACTGCTCCCTTAATAGCAACCCTGTTGTATCTAACTCCTCTGTTTATTTTTATTTTAATGACATTTATTAAAACTTTTCTAATTATAAAAGTTACATAATTCATCATAGAAATTACTGAAAAATAGAAAAATGTATTCCCACCAGAGTGAAACAGCATAAGCACTGTTATAAACATCTAACCTTTTTAATGCACATCTAGCTTTCCCAATTAGTCTGTATTCCCCTTTTTAACTAAAATACAACATGAACAACTTCCAAGATCAATCAATACTTGCTGCATCAGGCAACACCACACTGTCAAAGAATTGGGAGTCACGGAGCAAGCTGTTATGGCAGGATGGTGCTGGGAAGGCAGAACCTGGCCTTTTTATTGAGTGAGTGATTTTGCAGAGTCAATTTTCAGGGCAGGAGGACAAAGAGAAAAAAGTTAGAAGGAAGCAAATGTATGCTCAGGCGATCTAGGCTTTGGGAGGAGATGAGTCTGCAGATGGGATTAGTTTTATGGCCCGGATTTATGGACCATGTTTGAAGATCGAAATCAAGCTTCCAACCCCCACTTCTGGTCCCCATTTTATTAACGAGGCATTCTGATTCATCTCTGGGACACAAAGCTACATATTAGTCAACAGCACCCCAGATTTTCCTGGTCATGCTTTGTGACATATACTCATTGTCCCAGGGAATTAGGCATCCTGCTCTTGTTTAACTTGAGAGGAATCTTTGCAGGGTCGGTAGTTTGCATTCTTTAAGTTTAGGTAATTGATTGACTGGGCCAGATGGACTTTGTACTGGAAAGGGCAAAGCTGCATAGCCAAAATGGTGGCTTAAAGAGCCCCTCAGCCTAACAGACCCACAAATATTCTTTATTTTATCACTTTAATGATACCTATTATATTCTCTCAAGCAAATGTTCCATAATGTACTCAAACCAGAATCCTATTGCCAAAATTGTAGGTTGTTTCCAGTATTGTGCTGGGATGCATAAGATTATCAACATTATAAACTTTTACATAGATTTTATCCAGAAGATATATTCCCAGAATATAATTTCTTCTTAAAGATAGAAAGTTTTTGATCAATGACAATGGAACTTCTAAAAGATACTCAAGGAACTTCTTTTTGCACCAGTGGGGAAGAAGATTTACTACTAAACTACATTTCTAATGTAGCAGTTTGGAGGGTATGTACCAGTTTTTATTGCTGTTGTAACATATTTCCACAAACTTCACAGTTTATGGTGCCCTGTCATGTCTCACACTCATGAGGCCAGAAGTCCTGCAGACTCGTTAGGTACTCTGATTAGGATTTCAGGAGATCACAACCTAGGGGTCAGAGTCTGGGTTCTTATCTGGAGGTTGTGTGGGCCAATTCCATCCCCCTAGGCGCCTTCATTTGTTGACAGAATTTATTTCCCTCTCACAGTTTCCCTCTGACTCCCTCCATCTTTAAGCCAGCAGTTGTGCTTGGAGTCTTTCTCATCTCGGAATGTCTTTCCCTTCTCCTTCTGCTACATCTCTGACTCCAGCCAAGCAAGTTCTTTTATTTCAAGAACTCATGTGATTAGAATTGGACCCATGCGATATAAATCAGAATAATCTCCCTATTTGAAGGTCCATAACCTTTTCTTAATTTATTAATTTTCTTACATTGCTGTTAATTTTGGGACATTATTTGATTTCTCCCCTACCCCACCTCCCTCCCTTCCCTGCTCTACACCTCAGATCCAAGGTAAGCTTATGAGTTTTGTCTTTTTCCTAACCCCCTGTTCAATTTCTCTATATTCCACCTGTAAGCGAAACCATCCAATATTTATCTTTTTCCTTCTGACTTATTTCACTTAGCATGATCCCTTTTAGCACCATTCATGTTGCCACCAATGGCATGAGTTTGTCTTTTTTGATCACAGAATAGTATTCTATTGTGTATATATACCACATCTTTTTGATCCATTCATTTGTTTGGGGGCATTTAGGTTGTTTCCATATCTTAGCTATTGTAAACCTGTATTGAGAATACAGGTTTCCTTTCAAATTAGTGTTTTTGTGTCCTTTGGGCAGATTCCTAGGAGTGAAAGCACTGGATCCTATAGTAGATTCATTTTTAGTGCTTTGAGGAAACTTCATGCAAATTTCCATAGTGGCTGGAGAAGGTCCCTAACCTTAATTCCATCCACAGAGACTCGTTAGTCCGTTCATGTAGCATATTCACAAGCTCCAGGACTTAGAGTGTGGGATAATTTTGGGAGGCCATCCTGCCTACCACAGGGTAGAACTCCAAAACTAAAGTAAATATTCTATGATTACAGTCACCTGACTACTGATCTTTGAAACCCTGGCAGCATTGTGTGAGGGAACTGGTTCAGTCCTTTTAAGCATGGCATGGAAAGCCGCTCATTTCACACCTTCTGCATGCACCCCAGAAAGTTCCAATTGGTCAGAAGGATTGTCTTGTGAAACTTTCAACATCTCTCGTTGCTAGGAAACTGTGGTCCCCATTCCCTCAGGAGCAGACTTTCCTTCAGATTTATATGCAGTGCTGTTCCATTGTAATAAACTATATTGTGTCGTGTGCTGAGGCTATTGCCAGTCAAAAAGAATGCAACAATTCTGGTGATTTGACACTCAAGTATCAGCCTATGGATCACAGCTCTGTCCCCAAACACATGTGTAAGTTTCTACATATGTGTAAGTCTTATTGTGACCTACAGAGTTGGGGTTTCCCCCCTTCAGCCTGACTCATTTATTCATTAGTTGTCTGCAAAGGTTTTCTTCTCTGTGGCTAATTTCGAAGGAAATAGTGTGAGAGTTTTCAGCAAAAGCAGTTTCCATGGTGACACTGAAGTCTTGCTAAAAATAGCACAAGATGTAATCAGCAAAACTTTAGCTACTAAAGTAACTAGACAAAATGGATCTGCATTTCTGTAGGAAGTTTGTTCTGTCATTCAAGCTGTGTCTATGAAACATCAAGAGAATAGTCTGTGAATTATTTTTAATGCCCAAGATTCCAGCTCTTCAAACACTCTGTTGGGCAGCTCCCAAACTGTATGGGCTCTGGAATTATTTCTAATACGATGTGAAAGGGAGCGAGAGAGAAGTGGAGACTCAGGGAAGAAAGAGAGGGAAGGAGAGAAGGAAACAGAAGGAGATAAATACTTACCTGCTTTCATTTCTCCCTAGGAACTAACAACACCCTTTTCTCAAACAGCACCTTTAAACTCTTTAGCATGTTGTATAATATAAAGAAAAGGTGTTACCATCATTTAAATAGGCTACACCCTCTAAATTCTATAGCAAGCTACCTGCTCCACCTTCCTCAATTTATCTTACTTTCTCTTGGTTGATGGATTCAAGGTTCATACGATACCGTAAGGAACTGCAAGAGGGGATCCCATTCATTTATTACTTCTCTTCCATTATTTCTGCTCACTCTCTTTTACACATTGCTAAGAGAGACACCTGAGATTAAAACATCTTCTCTCTTGTGTTCGCTGTTTTTTGTCCTCATTATGTTTGAACTGTCATTCTTCACAGTGGGGTCTCTGTTTCCAATATCCTTTTCCCCATGCTTCATATAATTAGAAAAGAGAATCAAGAATGCTGGTCCCACCTGCCTCCAAGGCCATTACCCCTAGATCTGTTATGCAGAAGTCAAAAAAGGTGGTCATTTCTTTCCCCTGTTGAGTGACAAACTCAGCTTCATCCTCTATCTACCCACTGAGCCGACTCTTGCCCCAAGACTGCCTGTTGGTTGCTTCTGCTATTCTATGCCCTTTCAATGACATTTCTTCCTAGTTGTTCAAGAGGACACTTTCCAAACAAAATTCTATCTCAAATCAACTTCTTTTTGTCTAGTTTCTAGAAAAGCTCTAAAATTTTTTCTGATTTCCTTCCACAACCAAAATAGCAATGCTTGTTTTTTGTCAGTTCAGGGGCTCAGCAGGTCCCTTTCAAAGAAGCCATCATTTTATTTAGAACCTAAAGCACTGGGGAGAGAAGGTTAGAAATGTTTATTAGAATGCCAAGGCCATTGCATATATTGGCCATTTCTTAAATGTATTTTTATATCAGGAACATTGTTAACAACCAGAGCAATTTTAAAGTCTATAGATTATGCTAGACTGAGCTAACTCTATGGTATTCCTTTAAAAATGCTGTCTTCTTAAATAACTGGCTTTAGAAGTGCACTTAGCATTAACATTTTTAAATGGCTTTTTATGACATACCCTTAGGATTCATTTGTTTCTCATTACCTTCTATGGAACACTAACTCCTGAATATCGTCTCAGAGACAGTTCCGGACCTGGCTCAGGAACTCTTAAAATAATGCACATAGGCAGTGTAATTCAAACGTAAAGTCCAGCAGGTGAGAAGGAGAGGCAGTAAGCTGAATATATCAAGTTCCTAGTTTTATTTATTTATCTACCTGAATGACAAGGTTCAGTGAGGGTTCTCATTTGAAGGCTAAGAAGTCCATTTCAAAGAGAGAGAGAGGTAAGAGGAGAAAAGAAAAATTAGGGCTAAGGTCAAGGTTACATGGTGATGGTAAGTCCAGGTGTTTCCAATGTGGGGATCAGAAGGCGCAGCGGGCTTTTTCCTGCAGGATTTTTGTATCCAGAGCAAATACTCTCAGGAAAGTAGTCCAGAAATATGCATTGTTCTAGGACTCTTGACTGAGTTAACGATTCCATCCAGCTCAGCTCTGAAAACCTCCTCCACCCTGCTCCCTGTCCTGGGATTGCAGCACCTTAAAGACAATAATTTATACTGTTACAAGACACCAAGCTTGTGGTAATTCCCTTGCTAGCAGTATTAGATAAGCCTAGACATCTATGCTCTTATATTCAAGACTCTCCTAATTTTCCTCGTTATTCTTAGAGATTTGAGACTATTCTTTTGTCAATATAATTACATTATTTTTCTTCCTAACACAGATAAGGTACACCCTCCACCTCTTGTCTACATATTAGCTATGAAGCATGATAGTCATATTTTTTAATCAAAAATGGACATTGAAATAAAAGGTTTATATATGCTGCCTTGCTATGCAACCATACTGTGCCCTGGTTTCCTCGCCTATAAAATGTTTACGGTAGTATTAGTTCAATGTCTTCCAGAATGAATGTTATCTACCTAGATGAAGATGACAAATGCTCAATCAGTGTTAGCTATGGTGACTATTAATGTGTCTAATAGGAAAGAATATTGAAGTCACGTCTGTTTCAGAAAGTCCAAGAAACACAGGTTCTACAACATTAAGCCCTGTTACCCACAAATTTCATACTTTTTAGTATTTATATAGTCAGTAGCTTTCTCATGCATTCAAGAATGGTTTAACCTATCACCCAAGCAAAGATTTAAGTTTGATACCACTCAGTGTGGGAAAAGGTATAAAGAAGTGGGAGCTCCTCCCACTTTCAGCCTGAGTGTTAGAAGTAACTGAGCTTCTCTCTCGCTTTTGCTTTCCTATATTGCTCAAATTTTATATAACAAGTATAAGTTCTATTTAACATAAAATTTTAAAATCTGTCTTTATTTTGAACAAAACAAAAACAATTTAGCCTCCTTGATAAAGATTAAGCAACTGTCTCTCAGCCTTCTCTGGACTATCTCTGTGACAGACGAGATAGACTGAAAACAATCAATGTCCTTCTCAACTCAGACCAAAAACTAGTCTTTAAAATTGCCAAGGAGCACAAAAATCCCTGAGCGCTCAAGGCTATGAATATGTATGGGGAAGCAATAATCTTTATTGTATTTATCATCCACACAGAATAAGGTTGCTGTAAAACTTAGTAATGTGGTTCTTTCTTGAATAGTATCAAGAGCCCATGGGTTGTGCTGTAATGATGAGAAAACACAGCAATAAAAAGGAGGTAGATATTGGACCTAATTGTTTGAGTCAATGTGCCTCTTTTGAGTAAACCAGATTCATTAGCATGGATGATGAGGATATGAGAATTCTACAGCTGCTTCCCACATTTCACATTTGACACTGGCTAGGGGTTCTGACAGGTTTCTGATGAGCTCTTCCAACTTTCAGAAATGAAAAAAATCACCTTCCATGGTTAGTATAATAATGTTAGGGGGAATAGGACTGGGGTGTTGAATTGGTCAGCAGGAAAATTTATATATTTTCAATACTTCACTCTCTACTGCCAAACTGAAAGGTAAAGAGGAAACCTTCCCTAGTCACTGATTTATTGTTTTATTCTTTCATTCATTCACTCATTCATTTATTCAAGGTATTATTCCAAACACCAGTAAGTACTAACTAGCGATGCAGCAGCTGATAAGACAGACATGGTAGCTTCCTTATCCTCCACGTAAAACTATAACTGAAGAATTGAAACTAAAATTTCCCTGGAAAGCTAGTTGTTGACAAGGAATAGTAAAAATTCTAAATCCACAGTCTTTGATTCATGCTACTCTTACACTTCATAAAAAAGAAAGGGGCCCTAATACATGTGTTCCCAAAAGGAATTATGGATTTGAGACAAAATCCAGTAAAAAGAGACTAAGGCCAGGCATTTTGTCCACTTATGAATGCATTCACTCTTTTAACAGAATTTTTTGGAGCCTCTCTTATGCGCCAGGCACTTTTCTAAGAGGTAGGGATACAGCAAGGACCAAAACAGGTAACATCCCATCCCATTTTTCTGGAGCTTAACAGCTCCAGAATATTAATATTGAAAATGAACATTAACATTTTCAATATTAACATTGAAATGAATAAACATTAGCATTTTGTAGAGAACATAAAAATGTTAGGAAAATAAGTTTCTAAGTGCCGGTCAGTCTCCATTCTTATTTCTTGAGATATTGTCTCTTTCTAAAAAAAAATTAGAAAAAAGTAACTATAATAAAGTAAAAATCAAAATCAACAGGCAACTATAAACCAGAGACACTCTGGGGGAGTAGAAGCTTGATCAAAACAGAGGTGGGAAAAGCACAAGGGACTATGGTGATGGGACATGGGTGAATGGGTGGTGGGGATTTGCCAGGGACTATGCCCAAGATGATAAAGCATACATTGTATAAAAATGAAGAATGATGTAAAAAATATATATAATTTAAAAAAGAAATATTGTTTCTTTCTAAAGACTCAGTTCAAATACTAATCTGGCCATTTCCTTCCTCTTCTCCCTTTTATATCTATATCTCTATCAATCTATCAATCAATCAATCTATGTATCTACTGATCTTTTTTTAAGATTTATTTATTTATACAAGAGCTGGGGTACAGGCCAGATGCGCGGGAGGGTGAGAGGATTCACAAGAGACAGAGTAGGGAACAGAACAGGCAGACTGACGAAATACACTGCTGAGGGGAGCAGCGGGCAAGACAGGAGAGGTCTGCCGGGCCATGTGGGACCCTCACCAGCTGGCCAGGATCAAACAGGCACTGCAAAGGCTGCAGACAGCTTCACAGCACTGCATTCAACAGCCTGCACCACCAGGGGAGGCCCTACCTACCTATCTTATCTATCTAAAAAGCAGATTCAGAGCTCTTTATAACTTATGCTGTATTCATGTTTTAAACTCATTATGGATTGCCAATCCCTTATCTTATGCCCCTCCTAACATAGCACTTAGTATCTGGCATAGCCCACAATAAGTTCTCCTTCAATTAAACAGATGTAAATGAATGTCCCATGGTTAAGCATATTTCTTTCTTTCCTAAAGGAAAACTAGATTAGATTACTACTTCTCCAGTCCTTAAATAAAATCATTTTTATGATAGATATTTTAACCTGATGGCTATAAAGCAATATGAATGTTGATTATACTTGACAAATCTTCCAAAACTCAAAAGATTCAAAATTAACTTTTTGCTCTGTATCTAAAATCTCCTTCCTCTAACATTTTCCTTATATCATTTAATGGCACTGAAATCCTCCTGGCTGCTCAAGTTAGAAACTTAAGTCCCTCTTGATTCAGTAAGCTCTTGTTTTGTTTTGCTTTTTTACTCTCCAACACTCACCAATTCCTTTTATCCTCCTTCGTGAATATTAATTCCATCATTTGAATCTTTCTCTTCCCCTCATCTTCATTTGTCACTGCCTTAGCAACCCTAATCACCTCTTGCTTAAACCATTGATTGTTGCGGCCAATAATCTCCCTGTCAACATGCTTCACCATCCTCATTTTCAGCAGAATTTCACCCTTCAAAACAAACATTTTTCAGTCACTCTCATCAAAATGCTCAATGAACTCCAAATGTGACAAGGTGTTTTGTTGAGAAAGTGTCCTATGGTTGAATAAGTGTGTTGGCTTTAACACATAAGTAGGTCTGTTTGCTGTAGAACTTCTCAGAGACTTTGATACCCTACTTTGCATAAGACTCTAAGAGGAAGTAAGCATTTCTCAGCATATTTGTTTTGAGATTTTTGTCATGGACAACTGAGTCTGGAATTGTAGGTTGGTATACTCATCTTCCATAGCAACTCCTTTCATCTCTATATAGAAGTCAGGACATTTTTAAAACCACCCTATTTGCTAGATTTCCTGGCTGACACGCGTTTCTATTAGAATAGTTCCAATTGATGCAATATGGTCAGGAAGTCATAGCGGGGCAGAACAGGTAGATCTCTTTTCCCTCCTCTTCCAGCTTGGAGAAATGGGCAAACATCTCACATTCCTACTGATGATGGAAGAACCAAGAGATGGAAGGACCCTGTTTCCTTCATTATCATTGACCCACAAACCAACTCTGGTCTTTCCATGAGAAAATTAAGCTCCTTTATCACATAAGCTACTGAGCTTTGGGTCTTCTGTTGCCTAGTAGCTGAGTGCAATCCTAATAAATGCAAACATCTCATGGACACTGAGCACTGTTTGGGAAATAATGAAACAGAAACTAACCTTTGGATTTTTAAGCCTATAACCCACTATTTTCCAGATATCTCTCTTACTTCTGACCCATCTAAGACACTAAAATTCTTAATATCCCTAATCTCCCTATCACTTTATATAATGTCCATGGTATGTAAGTTATACATGTAATATGTATGTGACTTACAGGACTGTGCTCTAGAGACACCTGAACCTTGACTTCAATTGTGAGTTGTGTTCTTCTGTTTCAGCTGCCTTGTTTCAATAACACCCCAAGTGGGGCCTCCCTGGTGGTGCAGGAGCTAAGACAGCTGCAGCCACTGCTGCATGAGTTTCATCCCCAGCCGGCCAGGGAGTTAACCCACACAGTGCAGCAGACCTCTCCTGTCTCACCCGCTGCTTCCCTCAGCAGTGTATTTCAGTAGATCTACCTGTTCTGCCCCACTATGTCTCTGGTGAATCCTCTCACCCCCTGCACCTCTGGCCTACACCCCAGTTCTTATATGCATAAATAAATAAATCTTTTAAAAAATAATAACTCCACTGCTACTGTGTGTTGGACTAAACACAGCCATGTCTGTTGCTGTGAGTAACTGCAGATCAGTGCACATTTAGGAACTTAAGGACTACACCTTTCCTTTATTAGTGAAGCTATGCTGATGTAAGGGCAGAGAACTGCCTTCTCTTTCTTTCTGAATTGGTAGTTGTGTTGCCCACTCAGACTCTGTGGCCAATAGACCGTAAGCACGGCCTTGGAGTGTTTTTATCCCACTGCCTCACAGACACCATCTCTGAGCTTTACCATCAAGCCACCCCACAGATTATAGCTCTTATTTTTTTTTCAGTAATTTATACCTATTAACCGACATCAATCTGCCATTTCCTTTTCTTCATCCATCTGGTAAATGACTCCTCAATGACTCCTCATCCTGAGATGAAATTTCACATCCCCTTTCAAGCCATCCTCATAATATCCAGAGTTTCTTGAGGTTATTTCTTCCCTTCATATGGAAACACTGTACTGATGCACTGACCATGGGTAATGTGATTTTTCTATTTATTTGATTCTCCAGCCTAATAACAAAAATTCTTTTTTAAAAGACATCATGTGATGTGTATATTTGAATATCCTGCATCCCATACAGTGTTTGACATATAGTAGGTGCTCAATAAATGTTTAATCAATGAATGAATAAATGACTTGGTCAATGAATAATGTGTAGGTGGTCCTTGCAAAGGTCTTAACTTGGACAAGGTTGAGTTCCTTCCTTTGCTGTAATTATATTAACCATCATGAAGCTAGTAAAAGGATAGAACTCCATTCTAAACTGAATACACAGTCATAGCTTTGTCATTATATATTAGGTAAAAAATATTATTTCATGAAATACCTATAATATATATGAGTTGCTGTGTAACTGTTATAAAGATATTAAAACTTTCTCTTTGAAAGAGCATGTAGCTTATTAGTTGAAATATAATTTCTAAATGTTAAATGTCACTGATAAGAAAAGTTTCAAAAAATAACAGTGCAAGTAAAATCACATCACTTTCATTGTTGCTAATAATCACTTAAGTTCCTGCCTGTCACACAAACAGAAAATCCAGTATTTTCCTGTCCAGGAGTCCCTCCCAATCATCCAAGGATACCTGAGAGCTTCCAAAGGTAAATCACTTCTCCCCTTTCCAGACACACAGATAATTCTGAAGGTCATTACCACTCTACTCCTTCCCACCCGTGCTCCCACAGGTCGTGTCCAGTCATCTGGGTGATGCCCGTCCAGTTTCTATGGCCCCACCCCTGAGTGCCCCAAGACTGTAACTCTAGTGCACAACTTGTCAATTCAAATTCCCACCTCCTAAGGTACAAAGCACAAGGGCACCAAGTGCTGTCCTCCCACAAGGAGAGAAGGTCTAAATCATCCCTACACATAAAATCACCCTACCTCTCCCAAAGGATAAGATTTCCTCCCTGCTACCCAAAATGCAAAAAAGCTCTTCATTTCCTCTTTCTGATCATTCAGGCTATTTCCGCACATCACTCCACCAGGAGACACTATTACTGTTGATAAGGTGTTTGCAGTTGGGGTGAATATTTGTGCTCCCACCATTCCAAATTTGTATGTTGACATGCAACCCCCATTGTGATGGTATTTGGAGATGGGGCCTTTGGAAATTGATGAGGTCAAGAGGATGGGATCACTGCTCTTAGAAACAGATGCTTCCTCCCTCCCCTCACCCTGTAAGAACACAACAGAAACGCCAGCATCTGTGAGGAAACTACTTCTCACCAAACACCAAATTTTTTAGCATGTTACTCTTGGACTTTGCAGTCTCCAAAACAGAGAGAAATAAGTTTCTGTTGATTACAAACCACCTAGTCTCCAGTATTGAATCAGAGTGACCCAAACTAAGACAGTACCCAAAGGAATCTTTCTGAGAAAACCTAAAATTAATGAGTGCAATGAGTCCTTGTGGTTGCAACATCTGTCAGTGAAGCAGAGGGGTCATGGGGCTCAGTCCTGACACTTCTGAGGCAAGGCATCCAGCTGCCTGCGAAGAAACATCAGCTTTTTGAGGCAACTATGGCAGGCAAAAGGAAGCAAAAGAAGTATATGAAGAGATGGCCCCAGATAGGACAGTCTTTTCAACAATGCAGCCTATGGGGCAACTTACCTCTGGGCTTTGTTCCTGGCTAATTGGCTTCAGTGACTATGCATCTTTGCCAAAATGAGGTCAAGCTCCTTTTTTAAAAATACTGATATTCTTATCAGCATCTAGTTTTTCCTGCTCATATCTGATTTAAATTCACTAGAAACAAAAATTGCATAGTGAGGGGCCTCCCTGGTGGTGCATGTGGTCAAGCACAGCACTGTGAAACTGTCCATTGCCTCTGCAGCACAAGTTCGATCCCCTGGCCAGGCAGAGAGAAACCCACATGGCGCGGCAGACCTCTGCTGTCTCGCCCGCTGCTCCCCTCAGCAGTGTATTTCAGTCAGTCTGCCTGTTCTGTTCCCTGCTCTGTCTCTGGTGAATCCTCTCACCTACTCGCACCTCTGGCCTGTACCCCAGTTCTTGTATGCATAAATAAAAAAATCTTTTAAAAAATGCGTAGTGAGATCCTGATATATGTCAGTCTATGTGGTTTGCTTGTCAGACTTTTGCTTTAAAAAATAGAATTTTTTTCAGAGTATGACGCAGATTGGACTTGCCAATATTTCACCCCCGATACACTCTGATCATTTTACTATCCACAAATACTCATCAAGACAGATGCCTTGAGTGATTGAAATTCCTCTGTATGAAATATTATTTACTGGCTGAAAAGTCTTGAAACTCATTCTATTTTTTAGGTTTCTCACAGGTGAGCCATGCCCCGGAAACTAGGGGCTATGAATGGAAGAGACACTTTTTCATTCTTCTGATAATTCTCTTCACGGTTGACAAAGTGTGTTGTGCCAGAGGGAGATTTTTCCTATAAACCTTCACCAAAGAATTTCAAAACCAAAAACAAAAATTAATACACAACAATCAGTCTCTCTTTCTCTCCCTCCCTCACGTTCTCTCTTTTACTTATTTTTTCAACAATCCTATTAAGATCTTTCTCCCTTCAAGCTCATTGAACTCTGAAATTCTATGGAAATTGCCAGTGGACATGAGAAAGGTAAGAGCAGGGTTTTAATATTGGCACTTGGAGAGCTAGTTCTGGAGAACCAAAGGCTCTCCAAATGCACGAGGAAAGTTCTAGATGAACTGTATTCTCCTTGAAGACTGGGACTAGACTTCTCTTGACTAAGCAGAACTCATTTCTCCACCTCTAGTTCTAATTTTTTTTTATATCTTAGAAGGTTCTTAATAACAAAACCGAAACTCATTCTGCTAACTTAAGCAAAAAGGATTTTATTTGAAATGTTTGGAGGAACGCCCAGATGAAAGAATTGGCTTGAAGAGGACAGAATCCAAGGACGTTCTGGCAGCATAGATCCAGCACCCTAAGAACTAGCTCTTCGGGCTACTGGCACTGAGGATGAATCCTCAGTTCCAGATTTTTGTGATTTTGCTCAGGATTGAAATTCAAAAGAGAGAACATCCAATTCACCACGCTTTAGTCTGTTCTTACAACTAGAAGGAATCACGGAGCTTCAACTCACAATCCCTCCAAATTGTACCCAATGGTTAAACGTAGTTACTCAAAATATAAAAGGGGAGATACTGATAGATGCTACTAGAAACATGCTGAGGAGCCAAAAGGAAAAAAATGGCAAATGACAAAAGTTTCAGGTGATTGAAGTCTCTTAAGAGGCTTTACTGTGTCACAGGGAAAATACAGTAGGAGCACATCTTGAGCTCAGTGAAAGACTATAATGGTTTCCAGAGGGATGAAAGTGAAGGCAAGAAGAGGGGGAATTAGCATGGGTGGTTTGGTGGAGGGTGAGTAGAACATGTGGAGGAGAAAAGATGTAACCCCAACAAATAAAATTGAAAAGAAAAGAAGAAGCTTTACCATGTTGTTTTTCTTTGACCTTCACCAGAGAACCTAGGTACAAAGGAAGCGCAGAGCCAGGGTAAGAACTCAATGCATGTTGGATTGATTGATTCTCATCACCACCCCATGAGGGAGGCTGTGTATCTTTTATGTGTTGTTTTTATGTATCCCCAATGTCTAGCAGAGTATCTAGAATTGGGAAGCCTTAATAAATACATGAACATGAATAAATGATATTTTTAATTTTTTAAAGGTTATTTGTATTTTTTAAATTTTTTTTTTAGATTTATTTATTCATGCATACAAGAACTGGGGTACAGGCCAGATGCACAGGAGAGTGAGAGAATTCACCAACGACAGAGCGGGGAGCAGAACAGGCAGATTGACTGAAATACACTGCTGAGGGGAGCAGCGGGCGAGGCAGGAGAGGTCTGCTGTGCCATGTGGTATTCTCGCCGGCCGGCTGGGATCAAACCCACACTGCCGAGGCTGAGGACAGCTTTACAGCACTGCGCTCAACCGCCTGCACCACCAGGGGAGGCCCAACATTTTTAATTTTCCCTAGTATTTAGATCAGCTCACTTTCCTTCCTTTTTGCAACTTTTTTTAACCTTTGCCTAATTTGTTGTCTTCACCTATTCTTCTTTTACTCTTCCTAGGATTAGCCTGCGACAGTTTTTTTTAATGCCAGAGACATAAACACTCTTCAATGACCACATGTTAAGCAAGTCCATGGACCAAATTGCATCCCGTGAATATCAAATCGGTGGCAATATGGATTTCTCCATCATGTTCTCTAGCATCTGAACAAGAGATTCTGGAGGAACACATTTTTAAAAATCATCTTGTAAGCAATTGGAGACTCAATAAAAATTTGCTCTCAGCAATTCACCACAGGCAGACCACATTCTCCATATGCTCATAACAATCTCAGGATTCAGAAAAGACTTATTATAGGAGAGAGAGACTTGGAAAACCTCTTCAACTAGAAAAATCCCATGCCAGAAATACCATATAGATCTGATATCTGAATTTGGCCCTTAATTTAGCTCAACTTTGCTTTAAAAGGAAATGAGAGCAAGAGAGTACTAACTCTTGTCTTGACAATTTATTTAATAGGTCAGATTTTCACTATGTTTTGTCATTTGGAAAGCTCCCATACCCAAAGGACATTCTCTCCCCCTCCGTGTGAGCCCGCCTGGGGTCAGAGTGCACTTAAGTAGTCTCCTGTGTGTTAGCAGAGTTCACTAGATGCCACCACTGCTGCTGGTCACTGCCTCTGTGTTTCAAAATGCAACTTCTATTCATGAATAGACTTGCTAACATAGGGGGTGAAATCATAGGAGGTGAAATCTTAGGGGGCAGGTCAAGTGAAAGTCTTTAGATATCCTCCATCTTCATCTTCCTTCTTTTATTTTTTTTAATTCTTTTTTATTATAAATTTTATTTTTACATTCCCCATACAATTGCAACCCCCTTATTTTGACCCCAATCCCTCCCCTCCCCGCCCCACATCCCCCCATAGAGTGTCTCTGGTTCATAGTTGTTTGTTGATTTTGATATTTACTTTCTTATAGTTATTCTTTTTCCTGGTCCCTTATTTAAGTTTTCTAGATTCCTGCTATGAGTGAGACCATCCGGTATTTTTCTTTTTCTTTCTGGCTTATTTCACTGAGCATGATCCCTTCCAGCACCATCCATGTTGCTGCAAATTGCATGTGTTTATCTTTTTTGAATGCTGAGTAATATTCCATGGTGTATATGTACCACATCTTCTTGATCCAGTCATCTATTTTTGAGCATTTGGGCTGTTTCCAAAGCTTAGCTATTGTAAACAGTGCTGCTATAAACATAGGGGTGCAGGTGCTCTTTGGAATTGATGTTTCTGTGTCCTTTGGGTAAATACTAGGAGTGGAATTGCTGGATCATATGGAAGCTCTATGTTTAGTAGGTCCAGAAATCTCCACACAGCTCTCCATAGTGGTTGGACCAATTTGTACTCCCACCAACAGTGCAGGAGAGCTCCTTTTTCTCCACAACCTGGCCAACATTTGTTGTTGCTAGTTTTTTTAATATGTGCCATTCTCACTGGTGTAAGATGGTATCTCATGGTAGTTTTGATTTGCATTTCCCTGATGACAAGTGATGTTGAACATTTTTTCATATGTGTGTTGGCCATTTGCATTTCCTCTTCAAAGAAGTTTCTTTTTAGCTCTTCTGCGCATTTTTTGACTGGATTATTTTCTTTGTTTTTGTTGAGTCTCATCAACTCTTTGTAGATTTTTGTGATCAGTCCTTTATCATTAGTGTTGTGTGCAGAAATGTTCTCCTTGTCAGTGGGGTTTCTCTTTGTTTTTGTTATTGTGTCTTTTGCGGTGTAGAAGCTCTTTAATTTGATGTAGTCCCAGCTGTTGATCTTTGCCTTCACTATCACTGCTTTGGGTGATGTGTCTGTAAATATGTCTTTGATGTGCATATCATGTAGTGTTTCGCCTATATTTCTTTCTATGTATTTTATGGTTTCAGGTCTTATGTCTAGCTCTTTAATTCATTTTGAGTTGGTTTTTGTGCATGGTATTAGGTAGTAGTCAAGCTTCATTCTTTTGCATGTAGTGACCCAGTTTTCCCAGCACCATTTATTGAACAAACTTTCTTTGCTCCAATGCATATTCTTTGCTCCTTTGTCAAAGATTAGTTGACCATAAATCTGTGGGTTTATTTCTGGATTTTCTATTCAATTCCATTGGTCTGTGTGTCTGTTCGTGTTCCAATACCATGCAGTTTTGATGATTATGGCTTTGTAGTATAGTTTGAAGTCTGGGCATGTGATGCCTCCATTCCCTTCTCTTTTTTTCAGGAGAGCTTTGGCTATTTGGGGTTTTTGGTGATTCCATATGAATTTCATCAATAATTGTTCTATTTCTTTGAAGAATGACATTGAAATTTTTATTGGAATAGCATTGAATCTATATATTGCTTTTGGTAGGATGGCCATTTTAATAATATTTATTCTTCCAATTCATGAGCAGGAGATGGAAAAGACATCTTCTATTTCTTTTAACAGTTTTTTATAGTTTTCTTTGTATAGGTCCTTTACCTCTTTTGTTAGATTTAATCCCAAGTATTTGATTTTTTTTGTTTTGATAATAAAAGGGATGGGTTTTTTTTATTTCTTCTTCTTCAGATTTATTGTTTGTGTATAGGAAGGCTACTGACTTTTGCATGTTGATTTTGTATACTGCCACTGATTGATGAGTTGAATTAGTTTTTCTGTGGAGTTTTTGGCGTTCTCTATGTATATTATATCATCTGCAAATAGTGATAGTTTGACTTCTTCTTTTCCTATTTGAAATCCTTGTATGTCTTTCTATTGTCTTATTGCTCTGGCTAGGACTTCCAGTATTATATTGAAAAGCAGTGGTGAGAGTGGACATCCTTGTCTTGCTCCAGATCTTAATGGAAATGCTTTCAGTTTTTCACCATTGATAATGATACTGGCTGTTGGCTTGTTGTATATGGCCTTTATGATGTTGAGGTATGTTCTTTGTATCCCGAGAATTTCAAGGGCTTTTATCATGAATGGGTGTTGCACTTTGTCGAAAGCTTTCTCAGCATCTATTGATATTATCATATGGTTTTTATATTTCTTTTTGTTGTTCATCTTCCTTCTTTTAAATGAAATATTGGCCAGATAATATGGGATATGGGCCTGAATTCTCTGCAATTTAATAGTGCAGTGGATTTGGTAAACAAATATTAACAGTAGGAGGAAAGATGAGACACTCAATAGCACCAAATACTATACGCTATCAGTACTTCTCAAACTTTATTGTACACATAAGTCACCTGGAAATTTTGCCCAAAACTCAGATTCTATTTCAATGGCTTAGGTGTCAGGTCCTGGATTTCTAAGAAGCTCCTACATGGAGCTTGTCCAAGTAGGAAGAACCTGAATGATGAGTTCTGGTCCACCTATAAATATATAATATACACATAAAAATAAATAAATCTATCTTCTCAGACATATTTCACGCCCACCCCAATTTTCTTTCTGACTCCAGACTGTGAAAATGAGATGCAAAGGATTTCCTCTTCAATCCATCCTGCCCACAATTTTTGTCCCTGCATTCCACATCCCACCCTCATTTTGCATGAATTTTGAACCTAACACTATGTGATTCTAATTTGCCTCACACCTCAAATTTCATATGAACTTGCAGTTGTTCATGAAAGCACAGTAATATTTTATTCTTTTTATGATTTCTTTCCTAATAAAGTTCTATTCACTCCTTATGAGGAGAAAGACGCACTCTGGGATATATAGCATTATTTTGAATATTTCCTCCTCTATTTACCAAAAAAAAAAAAAAAGCAAGTATATAAGTATAATCAACCTGCCACACAAGAAAACCATGATATTTCGTTGGATTATTTTTAAATTTCAACCCATACTCACTGAGGGCAATAGAACCCCCACTCAGCTTTTAGTTTCCCGTCTTTCACCATCACTCTTCAGCAGCGATACTTTTTCATCGTTCAAACATGGAGACAACGTTCCATCTATGGTGAACTTCTTTGCACAATGCAAAGCAGTCATTTTAAAGAGGCTCATTAGCCACTGCCAGCTCTGTGCTAACGATGCAATGAGACAAAAACTCTGCCAGAGCTTCTGTGCATCAGCTCCCAGCACATTCCTGGGAGATTTCCTCGAGCTCTCCTGGGATCAGAATAGTTAAGTTTGTGACTCCTGCCGCTCTACGAGAGTAGATTGATGGCACACTGCTTTTATTCCTCCTCCAAAGACAGCGTTTGTCACCAGACAGGGGGATCAGAATTGTAATCCTTCTTAGATTCTGTTGAATTGGAGTTTACTGCTTTGACCTTTGCAACAATATGTATTTTTTTTTTTGAATGACTGCATGTTCCATTTCTTCAGGGGATTTGAAGTGATGAGAGCCAAGGAGCCAGCAGTGCAGCAGGGAGAGGGATGCTGGAGGAAGGATCTAGAGTGATGGTGATTTGGTTTTTGACCTTCTAGACCAGAGATTTGTACTCTAGTAACTGAAGTTATCCTGTGGCTATACAGATTAACACTGCAGAGGTTAAATGGCAAACCTGAACTGCATGTAGCAGGAGACTAGGGAATTTTTCAAGTCTACCCAAATCTGAGTTGAGGACAATGACATCACCCATAATGGTGGGCTGACACGCTACATCAGGCCACGTGATTTTTCTCCATTTTGCACCCTCTGCCCTAAAACACACTGGGCTCATCCACATGCTAGAATTGGATGCCATCGAGTGTCAGCAGAGGTGCAGCAGGGGGCAGACATGCTGTCATAGACATTTTTGCCTCTGCAACTGAGTAACCATATCCAGGCTGAGAATATAATCACAGCACAGTGTACAAACTGCATGGTCCTCTCCACCTTCCAGCTATGACTTTCCTGGGCAACAAGCCAGGATCCAGATTCAGAGTGAATCTAGGCTGGCAGGTGCCACTCTATGCCCAGAGATTCCCAGACCTGCCTCAGCTGGTGACCTGAGGCAATTGCTGAACTGGGTTTCCTTATTGGTTAAAACAACAACAAAAAAAACCTGAAACCTGATTTCCACCCCACAGGACTATTATGAGGATTAAATGATTAGATGAGAGAGATCGGAGTAGGAAGAATTAATATATCTTAGAAGGGTAATGTGAACAACTATTAGTATGAATGCTGCATGAAATCCTTACAACATGGAAGGTAGACTTTGTTGTATTTCTATCTCCATCTCTTTGGGCTGTTATAACAAAACACCAGAGACTAGCGGGTTTACAAACAACAGAAAAGTTTTTCTTGCATTTCTGGAAGTGTGGACGTTTGCCTTCATCTAGGCAGGGGCAGATTTGGTGTCTGGTGAAGGGCCACCTCCTGGAGGTCGCGATTTTTTTTCTCTCAACCTCAACAATGGCAGGGGCAGGGAACCCCTGGGGTCTCCTTTGAAAGGGCTTTAATGCCATTCATGAGGTATCCACCTGCACCACATGATGATTTGATCCATGTATCTGTTGCAAAATGATTACCGCACTAAGGTTAATGAACACCTCCTGCAACCCACATAACTGGCTCTGACTGAATGAAAACAGCACAAACTGCTTCTGGCTGAATAAAACTGATTCAAACCGAGTCTTACCAGTACAAACTGGTTCAAAGCATTGCTTGGTAGACATATTCATGTATCTATTGTGCAGGCTTTTGATTTTTAACAATAACAAAGCCATTACTATTTATTGCAAAAAGTATTCAGTCCCCCTAAAGGAAAGTGGGGTCAATTTGAAAGATATAGGTTGCATCCATTTCTGTGACCCTGTTCACCTCTAGCTCAGTGATTCTGTTGGGGGGAAAGGATGCCCTGAATGAACTCCACAAACACAATTTTTGTGGACTTCACCCCCACCCCAGACCAAAGAGCTCCAAGACACTAAGGACTACAAATCCCATAATGTCATCATCACAGAAGGGAGGGTTGCTGGGACCTGAGGGTGGAGTTAAGCAGCCAGGTTTGCTATATAATGAGACGTGTGGGCCTTGGGGGGTCTCTTGGATCTTGGTTTTTCTTCGGCTCTCAGCGTGCTACTGGGGTTCCAGCTTAGCAGAATTGGTAGGACGCGTTCATGAATTTATCTTCCTCTCTTTCTCCCTGAGTTATTCATTTCTTCGTTTCTTCATTTCCCCTTCTTTTGTAAATTAACTCTTTATTAACCTTTTCTGTGTTTTCCTGCAGTTGAGTCTTATTATAAGTCCCTTTTAAGCACACGGGAGAGGACCCACAGTCAGGCAACCCATTTCATATCAAGATTGCCCTGTAATAGTTCTTCTTTCACACATGTAGCTTATTATGCAAAGGGCAGCATGCAAGATGGCGACAGACTTTGAGCCCATAGTCAAAATGCCTGGATTTGAACTCTGCTCCCCCACTTATACAATGAGAAACCAACACACAATGGGAACATGTCCCTGCCTCAGTTTCCTCATCTATAAGATAAGGTTAAGAATAGACCTAGGAGAACCATGAGGATAAAGCAACACGGTTGGGCCTCCCCTGGTGGTGCAGGCAGTTGAGCGCCACGCTGTGAGGTTGTCCACAGCCTCCGCAGCGCCAGTTTGATCCCGGCTGGCCGGTGAGGGTCCCACATGGCACTGCGGAACTCTCCTGTCCCGCCCACTGCTCCCCTCAGCAGTGTGTTTCGTCAGTCTGCCTGTTCTGTTCCCTGCTCATCTCTGGTGAATCCTCTCACCCTCCCGCGCACCTGGCCTGTACCCCGGTTCTTGTATAAATAAATAAATAAATCTTTAAAAAAAAAAAAAGTCAACACAGTTGTGGAAAAAGCTTATCACCTTGTACCAGCATGAGCAATGTCAGCCATTTCAGAGCTTCACAAACTTGGGTTGAGTAGAAATGAATGAAATTTCATTGCTCTGAAATGCAAAGCTCCAATATGGAAGTATAAATCAAGTGTCCTTCAGAATCAAAAGTGGCAATAAATATGTAGTCAGAAAGATCCAGAAAAGCTCATTTATTTCTCTTTCTGCTTTAGCCTCACCAACTGTGCATTAGCAGATCCACTAGACAAGACGGTCTCCTGAAGGCCAACAGTAGCTCAGGTTTGGTGTGGCTTTTAAGAAAGGCCCTGGAGGAGCATCTACCTTTCAGCCTCATGTGTGGAGAAATATGATTAGGATGGGTGGGAGGAAGCTAATGGAGGGGCTCAGGAGAGGGAGACTGCCTCCCTTTTCCCAGACAAATGGCTCAGAAACCTCCACTCTCATTGCATCTGCTCATTACTCTACAGAAACAAGTTGAAATGCCTTCAGTTCTGCGATCTTATAGAAAAGCAAGACAATACATCACTCTGAAATTAAATAGCCTAGCCAAACTTTGGCCTGGTTTATAGTGACAATGAAGGAAAAACACAAGCCAAGTAGAAATCAGCAGACTATAAGCCAACCCCTCGTCAAGAAACATAAAAACCAACGGCTCATAGTGGAGACGCCGGCCCACTCCTGAAGGGAGGATCCTCACCGACAGAAGCAGGGACACGGGCTTCCTCGGGGCCTGCCTGCCGGCTCAAGCTCATCACGTCTACCCTGCCACCCTTTCGGCTATAAGGGGATGGTTTCATTCTTAGCGTGATTTGAAATGACTCCATGTCTCAATACTATTGTTGATCTGTGTACAGTGAGTAATGAAACATTTTTAACAGCATCTTTTGGGCACCTTTTCTTTTGATTTTTCCAGCTTCGTGGCATCATGGGAGGGCTTCAGGGACTGTTATGCAGATGTACTTCCTGGCAAAGCTGCTGCTTCAGGAGAAGCCATTACCTTTTTGTGAGGCCCACAGGCGCTGGAGAGGCTGCTCTAACAAACAGCTTCCTGCGACAGTTACCTCATGAAAAATATGTTATGTGTCAAATTAACTTCGCAGTGCAGACCTCAGCTAAGCAGACCCGGGACATCTCCCTAACGGAACTTGAAAGGTACCCAGAGTTTTAATTAAAATCAAGAATGTAATTGCGCTTAGTTTACTCCTCAGAGATTATCCACAAAATAATATGAAGCGCTCGCCTTCGGTTTCTGACAGAATAAATGAAACTTGATTTGTTCCTCCCTGTAATGTTTATTACCAGGGAAACTACATTTTAATTGTTGTTGACAAATATTCTGATTTATGGGGTGGATAAAATGGAACAGTCTAGATAGCATGTGTCTACTTAACTTTTTCTTTGCAAAATTTTGCTTCAGGAAGCTGCGCTAGCTGTCTGTCATGGGTATTCTTTAGGCCAAAGCATATTAAAGTAAATCACCAGATTGGATCTTGACTAGTAAAAAGAACCATCTGTTAGGGAAAGATGGAAGCAGTGGGCGAAAGAGTCGTTACTTGCCAACACAGGGAGGGCAAAAAGATCAACTGGAAGAATGGCAGTGTCCAGGGGATTCTATCCAGAAGCTGGTTAGTTTTCCAGCATCCAAATCATGCATTTTTAATTCATCACATGGCAAAAAGACAAGTCAGATACTAATTGGCACCATAAAAGAAAATTTGCACCATACCAGGAACCATTCAGTCAGGGGGACTTTGCAGCCCAGTCCACATGGACCATTTTGAATTCTGTTTAAAGTTTAGAACTGAAACCTAAAGATGCAGATTTAAAGAATCTATTTAAATCACAGATTCCATTCGTAATGGCAGTTCATTATTAGAAAACCATTTGGAGATAAATATGCCCATGGTCTTTTTCCAAACAAACTCAAAAGTTAGAATACAGCCAGCAACTGGCACATGTGGAATGTCCCCATTTGTGTTTCCGATACAGATATATAGATATAATATTTATGATATTTATGATCTTAATGACAAAGTATTGCTATCAACAAAGTATTGGTTCTGAGAGAATTCATTTTTTTATATGTGTGCCTTAAGGAAACTAGAGTTAAGTCTGGATAAATTTTAATGCTATCTGTTAAAATATACATTAATATATTTGAGAACCATTAAATTGAAGAATCTTAAAACTCACAGTATTTCTTTCCTACCAGGGATTGTTAAGCTTCCATAATATCCCAAATTAGTATTCTGTTTTTCCAGTCCCTTGTCCTAGAAAAAGCAAAATGGATGTTAATGGAGGTCCTTTTTGCCCTCAGTATGGCTGTGGGTGATTACAAAGTTTGCATACTTTGGTTTCAAGATTTTTCTTATGGCTGTTTTTTTCAAACTTATATCCTGATACTCTTCTCTTTTGTTGCATTTTTAGCTCAAAAAAGCTCTTTCAGGCATAATTAAATCATTTAATGTTCCTGAGTGTTATTTCTCTCCTTAAGAAATGCTATTTCATGTCATTTCCTTAATTTGAACTCTATTCGTGTTTCTGCCTTAGAATATCTGTGCCTTTATGAAGTCTCTCTAAGTGCATTTCAACACCTGGGATTGTAAGAGGTTAACCCAATACTGCCTGCTCCAGATGGGCGAGGCCAGACCACTCCTCCCACTGATGCACTTTCTTTGGTACATTTTGAGACTTAAACATTCACTGTGGGGACTCAGCATCACAGCTCAACCACCCCGTCTCCTATGGAGAGAAAAATGTGACAATCAAGCCTTTTCTTATGGTGACATTTGTAGAGGTGATATAGAAAAATGGACTTTCTCTTCTTCTTTAGCCTTTGAAATGTTTTTCAAATCTTACGGCAAAGCTGGAAAAGACATTAAGGGATTTCAATCATAGGGGCACAAAAGAATGGCTGGAGCTCAGAGGGGCCATGTGTAGAACATGGGGGGAAATTTGGTAATAACTGATCAATATAACAACTTTACCAAAATGAAGCAGGATCAAAAACAGCTGCTGTCTTAGGATAGGCTGCTGCAGATTGGGTGGCTTAAACAACAGAAAATTCTTTTTTTAAAAGGTTTATTTTATTTATGCACCCTAGAACTGGGGTACAGATCAGAGACATGGGGAGGCGAGAAACAGAGTGGGCAGCAGAACAGGCAGATTGACTGAAATACAGTGCTGAGGGGAGCAGCAGGTGAGACAGGAGAGGTCTGCTGTGCCATGTGGGTAGCTCCCTGGCCAGGGATGGAACTCTTGCTTCAGTGGCTGCGGACAGCTTCATAGTGCTGAGACTTAACCCCTTGCGCCACCAGGGAGGCCCCCAACGGCAGAAATTTATTTCTTCACAGTCTTGGGCGCTAGAAATCCAAGATCAAGGTGTCAGCAGGTTTGATTTCTGCAGAGGCCTCTCTCTTGGCTTGCAGACAAAGGCTTCTCTGTGTGTCCTCTCGTGACCTCTCCTCTGAGTGTGCACATCCCTGGCACCTCTCCCTGTTCTTATAAGGACACCAATCATATTGGACTAGGCCAACTCCTATGACCTCATTTCACCTTAATTACCTCTTTAACACCCTATCCCCATCCTTAAATATCTAAAAATAAAAATACCTATGATCCAGCAATTCCATTCCTAAGTATTTATCCAAAGAAGGTGAAAATACTTACTCAAAAAGATATACGTGGGCCTCCCCTGGTGGCGCAGGCGGTTGAGCGCAGTGCTGTGAAGCTGTCTGCAGCCTTTGCAGTGCTGGTTCGATCCTGGCCAGCTGGTGAGGGTCCCACATGGCCCGGCAGACCTCTCCTGTCTCTCCCACTGCTCCCCTCAGCAGTGTATTTCGTCAGTCTGCCTGTTCTGTTCCCCACTGTCTCGGGTGAATACTCTCACCCTCCCGCACATCTGGCCTGTACACCAGTTCTTGTATAAATAAATAAATCTTTTTTAAAAAAGATATATGCGTTCCTATGCTCATAACATCATTGTTCATAATAGCCAAGATACGGCTTTATAGCCATATACCCTCCATGCCCATCAACAGATGACTAGATAGAGAAGAGTTGGTATATACAAAATGGAGTGCTACTCAGCTATTTAAAAAGATGAAATCTTGCCTCTCATGAGAACATGAATGGAACTTGAGGTGACTGTGCTAAGCAAAATAAGCTTTAAAAAAATACCAGATGGTTTCGTGCATTTGTAAAATATAAATAAAGCAAACCAACAAGTTTTATTAATTAATAAATACCTTATCTCTAAATATAATCATATTCTAAGATACTGGGGTTTATGACTTCAATATATAAATTGGGGCAGGTGACACATGATCCAGTCCATTAAAGCTGTGAATGCCCTTACTTGAGGAGAGGGGAGTAGGTAAGTTGGAACAGGACAGAAGCCAGGAGGAGAGGGGGAGTTGTGGGAGGGAGTAGAAGGGCACTAAATATGCCTAAGATGCAGAGTGCCCTCCTGGTCAACATGAATTAAAGGAAGCTCATCCTTTGGACTTGAAGTATTTTACCTGTGCCAGGAAGAGCCACATGAAAAAAATCTATGGAATTCACAACCCAAGACACATATTCAAGGAAAAGCAAGTGTCAAGGGCCTCCCTTGTGGGGCAAGGGGTTAAGCACAACACTATGAAGTTATCTGGAAGCCACTACAGCACGAGTTAGATCCCCAGCCGGCCAGGGGGCAACCCACGTGGCGCGGCAGACCTCTCCTGTCTTGCCTGCTGCTCCCCTCAGCAGTGATTTTCAGTCAGTCTGCCTGCTCTGCCCCCTGCTCTTTCTCTGGTGAATCCTCTCACCACCCACCCACCCCCCGCACCTCTGGCCTGTACCCCAGTTCTTGTATGCATAAATAAATAAATCTTAAAAAGAAAGAAAGAAAAGTAAGAGTCAAGAAACAAATAATCAAAATAAATAATTATTCACAAGATGTTCCTAGTTAATGTAGCACCAAATTCATTCGGAGCCCAGTCTTTGGGCACTGGCTAAGTCTCCTCACAGCAGTGCTGTACTATATTTTTCGGAGGAAAGAATTCTGCCTCATACATCCTTGTGTCCCTCAAGTCCGAGGAAGGACCTGACATGTTCCCAGAAAGGGGGAGGGGAGCGTTCCCTGAGCTGAAGCAAGCCTTTGTTAGCAGAGCAAATGAGGAGATGGTGGAGTCTGGAGTCCTGCTGATTTCATTATATTAGGTGGAACTATCTGGTATTTCTCTCAAATTAGAGCTTTTTCCTGCCAGAGTGGTATTGGAAATAGAATGCGTGACAACTGTGAATAAAATGAAGAATTCGCTTTAAAATTCAATTTATTCATTCCTGGTGTTTACTCAGAAAGTACTTGCAGAACATATTAAGGCATTAAAAGTTTCAAAGGGATTAACAGCCCCTTGGAATGCCAGGGACCCTACGGAAAGGATCTAAATATTTCCCCCAAATTCTTATGAAACGTCAGCACACTACTGTTTTGTAAATTTACATCCTTTCTTAGAGAAATACATGGCATGTTCTTTATTCTCTGCTTCTATATCTCTTTACAATTGTGCCAGATGGAAATTTCTGCTAAGCTTCTAATTTTACCCCTTATTGGTTTATTAAATACCAGCCATTCAGCCAACTCACCTTCGGACAAATAATTGTTTTTTAGTGATGAACTCTGATTCTCACATAGCATGGCAATAAAGGGAATCGTAGATGTTTTAGGTCTACCATATTAACTTGTCACTGAAGACTTAGCTGGCAAGCATGATGCCCAGCCTGTGAAACAATCAGGCCCAACTATTCAGACGCTGAGTGATTTCTTAAAAGAATAGCTGGTGTAAAGCTTCCTTCTAGTATCCAAGATTTCTTCTAAAAACTCAAAGTAATTTCACACATGTTCTCTTTTATCTTTACAATGTTGTTCTCAGAAAAGCCAGTTGGACTGCCTCTGTTTTTGTGAATGGAAACACTGGCACGGGGGATGTTAAGTGTTTTCCTACAAGCTGCAGTGTACAGAGTGCTGGGTTCCCGCTACAGGCCTTCACCGACTTCAACAGCCTGGAATGGAACCCTTCTGAGGGTGCCTGGACTCGGTAGAGCACCTGGCATTTGGTAGGCACTCGGTACTACACAACTTGATCGGGCAACACATTTCAAATCTACTGAGTTTCAATTAAAAAACTCTCTACAGTGGTTCAGGATCACTTTTAAAACAGAGACCCCCCCCCCCTCTGTGAATGTTATTTTCAAGATAGAAAATTATCAGGCAGAACCACACTTCACAACCTGGAGTTGACAGTGGGAGGTGTTAATAATGCATGCTCTATGAGGAATAGAATAGTGATATTATTTTTAAAATGGAAGGAACTTTTCCCTCTCATTATAGACAAGTCATGTGTGATTCACCACAGGATCTTGTGATCCAGGCTCTGGATGAAATTTAAATTAGAACCATGTGAGCATAGAATGTTAGGGCTGTAAGGGTTTTTAAGGGGCATCTTGTTCAGAATTCCATCAATGTTTCCTCCTTTTCTTCCATAACATCTCCCAACTGATTGTCACTCACTTTTTGCTTAAATATTTCCAATACTGTATGAGATCATTTCTCTATTGACCATCTCTGATGAATGAGAGACTTCTACATGCTTCTTTGTCATACAGTAAAATGTCCTACTCGGAACTTGACCTATTTCATTTCCACCTTATAAAGTCCCAGAGAACAGATCTAATCCTACAAAAATTACTCTTTTTTAAAGGTTTATTTTATTTATTTATGCATACAAGAACTGGGGTAGAGGCCAGAAGTGCGGGGGTGGGTGGTGAGAGGATTCACCAGAGACAGAGTGAGGAGCAGAACAGGTGTATCTGATATATACTGCTGAGGGGAGTAGCGGGAGAGACAGGAGAGGTCTGCTGCGCCTTATGTGGGTAGCTCCCTGCCCAGGGATCGACCTCTTGTCACAGTGGCTGGAGATAGCTTGACAACGCTGAAACTTTACTCCCCCTGCACCACCAGGGAGGCCCCCTACAAAATAATGCTTTTAAGAGTTTCTAATACTCAACCATTCATTGCATTAACAACTATTTTTTTCACCTTTCCTATAGGCCACAAATCTTGTGAGGCTTTTGATACACTTCTCTTTAATTTTCCATAAGTATCTATAGTCATGTTAATCTTACAGATAAAGGAAATAGAATTTAGTAGATAAAGAACTCCACTCAGCCTATATAGTTTGGAACAGTATTTAAACTCTATGTCTGCCTCCAGAGCTTGTTCTTGTATGTATTTCACCACCTTCCTTCACTACCTCTTCTCTGGTCTCTTCTTTCTCAGATCTTAAAGAAAATGGGGTCAAAATGGAGAGATAACTTCAACAGTGCCTATCTCATATTCTCTCAGGAACTTTGTTATTTTTATTATTATTCTTCTTTTGCCAAGATTCAATGACATAGACTGTGTTTGGTAGTTTTCCCTCCTTTTCAATATTGTGGACATTTTTGAGAAGGATAGGTATTAATTCTTCTCTGAAATTTTGGGAGAACTTACTAGAAAAGCCATCTGGTCCTGGGCTTTTGATTTGGGGATATTTTTGATTACTATTTTCTTACTCATGATTGGTCCATACAAGTCTTCTATTTCTTTTTTTTTTTTTTTAAGACTTGTTTATTTATTTACTTATACAAGCACTGGGTGCAGTCAGAAATGCGGGAGGGTGAGAGAATTCACCAGAGCCAGAGCAGGGAACAGAACAGGCAGACTGACGAAATACAATGCTGAGGGGAGCAGAGGGCAGGAGGAGAGATCTGGGCGCCATGTGGGACCCTCGCCAGCAGCCAGGGATCAAACCAGCGCTGCAAAGGCTGTGGGCAGCTTTGCAGTCCAGCGCTCAACCGCTGCGCTACCAGGAGAGGCCCACAAGTCTTCTATTTCTTACTGATTCAGTCTTCGAATTTTGTAATTCTAAGAATTTGTCCACTTCTAGATTGTCCAATTCATTGCTATCTAATTGCTCATAATATACTCATGATCCGGGCCTCCCCGTTGGCGCATCGGGTTGAGCGCAGCGCTGTGAAGCTGTCTGCAGCCTCTGTAGCGTAGGTTCGATTCCTGGCCGACCAGGGAGAATCCCACATGGCGTGGCAGACCTCTCCTGTCTTGCCTGCTGCTTCCCTCAGCAGTGTATTTCAGTAGATCTGCCTGTTCTGCTCCCCACTCTGTCTCTGGTGAATCCTCTCACCCTCCCAGGCCTCTGGCCTGTACCCCAGTTCTTGTATAAATAAATAAATCTTTAAAAAAAATTACTCTCATGATCCATGATCCTTTGTATTTTATAGTATCTGTTGTAAATTCTCTTCTTTGTTTTTTTTCTTTCCAATTGTGTTTATTGAGGTAAAGTTAGTTTACATCATTGTGTTTGTGTTAAGGGTTATAGGTTCAGACCTCTATATTTTCACACCATGCCCACCACCAAAGCCACAATAACTTTCTACCATGCTCTCCCTCCACTCCCACCCCACCAATCTCCCCTTCTGGTTTCTTCAGTTTTGCAGGCAGATGTCAAAGGGTTTGTTATTGGTTTGCCTTTGTCTGACCCATTATTTTGTTTCTCTGTGTACCACATAGAAGTGAAACCATTCAGGACTTGCACTTCTTTTTCTGTCCTACTTCACTTAGCATTATCCTCTCCAGTCCCATTTGTGTTGTTGCAGATGTTCATCTTTTTTATGGCTGAGTAGTATTCCATTATATAGTAGTATATAGTAGTATTCCATTATATTCCATTCCACATTTTCCTCTGCTTTAAACTCTTCAATGGCTCCCCCCATTCCCTGACCCCTAGCCACATGGACCTTTTCTGAGTCCCCTTAGATGTCATGCTCTCTCCTGCCACAGGACATTTACACTTGTTGATTTATTTTCCATAACCACCCCACCCCTTTACCTGAAATAGATCATATTCCTGCCTCCCCTCAGAGCAAACACTACCTCCAGGGAAGATTAGATCAAGTGCTCACATTTACATGCCTTTCTCCTTTCTTTTGTAATAGTTACCATGGTTGCCATTTTACATTTATTCTGGAGACTCTTAAATTAATGTCTGCCTTTCCCACTGGTCTATAAGCTCCACAGGGATAGGACCCACATCTCCTTTTTATATCCCTTATTGTATTCCCAGTGCCTAACAGCACCTGGCACATTTCTGTTGAATAGATAAATGCCCCCATCCGTCTGCTGACTCCAATCATTTGATTTCCAGGAAACTGTCCTGATTTAGTGAAAATTAAAATACCTTCCTCATTATGAAATTTTGCCTTCACAAGAATTCGCTGTGGGCAGACTAGCACCGACATTTTCACCTAAGCAGTAGAAGCATGTTCATTCACGTGCATGAAATCTACCATTTCACTGCACGGCGCATGATGAGACATAAACGCCAATGCTGGAATGTTTTCCAATCATGAGCTATTAATAATTTAACAAAATTAATTCAACACACTTCACTCAACAGTGAAACGGAGATGAGGAGAAATGATGCGTGTGCCTTGTCTTCCAGGGTCGAATGAAAAATGGCAAACAAATAAAAGGAAAAAATCATAAACCTTGTTTGGAGTGGAAGTCCCTATTTAGAATTTAATACAAGTTTTGTTTTTCTAGTGATACTAAAGAACAAGTATTGGAAACATAAATAAAAATCTTTGCTTTGCACAGGAGAATGGTTTAATATGGTAATAGTCATTTGTCAGGCCTCCGAAAAGGAAAGAAAAATTGAAGGTTTTTTTCTTCAGCATGAAGCAGTAATCAAGTCAAAGAAAAGCTTTCAGTAATGATGATTATTAGGAGTAATCATTAGGAGTAAAAAGTGAAACAGACAATCCACAGAGCATAGATTAGCTCCAACCCAGAGGATCTTAGTCTTCGATGGAGCAGCATGGAGAAGCAGGAGACACTTATTTAAAAATAATGGATAAGCCAGGGCCTCCCTGGTGGCACAGGGGTTAAGACACAACCTATGAAGCTATCCGCAGCCACTGCAGCACGAGTTTGATCCCCAGCCAGGGAGCTACCCACATGGTGCAGCAGACCTCTCCTGTCTGCCACTACTCCCCTCAGCAGTGTATTTCAGTCATTCCGCCTGTTCTGCTCCCCACTCTGTCTCTGGTGAATCTTCTCACCCCCCCCCCACATCTCTGGCCTGTACCCCAGTTCTTGTATCCATAAATAAATAAATCTTTAAAAAAAAAAAAAAAACAAAAACGGGTGAGCCAGTAGCACAGCAAGTTTCACAGTCAACGTTTTACTCCAAATAGGGAAATCAGCAGAATTCTCCAACCCAGACACCTGGGGTGAAGAGGGGAATGATGCAAGCCCCGTAATCTTCATCCAGGAGGCAAGGTGAGAGGACACAGGTGGGGCAGTCAACGTGTACCGCTGGCCAGTGAGAAGCCTGGGCAAGCAGGTCTGTGGTCCGCAAACCTGGGTGCAGGCAGTCACGTGAGGCCTCACTGAAGCGGGATGGGCCAGGCCCCGAAGCCCCAGAATCCCAACTCGGCAGGTCTGTGGTGGCCCTGGAATCTGCATTTCTAGCATGTCTTCAGGGCCCGCTGGCGTTGCTCCTGGATGGAGGCAGTGCTTTGAAAACAGCACGCAAAACTTCAGCCGTAACTAGTGCTTCCACCACGCTGAAGGACGCTGACATGGCATCTCATCTAACCTTTACAACCGCCCTGTGAAGGAGGAATAAAGAGGCAGCCTGATTCCTGCTATGAGTGAGACCATCCAGTATTTTTCTTTTTCTTTTTGGCTTATTTCGCTGAGCATGATCCCTTCCAGCGCCATCCATGTTGCTGCAAATTGCATGTGTTTATCTTTTTTGAATTCTGAGTAAGGGACCAAGAAAATGAATAACTATAAGAAAGCAAAAATCAGAATCAACAAAAAACTATGAAACAGAGACACTTTGGGGAGGGTGGGGGGCAGGAGGGGAGGGATTGGGATCAGAATGGGGGGGTTGCAATTGTATGGGGAATATAAAAATAAAATTTATTATTTAAAAAAAAAAAAAGAGGCAGCCTGAGATGGCCAGTCCAGCAGCGGGAATATCTACCTCTAAAGTGCAGGGATTTTGCTGCTGTTATACATGTTTTTTTCATCAGTAAGAAAGAAAAACTCAGTTGTATTATAAAGAAAAATTCCGGATGGCTTCACTTATAGGAAGACTATAGGGGATCAAAGAAAAAAAAATAATAATAACCAAAAAAATAAACCACAACAAAACAAAAATAAACAACTATAAACAGAGACATTCTGCAGGGGAGGGGGACGGAAAGGGATCAAAATGATGGCGGGAAGAGCACAAGGGACTGTGGAGATGATGCAGGGGTGAATTGTTGGTGGAAATTCTATGGGGACGACACCTGAGGAAAGAAAGCAGACATTGTAAGAATAAATAAATAAATAAATAGATTAATTAAAAAAAAAAATACCGCCCTTCCAAGGGAACTATCGATTCCAAGTAAGTTGTTATTGACCCACCTTCCTTCCCCACCCAAAAATATTAAAAATCACTAAATTGACTTTCAAAGTCTGTAGCAGTGGAGGCCCACAGCGCACGGTGAAGTTGTGATGGGTAGCCTTCATTAGAGCTGCAGTAATGCACCGTGAGAGGGATAATTAATGGCAGCAGGCAGCATATACATGTGCCAGGCCTATTGATAAGTGAGAGAGACCTGAACAAGGGAATGGGAGGCACCGACAGGTTCACACTAGAGACGGAGGAGTAGAAGTCAGAGAAGCGGGGGGCCTGCCACGGACAGGTAACAAGCAAAAACAACAGGCAGTAGGGGAGGGAGGGTACATGGAGGATACCAGAGAGAAGATGAAAACAGTCAAAATAGAAAGGAGCTCGAATGCAGAAATCAGGATATGAAGAACTGCCAAGGTCAAGCAATGCCCCAGGGAGGAGCCGAGACAACAGGGGGGAGGCGTGGTGATGAGGCTCCTCATATAAACAAATTCTCTCAGTCCCTCCCATGAAGCCCGTGGCCTAGAGAAAAATCCAGTCGTGAGGAGAACAGCTTTGGAATTTAGCATATTGTGCCTGGGTGACATTAGTTATAAAACCCCTATACACCTCAATTCCTCGTCTGTTTAATGGAACTAATAATTCCTACCTCAAAGGGCTGTAAGTGTTAAGTGAGATAATGTCTGTAAAGCAGTTAATACCGGAGGCATCATATGAGATCAGAGGATGATGGCGCTTTTATTATTATTGCTATTGTTGCGTTGTGTTGTTATCACCATCGTTAATATTATCATTCTCGAGGGAAGACAAGTATTTCACAGGTAAAGCTGTAAGGGCCGAGAGGCGCTTCGGTGAGATGTTGGTGGCTATTCCTGGGAATCAGAAGCTGGACAGCTTGTTCTGTGGGGTTTCTAATATCACAGGTGCTCCTGGTCAAATTAGTGAAAAAGTAAAATGAAATAAATAAAGCAGCAATTTGGTGCCCTACTTTTCCCCGGCATGGTTTACATGTTCTCCTAATTAAATTTTTGAGTCAACTGCATTCCACAGTCGTGCTGGGCTTACTTGGATGCACTATAGAATGATTCACAGCCTCTATATAAATTTCTCCGCTTCGAGTGCCAATTCCTTGCTGTAGGTGCGATATCAGAATTCATTTATTATTTCACCCTCACTTAATTAATTCCACTGCCAGCTACCTGTTGATGAGGGAGGTCTGTTGACAATGCCGAACAAAGTTTTAAGCCAAATGGTTTTAATAACTTGTTTACTGCGGGTGGCCTGACACTTTTGATTAAACTTCATGAGGATTTATAACCATCTTTTCCCCCACGTGTCTGTAACCTTTAAGGGATGTCTGATAAAAAGCAAAGGTCATGGGTTCCCAAAGCCCTGAGTCTAATAAATATGTTGGACAGCTGATCCTGAACAGGCAGCTGTTTCTCATCCTCTCGCCACCCTCCCCTTGCTTATTTTTTACAGCAATTTCCAGCAAGGATAAAAATTAACACGAATACAATTAATGGTTCAATTTTGCAAAGGAAAGGACAGGGTTTATGATGTCTTGCTGGGGAGAGGGGCTTCTGTCTTTGCTGATGACCCAAACACGTCTGCCAAGGAGAAATATGGTGTCCAGTCTCCCATTGAACTGCCACAGGAATGGATTGGCCGTGGCTACTGGCTTGACAGGTGCAATAAATATTAATTAGTGTGCTTGGCTACAGTGGGAGTAATGATATACACTGCTGCTCTGAAGCGTTAAATTGTAGTGTTAGTCTTGATAATGCCTCATCTTCTCTATCACGGCAGGAAAACATTTTGAGTTACAGGCGTCCCTGTATAGGCAAAGGAATAAAGGTTTATCTGCTGTCAGGATTTACAGGTGCAAAAGGTGGGGGCTAAGGCTGATGATGAATCAGGCACTGGATGTTCCCTGTGTGACTGTTGTGGCTTTAAAAAAAAAAAAATCAGCATTTCAGGTGGCACAAAGTATTTCTAAAATGTTTGCTATTGATAAGGGATAACGCTGAAACATTTTCCTTTGTTAAAGGTATTTGATTACATGGGAAATGAATCTGAAACTCCTTGTCTAAAACAACTGCCACTAATATGCATTAAATATTAGAGGAACTGTGCTTATTAGATTATGGGGGGGGGTTGGTAGGTGTATGAAGTTAAATGGCATTATTAGGATGTTTCCCAGTGTTTGTCAATACGTACCTTTAACAGCCTGGGAACCGGAGATGGCTGTTCGTGGGAACTAAAGATAAAATTGCTTTTAAAATTCAGCTCTGATCAGAAACAAATAAACAAAAAAGCAGGCGAGAAAGCCGTGATAAGCAAATTAACATTAGCACTGATTCTAGGCTTGCAACAAAACACGTTTTTGCAATGGGTATGTTTAGTTGTTTACACCTGAAGTTACAGCAAAACAATAGCATTTCACCAAGAAAAGAGGCTCTAATTAAATACTGATATTTTCCAAATCCTTAATTATAATGGCTTACAGTTCTGCCTAAGGGCTTCTCTAAGAGCTAATTTGCTGGAATATTACCATTTACACTTTTTCATTTGTTGAAGATCTTGCTCCCTCGCGAATTGCCTTTTTTAGTTTGTTGTAACTTCACTTGGCATTCTCTTACTGGGAATGCTTCCTACCCCCTGTATAGGAAAGACTAGCAAGAAACTTGGCAAACAAAGTTTCACTCTGGGTAGAATTCTTCCCCCTCCTGCATGGTTTAAATATGTTGATATCTGTTTCTGTACTGCAGCTGCAAAGAAATGGTTTTTGGCAATGTGATGCCTGCACATTTCTCATTCTTTCGTGGCACTCTGGGTTCCTGCAGCATATCCCATAGCAAATATTTCTGGAGCTACAGTGAGCATAGGGGAGCAGCACCCAATGGGCCCTGAAATATTAACTAATGATGAGTTGCACTGAATCAGCAGGTGTCTGGGGACTGGGGCTGAGCTGTTTCTGCAAAGTATGCCTGCCAGGCAATCTCCCAGGACAAAGGTAGAAGGACGTGCTGTCCCCAACCCCCCTCTCCCCTACAATATTTCCACCCCTTTTTCTAGAAAAGGGACGAGTCCATCTTCCCCGGGCCCTTAGAAAAAGCTTGTCTACCCTCTGGAAAGGGCTCCACAATTTTAGTCTATTTCCTGCCTATGGGAGCCTCCATTAGAACCTGTAGGGTAAGGAAAAATGTCAGGCTTTTCTGCCCTCCCGCCATCAGGATAGATGATGGATCCTTGTGGTCCTGAATGCATGCCTGATGGCGGGCACCTGGAGTAGGGTGTGGGCATAGGTAGATGGGATTCACCTGGGCTGAGACTGGGCTTTTAAGGGCGATGTCATGGGGATGCCAGCAGCAGCAGTAGCAGCTGAAGAGAAGCCGAGATCACCAGAGAGCCCATGATAGAGTGAGGATTTGCTGGGGGCTGGGAGGACTCCCAGCCTCCCAGCCCCCCTGCCTGCCGTGTACCAGGTAAATCCCAATAAAAGACCTGCAAAACCCACAGAGGACTCTGACTCCTCTTTACCCAGTCTGCATGGGATCCTAGAAAACCTGCACTGTGTCCAGTCCTGACCTTACAATTGACGTAAGTCGGCAAGATGATCCATGCAGACAGGTATGGAGACCTTCGAAGACCTGGAGGGACTAAGGAGTAACAGACTGTGTTTGCCTGTGACGACGCTGGAGGCTTCATGATGGCACAGGAGATGGACAAGGTCCAGGAGCTACAGGACGAGACCTCGCATGGAGGAGACGCCTGAGAGGACCAGCCAATGACCCCTGAGGCAGCAAGAATCGTCGGGAAGACAGGGCCACGATTCGGAGCTCGCTGGTGCTGATAGCAGGGAGAGGCCTAATGGACTTGGACTGACAATCCCACCAGAAGGCGGAGGACCTTGGCAGGTTATGTTTTTTGAGAATCTGGGGGTGGCCAGTGGGCCTTGATGGCCTAAAGCAGCCTGTGCATGCCCAGCAGCCAGGCAGAGGAGAAAAGCCAACTGAGAAGGCAAACGCTGGTGCTGATGCTAAGTTTGGGAAGCCCTGAGCTGCTTTTAAGCAGCCTGAGTATGCTGAAGACCTGTGAGTCTCGTAAAATCACCTGTGGGTGATGCCCTGCTCGTCGTCGAGTGAGGGTGAGGAGCTGAGGAACCCGGCCTTGGGGGACGGGTGGGGAACATGGCTTGGGGTGGAGCCCAAGCTGAATGTAGAGTTTGGATCCCCGACCCATGTGCTTGTGCAGTGGGTTGGCCTGAGTGCAGGGGTCTGCGAGTTGCATTGGTGGCTGTGAAGGCCGAGTGTTGGAGCGACTGCAGACAGAAACCCTGAGGGTTGGCGATTACCCCCAACAGTATAGAATCGCCAATCCCAGAGCGAGTGCGTCCTGGGGGTGGATGCTGTGTGTGGCTTGTAGCTGAGACTACAGCCAGAGAAGGCCAGGAAACCTGACGGCTCCTGGTGTGTTATAGTAGATGCTGTGGGTGATTCCCCTCCCTTGTATGAGCAGTGCCTTCGACAGCAGATTTGGTGGCTCATCTGCTGGTACCAAGAATTGTCTTTTGCACTAGGTTGGGGCCCTGCCTGGTCTTATTTGTGTTCTGTTGTATTTTGTTATTATATTGTGATATATTTGCTTTTGTGGGCCATGGCTGCATTGTTTGTTAAGAAAATTGTGTATATATACATACATATATATATTGTGTATATATACATACATATATATATGTATGGCAGAAAACCCTGAGGGGGTGGACTGTGGGGTAAGGAAAATTGTCAGGCTTTTCTGCCCTCCCGCCATCAGGATAGATGATGGATCCTTGAGGTCCTGAATGCAGGCCTGATGGCGGGCACCTGGAGTAGGGTGTGGGCATAGGTAGATGGGAGTCACCTGGGCTAAGACTGGGCTTTTAAGGGCGGCATCACGGGGACACCAGCAGCAACAGCAGCAGCAGCCGAAGAGAAGCCGAGATCACCGGAGAGCCCATGATAGCGTGACTGCCAGCCCCCCAACACCCCTGCCTGTTGTGTACCGGGTAAATCCCAGTAAAAGACCTGCACAAACCACTGAGGACTCTGACTCCTCCTTTACCCGGTCTGCATGGCATCCTAGAAAACCTGCACTGTGTCCAGTCCTGACCTTACAGAACCCCAATAAGCAGGTGATCAGGAGTAGGGACTAATATGTGAAAAGCCACCCAGCATGAGCTAGATCTCTAGATCTGTCTTTATCCTTGACAGGGTGGACCAAAAGGTGAGCAAGGAGACCAATGACCCTAGAGGTTTGTTCTAGCCTCAAGTAATGATGTGACCCTCTACAATCCCCTGGAGTAGGCGGTTCTGTCTAGCGGTTATAAAACAATTCATAGAAATGGCCGAGGTTCTAATTGGCATCAAAATACAGATAATTAATGAGATTCTTGAAGATTAGAATGTGGATTCCATGACCCCATTATTAAACACTTATTACTGATATGTGCTTCCTAGCTATTTGAAAATTTTCAAAGTCTGATGCCCTCAACAAAACTCAAGGAGTATCCAAAGGCAAATCAGGAGATGATATTCAAGAACATATCGGCCCAGTGCAAATTAAAAGTCCACCACCTAAGTATTGAGAAAAGTATATTTTTAAAAACTGAGTAAGCATCGATGCTTTCCTTTGATTCTCCAGAGAGTCTTCAAAACTATCACATCTAAGGGGCCATATCTGCTCTGGTCCTAGATTATGGCCTAATGATTGGATTTACGAAGTTCCCCCAGGCATGGCTAAGAGACTCAAACAGAAAAGCAACCAGGGGATTTAAAATAAAAATGCTAATGTCATCTGAAACCAGACAGATCTGAGTTTAAATATGGATTCACCAGATGTATGACCTTGAGTAAGTTGCTTGAGGCTCACTCCTCATCTGTAAATTGAGTACCATGGTTCTATCCTCAAAGGGCTACTAGAAGGATCAAATAAGATTATGTTTGAAATGTTTGGCAGAATACTTCGTGTTAATAAATTGATGCTATACATAGTAGTTACATGATAATAGTAATTACTATAATTATTGCCATTAAATTAAAATCCAATATCTCCACCATGACCCATAAGTCCCTGCATCATCAGATTCCTGTCCACAGTCACCACACCATGATACAGGCAGAGGTGCAGCCATCAAGAAGATTCTATGCCCCAATCCCCGAGACTGAATCTAACGACATCTCATATCTGTGAATATGGCAGTGACTATGCCTCACGGCTAATCAATTGACTTTAAAAAAGAGTAGCATGGATTATCCAGGTGAGTCCAATAAAAGCCCTTGAGCCCTTAAAAGCAGAGGAAAGCAAAACAGCCAGAGTCAAAACCCGAGAAGGATTTAACCTGCTGCTGCTGACTTGAAAGTGGACAATGTGAAAAAAAGAAGAGACTTCTTGATTATCACCAATGCGGACCCCAAATAGCAGATGAAAACTATAGCCTGACTAGCATCTTGTTTCAGTCTTGGGAGACCCTAATGAGAGAACTCAGGTGTGCTCAGATTTCTGAACCATGGAAACTGCAGTAATAAATGGATGTGGTTTTAGCCCCCTGTGTAATGTAATTTGCTATGGCAGCAACAGAAGACTACTAAAGCCCTCTACACCTTATCAAAGCAGGTTGTTTTTTAACATGCCATGTTCTACCTCAGGACCTTTGCACAGGATTTTCCCTCTGCTCATAATCCCTTTCCTCAATTTTCCATCCAGCTAATAACTGTTCATCCTTTGGTGTCAACTCAGATTTCATCTTTCATAGGAGCAGTCCTTGAATTTCTTATATAAATTCCATTTACGCCTCCCCGTTTGACCTCTCTCTCTCTCTCTCTTTTTTTTTTTTTTTATTTTTTTGGTCAGAGTTTGTGCTTATTATTTGTCTTTTTTTCTTGTTTATTTTTCATACCTTACTATTTAATGCCGCACACACCATGACTCAACAGTTATTGAATGAACATGGATTAATGCTTTGCCCCAGACTTATTGAATTGCATCTACTTCTACATAGTAGATACTATTTATTATCATTTATTTACATTTTACAGATGAGGAGGTTGAAAAGTAGAAATAAAGTAACATTCCCAAGATTGCACAGCCCCTAAGTGAACAGACCCAAAGTACCTATTCTCCATCTCTGAGTTTTAGGGACTTCCCATGTGAGTTCTAAGACATCACAGTGAGCCAACAGATTTTATTCCCCCAAATTCAGTTATCTGAAGCACTCTAATATGTAACGACCCTTAAATTCCTAACATAGCCTCTGAATTAGTGTCCTAGGGCTGCAAAACTAAGTGGGTGGCTTAAAACAACAGAAATTTATTCTCTCACATTTCTAGAGGCTAGAAGTCTGAAATCAAAGGCCATCCTCCCTCAGAAATCATAGGGTAGAATCCAACCTTGTCTCTTCTTAGGCCCTAGAGTTGGGCTGCAATCCTTGGCTTGTGCTTGCATCACTGCAGTCTCTGTCTCCATCACTGTATATGTGTCTCCAGGCTCCCCTTGGGTGTCTGGGTTCAAATTTCCCCCGTTTATATGTAGACATGTTGTCTGGGATCTAGAGCCCACCTTACTCAGTATGACCCCATCTTTCATCTTAACTTACTAAATCTGCAATGAAGCTATTTTCATAAGCGATCAGATTCTTAAATTTTGGGGGTTAGGGCTTTAATGTGTGAACTAAAGGGGAGGATATAATTCAACCCCCAACAATCTCCAAACTACAATATGTGATTCCAATGTTTATCAGAATGTGTGTGTTCTCTATGTGGGTGTTGGTCCAGCCCCTCTCCCTGCTGATGTGTGCCTTCTTGTTACCCAGATGCACCACAGCAGTGGAAGTTAGAGGTTGCCATGGTGGCTGCAACAAGAAGGAGCAATTAGAGACAAGGCTTGTTTGTGAAAGCCAAGCTATGTTGCCTCATTGCTTTCTCTCTTCCTGCTACATCCTTGCTTTCTCCCCAAGGTCTCGGGTGGTCATTTATGGGAAATCACGTGATGGCCAAGTGCAACTGTGAAAGTGTGATCTCTGTCTTGGACATTTGACTTTGCAAATGACATTTTTTTACAAAAGCATGTGCAGAAATCTGGATGACTCTTTTCTTGAGGGTTCTAACTGAAGACAAAAATAGAAACATGGATAGCAACTGCCAAAATTAATAGAGCCAGATTATTAAAACACTAAAATACCCACTCCTGATTCTGCAGCCAGTCACGACTCATGTATGTTTTATTGTACTAGTGAGAGACCACTGCACAGCTTGAAGTGTGACTTTGAGGTCACTGAACATGGGGAATTCTCCAACTGTTTCACAGCTACCACAGTGTATGTGTGCAAAGCCTGCATATTTTCTGGACAAAAAAAAAATCTTTTAAAATTAGCTGGTCAAAATTTTCCAATAATAGAAAAACTTAACTGAAAGCTATGAAATATGTTTTAGAGTACCTGCTCTACGTTAGGACTAGAACAAAGGACCTCTCACTTTTAGTAAAATACGTGTTATGTTCCTAGAGCTGCTTGTTCCTACTCGTCTCAGGTTTTTCGTAGCCAATAGCCACCAAAAGGAGACAGTAAAAATAAAAAAATTCTAATATCTGAACCATATTGCTGTTCATGGACTCTTCCTAAAAAATAGGTATTGAAAATTGGTATGGCATTGTCCCTGCAGCATGGTGACAGCCACTAAGCCCTTAATGCCTGGCTCTTAAGAGAAGTTGGAGGGACCCAGGGGAAGGATCAGGGTGCCTGGGTGACAAAAGGGCATTCTGGGACTGTGGGACCATGGATATTGACCAACTAATCAATGGTATCAGTGTGAGCCAAGTAAAGGTCAACACTGTACACATTCATTCACTGAAGCTCGCTCACCATTAATATCCAATCTATAGACACAATTTATCATGAAGGATAGGAATGTTTTCTTGGGCTAAGAAATAAGTTCTCCCAGCTAAAAGGAATTATGCTCAGTGAAATAAGTCAGAAACAAAAAAATATATATATATATCAGATGGTTTCACTTATAGGAGGAATATAAGACATTAAGGGGAAAAAAATAGTAACAAAACAACACACCAAAACAAAACAAAAACAAACAGACTATTATAAATCAAGACATCCTGCAGGGGGTGGAGATGAGGGAGGGATCCAATAAAGGGAGGGAGGAGCACAGAGGACTGTGGTGATGGTGCGTGGGTGCACTGGTGCATTGCAAGGAAATTCTATGGGAGTAAATATAAGGGGGGGAAGCAAACATTGTTTAAATATGAACAATGGTGTAAAATATATATAAATGAATTTAAAATAAAAAAAAGAAAAGGAAGAAAAAAAAGTGAGTCCTCCCAGCTGAAGCTAGATACAGCTCCCACCCGACTGTGGCATTGCTTTACCGCTGGACCATAGCCAACCACATGAGGAGGGTCTCACTGCATCTAGGAGCCCCCATATCACTGGAAATTTAGCCCCCGGTAGGGTAAGTAAAGTATCAGGCTTTTCTGCCCTCCGCCATTAGGATTGATGATGGATCCTTGCGATCCTGAATGCATGCCTGATGGCAGACCCCTGGAGTGGGGTGTGTGCATGTGTAAATGGGCACATCTGGGCTTAGAGACTGGGATTATAAGGGTAGGGTCAAGGGGATGCCAGTAGAGCAGAGGAGCAGAGAGCAGAGATCACCAGAGAACGCCAGAGAGCCCAGAAAGAGTAAAGACTTACTGGGAGCTGGGAGGCCTGCCAACCTCCCGGCCCCCCCAGCACCCCTGCCTGCCGTGTACCTGGTAAATCCCAATAAAAGTCTGAAATGCCACTGAGGGTTCCAAGACTCCTCCTTTGCCCCATCTTCTCTAGTCATAGAGATCCTGCACTGTGCCCATTCCTGCCACTACAATCCCCACCCCACAGAAGGTGATATATTTTCCAGCCATTTCCAAAACAAGGTGCAACATTTTTATAGATGCTCTACTTTTGCAGGAAACAAATCTATCCAAAGACATTCACACAAACATATTTTCTACTCAATAGATGATGCTTGCTTAGAACTTAGCTTCAGAAGTCCTCTAGGTGATTTCCCACTGCACTCTGCAAGATGCTGCTGTCACAGATGAGAATGAATGTTAATTCCTATAGTGAGGATAGACCAATTGGAAAACCCATAAATAGTTTCTGTCTAGCTTAGAGGAAGCAAATGGATAACCATGAGCATAATCCACATCCTCGAATTAGTTGTCAACAAATTAACACTCAAGTTTCATATTTAAATAAAATTTGAACTTCCCAATTGGCTTTAAAAGCAGATAATCTGGCCACCTGGTTCTGCCTTCCCACATCAACAATCAGATTAAGGAGGGGCTAGTCCAGTGGGTAATCCCAACTCACAATCCCCACCTGCGTGGCTCATTTCTGCTACCTCTCTGAACTCATTTCCTGACCCTTGATTTTGTCTATTGCCAAGACCAGTTTCTTTCTTTCTTTTCTTTTTAATGCCAAGACCAATTTCTGTAAGCAAAGGTCTCTATATTAACTAAAAGTTCTCAGCACATTAACCTGAATTTGCTTAGTCTTGGCCACGGCGTGTGAAATTCAATACTCAAACTATCCCAAAACATCCGCAATTGCTATTCAAGTCAGATGCATTTACTTAAACACGCAATTAGCCTTGGCAATAAAATACAGAAAAGAAATGAAGTTCATGAATCTGCTACTTGTTCTCCCCTAGATGTTGCCATTAGTCAGTGTTCAAGTGTCAATGTGCAGCGAACATTGTGCCAGTGCTGGCACCTAGGAGATTAGCGATAGGAATGTTTAATGTTTCGGAAACTTCAAAGGGGTAAGGTAGGGCTGGCTAAGAAATGGTAAGTGAATTTACTAAGCGTCTACCATATATCCAATGTTCTAGCAAGCAGGCTGTGGGCATGCAGGGAGAAGTGGAGACTGAGAGAATATACCCTCAGAAATCATATACTGTATATTATAATAATATATATTATATACATGAGTATAATATATATATAGGTGCATACCCTGTATATTTATAACTTATTTATCACTGATTAGAAAATCAAAATAAAGGCAAAACACATGTGTAAGTCAATCACTTGTATTTAAGTTGCAAATATAACTTAAATATTTTACAGCTTAAATATTTTATAAATAAGGAAATGAATTCATTGTGTTACCTAAAGTTTCTGTATAGATGATTGATAGGACTGTCAAATATATGCACAAACATGCTGAGTACAAGCCATGAACTGGCGCTGAAAGGACAGACTACTTCTCTGGAGTAAAAGGTGCTTCTCTCCAAATATATGACTTTAAAGAATTGTTAAGAATAAATACTAATTTTCAGACACAGAGTAAGCCTTTATTTTTCACAATTAAGCTGCCTTGAGTGAAACAGATGTTCTTGCTAAATCTGAAAGAATAGATAAAAAAACATTTACTCACATGTCTTTTTAATAAGGGAGGGGAGAGTTGGGGTACATTTACATTCTTTGATCAAATAGCCATTTATTGAATATCTACTTGGTGCTAGGTTATGAGCTAGATACTGTAATATAAAAATGCATCCCTGGACTTAAAAGAACTTAGCTCAATAGGAAAGTCAGAAATAAGATATGCTACAATACTGGTATATACAAAACACTGTTGGAGAATTTCAGAAAAAAATTCCTGCATCACAGGAGTTAGCTACTGTTGCATAACAAAGCACCCCTGGACTTCAACTCAAAACACCAACCCCTCATATTTTTTCACATGTCTAAAGGTCAACTAAACAACTCTGCTGATCTCAGTTTGACTCAGTGATGCATCTACAGTAGCTTTTGGATGGCTAATCCAAGATAGCCTTGTCTGGGTCAGCCAGGATGCACGTGACTGTTCCTCATGTCTCATCTTGCAGGATTCCCTACATGCCTCCTCTTAGGAAACCCAGATAATTGGGGCAGATGGGTGAGGGGGACACACCACAAAAAAAAAGACAGAAATTGACGTGGGCTTTTTCAAGCCTCTGCTTCAGTCAGGTTTGGTACTGTCCTATTGATCAAAGCAAGTCAGTTATTCAAGCCCAGTGTCCAATTGTGCAGGAACCATCACATACTAGAATAAAGGACACAGATACTGGAAAAACATTTAATTAGGATTATTGGGGCAATCACTCTACCACAGTGGGGAAAGAAGAAAGGACATGCAGGGCCATCTTGATAGGATGAATAGAATTTTACAAAGTTGGGGCCTCCCTGGTAGCACAAAGGGTTAAGCAGAGCACTGTGAAGCTATCTGCAGCCTCTACAGTACAAGTTCGATCCCCGGGCTGCCAGAGAGCTACCCACGTGGCACGGCAGACCTCTCCTGTCTTGCTTGTTGCTCCCCTCAGCAGTGTATTTCAGTAGATCTACCTGTTCTGCTCCTCATGCTGTTTCTGGTGAATCCTCTCACCCCACCCCCGCTCCCCCTATACACACACACCTCTGGCCTATACCCCAGTTCTTGTATGCATAAATAATTTTTTTAAAAAGAGATTTTTCAAAGTCCAGAGTATCCCAGGTATAAAAGGAATAGAAATACTGTTTCTACACTGTAAAAGAGATATTGGAAGAAAGAAAATTGAAAGCAAGGAGACTAGATAGGTGCTATTACACTTGCATGAGAAAAATAAATAAATAAATAAAATAAGGACTTGGCTCAGGTGGCAGTTGCAGGGAGACAAGCAGGGGAGGAATTGAGAAGCACCATGAGAGCAGAATCTACAAGAATGAATGGAAAAGAATGTGGAAGAGAGAAATATCAAATGTGACCTGACGTGTGTATGTTGTGTGTCTAATTTGATGAGAATGCTAACAGCAAGTCATGATAGAGAGGCAAGTTTGGAGGCAAAGAAAGAGGATGAATTCTGTTGTTATGTTGTTTTATAGGCTTCTGCACTAGTAGAGAGATCTGGAAGTCTGCCATATAAAGAAAATGCCCAAAGATTAATGAACATTGCTAAGGGCATTGCTGATAAATTGGAAAGAGCCCTGAATATGGAGCTAGAACTGCTGGAGTCTTAGCACTTCCCCTTATTATCTCTGTAAAAATGTAAGGATAAAGTAGAGAAGAAAATATGGCAACACAGGGGTTTCCGATTGTTCATTTGCTGATATGTTTTGAATCCTTGTCGTTGCTCTCACTTTAATGCTGCCTCGTCCCTCAACCTACATCACCTGTTCATTTTTAAGACCAGCTATGCCTTCAAAAATCTAGGGGGAAAAAAAAGATCTGCACCTCCAGGGGAATGCATTTCACCTACAGATTATGTACACCAGTTAGGTTCTTTGTTAGTATCAATAAGTTCTGTTCAGAAAAGCTAGTGCTATAATTTTTTTCTTTAAACCTTTAAGTTACTGTAATTCTTTTGAAATAACCTTAGCTGTTTTGCATTTATATTAAGACTGACTTTTACATTATTATTCCATCAGGATAAACTTGACTCAAATAACTTTTATATATGATTTCAAACATGTTACTGAGTTTGTAAATGTGATATGATTGGATTTGGATGCTAAAATTTTTTCCAGAGATATAGATATATAATTTTATGTTGGAAATGTATGGAAAGGCAGAGAAACTGACTCTGCAGAACACCTTCAGGAATATATCCAAAATTCAGTTTAACTTTGGAGTGAAGGAAGCACAGAATTACTAAGGTGTCTTTGAAATAGCTTAGTCCAGTCAATTATATTCCTGAAAGGGACTGAATTTGAGCTGGGTTTGAGGGAGCAGAGAGCTGTGGGTTGAATGAGAGAGAGAAGACAATGCAGGAAAACTGGCCGGGGAGATAGTGCCTTATGTGTGATATGACAAGCAGGCATTTGCAACTGGCAGGAAAAATTGAATTCATAGCAGAATCCTAGGAACCATCAGAAGCCCCCCATTAACTCATCTTCACAGCCTTCCTCCACCTATGCTTTCCTCTCCAAGCACTCTCTCCCAACTGCAGCTGGATGGGTCTACCTCAATGTCCTACCAGACCTCCATCTTAAGGTTGGCACCGGCCAGTGATGGAGAGTATGATTCTCAATGCTGCCTGTGTGTCAGTATCACCTGGGAAGCTTTGTCAAATTTACTATTTGTTTTTTTAATAAGTCTGTCCTCCCTCTCCAAAAGAGGGAGATCTAAGTCTAATGCAAGTTTGTGGAGACAATGGTGAAGAAAATCGACGTTTGTTTTGAGGGTGATTTTAAAGAGTCTGATGATGATTGACACCTCCCTACACAAACATGATCCGTAAGTCACAGAGACACATTCCTCCTCCTGGAGGGAGATTAATGACCTTCTGAAAGCTGCCATCTTCAAGAGGCCATGAGAAGCAGACCATCAACAGACTACAAAAGAATAAAGGGCCACAATTCTCTCTTGCCCTTTCAACTTCTTGCAGGAAGCTATGCTTGGTCTGAGGTTTGGCTACATCTGCCATGGGGCCGTGCTCCAAAACTTGACTTTAGCTTCTGTTCTCCCTTTTAAAGGGGTTAGCATGTGAATAACCTTGTAAGCAGGGTGAAAATAGTGCACATGTGGTGGCCAAGTGCACTGAGTGTAAGTGCCAGCTGTTGACGGGCATTGTTAGGAGCACAAGTGTCAAAGGGAAGTGCAAGTGCAGCCACTCCCACTGGAAAGAGGGTGTTGCCAAGGATCCCCAAGATCACCCTCAGGTTCAGGGATTCTCGAGGATTCATAGACTCACAAACACTGTTATTCCTGCTGTTAACTGTGACGACAGCAAGAGGAGGCAGATTAAAAGCAAGAAAGGGGAAGATGCATAGGGCAAGAGGTCAGGAGAGACCAGGAACACACTTCCAATTGTCCTTTCCAGTGGAGTTACATAGACAGCGCATAATTTTCCCAGAAACAGTGTGTGACAGCACCGTGTTGTCAACCAGGCAAGTTCTCAAAGTCTTACTGTGCCGGGTTTTCCTGGGGTGTCAGTCACATAGGCGTAGGGTACCCAGGTGTCTGGCCTTTGTTACTCAGCCCCCAGACTGCCACAGATCAAGCTCACAGTGTATGGTCCAAGGTCCCCCCCATAAATGACTTTTTTGTGTGAATAATCTCATGGGGTTCAAAGCCACAGGACCTCCTTGCCAACTAGGATAGTCCAGGGACTTCTCTCTCAAGAGCCAGTCATAGACCAGAACTTTCTTTGGAATGTACAAGGTTTGACCATCCCAGGTCTGCTGAGTCAAACATTACAGCATCAAACAACAACGCAGGCTGCACTGTCAGGCCCATTCACTGGAAAATCCTTGTCCTTCCATGAAGGGAAGGGAGTTCTTGTCTGGGGACCCCACATTCCTTATTTGTATAGTGGAGGCCAAAAGTAAGTCCAATCACACCTATCTTTAAGTTCTCAGTTTTATGTCTATAAAGCTCAACACTTGGCAATCTCACATATAATAGAACATAATGTATATGCTGAAAGCAAAAAGGAAAACTCAAGTCTTTCAACACTTTCTATGCTAATTAACCTTCTGCTAAATGTTTGAAAAGTCAAGAAATAGTCTTTAGCCCTGAAATAGTCTTTGGCTTCTAGAAATTTCTTTCCTTTTTCCATGTACTTGGCTATCATATTTTAATGTGTATTTTATGGACATATTCAGTGTTGTACTTCGGGGGTGGGGGGATCCTTAAATGCAAGTCAAAATATCTGAATACAATTCTCTTAGAGACATATAATGTATACTAAAGGATACTCAGACACACCATCTGTGAAATCTCTCTTGTTATTTTTTAACATAAGATTCTGAAGACCTTTATCTATCTTTTGCTGTCTTTTAAAGCCCCAGCACATTAGAGATGTGTCCTTGATTCAGGTTGACTTCTTCAGGTCTGTATTAAATACTTCCACCAAAGAGCAATGGCAGCTTCTAGATCTGCTAAGAAGCCTACTTCTTAATGGGTTGAGAAAAAAACTGTCTGCAGCACTCAGAGAACTGAACAGAACAAAGATTATAAGTTCGCTTTGAATCTGGGATTCTCCCACACTGTACTCACGTTGATGCCAAATTTGTCCAGGTGTACACCACATGAACAGATGAACACATGTGAGCAGAGAGCTTCAGGAGGCACCAGAGCCCATAATGCACTTCCCCCACAGTGGACCTGTGCATCTGTTATGAACCTGAAGTATGGGTTTACTTGCCAGCAAAAAGCTGCTTAAGCAGTTAAGTTTGTACCCTATTTGTTCTTAGGAGTTAGGAGGATAAAAAAGAAAAATAACATGAGATGATGTGACAGGAGAGGCACAGAGCACTGAATGTGAAGAGAGCACAGCCCCCAACAGAAGGGACACAAGATTTGAGGTGTCCTAACTCTTGTAATATTATGACGATCGCATTTTGTGATCTTGTGATTTTAGCACATTTTGTGCTAAAAATGCTTTGTGACTTGGAAGAAATGTTGAACTGTAAAGATTATTTAATGGTGCTTGTGTAGTGATGTTGGTTAAGAGCAAAAAAAATTAAAAAAACAGGTTTATTTGGAAAATAAATATATATGGGAAGGATGTTCCTAACCCCAGTATGCTGTATTATTTTTTTTTTCTTTATTGAGGTAACATTGGTTTACAATGCTGTATGTGACTTAGCAGACTAGTTTCACACCACATCACCCCCACCATCAAAGCACCCCTAGTTCTTCACCCTCGACCATTGGGCCCCTTCCTACTTTCTTCCCATCCCTCCCTCCACCTCTAGTAGCTTCATTCTGCAGTCATATTTCTAGGGATTGTTTTGGTTTAGTTTTGTCAGTTTCTTGGGTCTTTTCTCTATATTCCACATATGAGTGAAATCATCTGGTATTTGTTTTTCTCCTGACTTATTTCACTTTGCACAGTTCCCTCCAGTTCTATCCATGTAGTCGCAAATGGCAAGAGATCATCTTTTTTTATAGCTGAGTAGTAGTGTGTGTGTGTGTGTGTGTGTGTAGCACATCTGAGGCTAAGCAATAAATATTTTAAACGAGTACAAAGAATCGGCAATTATCTTTTTGTTCTATTAACTTTAGTAAGGGTCTAGAAATGTAGAGGAAGAAGAAATAAAGGATATAGGCAGTGTAAATAAACTAAATTTAAAACCAAGGGTAAAATTAAGAGTTAAATCAGAGGGTGCTCACCATTATTACCTTAATAGTGAGTTGGGTAGGGTAAAGCCGATCGCTGCGAATTCCTCTTAAAAAAAAACTTAAAGGGTTTTTTTAAAGAGAGACCATGGGAAAGAGCACAGGTGTAACAGATCAAGCACATGACTTTCCAATCTCAAATGTGTCGCTTAGCAGTTTTGTGACCTTCAATGAAGTTAGTGACCCTTACCTGCAGGGCTGGGATTGCACAAGGTCACACATGTGAATGTGGCATCAAGTGAGCATTTTTGTCAGGGCTTTTGCAACTGCAGGGGACAGAGATGCAACTGCAAAGGTTATTTATTGGCTTGCATGAATTAAAAAAAAAAAAGCAAGAACTCAGCTGAACCTGGCTCTCTCCATCTCCTGGCTATGTTCTCACTTGTGTTTCCTTTATCCTCAAGTTGGCTCTTCCCTCGAGGGAACAAAATGGAGACTGGTAGCTTCAGACTCAACTCTTCACAGCTAAAGCGCACTGTCATCATTGTAGGGTAAGGGAAAAAGTATCAGGCTTTTCTGTCCTCCCGCCATTAGGATAGATGAGGGAAACCTGTGGTCCCAAATGCATGCCTGATGGCGGGCACCTGGAGTAGGGTGTGGGCATGCGTAGATGGGATTCACCTGGGTTGAGACTGGGCTTTTAAGGGCGGCATCACGGGGATGCCAGTAGAAGCCAAAAGAGAAGCCGAGAAAAGAAGCAGAGCCATGAGAAGAGCAGAGAGAAGGCGGGAGAGCCCAGAGTGAAGACTTGCTGGGGGCTGGGAGGCCTGCCAGCCTCCCGGCCCCCAGCGCCCCTGCCTGCCATGTACCTGGTAACCCAATAAAAGCCTGCAAAAGCCACTGAGGGGTCCAGGACTTCTCCTTTACCCGGTCTGCTGGGTCAGAAAACCTGCTCAGTGTCCCATTCCTGCCCCTACAATCACTCATTCCACTTAAGGCCTTCTTGGACTCTCGTTGGGCTGGATTGGGTCACGGGGCCACCTTAAACTAGTCACATAGACACAATAACTCTGCAGTCTGATTTTCCTGGTTCGGGTCATCTGCCTTGTTTTGGAGCCAGAGATAAAGTCAGACTCCACTGATCTACAAACATTAAGGGAGAGAAAGATGCTCGCAATGGGAACTCTGAATGCTATTATAAGATTAACGCAAGATAACAAGAGTAAACTTAATCCAACAATGTAGGGGTCCAATTAGTTATTTGTTGCATTTCAGTCTTTCAGTTTGAGAAGCATGTCTCTGAATGGACTAGAAATAGCATAGATAACCCAGATCCTGTTCTAATCATGTTTTCTGAATAATGTTTCTTCTGCAGGGAAATATAATAACACTCCTTTCTTTAAGCACAGAAAGCCCCGTTAAATAGTCTGGTGCTTCAGAAAAAAAAAATTTCATCAATAAGAAAAATGCATTTCTTGCTTGATTCATGAGCTGGGAAGAGGTTATCGGAATATTAATATTTAGTGCAGGCACCTAGAAATGACCCTGTGTGCATAAATACATCTTAGCATCTCCATTTATACCTACATCAAGAAAAAATTAAATTATGACATACTGCTGTGAAGAAATGAAATGAAACAACAGACGTATTATATTAGACTTAAAGAATAGAAATGAACCCACAACACAAGAAAATTTGGAATCTCACATACTCTGCTTTCCTTAATGCGTGTTTCAGTATTTCCCTGTCTGCTCCTATTGACTAGTCGTGAACTTGATGACATATAAAATCAATAATTTTTTACTTTTCCCTTTGCCTAAAGAACTTGATAAAACAAGTGTCTCCCATCTTAGATATAGCATCTCTCCCTACCTACCACCCAATTCCTCCCTTTCTTCACAGTCACATTCTAGAATGGGCTGTCTACACCGGCTGTTTCTACTTTCTCACCCCCACCCGTATTCATACACAGCCCGTGAAAATTTAATTTCTGTCTCTACCACACGGAACCTGCCCTCACTAATGAGTTTTTTCCATGTTCAATCAATCCTTTCCAGTCCTTACCTTATTTAATGTGTCTATAGCAACCTCTGTTTCTGGAAACTCTGCTTCCTTGCCCTCCACCTCCTTTCACCAATGTCTCCTGGCTTTCCTGCCCCTCCTTGGGGTGCTCCACGTCAGTCCCCTTTGTACTGTCCTTCCTCTACCCTGTAGATATTATTTCCCTGGGCTAGTCCTTACTCCACATAGTATCCCAAACTTATGCCCCTTCTCATCTAATCACTTGCCCCTTATATGCTAGTGACCCCACATCTTCATCTCAAACCTAGACCTGTGTACCAAATTGCCACTGGACGTCACCAGGAAAGGAGGGAGGGAGGAAGGGAAGTCACTGGTGACCGCAACAAAATAATTAACAGGTAGAAATGGGGGCAGTGGGAGATACTATGCTGTAAGAAACATAAGACAGCTAAGCCAAATGCAGAACCCTAGAAGCACCCAAGCCATTTATTCCATTCAATACCCGTTGTAGGGTAAGTAAAGTATCAGGCTTTTCTGCCCTCCCACCATCAGGATAGATGATGGATCCTTGTGGTCCTGAATGCATGCCTGATGGCGGGCACCTGGAGTAGGGTGTGGGCATAGATAGATGGGATTCACCTGGGCTGAGAGACTGGGCCTTAAGGGCGGCGTCACGGGGACCCAGCAGAAGCAGAACTCCGAGAGAAGCAGAGAGAAAGCTGGAGAGCCCAGAAAGAGTGCAGACTTGCCTCCCAGCCCCCAGTCCCCCAGCACCTCTGCCTGCCGTGTGCCTGGTAAATCCCAAAAAAAGCCTGCAAAAGCCACAAGGGCTCCAGGACTTCTCCTTACCCCGTCTGCTCAAATCATAGAGATCCTGCTCCATGTCCTCCTGCTCATACACCCATCTATTGAGGGACTGCTCTGGAGAGAAAGCCCTGTCCCACAGATGAAAGACAGAGCAGGGAACACAGCATGACAGGTCTTTGCGGTCATGGAGCTAACCATCCAGAAGGGCAGACAGACATGAAACATGTAATTTCAGATGTGATCCGTGGAAGCAAAAGAAAGAGATCTATGAAAGAGTATTGTATCATGTGTATTCCTGATCCATCAGAGGCACTCCCAGGGGGGAGGGCGGAGGGGAACGAGGAAAGGCAGGAGGGAGAGAGAGAAGAGAAATCAGCAAAGGGGAGAGAAAGGTAGGGAAGGAGATGAGATGATCATTCTGAATCTGAATACCTCATCTGTTATTGATGGTATGGATTATAAACACTACAGTTTTTTTTAACAAAGAGGGTAAAATTCATCATTCATCCACAAAACAGATATTTATTAAATGCCTACTCTCTGTGAGGTATTGAAATGGGGTTATTTTCTACTTACTTCAAATGAGGCATTTGAATGCGATTTTAGATCACCGTGACAACAAAAGGAAGCTTTGAACCAGATGACTTCTATTGATAGGATCTCTTTCTTGCTTGGACCTCAGTTATCCTGGACCTCAATCATCATCTGTTTGATCAGATCCTACAGATATTAGATTTCATGATGTGTGTTAAGTTAAATGACTTCCATTAAGGAGATGTTTTTTCAAAGAATTTTAAGGAGAGGAGATGAATTGCAGCCACTCACTGACTTCAGATTTTCTTTTTGTGAGGCAATGGAGTGCGCTTCTCTCATTTCTATAATAGACCAGAATTTGAGAAGCTTCATGCATATCCACATCCTGAGAAAGGAAAAAAATGATAAGTGAGAGGCACCTCCAATTGAGCAGCTGTTGGTAAACAGTCAGCTACCATATCAACATATGAAACGGCATCCTGTGTCACATTATTTGTCATTTTAATGCAGTAATAGAGCCACAAGATTACAAAGTTAAATTTATGTAAATCATGTTTTGGAAATTACTGGAGCAGACTGTGGGGGCTGTTTGTTCTCAATCTGCTGATGAAAGGACCCATCTCACCAACAGAAAATCAAATGAAGGAAATATTTTGCTGTATTTCTTTGGGTCTATTTTGAAGCTGAAAAGAATTCCATTTAGAATTTCCCCCCCAAAGGCTTTAATTTGGAAGAATTGGGGAAGAGAGAGAAGTCTGTGTTTATCCATTGTTAAAGAGGCCACCTTGGGAGCTAGGGAATGTTCCCCTTAGTTTATTGTCTATTCAGCAAGGCTGGTGGTAGTTTTGTCCCCAACTGATTCATCTATCAAACTCCCAATGTTTTCAAGGCACCATGGAGTATTGAGACAATCCTTATGAGAATGATGTTCTTGCATTATGAACCTAACATTCATTTTCATAGATGGCAGCATGACTAATGATGATGCTTTGCATTTCTATAACAATTTACAGTTTCCAGACCACTTCCACATCCATCATCTCATTTGATTCTCATGACAACCCTGTGAGGTCTGGAGGGCAAGGATTATTGTTCTTTTATTTCACATGAGGAAAAGGAACTCAAGGCTCAGAGGGGATGTCACCTCCTGGACCTAGTAAATAGTGATGCCCTGAGTCTAATATGAACCTGATATTGATTTCAATGTTCTTTCCATAGACAGTTTCCCAAAAGTTATCTAAAATAAAATAGTCTTGAGAGTTGGGTCATAAAAACAAAAGCATTTATGAGCAAATAAAATGATAGATAGGTGGGTGTATGGATGGATGGATGGATGGATGGATGGATGGATGGATGGATGGACAGGCTGACGAACAGACAGATAGATGGGTTGGTGGATGGATGGATGGATGGATGGATGAGAAGACAGACAGACAGATAAATAGGTAGACAGATTTATACACATTTAGACCCCTTGTTTCAGCCAAGGTCCAGTGTAAGATTTAGAAACCACTCTATGTTTCAAGCAGAGACAAGAAATTTGATAATGACAAAATATTTTTGGAAGGAATGGTGGAGCAAAAGTCAGGACCTACCCCAGGATATTCATCCCCAGGGCCCATACTGTCACCACAAAACAGAAGTCTGGAAGTTGCTACTGTCATCTCACAAAGACAAACCTGTGACCTTGCTTCTCAGCATCAACCACAGCAGGAAAATTACCTGCATTCCACCTTCATTTCATAGAAATGCACGTGATTGGTAGAACTTAATTCTCATTCAACTTTAGTTGAAGGGAGTCTGGGAAATGCAGTTTTAGGATGGGGTTGAAAGCATCAACCACACTCTGCATCAGACCCCCTTCAAAAATTCATAGTGCCTATTAACATTTTAACACTATAAAAAAAAATCCTGCATAAAGGAACCTATTAAACTTAAACCTTTGTAAACTCAGCTTTTCCTAAAATTATTTGACCATGGAACTCTCTATCCTGAAGCCTTTCGTTAAACAGAGCACACTCAATAACAGCTGTACTGCTGCATGAAGGAGGCAGCCAGAAGGCAACTTCCACATGTCAATCAAGCAACTGATAAATGTAAAATCATGGGGCATCCGCTATGGGTGTTGTGATAAGTCCTGGGGCAGTTCCATAGACCTAGTCCAGCCAATGCAACCAGTGTGAGGCCAAATCCCTCCCCTTCGGTGATTATAGCATAATGGAGAAAACCACCCAAAGGCCGAGGATCCAGAAAATTAAGACACCAGAATTAATACTACGTGGAAAATAAGTCGACTAATAATTGCTGTAGATTATAAATCACTGACCATGACTGAAGGTCAAATCAAGCCAGCCATCCAAGTTTTTGAAAACAATGAAATTTCATTGGCTGAATTGAGAGCTATCTGTCAACAAATCTCACCAGTCATTGATTTATCTGCCCACATCACAAAATTTTGCTTCTCTCTGGCACCTGTTGGTATTTGAATCTCACACACACATGTAAACACGTGCAGGTGAGATTTGTGGAAAAGGTGGAAATTGAACTGAGTTTTGAAGGGCAAGTAGGCCAGGAAGCTCACTAGCATTTCTTCTGGACTGCCAAGAGAATAGTCCTGCCCCCTATGTTCGTGGGCATGATATAGTTAAAGCCACCTGAACTAGCCCCCCAAACCTCGCTGAGTGTCTCCATATAGAGGAGAAATTTCTGATGAGAAAAAAATACATGGGGCAGATATCAACTGTGATTTAGGGGAGAGACTGCATTATTCTCTAAGCAAAGTGATGCAAGAAGTCTCCTTCTTGTTTATCAGAGAGAGAAAGAAAGCAGAGAGCATGATGATGTATAAGAGATGTTGTATCCCAATATTCTCGTGGGGCTTCTACCACAAATAAAGTTATCTTTCCTGCATCTACACTCAGTTTTTAAGGTGCATAAGTGAAATGCTTGAAATACAATCCCCCCCCCAAACTTGGGAATTTACTTTTCTCCTTCTACCCCATCTATCCCAAATTTCTAATATTAAAGAAACCTAATATTTGCAGTCTATTTGTTAAAATGCTTTCATAGAGAAATACACTTTCAGGAGGGTTTTTAAAGCCCTAAGGAGCATTAATAAGAGAACATTAAAAATTAAGGTTTTTAAAAAGATAGTAGCATTACTCAAGGCCATAAGAACTGGATTTGAGAAAATGAAGAGGAATCAGGATGAATAAAAAATTCTTCAATACAATCTCTTTATACCAGATTGCTAGAAATATTTTCAGGGAGATCACTGTGGTATAGGAAATTACTCAGTTAAATATTATCTAACTGGTTTTATACCATAAATGTCACTGATGATGGAGTGAATTATTTGAAAACCAGCCATGATATCCACTGTTGTCAAATTGAATAGTTAGTGTGTATTTTGAAAAGAACACACATTTCATTCATCTTCATCTTCCTGGGAGGTGGGCTGATTTTGTTCACCCTCTTATAGTAAAGATGCACATGTGTCAACAGCACAGCACATCTCCAAGTCACTCAACAAACAAAGGGAAGTGTGGGTCCAGACGGGGAGCTCTGGCTTCCTGAGCCTGTGTGAACTCTCCCCAGTGCTCCTCAGATATCAGCTCTATCCATTCAATAGATATTTATTGAGCGCCAGGCACTGAGGGATACAACAGCATATAAAAGAGATATGCCCCTGCTCTCATGGAACTTACAATCTAGTGAAGATGTTGGACAAAAAGTAAATAATCAAATGGATACATCATTTTAAGTGATGGAGAATAGTAGGGTGGGAAAGGCAGAACGCTCTACAGAGACAGTCTCTCTGGGAGACTAACACATAAGCTAAGATCTAGAGAACTTTTGAGAGGGATAGCAGAGGCACTACAGAGGGAAAGAGGTTGGCATGTTGGAGGTCCCAAAACCTTACCAATGTGAGTGATGCAGGTGAGAAAGGAAGATAAAGAGCTCAGAGAAAAGTCCAGAATGAAGAGCACTGATTTTATTCTCACGGTAATGGGAAGCCACTGAAAGGTTTTGTGTTAGTCTGCTCGGGCTGCCACGAAGACTACCACACTCGGAGCTTTCCCCAACAGAAAGGTGTTTCTCACAGTTCTGGAGACATCAAGGTGCCCGGAGAGGTCCCTCCTGGAGAGGCTCCTGGTCTGTGGTAGAGACTCTCATCTCAGTGTGCACACATGTTGCCTTCCCCGGGCACATGTGCGTGGAGAGGGCAGGCGTGAGCCCACTCTCGGGAGGGTCTTTTTGTGTGACACTAATTTTTACAGGGCTCTCACTCTTAAGACCTCATTTAACCTTAATCATTCCCTTAAAGACCTTGTCTCCAAATCCAGTCACATTGGGGATTAAAGCTCAACATGTGAATTTGGAGAAGACATTCAGTCCATAACAGGCTTAAAGCAGAGAAATAACATCATCTTGCCATCTAATTTCATTTTTAAAGGTCATTTTGACTACTGAGTGAGGTTGGCTCACAAGGAAAAAGAGAAAAAAATGGAGGGACCAGGATTCTCAGATTGAGAAAACAGTGATTGGATAGTCAAAAAGAAGAAAAAAAATCTTGCTTGCTATTTTGAAGAAAATGAATTATAGCTGGTTTAAAAAAAAAAAAAGGAAATTGGGAAGGAAGTAACTTAGGTTATCCAGTGTTCAGTGGCTTTTTTTAAACATCATTTAAGTCATTTAAGGAGAGAGACAACCTGTGTGGGTCCCCATATGGTGATGCTGCAGAATTGTTTTCATCATTAGCCTGCTTTCTTGTAATATCATTGTGATTCATAGTCATGGGGAAAGCCAGGAAGGTTGCAAGGTTCAGTTAAGATAGGCAATTAAACATACAAATGTTTATTGGAATATGTATTAGGCCCCTATTGCTGCATTGCAAATTTCCACAAAATTAGCTGCCTAAAACAACACCCATATATTACCCACCCTGTCCCTCATTTATGTGGATCAGAAGTCTAGGCATGGCTCAGCTGAGTCTTTCACTCCGAGTCTCCTACACTAACATCAAGATGTCAGTGGGGCTGGGGTCCTAGCTTGGGGGTCCTCATTCAAAGGTCCACAGTTGTTGGCAGAATTCAGTTCCTTATATTTGGATGACTGAAGGCCCTGTTGTTTTGCTGATTGCCAGTTGGGGACCTCTTGTGTCTTTTATAAGCCACTCCCATCTTCCTTTTAAGGACTCATCAAATTATGTCGGGCCCAACTGATAATCCCCCTTTTGATTAACTCAACCTTTATTACAGCTGCAAAGCCCCTTCGGCCGTGTACCGTGATATAATCACAGGAGTGAGGGCTCATAGTCAGTCTCCACCTACACTCAAGTGGCAGGAAGCATACAAGGACAAGAGTCCTTAGGGGTCATCTTACTCAGCCTGCCACAGAATATTATTGAGTCCTTGAACCTTGTGTAAAAACTTCACATTATCACAATCTCCTTTCCTCCAATTTCCCACAATATACTTTGTAACTGGAAAATCACAGAGATGGAATAGAAAAAAAAAAAAAAAGTCAATATGTTGGCTGGAAAATGAACCTGTTTAAGAATGGCCGTGCTCATTCAGAACCAGCTTCGCGGCTGGTCCATAATGACTCTATTGGTCCATTTTGATGCCTTCCATATTGTTTTTTGTCAGAAGCTGTCTTCCAGAGTACCTTTTCTTCTTACCTGGGTTCTTATCACACACTGCTGCTCTCTAACTTCTGTCTGTCCTTCAGTAAGCCAGCAAGAACACTCCCTATGAAAAAGGACAATACCTTTCCCTAATCATGCTAGGGCTAGATTGGGGGAACTAAACAGCAAACATTCAGAAGCCATCAGCTCTCCAAGGAACACATCAGGAATTTTAAGAAGGGATGCTGTTCTCAGAGTGTCCTTTCACCTCTTCGTCCTTTGACAATCCCACAACAGCCGCTCCACTGCAGACCTTCACCACTCCATGCTAGGACCATTCATAACAGGTTATGATGCTAGTAGCATCATAACAGGTCACCTTACTTTTATTGTTTTGTGTGCCAGTTTATCAATTACAACGATCATGATTATTTACTTAGACCATCTATGCATAATGCCACCCCCTGTTTACAGTCTTTCAGTGGATATCTATGACCTAAATGGTCAAAACCAAAGTCCTTGATAGGGAAGGTGGGAATCAAGGTCCTATGGCTAAGTGTGAATTCACACCTCTCCCTCCACAATCTCTTTACTTCTCTCTCCCAAACACAGCTTCTTCACTTTCTCCTTTTTGTCTTTTCTCACATTGTTCTCTTTGCTTGGAATGCCCTATATTTACAGGTCTAAAATCTATTCTGTAGACTCCAGTTCAATATCCAGCTTTTCCTTCCCTCTCAACTCCTAGGAGATCTGTTTTCAAGTACTCCTAGGGGTCCTGAGACCCTGTCATGGGACCTACTATGTCTCCTTTCTCAACTGCACAGCAGGGTGAAGTCAGAATTTTCTCCATACTTTAACCAAAGCAGTGCACCTCAACAGGCAGACTACAGAAGCTGAGAGCAAGTCAGACATTAAGGAGATTTGCAAAAAATGTAAACATGTAAAAGAAAAAAAATTTAACTCTTCTCAAATTTTTGCTTCGAAAGTGCAAAACAAAAACAAAACTGGACTTAAAGAGAGACTTTATTCAAAAAGGTTATCACAACAAGAGAATGCTTTGGCTCAGGACTTACCAGTGTCTCAAAATCAAATAGATAAAGGCTTTTCATATATGAGAAGAGGTAAGCAGGGCTGGCAGGCATTGGTGGAAAAGGAGGGCAAATTGATGGGGTGAGAAGGTACAATAATGTGACACTCAAATAAGAAATGTGTCTTTTTATAGTCAGTGCATTCTCAGAATGAGCTGTTAAGGGACAATGTTCTAACCTTAGGGCTTTAGTGCAGGCTCAAACTTGGGAGGGAGCCAAAAGTTTGGGGCAGGTGCTGAAAAGAGAAACCTGATTAAAATGTACACAGGTCAAACTTCAGGGACTCCCTGGTGGCTCAAGGGGTTAAGATGCAATCTCTGAAGCTGTCTGCAGCCACTGCAGCACAAGTTCAATCCCCCGGCAGAGAGATACCCACATGGCACAGCAGACCTCTCCTATCTCAACTGCAGCTCCCCTCACAGTATATTTCAGCCAGTCCTCCTGTTCTGTTTCCCCACTGTCTCTGCTGAATCCTCTCACCCCCCCACACCTCTGGCCTATACCCCAGTTCTTATATGCATAAATAAATAAATCTTTAAAAAAAAAGTTCAGTAGCTAGGTAGTAGGTGATTGTGAGTGCTTGGTCAAAAATATAATTATTTTTCATGGAAATAACTTTGTTTACAGGTCTTGTGTTTACTACTACTTTGAAATAAATTAATCAGTGAATATTTTTAAATGTCTCAGGTTTTAAAATTGCATTGTAAATATCAATAGATATAACCCACGTAAACAAAAGCTCTTTGGGGTGCTCAATTAATTTTTAAGGAATATTCCTTAATATTCCAGAACCACTGCTCTAGGTCCTTCAAACCTGTCCCATTAATCATAGAACAATGAGGTGCTTAGAGATCTTTATGTTCAACTCTGAAGTGAGACTTAGGGAGTCTACGTGATTTGCCCAAGACAATAGTTAATAAAGAGCACCACTTAGATTAAAACAGGGATCTCCTTATTCCTATGCTGTGTATTCCCTATTATTGTTATTTTGTTTTTCCTGTGTGTGTCTATGTTATAGCCAACCGTTGAGAGCAAGTTTTTATCTTGTATCTCTTTCATATACTTGAGCACCTGTCACACACCTTAATAATCACATGATAGGTGCTCAAAATTCATTTTTGGATTTGGACACAGGAAAGAAAGAAGAAAGGAAAGGAAAAAAGGAGGGGAGGAGAGAGGAAGGAAGCCTTTCATAGATCCATGGGACTCAGAACCATTGCAACCTACCCACACCTGTACTATTTCACAGACATTAATTTCCAAGTAATTATTTCCAGACTCGGACTGTTGTGTCAGCAACACCACACTGATAACCAGGAGTTGTGGAGCAGGCTGCATCATGCAGGATGCTGCTGAACAAGCAAGATCCTGGCCTTTTTATTGATAGAATAATCATACAGCATCAGTTACATGTGGTAGGAGAAAAAGATGGGTAAAACTAAAGAATGTGCTTTTGTCATCTAGGACTTGGGGGGGCATGAGTCTGCTGACCAGATAACTCTTATCTGCTTGATGACCAAGTGTTGTAATCAAAACCAGATCCCAGGCCCCCGGCCATGGTTCCAATCTTATCAACAAGGCATTCCACTGATTAGCTTCTGGGATCTCTTGTCATACATCAGTCATCAGCCCCCGGGCATTCCTGGTCATACCTCACATGTATACCCTTCCTAGGATGATCAAGCTTTCTGCTCTTGGTTGATTTGAAAGGTACCTTGTAAGGTTTAGCTCCTATGACTGCTTGACCAGGCAGTTCTGACCTTGTATAGGAATGCAGAACTGCAGGTAACAAAATGGTGGGGGAACAGGCCGCTGAAGTCCAGCAGACCCACACGGGACCACAGAATTCTGGCCTAAAAGAAATTCCAAAATCTCCCCAAATAGTTTACTCTGCAGTCCAACACATCCAAAGGCAGGTCTGGCCCATCACCCCCCAGTGCACACCACCCACTGCGGACCACAGCAGGGACATCACGCGTGCTTTGCTCTGTCCTACTTTGTTGCCCACATGCCTGTGGTTCCAGAGTCCTGAGGACAACGGTGGTGCCATTAGACAGGAGGGAAGAGAGATGGAGGAATGCATCAGCAGACAAGGGCTCCAGCGGAGGGACACTGATGCATAGCTCCAATTGAGAGCCAGGGTCAGGGGAACAGATGGGACAGCCAGATCAGCCTGCTTTTACAAAGCAAAAGAAACAAGAGTGGCTATCGATCTTTTAAGAAAAAAGGACAGAAAAGCTAGGAAGTAATCTGGGGAAATTATTTCTTAACAAAAGAAAACTATCCCTTCCTTCGTTTAAAGGACATAATCTTGGGCCTCCTCTGGTGGTGCAGCGGTTGAGCGCTGGCTGCAAAGCTGCCCGCAGCCTCTGCAGTGCCAGTTCGATCCCCAGCCACCAGCAAGGGTCCCACATAGCGCAGCAGACCCCTCCTGTCACGCCAGCTGCTTCCCTCAGCAGTGTATTTCATCAGTCTGCCTGTTCTGTTCCCCACTCTGTCTCTGGTGAATTCTCTCACCCTCCCGTGCTTCTGACTGTACCCAGTGCTTGTATAAATAAAATAAATAAATCTTTAAAAATAAATAAATAAATAAATAAATAAAAATAAAGGACACAGTCTTGCCTCAGCTTGTTCTAGACACATTCGGCCCTCTCCCAAAAATTATCCAGACCTTAACTCTAGAAATTAGAATTAAAGGTGGGAGTCCATGGTGGAGTGATATCAGATCGGCTCTAGCTGCTGACCACTTCATGACCACTAATGAGGGTTTTGGGGCATGTCCACACTGTGTGGGAGGTGACCCCACCCGTGGCCATTTGTTTTCTTCAGCCAAGTCTATGCCAGTTAAATTTAGCCATAGATTAATTAATCCCCTTCAGGAGGAGAGGAACTCTAGAGAAAGTTTCCAGATCCATCTCGTGTCTCCACCATCCTCAGCCTGCTCACACAGGATTCCAAAAATGACCCCATGTCCATTCACTGTCTCATCCTCCACTGCCACCATCCAGGGTCCAAACTACCGCTGCTCGTCCTATCTATCAGGATCCAGTTGAGAAAATAAAATCCAAGCTGTGATTATAAGGAAGTTAACATCAGAAGCTGTAAACAAAGGTGCTAGAAAGCCAAAGCGTCAAACCAAACTGAATGCTAGTGCACACTAGAGATTAGTGACAACATCTCAAGGACAGGGGAGCCCAGGGAAGTGCGAGAACTGCCTGTGCTTAAGGTCTGGGCAGTCAGGTGGAAGGGGAGCCGTGGAGAAGAGTGTCCTGTGGGATCAGGACCACAGACAATGGGACTGTCCACGGGTGGGGGGCTCTGTGAGCCACTGACACAAAAATGACCAACATTGCTGGGGATGCCCAAACCAAGCAGGGAGAGGAAGAAACAGTCTGGCTCCGCCCTTCTTTTTTTTTTTTTAAAGATTTATTTATTTATACAAGAACCGGGGTAGAGCCAGAGATGTGGGGGGTGAGAGGATTCACCAGAGACAAGGTGGGGAACAGAACAGGCAGATTGACCAAAGTACACTGCTGAGGGGAGCAGCGGGCGAGGCAGGAGAGGTCTGCGCGCCATGTGGGTTGCTCCGCGGCCAGCGGGAATCGAACCTGCGTTGCAGAGGTTGCAGACAACTTCACAGCGCTGAGCTCAACCACCTGCGCCACTGCCACTGGGGAGGCCCAGGTTCCTCCCTTCTCATATCTCTACCATCTCTCCTGCTGCCTCCCCTTGGTGCAGCCCACACAAAAGCAAGTTGGCCAGATATATTGAAGGAGAATTTTGTTTTGCACTGGAAGGGTAGACAGTGGATTTGAGAATGAGCAGCAAATGACTAGCACACTCACTACCTTGTGGAAATTTCCTCCCCACTGGTCTCCTGGCTTTTTTTTTAACCTCTTTTCCCTCCTTTCTCTGCACCAGTCTCTCTATTTGATTTTTATCACCTCTACCCTTCAGCAGCTTTGTATTGCTTCCAGGAGAACATCTAAACTCACTGCAGCCTACAGGTTCTGGGTGATCCTACATCACCCACCTCTCCAATCTCATTTCAAGTCACTCTCCCCTGCCCAAGCTCTCTCCAAGCCCTGTCCCCAAACACTCTCTTCCTGTCCCTCTACCATGTTAAGCTACAAGGCCTTTGTGCCTGTTCTTCTAGCTATCTGGAAATATCTATCCCACCACCCCCCATTTGGACCAAATCCCACTCATCCTTTAAGTCTCGGCTGAAATGTCATTTCCTTAGAGAGGCTTTGCTGAACTTTCTCCATTTCAATGAGATGCAACATTTTCGGTCTTAATCAATCCCTGTGTTTCTCCTTCAGGGCTCTTAACAGCGATACATTTACTTGTGTCTGTATTTTTTAATATCTGCTCCACCACTCTGGAAACTCAACAACAATAGGAATTTTGCTGAGCGCTGTCCCCGAGTAAGCAGCCACACCTCGCCCTGTACCTGGCACAGACACCCATTAAAGAAAGGCAGAGGATGGGTGGAGAGAGGGCCCGGTGGGAGCATGTTCTCTAATTTGTGTGTTTTCCAAGATCCATGCAGGACGGTCTCCCTTCGGACCTTTCATTTAGAAACCCAGGAATTAGTCATCTCTGAATCACGTCTCCGCCCTGGTAAATAGATCTGCAAACCTCTGTCGCTCAATTGAACTTCAAGGAGATGTTTCTTGAACTTCTGTGTTTAGAAGGACAAAAAGTTCATTGTGTCCTTTGGAGACTCACTCTTGCTGAGAAAACAAGAGAATTCTGAGGCGGCCAAGTTACCTTTCCCTGACAACATGTGAAAAGGCTTCTCCCTTTTTATTTTTACTCAGCATTGTCATTTGTCCGTGTGTGTGTGTGTGTGTGTGTGTGTGTGTGTGTGTGTGTGTGGCTGTGATTCTGTCATGCTTTGTAACGTTCACTTAATAACATAAGGATATCACAGTATGTTTATATTACCCACAAAAGACCGTACCATTCTTTCTGGACGTGTAGCACATTTTTCAGAAAGCTCTTTTAAGTACATTTTGTTTTTCTTGCAGGAAAGGCTACTATTAGAATACAAGTCAAGGACACAGCCATGGTTGTAACCATGGCCCCTCCTTGTGGCAAAACACAGGCAATGACTGCAAATGCCAGCTCTATTTTTACCTCTCCTGCTACCCTTTACCAGCAAACCAACAGAGGAGTACAATACCCAGGCGATCTTTGTCTGGAATGCTAGCCATGGCTTTCTCAAAGTTTCCTTAACACCCAAAGCATTTTCTTAATGGGGCAGCCCTCAAGTCTTTTTAATTCTGGCTCATTATTTCTCATCTTAGCAAGCTAAGTGTGTTATTAATGACAACAACAACAAAAAGAACTGAGTGTGGTGTGCACACTAATCTCAAATTTTGAGTTGGCAATTAGTTGGAGCGAAATGCAATTAGATGTTTTCCTTCAAGTCCTAATTTACATGCTGGAAAACACGGGCAGCCTTTGCAAGTAATTGCAAAAATAAGCCCCGCTTTCTGTGTTTGTGTGCAAATACAAAGTTTCCCAGCACACCTGCCTTTGCCTAAATAGAAGAGAGTCCCAGGGGTCTTCTTGCTTTATGATCACAGAGATATGCAGCAGAAAGGAAGCTGATCAGCCTTTAGGTGAAAATGCGTTTTCTCTCCACTGCAGACGCTTCTCATTAATTGGCATTGACTTTACCCGTGGAGAGCCAGGGTGTATAAACTAAGTCTGACAGTATCTCCATGTAACCCCATGAGGTGAATTAAGGCTCTTCAGAGCTCTAGCACCCCTTTTTGTGCACTTAGAATAATAACTAATGCAATCCAATCCATTAAGCATTTCACGTGCATCTACCCTATGCAAGACTGTTAGGAGCCCTGGAGGGTACAAACCGAATGAGATACTGTCAACATCTTCAAGAGCTTGCAGGCTAGCAGAGGAGCTAAGGCACAGACACAAAGTCTCTCATGAGAGGGGTTCCCCTGGAGGTCAGGTCTGGAGGGGCTGAACAGTAATCCCTCCAGGCTTGCCTCTTAGTGTCTCCTGGGGAATGATGAGACCCAGGGGCGTCTTGGCTACCATTCCCAAGAGAGAATCTAGTTGCAGTCTTATCCCAATCAAGAAGGACTCTTGTAACACAAGGATATGGAACAGGGGAAACTTTACATCTCTCTAGAAAAACAATGCCCAGAAAGGGGAAAGTAGGGTGATTTTGCAGAATGTAAAAACAAGTGAAGAATCAAGGACAGTGGGTTTTCTGCAAATAGCGCCAAGGGCTCTTGCTAAAACAAAGCAACAGTAGTGTAGATGTAGGATCAAAACTACAAAGGACACACAGAAAGAACTAGAGAGTCGGTGGAACTTGGATGATACAAAGAGCGGGAAAGAAGATCATCGCACAGTACAGAAACCTTCTGTTGACTCTACCACCCAGCAGTTCATCAATTCTTTAGTGAGGCGATAATTGGCCAGCATCAGAATCCCCATATTTAATGCATAATTCCTTATTTATAGATAATTTTGCGTGCCAGCTCTGCATAGTTCTCATTGCATAGAATGTGTTCAGTTATTATTTACTTCTGTATACCCCATATTGTTTCAAGCAACAAACATTTCTAGTATCTTCATACAGTCCAAAGTTAAAGAGCCCCTTTTAGATACAGCCATTTACACAGGGATCTAAACTGGGCGAACCCTACCTGACCACAATGGTCATGATCTTCATGCACAGAAGTTTTAAAACACATAAGTAGCCCACAGAACTGAATTTTATAAAGTTTCATGATTGTATAGTCCTGCATGGGCTGGAGGTTACAGAAATGCTAAGTGCTAGCATCACAGTATAATCAAAGTAAAAGAATCCCAGCTGGAGGGACCAAGGAGGGCTTCTGGAGAAGCACCACTGGAAGAAAGGAGGCGGGAGAGGGAAGAGAGCAGTTCCTGGCGTGGGGAACAGCACATGCAGGGGTGTGGATGTAGGAAAGTACCTGGCCGTGTGCAGTGTGGTAAAGCAGAAAACAGAAATGCTTCATCATGGATGTTCCCATTTTTTCGGTGTTTGCTCTTTTTACAGACAGGGAACACTCAAAAGATAAAAGATAGCACAGTACCAGCTTCCCTGTGACTGAAAATAAGACGCTAACAAAACCAATCTCACACTAGAAGGAAAAGGTCCACCAGTTTACAGTTATGGGATAGGGAGGGATTTCCAAGAGAACATTTGTCTTAAAAATATCCTTATCCTGGGCCTCCCTGGTGGTGCAGGCGGTTGAGTGCAGCACTGTGAAGCTGTCTGCAGCCTCTGTGGTGCTGGTTCAATCCCCACCGGCCTCAGAGCAACCCACATGGCGAGCAGAACTCTCCTGTCTTGCCCGCTGCTCCCCTCAGCAGTGTATTTCATCAGTCTGCCTGTTCTGTTCCCCGCTCTGTCCCTGGTGAATTCTCTCGCCCTCTTGTGCATCTGGCCTGTACCCTGGTTCTTGTATAAATAAAATAAAATCTAAAATAAATAAATAAATAATCACTTAAAATATATATATATATATATCTTGTCCCCCCATACTCAGTTCAACTTAATGTTTTCCAGTGGAAGAAAAATCTTTCATGTTGCAATTGGTAACAGTACCTTACAGGCAAATCCTCTTAGAAGAGGTTACGGAAGGGTTCTTATTTCCATAGGAGTGTAGGTGACTCAATGTCTGTCTGGCATGGAAGAATGAGACAACAATCTGAAACTGCAGACCTGAAACAATGACAAAATTTAGATCTGGGTTTGCATTAAGAAGCAAGCAGGGGGCCTCCCCGGTGGTGCAGCGGTTGAGCGCTGGGTTGCGAAGCTGCCCACAGCTTCTGCGACGCAGTTTCGATCCCCGGCTGCTCCCCGGCCACCAGAGGAGGGTCCCACATGGCGCGCAGACCTCTCCTGCCGCCCGCTGCTCCCCTCAGCAGTGTGCTTCGGTCCTTCTGCCTGCTCTGCTCCCCGCTCTGCCTCTGGTGAATTCTCTCACCCTCCCGCGCTTCTGACTGTACCCAGTGCATGTATAAACAAACAAACAAACAAACAAATAAATAAATAAATAAAGCATGCCTCCATTTAAAAAAAAAAAAAAAAGAAGCAAGCAGGGAGGAAAGCTCTGAAAGAAGGTCAGAGTAAGAATGACTAGAGTGGTTAATTTCCTACTTACAGGTGCACCAGGAATGGAGACTTTCCCCCAATGCCTGGATAAGCAAAGCAGGCAAATACAGACACTGCGTTTTGGTGAAGCTCTTTAATAATCATATAAAACCCAGCACAAACATGTCCAAAGACTTCATGATTCTATGTACTCTGCTGACATTCCAGATTTTAATAGGATCCCTTTATTCTATAGGGAAGACCAAAGCCATGAACTGCTGAACAATTATTTAAAGGACACCTCAAATTTTAAACATGGGTTTATTTATTTATTTTTTTAATCTTCAAAGGAATGTTTGTGGAAATTTGCAAGAGGAAAAGCTGGCTCAAAAATGAAGAAAATGAAGGCTTACCACTTAATGCCAGCACCTGAGGGGCTTCCAAACAAGAGTGGTGTCATTGAAGAGGGGCTTCCCTTTTGTGGTGGAGAGAATAGAGGTTGATAAAACCAAGAGATGCTTTTATAAAGGGAGCATCACTAAATGGTCAGGGGAGTGTGGGAGCTGTCAACTACAGTCCCACTCTCTGCAGGAGACGGAAGGAAGGATCACAGGTGATTAGAAGTGTTTTGAGCTAACCGACTCTCCCAGGTAAGGTTAAGCTTAGCAAGAAGACCCCTGCCAGACTATCGCTCCAGCTTTGATCTGTGCTCAGTAAGTAGCTGGCATCATGACCCTTTATCAAAAGCATGTGTGAGTGGATGAAAAGATAAAGTGGAAGACGGTAGGTAGGAAGCATCCAGGTGGCCATGATTAATTGCATTAAGCCTCCCTTGTCCATCTGTGCATTGCCTGGTGTCCTTTTTTTCTGTGTATACACTGCCTAGCATTGGCACAGCATAAAGGCCAAGAGGTCCCCACCTCCTTCATCTGCAACCTGGAGATTTACTTATTTCCAGACATCAACTGTCTGGAATGTATTGTTATATTTCAGCACATTCTCTTTGGCACCCTGCTGGGAATGCCTTTCAAAATGGTCGCATATTGTAATAGTATGATTCCAGTTTGTTTTAAATTCACTCAAGTCAACAATCAGATAAGAAACAACCTCAATTATGGTAACAGTTTTTAAAAGAGAGAGGGAGGGAGGGAAGAGACAGAGAGAGAGACAGAGACAGACAGAGACAGAGAGAGAAACAGAAAGACAGACATTTCCAAGAATAAAACATGTGGGTTAAGATCCACAGGAGCTGGTTATAAATTGCATGTTTGAGGACTGGAGAGCTATGAATTGGATGACTGAATTGCTGGTGACACCACCAACTACAATGGAAAATAGATTTATCTGCAGAGCTCAGAGTGCCCATGCATATCATATTAATAAAGATGAAGCTCTGCTGTTGCAACAAATAGCCCCCAAATCTCAGTGGCTTAACAAACTTTGAGGTTTTGCTCATATTATACCCCAGGAGAGGTAACTTTCCTTCAAAGCTTTCCTTCAAAGAGCAATTCAGGATTCCCAGGCTCCTTCCATATCGTGACTCTAATATCTTGGAGAACTTTGCTTCCAGTCATGAGACCAGGGAAAAAGAAACGTATGGAATTGGTGCATATCATTTCCACTCACATCAGCCCAGGGGCTAGTACTCATTCACTTGATGCCAAACTAAATCCAGGAGAGACTAGAAACTTCTATGTGCCCAGGAAGAGGAATAGGGTTGTTTCTGTGCCACAGACATTACTGTGACAACAGAGTAGATAACTGTCATGGTGACAGGAATATGCATCAGAGATGGAAATGTATATTGGCCATGGTTAACTACATAAACCTAGAAAAACCCATGAGGTCAACGAAGGTTAACATATATCATAAGAAAGGAAATCTGAGGATTGCCAAGTGTTAAAAGAGCCGAAGAAGGTAGAAACACTGAGGAAAATGGCCAAAATGGAGAGTCAGCAGGGTCAAGCTAGAAAACACAGAAAGTAGAATAAAGAATTTTTTTCTAGGAATTCACAGATGTCTTCAGCATTCATTGAAGTAAAGTTGGGAAATAATGAAGTGATCCTATTGACAGAGATGAAAATATTAGCTCATTCTGATAAAGAATTTTTATTCCTTCTGGAGAATAAAGGAGTGATGAGATTAGTGGCTTGGCTATTAGAACAAGAGAATTTATAGGACCTCTCAGTTGTATTAACAGAAACAGAATAAAGATTGCAAAAAAATACATGCAGAACTGTTGACATCTATATAACGGAAGGTCAACTAGACTAGGGGCCATGAGAGGTCAGTCCTAGTTCAGGTTCTGTGTGTCATGAGGATGTCACCTCTTCTTTCTGGGTGTCAGTGCCAAATGCCCTAAATGGATGGGTATTCCAATAGCAACAATAATAAGTGACATTCAACCAGTGCTCACCATGTGCCAGCCCCTATTACAGAGGTAATAATCTCCATTTTATAGGGTGGCAAAACTGAGACTGAGTAAAGTTAAATTACCACCCACCATGCATCAATATCACACATGAAATTCAGGTGCAGGTAGAAAGAAAGAACATTCAGGATCCTCACACCAGATGCTGCTGCCAGGCTTTCCTCATTTATTCAGTAAATAAATGGGTGCTTCAGAGACACTGTGCCAGCTCTCATATATTATATGAGCATATTCCAAGGGGTCTTTAACCTCCAACACCCAGACCAGGGAGCTAGTTGGGAGCTATGCTGTCCTCAAGATACACTCCTTACCCCAGCTGTCAATGGGATAAATTTCAAGTCTAGAATTTGATGACCCTCAATACACTTGAAAAGGTGCTGTTCCATTTTTGAGAAGGTGATTCCCCCATCTTTATTAGCTGAGTAGTTTAGTAATTAGGTTCTTTATCACTTTGTCAAAATGGAGCAAGAAGATCTAAACAAAGCTGGACTTCAATGACCTGTATTCCATCAATATGAAGAAAATGGATAAGGTGACCCAATTTTTAAATTTCTTTCAAGGTAAAGAGCTCAATCTTTTCACATATTAAAAAAAAGAGTTTTTCTTTTAGATCTATTTATCAATTTACATAGCATAATATTCATATAATAAGCCATAGAATTTAATGTATTCTATGAGATTATGAATATGATCATATAATGTAAGTTATCAGGGAAAAACTACAATATCCCAATAAACTAAACTAGTTTACTATTTTACTTTTTAATTTCAATTTAAGTGCTTTCTTTATTCCCCTATAATTGTCAGTAAAATTAAATTCTCTTTTCCAATTAGACTAAAATCAAAATGTTTAGCTATTGAGCCTCTCTGAGCTCTCTATAAATCTTCTTTAACAGGTAAAATAGAAGCCATATCTGGCACCCTATCAGTCTCCAACAGTGTTATTACACATTGTACACAATTAAAAATGGTGGCTTTCTTTTTAATTTTCAAAACCCAACTACAGAAAAGATGCCTTACTAATTATTTTATTTCCTTTTACTACCAGTGAGGTCTGAAGCCAAGTCTTTTCTCTATGGTACTCCTAGGACCTAGCTGAGTGTCTGGGTCACTGTACATATTCAAAATTTAGTTGTTGGTTAATTTCAATAGATAAAAGTATATTATTTACTAGGGATAGAGCAGTGAACATGCCATTAAAGACTCCTGCTATTAAAAAGTTTACATTCATGTGGTGAGGATGGGAATGCAAACAAATATATAAAATAATTTCTTCTGCTAAGAAATCATAGCTACTATTCAAATGTGGACCCACGAAAAGTCTTTATTTAATAAATTTTCAGTGATTCACCATTGGTTTACACTACTATATAAATTTGGGGAGTATATCTTTATACCTTGATATGTGTATGTTTACAGCACCCGCCAACAAAGTCCTAGCAGCAGCATCACTATCAAATGGACCCTGTCTAGCCTTTCCCCACAATCATATTCCCCTTCCACTCTGGTTACCACCATAATTTTCATTTTGTTGTGTTTTGTTAGTTTGTTTTGTTTATTTATACATGCAGTAATTATGCAGTAATTATCTTTCACTTTCTAACTTATTTCACTGAACCTTGAGTTTCATCTGTTCTGTTGTGAAGAGTTCATCTTTTTAAATAGCTGAGTAGTGTCCCATTGAGTGTGTATATATATGCCACAACTTATTTATCCAATCATTTGTCAATGTTTAGGTTGTTTCCATGTTTTAGCTATTGGGGGAATAATTCCTCTATGAACATAGGGTGTATATATCTTTTTGAATTAGTGTTTTCAATTTCTTCAGCTAAATATTGAGGGTGGTATTTGATGGATCATATAGTATTTCTAAAACTAGTCTTTACTTATACCATTGAATTTCATCCTCTTTAATAAATGAACCACTAGAATAAGCATGGCATGCTGGCAATAAGCATCCCTCCAGCCCATGGTGTCTTCTGAAGCTTAGTATCCACCTAGACTAGCCTTACATCTGCTCTTTTAATAAACAGAGTCTCACAGCACTCCAGCTCCCACAAAGCAACTACTGAAATAACCTGAAAATGTCTGGATGCAAGCTAGTGGCTTGCATAAGATTGGCAAATCCTCCAGGAAAACAAAACAAAACTTAATTTCAATTATCTGCAGGGCAAAAACTAAAGAATAATGTTTCTAGGTCTATAGATGTAAAAGTTCAATGGTTGACTTAGGAATGGTGTTCTGGGTTAGCTGTATACATGGCCCTGTCAAATGTTTTGCACACCTATTTTTAACTTGTCGGCTTCTGATTGAAGCAAACACAGTGGCCTTAGGCAAAATTGAAAAGCAAGACAAGTCTGCATTCAATGTCTGGCCTCCACTTTCTGTACCCTGCTATATTATGCTCACACACTCACTCCATCAGTCAGGGTCTGTGTGGGAAAAGGGAAACCACTTAAGGTATTTCCAATATGTTAAATTTTAATTTACAGAATTGGGTGTTCCCCAAATTATTGGAAGGCCTAGAGGAATAGTAAGAATTGAGCCCAACTAGAACAGCAGAACTGGGGGTGGAACAAGTCTCAGGCTTTTTTTAAATTTAATTTTCAAATATAACCTAGATAAACCCTTAGTTTTTCAAGGAGCAAAACATGCCTATTTAAAAAAGTCTATTTATAAAGCTTTGTACCTCTCTAAGGAATCCCAAATTCAAAAACAAATTTCTAAAATGTAAACCCTTTTTGGTACATGAACAAAGTCTTGGCAATTCCATGGAAAATAAATATTTGCTCCAAAGCTATCATTTGGAATTTGGCCAGAAGAAGGAAAGATAAGATTCAGTGTTGAGGGCCTCCCCGGTGGCGCAGTGGTTGAGCGCTGGGTTGCGAAGCTGCACTCAGCCTCTGCGGCGCCGGTTCCATCCCCAGCTGCTCCCCGGCCACCGGAGGAGGGTCCCACATGGCGCGCAGACCTCTCCTGCTGCCCGCTGTTCCCCTCAGCAGTGTACTTCGGTCCTTCTGCCTGCTCTGCTCCCCGCTCTGGCTCTGGTGAATTCTCTCACCCTCCCGCGCTTCTGACTGTACCCAGTGCTTGTATAAATAAATAAATAAATCTTAAAAAAAAAAAAAAATTCAGTGTTGAGATGTTTCAAGCAGAAGAAACCTTCCAGAGTCAGAAGGTGACATATAAACAATCCCAGCCTCTGTCTATTGTTACCTATGCCTGCAGGTGCAGGGACTTTGGGACTGTGCTATCTCTTCGTACCCTTTCTAAGATCCAGGAATCTATAGATTGCTCAGAGACCACAGGCAGCAATACTATCCATTACAATAGCATTAGATCTAGAATCTATTTTCTCACATTCAAGAATTTGACAAAATAATTCCAAAAAGCAAGTTAGGCAGAATCGCTCTATTACTTGGAAAGTAGAACTAAACTGTGAAAGGAAATTTTTTAATGCTAATAATCAAAGTAAAGCTTACATGGTTCTAGCTCCAAAGCTACACAAAAATCTGCTCTCACTTCACATGATGTTTGGCCTTGACTGGCGAAGAGTGTGGCCCTCTCCACAGCTGTAGAAATAAAGCCTCCGTGGAGGCTATTACATTCCCCAGGCCTGTTTCTAAGTCAAAACAAAGAAGGCATCTGTGCAGCTCCTCTTAGTGTCTTGACTATTTATTGTCCCCAGGAGGACCGGTTACTCATTAAGCAGAAACTCAGTTTTACACCTGTCATTTGTTTTTTCTGGTTTCTTGTTTTGTTGGTATTTGTGTGCAAAATGGGGCACTCCTATGCTTCCCAAATATATTCAGGATCAATCTCCAAGTGGCAGGGACAGACTAGACCATTTCTCTGGGACAGTGATACTCAGATTTTCTGATCCAGTTCCTGCTTGGACATAAGAAAAGACCCCATGACCTTCCTAGCCTTAGCATTTCCAAAGCAACAACGAAAAGCAAGAATGTGAGCAGACCTGAGTGACATTAAAAATGATAATAACACAGGGTTGTTCATTCCTTTAACATAGTGCTGCAACCAGATGTCAGAGTCATCGCGGATCACACTGGTGAGGCCCTGGTAACAAAGCCTCTGTGCACAAACTCACCAAGTCCACCTGGCCAGCCGGCCCGGGCAAGACTGGAGTCTCGTAACAATGACAGCACCGTGGACCTACAGTGGCTTCAAACACCAGAAACAAACACTCGATAACTTCAACAAAAGGTATCCAGAAGGAGGAAGGGAATTTCTTGAAAGGGAAATGAAAGAGGATCCACTATATTTTGGAAAGAGTGGAAACCAAGCAACATCCATGACAAGCAGCAGGAAAAAACGGATAGTCTGCTTAGGAAGCCACCAGCAAGAGAAATAAGATGCAGCCATTTTCACATTGACCGGCTGCATTAAAGCATGAAATTTCAGTGAGCTGTTGTCTAATCGGCCTCGCTCAGTTCACGTGCTTGAATATATTCAGGATCAATTTACTTTGTCCTGAGGAGGGTAGGGCAGTGGAGGGCAGGGCACTGTGATTGACTGTGCTACCTACAGGAAGAGGGAACTGAGGCTGGCAAAAACAGAGCTGCCCCAGGAGCACAGCTGCCTGGAGAATGGCAGGCCTCGCAGCAGAATGCAAAGTGGGTGGTGCAGGAACCTCAATGCAACATGTAAAAACTCAGTTCATAGCTTATTTGCATGTAACTCCTCAAAACCATTTGCTATGGATTGAATTGTGTCTCCTTAAAATTCCTACATTCAAGCCCTACCTCCAAAGTGATTAAATTTGGAGATAGGGTCTTTGAAGAGGTAATTAATGTTAAGGGAGGCCTGCAGGGTGGACAGGTGGCCTTCTGGGAGAATTAACACCAGGAGTACACACACACACACACACACACACACACGGAGGAAAGGCTAGGTGAGGACACAAAGACTGCTATCCACAAAACAAGGAGAGAGGCCTCAGGAAGAACCAAGTGTGCCAACACTTGGACTTCCAGCCACCACCACTATTGAAATGCATTTCTTTTTTTTTTTTTTAGATTTATTTATTTATTTATACAAGAACCGGGGTATAGGCCAGACGCATGAGAGAGTGAGAGGATTCACCAGGGACAGAGCAGGGAACAGAACAGGCAGACTGACGAAACACACTGCCGAGGGGAGCAGCGGGTGTGCAGGAGAGGTCTGCCACGTCATGTGGGACCCTCCCCAGCTGGTTGGGATCGAACTGGCATTGCAGAGGCTGCAGACAGCTTCACAGCGCTGCGCTCAACTGCCTGCGTCACCAGAGGAGGCCCTGAAATGCATTTCTATTGCTGAAGCCACCAGACTGCAGGATTTTGTCACGGTAGTACCAGCAGATTAACAGGCCCTTGTAGTATTTTTTTTTTTTTAATGAATCTAGGGATTGGTGTGTCATTTTCAATAAAACCGAAGTGAAGACAAATCTCTTCTGGTCATGCCATGACCCCTACAGCCTTCCAGATGGTCTCACACCACAGCATGGACACGTACCCCAAGCTCGCATGTCAGTCAAGCTGACTTTCCACTGGCAATTGGTCCAACTTTGTTTTCATTTGAAACACAACACATCTTATAAAGCAAATAAGATGTATAGCTGACAATTCTCACCAGTCATTTTCCTCAAAGACACTCACAACCTGAACGAAACTTTCACAACCAGAGTGTAAAATATGCACTAATTTAATTCCATTTAACAAACAAATACCACATGCTACCATTTGCTAAGCACTAAACTAGTCCCTGATAACAGAGAGAAAAATGAGATCCAGTCCCTGAGCTAAAGGAGCTGAGAGCATAATGGAGGAGACCATGTGGAAAAAAAAAAAAAAAACTAGTGATTAAAATTCACTATAATCATATTGATATAAGGTGTTACAGCACCATGTTTTTCAAAGCAGAGCGTTGTTATTCTACGGAGGTGGGAGAAATAGTGCCAGAGAAACCAGTCCTAAGTGTAATCATGGTTCATTATCCTGCAACATCATTTATATTTGAAACCTGGGGAACTAAAATTATGTTATTTAACTGGTGATGTTTTTTTTTATAAATGAGTCTTCACTCCAAAATTCAAGTTGGCTGACAAATCCTAGAATCGACCATCATTCACTTATCTTGCTATTGGAGCTTCTTGGATGGGGTTTTTTAGGGGTTTTTTTGTGAAATATTGAGACACCCAAAGTCTTTAATCCCGCTCTTCCTCCCAACCCCACTTTTCTTGTATATATATATCAAGAATGCAAAGTTTTATGTTTTTTAATGTTTGTGAAGGTAGTGAGTAGAACAGTATATGGTATGCTGGATTTTAATGGTATTTTTTTCAGTTGATTTTTTTTCTGCAATTGAACGTCCCTTGAAAGAAAAAGAAAAATTCCCCTCTCCCTGATATATCTAGGTCCCCAAAAGAAAATATAAAATAGGTATGCAGGTGAACATTCAATTCCAATTGAAAACTTTTTGTAGAGCTTATTTTATAGAGAAAAACATCTTCTCAACTGAAAGATAGCTATCTACTTATAAAAATGAATATCTAACAGCATCTCACCAAGATAAAGCTAAAATGAATTTGGCTAACTTCTAAATGCATTTAGATATTTTCACAGGTCAAGGACAAGTTAAAAATTATTTAAAAGGAAAAGACTAACAGAATTTTGTATCTAAAGTCCCACTTTCATCATGCTTATGAAATATCTCTTCAAAGTGCATATTAAACTAGAAACAAAGTAAAAATAGTTTCTTCTGAAACAAAGAACTTACTACAAAAAAAAAAAAAATGACACCTACATGAACAAGGAGAAACTCTTGTTTGAGCTGTTTCTCCCATTGCGCATAATCCCTAGTTGATCTCACAATATGCTACATTTCCAAGTCTGGAATTCAAGCAATAGACAGATACTTACTAAATACCAGTTGAGGACACGGGCTGGTTATGAGAATTGTGGGGAAATAAGAAAAGCGATAGGAGGTTTCAAGCAGAAAGATAAAACCTGCCCTCTGTTTCTTAAAGTCTCTACTGGTAAAAATTCTTTCTCTTAGAGTCTCTATTGCTAAAATTTCTTTCAGATCATAACTTGGACTCGCAAAGGAAATCAGGTTAATGGAGTTCCAGAGAACCAGTTGAGACAACCCCGAATAAACCAACAGGGTTCAGTGGCCACAACCTCAACTTCCTTCTGAACAAAGACAATTCTATTAACTAATTTAAGAAGAAAGATATATCAAACAGTTTACAGTTTATATTTTTGTAAACTGCCTATTATTTATTAAAGTAACCAGAAAATTACTCTAGGAACTCTTCTTTGTAGATATAATACAGCAATGAAAGCAACATATCTTTTCATTATTTTTGTTTGTAACTCTTATTTCTATTTTGTTATTTCCTCAGCTTGCTTTTCTGGTATCATCTAAAATTGTTTTCTTACTGCCCTTGAGTTTTAGAAATACCAACGAAAGTGAAAAATCTGGGAAAAAGAGAAAAAACCATAAGCTGATAATGCTGGGGACACTTTAGAAGTGAGCCAGATACTCTTGGGTGTCATTGAGTCATCAGACACAGGCAACAGGAAATGTCTTGCTCTGGTGCACACCAGTAACTGAGAATGACTCTTTTTTTTTTCCCATAAAAATACTGCATAAAACTCTCTAAACAAATTAATGTTCTAATCTTTGTTGACTCATTTGATAGGAAAAAAATAAGTTGTTTTACAATGGTTTTTGCTATGTGCATGTCATGCTGTGTTGTTTATTTCACATGGAAGAGACTTTTTACAGACTATAAGGTTGAGCCAAGATGTGCATGTGGGACTAAGGAAGATGAAGAAGTACATGAAGAGAGGAGAAATAAGAAATGAGTCATGATTTTTAAGCCCAGATGCTGTTTTAAGACACTAAACTGACAAAATATGGTTATTTTCTTTGAGGAAAAGGGAATACATGACATGAGACCATCTGGAGACCGGTGATCTCATTGAGCTGTGATTAACTGATTTGAACTGATTTGATTGATTGATTATTTTACCTCTAACCAAGCAATGATTGGATGCTCAGGTAACTAACATAATTAAAATTGGTGGGACAATGTATCAGAAAGACAGATCCATACCTATAAAGTAATACTCAGAGACAACAGGAGAATTCATTGTAGGTATTGGCCAAGGTCTAGGTTTACAGGGTAAGATTTCATGAGACCTCGAAGAGGTCTGCTGAGAGACTAATGATTATTTTAAAGATGCATTTTAAAATCTGTTTTAAATATGACCTCTAATTAGGAGACTCTGAATAGAGATAACAGATATGCAGGACTGGCACAACCAGGGTGAAGCTACTTGTTATTAACTTGGGTACTGAGTTTAAATCCTAGCAAGGTCGTGAATGAGGAATAAACATCAGATCATAGAGTAAAGGCCGTACCTTATGACTGAGCACAAAATTGAAACAGACAACCAAACAAAGAACAAAACCAGTCTAATGGGACCAAAAGAATCAACCAAAAAGTGAATTTAATTGCGTGCCCAAACAAGCTCAACACCTACTATATAGCAAGATATAATAATCCAAATCTCCTAAAAGATACCATCCTTAATGCCCGCTATAAAACCAGAACTTACTAGACATGTGATTAAGCAGAAAAATGTGGCCCATAATGAAGGGGGAAGTGCAGTCAGTAGAAATAGACTCCAATATGACTCAGACAACCAAATTAGCAGACAAAAACTTTCAAGCAGCCACTATAAAAAGGAATTAAAAGAAAAGATGGTTATAATGAGTGATAAAAGGAATCTTGAGAAAAACATATAAAAATAGAAATTATGGAAATGAAATGTACTATGTCTGAAATTAAAATCTCAATAGGTGGGCTTAAGAAGAAATTGAATGACTATCAGATCCCAAACAAAGTCAGGAAAAAGATAAAACTTGCAGACTGACCCTAGATCTGAGGCATCCAGCAGGGGAGGGGGAGACAAAAGGTGTCAAAACAGGGGAGAGAGAGCACAAGGGACTATGGCGATGGATCATGGGTGAGAGAATTACAGGGACTACACCTGAAGGGAGAAATCAAATACTGCAGTAGCCTTCCTATACACAAACAATAAATCTGAAGAAGAAGAAATCAAAAAGACCATCCCTTTTGTTATTGAAACAAAAAAAATCAAATATTTGGGAATAAATCTAACAAAAGAGGTAAAGGACCTATACAAAGAAAACTATAAAACACTGTTAAAAGAAATAGAAGAAGACACAAAGAAATGGAGAGACATCCCCTGCTCATGGATTGGAAGAATAAACATTATTAAAATGGCCATCCTTCCAAAAGCAATATACAGATTCAATGCTATTCCAATCAAAATTTCAATGTCATTCTTCAAAGAAATAGAACAATTATTGATGAAATTCATATGGAATCACAAAAAACCCCGAATAGCCAAAGCTCTCCTGAAAAAAAAAGAAGGGAATGGAGGCATCAGACTCCCAGACTTCAAACTATACTACAAAGCCATAATCATCAAAACTGCATGGTATTGGAACAAGAACAGACATACAGACCAATGGAATCGAATAGAAAATCCAGAAATAAACCCACAGATTTATGGTCAACTAATCTTTGACAAAGGAGCAAAGACTATGCATTGGAGCAAAGAAAGTTTGTTCAATAAATGGTGCTGGGAAAACTGGGTCGCTACATGCAAAAGAATGAAGCTTGACCACCACCTCACACCATACACAAAAATCAACTCAAAATGGATTAAAGAACTAGACATAAGACCTGAAACCATAAAATATATAGAAGGAAATATAGGCGAAACACTACGTGATTTGCACATCAAAGACATCTTTACAGACACATCACCCAAAGCAGTGATAGTGAAGGCAAAGATAAACAGCTGGGACTATATCAAATTAAAGAGCTTCTGCACAGCAAAAGAGACAATAACAAAAACAAAGAGAAACCCCACCAACTGGGAGAACATTTTTGCACCCAACACTAATGATAAAGGACTGATCACAAAAATCTGCAAAGAGCTGATGAGACTCAACAACAACAAAGAAAATAATCCAGTCAAAAAATGGGCAGAAGAGCTTAAAAGAAACTTCTCTGAAGAGGAAATGCAAATGGCCAACAGGCATATGAAAAAATGTTCAACATCACTTGTCATCAGGGAAATGCAAATCAAAACTACCATGAGATACCATCTTACACCAGTGAGAATGGCACATATTAAAAAAACTAGCAACAACAAATGTTGGCGAGGGTGTGGAGAAAAAGGAACTCTTCTGCACTGTTGGTGGGAGTGCAAACTGGTCCAACCACTGTGGAAAGCTGTGTGGAGATTTCTGGACCTACTAAACATAGAGCTTCCATATGACCCAGCAATTCCACTCCTAGGTATTTACCCAAAGGACACAGAAACATCAATTCCAAACAACGCCTGCACCCCTATGTTTATAGCAGCACTGTTTACAATAGCTAAGCTTTGGAAACAACCCAAATGCCCAAAAATAGATGACTGGATCAAGAAGATGTGGTACATATATACCATGGAATATTACTCAGCATTCAAAAAAGATAAACACATGCAATTTGCTGCAACATGGATGGCGCTGGAAGGGATCATGCTCAGCGAAATAAGCCAAAAAGAAAAAGAAAAATACCGGATGGTCTCACTCATAGCAGGAAGCTAGAAAACTTAAATAAGGGACCAGGAAAATGAATAACTATAAGAAAGTGAAAATCAAAATCAACAAAAAACTATGAACCAGAGACACTTTTAGGGGGGCGGGGGCGGGAGGGGAGGGATTGGGGTCAGAATGGGGGGCTGCAATTGTATGGGGAATATAACAATAAAATTTATAAAAAAAAAAATGAACAATGATGTTAGAAAATAAATAAATTAATCAAGTAAATAAAATAAAGAGGAAATTGGAGCTGGCAGAAAAAGAAACTGACAGTGGTTTTAAAAGGAAGGCAAATCAATAGCATTTATCCAATCTGAAGGACAGAGAATGAGGGCAAAAAATGAAAGCTCGGTTATCTGTGGGACAACATCAAGCCTACACATAATGTGAATCCCGGGACAAAAAGAGCAAATGATACAGGGGAAATATTCAATTAAATAATGGTTCAGACTTTCCCAGACAGGTTAAAAACATCTACCTACAGATTCATGAAGTGCAAGTTTTATAGCTGAATAAATTTTGGACCTTTTCCTATGTCTAGCCCAAGAATCAATTAATTTTATTTGAAACTTCTCTTATTATCCTAGTACTTACAGTTGCCTTTCTAAAACTATGAGTGGTTATCATAGAATAACCTTCAGGCTATTTTAAAACTTCCCTTTGATACCATTTCTCAGTACTTTAAGATCTAGAACAAAGCTTCACTTTGTAAAATATAAATTGCTATACAAATATAAATTATTGGAGTCTCTGTGACATCCCTCCTTTCATCAGTATGCAGACAAGAAAGTCACCCTGCATTACTCTGAAATGTAAAGTGATTTGAAAGTTGAGGTGTTACCTTCCTCAAGGTAACCACAATGAGAAAAGCACCTCCTCTATGCCACGTTTTCAACAAGATGGAAAGGAAATACTCCCTCTAATTTTTTCTACAAATTCAGCTCAAGAGACCTCATTATCTCCCTAAAATTAAAATATACCCACAAAATTTCTGTTAATTTTACAGACAGACACACACACACACACACACACACACACACGCCTCCTCGAGTATCTTTAAAATTCAGGTGTAAATGAAGGTATACAAAATCTAGTGCACCTAAAATCATGAAAATTCAATGTCAATCTTGCAAAATCCCAGATGTGAAATCTAACTCATTTATTAGTCAATGGCAGAGCAGACTCCATCTGACCTAATAGCCTGACTCTAAATATTATCAACACTACCCATCTTTATAAAAGCACTCATAGAACATATCTCTCTGCTCCAATTATAAATTTAATTTTACCATTAAAATTTCACATTGTCAGCTATGTTTTGATGACTTTGTAAAATCGATTCCATTCAAATATCACTGTGCCATCAAACCTAAAAGAATCTTCTGAAGATCTAGGTAAAATAAAAGTTTAAAAAGAAAAGGTGCAATCTGAAACTATCATTATTATATAGAGAATACATAAACCATCCAGTTTACATTATCTATTCTCAAAGGGCAAGAAAGGATCTCATACATCCCAGTAGTCTGAATTCTTCCCTTTCAAGAGCATATGGGATAATGAGGTACCCCCCAGTAACACAGCACCTCTTGAGATCTCCATCACATATCTTTATAACATCATATTCCTTCTCTTTGCTGTATTTATCATGGCTTCAATTTTACATTTATTTATGGTTAGATAGTAAGTGTTAATCTAGTCTGTAATCTCTGTGTTGACTTTTTTCACCACTGTGATTCCAATACGTAGTACAGTGTCTGGGACACAATAGGCACTCAATAAACCGTGGCAGAGTGAATGAATGCTATTGTCCCAACATGTTCTACAGAACTCTTCCTTCACTGAATCCCCCCATAAAGATTTTGGATCTTGTATTAGGGGGTCTATTCTTCAATATTATTCTATTGAAGCAAATGCTAATGTCTTCAGAAATACTCTCACTGACACACTCAAGAAATAATATTTTGCTGGTTATCTGGAAATCCCTTAGTCCACTCAAATTGACACATAAAATGAACCATCACAGGCTTCTACTGTAACTCTTCTACTCAGAGATAAAGTTATTCCAGGTCAGGAAACTACCCCAGGACTACAGAAGATAAACATTTAGAAATCATATACCAGGGCCTCTCTGGTCATGCAAGGGGTTAAGTCTCAGACCTATGAAGCAATCCACAGCCACTGTAGCATGAGTTTGATCCCTGGTTAGGGAGCTAACGCACATGGTGCAGCAGACCTCTCCTGTCTCTCCCACTGCTCCCCTCAGCAGTGTATTTCAGTAGATTTGCCTGTTCTGCTCCCTATTCTGTCTCTGATGGATCCTCTCAACCCCCACCTCTGGCCTATACCCCAGCTCTTGTATGCATAAATGAAAAAAAGAAATCATATACCAGCATTTTACCTTCTATATTCTAGATATGGAATCTATATTCTATATATTCCAGCATAATTGTAACCCCCATTTTAGGGATGCAAAAACTAAGGTGAAGAGCAATTAAAAGGGCTTCTAACTCACTCAGAACTAGAACTTCAGTCTTGTGGGTCTGATTCAGCTCAGGCTTTATGACACTACAGTTTTTGGTTGAAGAAATCAACAAGATTAGTGACCTTGATGACAAGGATGAGTCTCCCTACAAATCATGAAAATCCCTCCATGTGCAGTTACCAGGGCTGCCTATGTGAACTGTGCTAGGGAAGAGAAAGACCTGGCATTTCAGACATATGACCCACATCAAGAACAGACTAGTTTCTTCCAAAATTCATTTAAACATTTCTCCTGACTAATAACTTGACACTTAAAGGAGCTTTATATGTATCCATCTTTTAACTTATTACAGATAGAGGACAATCTTACAGTGTTCTTTCTCGAAAACCCTAGAAGTATTCTAAACCAGAACAAAGTATGTAAAAACTTCATCACATCTGGCTGAGTTTTAAAGATTCCAAGAGCAGGTTCCCGGGGACTCACTTGGCTATGCACGTCCACACTTCCCTAATGTGCTGTGTAATTATTAGACGACTTATTGATTTTGCAGAATTCATATTCTCTGCAATTTCTCATTGATTAGTCCAGGGTTGATTTTATTGGAGTCTAAACAAGGACCTCCAGGAATTGAAGGAACACAAAAATGAATTCAATTCTGGATTGCATTGTGTAACTTTGCTGCACTCTTGAGTATGGCTTCCTAAGTACCACCACAAATTTGGGAAGCTTCTGACAAGAGTTTTTTAAGTTCAATAACAAAACTTTATTGAAAGCACCTCTGATTTTCCTTCCCTGCCCTTTTTTATGGGCTGGGTTGTTTGGCTAAATTAGTTTTGCAGCTCACCCGCTTCTCTTAAAGCGCCACTACGTTAATTAGGCCAAAATGTCAGGCTCCCTCTCTGTGGTGACAAACTGCACCTCTAACCTCGCAGAGCTTCCCTGGTAGATGAAAGTAAGGAGACTATGTCCACAATAGTGGGGAGACAATTTTAGGGGCTGAATATTTGGACAGCATCACTGCCACTTATACAAAACAGCAAACTGTCTTCATTAAAAAGAAAAAACGAAAGGAAATTATTAGTGTTGTAGAAGAAACGAGGTTGCAAAAAAAGAGAAAAAAAAAAGGGAGGTACAAAGATGATTAACAGAGAACCATACTCATGGTGGAGACGTTGGAAATGTGCAGGAATTTGGCTTGAGATGCCCCAGTGGTTACTCCACATAAATGTGCTAAGTAGTCCAGGTTGTACATGGAGCAATTAAATATGATTAATTCTTACCAGGTTAGCAAAGGGTACTGCTTTTTTACCCCCATACAAACTGGCAATGCACCTGAACATTAAATTTCATTTGTAGTGTTGCACATTTCACTGACTCTATTGTAATGCACATAGAAGCACATTTCCACTCTGTCCTTTGTTAACATTAGTTCTCCCTACTCTGTGTACATTAGGTAAATGCTGAGATGCAGAGAGGACAAAGTACTTTTAAAATTCTTTCTCATTTAAGAGCATCACATTGAACTAATTGTGATTTAAGATATCAACATGGCTTCTTGGCAGCTTCTACCAGTAGAAAATAATAAAATGTGAAGGAACAAATTACTGTTTCAACAGCAATACTTTTGATAATTAGCAGATATATCGAAGGATAAATATGGGGGAAATCTGAAAAGGAAAAGTTGGGGATTTAAATTTAAATAGGATTTCTTTTAATGTTTCCCCCTTTGTGCAAAAGTCCATCTTTAATTCATATTACAGTGAGTAATTTGTAATGCTGTGTCAAAATAGATATGCAAAAAGGATATGCATTTGAATTTTAAATCTGATCCCTAAGTTTGAATTTAATATAGCACCCTAACGGAGTCCTGTATGTGGCATCGGAATTTTGAATGTGTTTTGAATGTCACAAGGATCAGCAATCATGCATAGTGTTATCATTGTTCATTATCTACCATGACTTGTGAAAAGAACATGAAATGGCATTAATCATTATTTTCTACCACTAATAACATACTCTTAATGCAAATTTCACCATTTTCTAAATATCTGGCAGGAGGAAATTTTGCTCCTTCATCACACCCAAAACCCACCCTCTCTCCTTTATTCTTTATATGCAACTGGAAGCCTTGATGACTGATGTTCATGAAAAAATGCCTCCCCCAAAAGGGGGGACCTTCCTATACTCAAGAAAAACTGAACTCCTGACCTCAAGCTCAAATACCCATTGTGCCCCAAGAGACCTCAGAATTAGAGACTAATCCAGCCCCTCATTTCTCAGATAAGGAAATTAAGATACATTTAGTCAACTCACTGGCCGAGGTGACTCAGATATTTAAATAGAAACCAGAGCTTCTGACTTCAAGTGGAGGGTCCTTCTCAATGCACAAAATGAGTAGAATAACATCACCCTTAGATGCAAAGACTTTGGTACCAAACACATAGGTTTGAATCCTGATACTGCCTATAATTCACTTTAATTTCTTCATCTGAAAAATGTATAAGTTGATGGTACATACTTAGTCGTGTCATTGTAATGAGTAAATGATATAATATAAATAAAAAATAAGCATTCAATAAATATTGACAATGGATATTATTATTAACTCATGTTGCCTAAATTGGAATCTTTTTCCATATAAGGAACTTATGTCTCTCACCACTCACCCACCCTGCCAATAGATATAAACCTATAAGGCCTGACAACAGAAACCCAGAGTGGGATAAGCAGACCTTGCTGACTTATCTATTGAACCCTGCCAATAACAAAGAAGATGCCACATGAGTTGAGGGAAAGCTGCCACAGCATGACCACATAACAATCTTCAGTTGCCCTACATTCATACAGTAGTTTACAAAGCATCGTGGAGAGCTTCTTAGTATTTCAACATGAAGCAGCCTCGTGGGACAACTAGAAAATACACTCCTAAATCCATTTAACAGAGGAGCAAATGGAGGCTTAGAGAAGTCATAAATAACTTGCCAGTTGGTCAGAATGAAGCATGGACTCAGGACCAAAGCTCTGCCTCCTGCATCTCACTCCGGCTACTTCATCAACAAGGAAAATAAGAGATTCAAAGACAAGGATGCCAGCATCACTTACTGCAAGTCAAATATTCTCTAATGTCTCCTCTACTACCCATAAAAAGTTATCCTAAAGTGTTCTCATTTGTCTGCTCATCCAACTTCTAAAATACACTTGTCCTTTTCAGTACAATTGGAAAGTGAGCCAATACAGGAAAATTACAAAAAAGGAAGTCAGTAGTCTTTATCTGGTTCAATAATGCACATGTGTGGGGGCACACATGTGAGAGCAGTCCAGGAGGAAGAGGAAGAGCAGGAGAAGGAGAAAGAGGATATAAGGAGAGGGGGTTGGAAAGAGAGAGAGATTGATTGACTTGGGAGGTTAATAGTTAAATCAGAAAAGTTCAATCACGTGTTGGACATGACAAGGGTTCTAAGAATTGTTCAGTGGCTGCTGCCTGAAGATCAGAGCTGGAATAGGATGGTCATTGTACAGCTGCCAATTTATATGGGGCCCTAAATCCTCATCAGATATGGAGCAAGTGTCTTCAGCAGAATCTTCCCAGGGAGAACACAGTTTATATGTGGAATGATTTGAGAAACTGTTGGGAGGTGTGACTCCATGAGGGTCTTGCTCATTTTTCTTGTTTACACCTTTGTTTTGTTTTAAATAAATTGTCGTATGATTTATCCTCTCAATCAGAACACTATTAATTATTCTGGGACAATAGGTGTAAACTAGGACCATCCCAAACAAATGAGAACATATATTCATTCTAGGCTTAAGTGTTAGAAATCAAATCAGAGTGCAAACTGGTCCAACCACTGTGGAAAGCTGTGTGGAGATTTCTGGACCTACTAAACATAGAGCTTCCATATGATCCAGCAATTCCACTCCTAGGTATTTACCCAAAGGACACAGAAACATCAATTCCAAAGAACACCTGCACCCCTATGTTTATAGCAGCACTGTTTACAATAGCTAAGCTTTGGAAACAACCCAAATGCCCAAAAATAGATGACTGGATCAAGAAGATGTGGTACATATATACCATGGAATATTACTCAGCATTCAAAAAAGATAAACACATGCAATTTGCAGCAACATGGATGGTGCTGGAAGGGATCATGCTCAGCGAAATAAGCCAAAAAGAAAAAGAAAAATACCGGATGGTCTCACTCATAGCAGGAATCTAGAAAACTTAAATAAGGGACCAGGAAAATGAATATAAGAAAGTGAAAATCAAAATCAACAAAAAACTATGAACCAGAGACACTTTTAGGGGGGTGGGGGCGGGAGGGGAGGGATTGGGGTCAGAATGGGGGGGCTGCAATTGTATGGGGACTATAACAATAAAATTTATAAAAAAAAAAAGAAATCAAATCAAACTCACTTATTTATGGGAGCCAGTTTTTGAAAGATTCAGTAGTAAGTCTGGCTTCAAGGACGCCAGAACCGGGTGGTGTCTCCACAATTCAGTCTCTCTCCCTTCATCTTGCTCATAGACCCAGCAACCAGTGTGGCTTCCGGTCCCACCAGGCTTGCACTGTGCCTCCTACCAACTTCAGCTTCTCCTTCCCAACACTGTACCAACATCCCAGGACAAAGTTTCATCTGTCCACTTGGGTCACTACTGTATTCTTGACCCAATCACCGTGGCCATGAAAGATTGGCATGGGCAGAATATTCAAATCCAAATTGTAAGGCCACTTCTGGACTGAAAGATAAAGAACAGTCATCCACACAAACCACGCGGACCAACCTTGGGCAACGGTTGATTCTCCAATGGAAAAGTAAAGCATAAACTTGCAAAAAGAAGAATGATGCTGGTAAAACCAATGATATCTACACACTCCAATACTTTTGTTTGGCTAGTAATAATAGATAACTTTTTTTTTTTTTGCAAGATTCTATGGGCCAAAAACCATGTTAATGAGTCTACAGAGATTATCCCATTTAAAGTTGAAATCAGGGCCTCCCTGGTGGCGCAATGGGTTAAGCACAACACTATGAAGCTATCTGCAGCCTCTGCGGCACAAGTTCAATCCCCAGCCAGGGAGATGACCCACATGGTACAGCAGACCTTTCTTGTCTCACCGGCTGCTCCCCTCAGTAGTATATTTCAGTCAGTCTGCCTGTTCTGTTCCCCACTCTGTCTCTGGTGAATCCTCTCACTCCCCACACCTCTGGCCTGTACCCCAGCACTTGTATGCATAAATAAATAACTTTTAAAAAAATAAAGTTCAAAGTAATCCTATAATCTAGATGTTATATCATATATGAGATAACTATGATACATAGAAATTAAGTAAATTGCCAAAGGTCAAGGCATTTCAAGCAGATGCCAAGACTGAAAATCAGGCAGATTTTAGAGACCATGCTCTTTGTTCTAGGTAGCACACCGTCCTATGCAGAGTGAGGCAAGCTCTGGCTTTGATCTCTTAGAACAAGAGAGAAGAGGTTAAGAGCCTCCACCAGTGATCTTCCACTTCCAACATCTCACCAACTCTAGTGTTGAATGAGTTGACATGACCAGTGTGAAGCTACACTCAGTGTGAAGTGTCCAGAGCACTGCATTATTGCCATTCTAGGATACTAGTGGCTCTTGACCCAACTCTGAGTGGGTTACAAGAAAGAACCTAGACTCAGCCAAGAAAAGCATTCACTCTATTTTTTTTCAGTTAGGTATTTTCTTTTTATTGGTAACATTGACTTATAACATTATGTAGATTTCAGGTACAAGTTTCTCTCCTTAGCCAAAACACATGACACACATAGGTCACCATGCCCACCACCAAATGTCCAGAGTGACGTTCTTCTTAATCAAAATGTTTACTGTGATAATTGCAGATTCACTTTATTGATTTACGTCCCCTGAAGTGCTGAAATAAATGACCTCAGTACCTGAGGTCCTGAGGTCCTATATTCAGTCAGCTCCTCGAAATAAGGGAAACCAGAAGCAGCTTTACCTCTATGGCTGTATCTATATTGCAATATCCCTTCTTGAAAGTCCTGAACACAGCTAAGAGGGTACTCTCCATGAATTCAAAAGGCCTTCCATTAACAAATAACAACAAAATATTAACCTAGGAGAACAGGGAAAAGATGAAAGGGGAGCGATCCTTGCCGACATTTCTTTATAACAAAGAATCTCTAATTACAGTTATGAAAAAGGCACTTAAGTATTGCAGAAATAACTTGGATGTTGATGCAGAGCATTACTTGACAACTCTTAATGCAAGTGTATTTAAATATATTTGACCATGTTTATTTTTACATCCCTAAATTAGACCTGAATAACTACCTGATAGATACATAGTACAAAACAGCTTGTTTGTAACAGGAAAATTGTTCAATCTATCTTCCTTTATAACTGAACCTCCAAGGTCTTGATTTATTGGTGTGGTTCCGGAAATTTGTCCCACATAGAGTTATAGGGAATCACTTTCATTTGTATGCTAACTGCTTTTGATTTTTTTTTTTTTTGGCATCGTCAGTAGCCTTCATGATTGATTTTCAGTCTAGCTAAACCAGTTGGTATTATACATATTCCCTAGTGGAAAAGAGATTAGCTTAGCAGACAGTACACTTCATGGCACAAAGAAAGTTCTGGTTCATTCCGTTGACATTTGAAAGTTTCCAAAGAATATGCCACATGAGCAAGATTTCTGGGATTTTGAAGAAAGCTTATAACCATGACTAGAAAAGAAGATAGTAATTACTTAATGAGCTCAGATACACCCTCACAGTAAAGACTTACATGATAACCAAACAATTAGTCAAGAAACAGGTTCTGGGGTAGAGACTCAGCGGTGTGAACCCTAGCACCATCACTGATGGGTTATGTGACCCTCTACAAGTACTAACTGCCGGGGACCAGCCTCCGGCAAAACGTCGTGTCAGGGGTTCCTGAAAGGATTGAGACGGCGTCGGCGAAAACGAAAGAACTGAAACTTAAGGGCTGAGGGGGAGGGAAATGAGGAGACACCGACACTTGGTGAGGTGTTAGTATCTTCTGCCGAGAGACTCAGCAGGTCTTTATTTATTCATTATTAGTAATAATAATAAGGAAATACATTATCATGTGTAAAGCAAAAACACTTAGTATATTATGTTTCCCATAGACTACTGGCCCCTACAGGTCTCAGCTAGATGGCAGCTTTCAAGGTTAACAGATAATAAACCAAACCTAACATTAAAGCTACTTATTTTTTCATTCAGACAATTATTTAAAACAGTGAATAACCGCCAGTGCATCCCTATCAGCTAAAGCCTAAGCATCAAAGGACTATTCTATTCACATGACCTTCAGCCGGAGACCAGCTGCTGTTCAGCTATCAGAACTTTTTCTACCTAGAAACTCCTTAACTCAAATAGCTTCATATTAAAAACTTTCCCAAGAAACTTCAAGAGAAAACAAAATAGAAGGACCTACTATAATTATTGCATTGTAATGCTTGTCAGGTATGCTCAATAAGTTGTCTTCCATTGTCAAGTAGGCCAAATCGTTTAATAATAAGTTTCTAATTTTCCATGCCGTTTATTTGCAATATACTGATGCATATAATATAGTGCCTAATGTACTTTTTTAGAAAATTTTTTTCTTATTTATGACCAAGAACAAAAAGTCAAGGAATGTTAGATCTTCAACCTCACAGTGTGAGGCACAAGGAATCTTCAGCCCCACGGTGTGAGGCACAAGGAATCTTCAGCCCCACGGTGTGAGGCCCTTTGGCTTCGGCCCCACGGTGTGAGGCCCTTTGGGCTTCGCTGCTTGCCAGTGTCTTATCTGGCCGGGGCATCAAGGCCTCCTGCAGCAACTAACCTTGTGTGAACCTCCATTTTCACACTCAAAACAACCAAGATTGCCAACACTGAGTTTTTTCAGGACAAAATGAAGTAATGCACATGTAAGACATTTCCTCCAACCCACAGCATGTAGAGTGAGGCTGTTGAGTAAGGGGCCCCTCTCCTGGACAGAGAATGGATAGAGGGCCTGTACTTGTTTTCTAGAGACACAGAAACAAATAAATTTGCACAATTTTCTTAGCTTACAACAACAAAAATGTAGTCTCTGACAGTTTAGGAAGGGCTAAGTCCAAAATCAAGCTGTTAGCAGCACTGGTTCTTTCTGCAGTTTCTAAGGGCAAAAATGTCCTTTACCTGTCTTCCACAACTGGATGTGGCAGTCCTTGGTTTGGCCCAGCTTATGGTCACAAAACCCCAGTCTCTGCCTACATTTCACATTATCTCCTTCTCTGTATCTCCTCCTTTTCTGCCTCATGTAAGGATACCCCCATACATACAGAGCCCAGGCTAATCCAGTGTGGCCTATGTACTACTCCTACCTTAATTAGCTCGGCAAAGACCCATTTATTCTAAATAGATCACACATTCTGAGGTTCCAAATAGACATGAATTTTAAGGGGACATCATTTAACCCACTCCATGACCCAATTCAAAGCAACCCACTCTACCCTGGAAAATCAAAAGAAATGAAACTGCAATACATTCATAACACCAGCAGAATCCTCAGGGGAATTACCCACTAGCTCCTATTAACTACATTCCAGAAACTACTCTGGACTCATTTAATTTGCATTGCCTTCATTTGGTGCCATTGTCCAACCTGCAGTCAGTAAATTTCCATGGAGCTTACCTAGTTGGCAGCAGGTTTCACTACCAGAAGCCAAAGAAGTCTAAATCAGAGATTGAGCTACCGAAGCCCTGAAACATAAAAATAAGAACATGAGATGTCAAGGCCTCTTTTTTACACTTTCCACTGATTAAATTCCTTTGGTTACAACTCCCCCACCCATCTAACTTGGATAACTTGGATTTTCCTTCTGGAAATTTTACCTGTTCTATGCAGAAGTTATTTCTAGAAGTTTTCAAAGTTCATGCACGTTATAGGTGATCGTTCCTGGCATCCTTCCAAGTTCTGAAAATGCTGACAGACCAACTAAACTAAAAAGTTATCTTCTAATCCTAGGGCACACTAATTAAATCCTACACATTGACATTTTTGGCTTTAAAAAAATGATAACTGCACTAATTAGCCCATTAGAAAATGTTCATATCTCATTGTGCCAAATGAGAGGGGATTCCTTATAATTGTTCCTACAGGATTGCAGGCGACTGCTGTGGACAGGATTTAATTGCGGGAAGCAGCATTACCTTCCAAATCCCATCACCCACTTAACTACCACAGACATTCCCACCCCACAGTGAGGAGGAGTTGGAGCTGGATAGACTTCCCAGAATCGTGGCTCATTACCACTGTACTCCAAAGTTTTTAGGCACATAATGAGTCTTTGAAAGCAAAATGAATGTGGCCTCTGACTTCCTATTGGATCCCACACTGTCTCAGGACACAAAGAAGCTGAAATGCTAACAAACTAGTACAAAGAGGGAACAATGAAAACACTGGCAACTTTTGAAAACATTGTGGAAACTATATCATGTTTATGAAGAACATTTGGAGCCTTCAGATGAGTGTTTGCTTAAATAAAATCCCTACAGATTTACTAAATGTCAGGCAATGAAATTAAAATATCAGTATATGGCAGAGATGTCAAAACAGAATTAATAACATGGAGATAAACTGCTCAATCCAACATTATTTAACCAATCTTTTGAATACCTACTATGTGCTAGGTACACTATGAAGCCCAACAAGAGATATAAAAATGAATGAGACTCCAGTCCCCAAGGAATGTATCATGCAGTAAGGAGAGTAAGAGAAATGTAAATTCCAACAAAATAAGGACTGAAAAGTAAATGCTATAAGGAAGCAGCAAACAAAGTGCTGGAAAACAAGGATTATCTCTATTACAAAGATCATGGAAGGCCTTCAGAGAATAAGTCGAAAGAGGAAAGGGCATTGAAAAACAGACGTGTAGAAAGAGTAACCAGGAGTCGACCCAAGCAAGATCAGAGGAAAGAAAACCTATGGTAGAGCCAAAGGAAAGAAATGAGTTTAGTTTTTCTGAGATAAAAGGCTCAGTCAAGAGGGAGACGTGCCTGGAAAAGTAGGTTCAAGCCACCCTAATGGGGGCCACAAAGGAGAGGTACAAGGTGTTTTTTATTCCTGGTGGCAACAAGGATTCATGAACAAATGGATGGAAAAGCAGTCATTTTTAACAAAATGGGGGGAATTTGAAAGAATTATGCACAGCAAAGTTAGAATGATAAAAACAAATACTGGACATTGACACCATAGACTGTTTGATAACAAAATGCTTTCAAAAACTAGTGGACATTCATAAACTCTGAGGTTAAAAGGGAGGGAAGAAAGAACAAAGGGACACCCGGGATAGTAGTTGGGGAGAAAATAATACAATTTTAAAAAGATAAAGGGGATGTTTTAAGAAGATATATTTGGCAAGATACAAAGACGCCATCTTACTAAAACTGCAGTTGACATAAAGCTTGAAAAAATGCATAGGAAATGATTCCAATTTGCTGCCAATTCTTATTCTTAAATTCACGGTTTCTCCTGTTTGATCTTTATGACTTATTCTTCCATTTATTTCACACTAGCAAGTTCTACCAATTCTATCTTCTTAATACTTTTCAGATTCATCCATTACTCCACACTTCCCTTGCCACTAGGAATTTTAGTTTGGCCACCATCCTAAAGGGGAAGGTGAAAAAAAATATAAACACCACAAACACACATGTGGAAGACAGAACACCTACAACAACATACAAAATCTCAACAATGCTAGGTGGAATAACCCAGATGCAGAAGGACAAATAGTGCATGATTCGGCTTATATGAAATATTTAAAAATAGGCAAACTCAGAGAAAAAATAGCAGTTACCAAGGGCTGGGGGGAGGAGAGAATTGGGAGTTTCTGCTTCATGGTGACAGTTTCTGTTTAGGGTGATGAAAAGGTTTTAGAAACAGAGAACAGTGATGGTTGCATGGTTTTGTGAAGTTACTAATGCCACCGACTTATTCACTCTAAATGGTTAAAATGGCAAATTTCACATTAAATATATTTTCCCACAGTCAAAAAGCAGACACACTCCAGCCCTATCATTTCAATGAGGGTTCTGAGTCTCCTGCTCCTGGCTCTCCACTGAACTTCTGAACTGTCTCCACTACCCCAACATCCCTCCTTCAGCTCCAACCTAAAGTCATGCTGTCATCAGAGAGGGAGAGAGAGGATTGTACTTTACATCAAAACATTTGGCCTCTGAGTCATGTCTCCAGGGTATTGGGTTGCCACACTCCCTTTGATTCACTGTGGGACCACTGGGTCTTCTGCCAGCAATGCTGGCCTGTCCACTTCACCACCAAACAATTCCAGATTTCTCAGTGCCCTTTGCCCCCCACCTTCTGGGCACTCAGAAGCCCAGCTTTTGGGACATTATCAAAAAGACCCACCTTCCATGAGTCAATGCTTCTAAGGACAAAGGCAAAGCCCATGTCAAACAGTGTTAGAACATTTTGAATGCCCTAAATTGTGGCACCTGAACATGAATAATATGAATGGAGAGAAAATACCTGTCGTGTCCATTCCCCCCCCCCCGACACTGAGGGGGTCCGGCTTGATGTTTGTTACAGTGACAAATTATTCTGGGCAGATTTTCCAGAGTAATCCAAGATCCCTGAGTCCCTCTGCACAAATTGTCTACTGTGGTGACTTAATTTCATGTTTTTAGTTTTAAGGAGAAGGGATTTGGATAAATGTTCTAATGCAGTAATTAGCAGTTACATTAATAGCATTGATTTCCCATTATGTTGTCCCATTATTCTAATTATATTTCTCTTTAAACAATTTTTCAGACTATAATCTTCTACTTAGATGAGCCTGATACCCCGAATAACCTCCTCTCTCCATTTGTGCACCCAAATTGGTAATGACTCCTGTGCTATTTAACCTCACATCAGACATTTTAAAAATTCACTCCCAAGAGCTGTGGGTAAATGTTCTCTCTTGAGCAATTACCTCCAGGACCCAGAACCGACATTGCAATAATCAAAGCGGGTGATCATTTGGCAGGGTTCTCAACACAAACAGCTCCTTGACATCCCATGAAGGTGCCTGAAATCCTGCCCTTAGGGAGCCTTTGGGGGATTTGGGGGATTTTTCAGTCTCCAATAATTACTGAAAAAAAGTAAACCATACCAAGCAACAACCTGGAGAAAATACCACTTATCAAGGGTCTATAATTTGCTCCAGAATATACCATGTAGTCTGTTTTGGGCACTGTTTTAAGTGCCTCACATATATATTCACTCATCTCATTCTCTCTAAGACCTCTGTGAGGCAGGTAATATTATGATTCCCATTTCACAGACACTCTTCCAAAATCATCTAGTAAATGAGTGATAGAACCAGGATTCAAACCCAAGTGGTCTGGCTCCAGGACCTATGCTTGTAACCTCTGCCCTGCTGCTCTCTGATACATTCCTCCTTTAATCACTCCTGAGGTAGCTATTCAATATCTGCTTGGGAAGGTGAAGAAACTAGTGGTCAGAGAGATTAAAAACATATCCAAAGGCACACAATTAGTTGGCTCCCCAGTAATGATGCAAACTCAGGCACATCTGACACGACGTGCCCCTTCTTTTGTCTACCCAAGAAGAATATGTCACAACATCCAACCACAACGGCTATTGAAAAGCAAGACCTAAGTAACTGAGAAATAAGAAATAATTTACTAGGCCACATGGTCTATTACCAAAGGGGAAGAATAGCAGATAGGTATGGCAGAACTACTAGCTCATCAACAACACATTTCCTCCTCCTCCTAGACTCTCAACACTGACCACAATGAGTGGATTCTCAGGAGGAAGGCTCTCCTCCTGCCATCCAAGGAGACTTGGTGGCTTTATGAGCCACCAGGCAAAGAATGTTACTACCACTGTTTCTGAGAACACTATAGATTCAAATCATGGACTGTTTTCAAAAGCAAATTGAACACAGAGAAATGATATTATCACACTATTCAACTTGTTGTTGTTCAGCTCTTCTTTCATATGATCTTAGTATATTTACATTAAAAAGAAATTTCATGGATGTCCAATTTATTTTAAAGATTCCTTAAATACCTAATTTTGTTGGCTACAGAATTGTGACACGTCTAAATTTTAAATACATGAAAACATAAATGATCCTCATTTTTTTTAAATGATCCTCATTTATACATGAAAATATAAATGATCCTGCCAGCTGAAACAGGGGCTGAGAGATTTACACTTGGTCTCGCTAAGACAGATAAAGTTCACTTCTAACACTGTCCATTCCCAGGACATAAACATGAATCCCATAAAACCAGGTTGTAGGAAAAACCACCTCCACTGCTTCAGTTTAACATTCCTCTGTTCCACCCTTCAAGTAAGAACAGAAAACATGTTCTCGTTGGATGCACTAGCCATTTTCCAGTTACAAACGGTGAAATCGAGTTTATTTTATCTCAGCCTCTTCACATATAGTAAAAATCCTCAGAGATTTTCAGGGCCAGAAGTAGAATGCTTGGAAGATGGTAAAAAAGAGGAATTCTAGAAAACAGTGCTTATCCTTTACTTACACCCAAGTTCCGACTGACCCAGTGGAGAGTAACCATATCACCTCCCGCACTACATTCTGTTTAATTGCCTAAGCCTTAGGGGAGGCTTATTTGTCCACAACTTGTTTCTGATGCAAGCCATCACTGATCTTTACATTTGGAAGTTCCGACTTTTTAGGTAACGGTTGTTAGAATTCTTTTTTTTTTTTTTTTTTTTTAACTAGAGCATGTGTCCAGGGAGCCAGAGTTTTCCTCAAATGGAAGGAGGAGGAACTCAGTATTCAGATAGCACACACACTTGTCAATGATGAAATGATCCCTTGAAGATGCTGAGACAGAAAAGGCAAAGTAGGACACCCACTGTTTTCCTGTTTGCTGAGCATCATTCAAAGGTAGAGTTAGCCGTTATTGAAATAACTTAAACTGTGGAGAAAATATCAAAATAAGCCTATTACGATAGGACCCAACCATTACAGCTAAGGAAATAATACAATAAATCCTTTGAAATGAAGAAATATAGCAAGAGGCACTTGAAAACTGAGAGGTGTTTTGTCACTAAATTGTAGCATTAATAGCGCTTTGATGCTCCTTGCTAAATTGTATATTTCTGACACTCAAAATGAATATTAGGAAAATCATACTTATTTTATACAACTCGTTAGCAGAAAAGAAGAAAATAAGATGATGTTTTAAAACCATAAATCGCCTTTATAACTAACTGTGAATCTGATGATATTGGAAGAGGGAAGCAAATTGAAAGGGAGAGGATGATTCTAAACTGCACAATAATTTTCGGTCTAAATGAACTATTATCTCATCAGCAGAGGATGAATCCTATTTGGAATAGGATACTGAATATTGGCAATATTCCCTCTCTGATAATGACAGGAAAGTGGGAATCACAGAAAAGTCATTTCTTTGTTCATTATCTGTAGGACCCTGGTGTCATTTCTATATACCTGTGGTCTTTTTTTTTTTTTTTAACAAATTTTTCTTCTCTACAGATATAGCCACTTATCCCAACTAGTGAAATAACCGCTGAATTTAATCTATTTAATAAGTACAACAAATTCAGAGAATCTGAGGGAAATTGGAAGCTCGGGGGCACGCTGTTCCATACACAAGAACTAGTTGATCACCGGCACCATTTTCCGATTTGTTAATGCTTCGTATTCTAGATGTCTGTTGATTTGATCTCATTTGAATTTGTTAAAGGAAGCTGAAGTCATGACTCAGCTATAATGTGGCAGCACTTGAGTATTAAACAAAAATGCAAATCCAGCAGTCCATCCCTAATGAGATGTAGCAAGCTCATTTTTCTTCATATCATTTCTGATTCAATCTCCTCGGTTTGGGGGAGCATTTATATGGCACGTGGTTGTGTGTAAACTTGATTTTATTACTCCTAAATGACTCCCACGTTATTAGTCAACTTGAAGGCCTAAATCTGCAATCTGTTGGCTTAGAGACAGGTGTAAATACTTGGGGAAATATTTTTTCTCCACACAGCCATGAAAAGGGGGGGGACAGTCTATGCTGTTCTAAAACTCCTGTTCTTTTCTGACATACACAGCTAGTCTTTCTCATCTGTCTTAATTTTTCATACTAAATACAACAATAAATGCTGCATAATTCTGTCATTACCCAGCAGACAGAAGACCTCCCAGAGGAAAGAAGTTATATTAATTTGGGTCTTGGGTAAAGCTGGTGTGCAGGAGGAGGGCATTGAGGAAACACCACAAGCAAACATGGAGAGTGAAAAGAGAAGGAAGACCCTTAAGAGGTGGGTAATGAGGGATTATTCTGTAGGCAACTGAGACTCGGCCCTTGGGGACTCTCTGAATGATTGTACAGAATAAAAAACACCTCAGAATTGCTGGAGGGCAGGGAAACCGGATGTTAATCTTTATGTTTCTAAACCACAGTGGCTGAGGGTTGCCCTTGGGGACATTAGCTCCCTAGCATTGCCAGGCTGCCTGGTGTACTAACTAAACTCATTCAGTAGCCAGAGAACATCCAGGGCAGGGACCAAGCAAATGCCTTGACACTGTGAGGCAGGATGACAGACTGTGATTTGAGTCCCAACCTCCCCTTTGAGCTTACTGTGACTGAGACACTGGGCTCACCATCTCTGAACCTCCCTTGTGCATAAAATGAGGTTTATAATGCTGATCTCTCAGGGCGATAATAAGGATTCACACAAGGATGTGCCTTTGTATGTAAATTCCTAGCACAATAGGTGTTCAATAAAGACTAGTTATTTTTATTGCAATGATTACATTATTCATTAATGATGATGCACCATAAATCGCCTCCAAACTGCAGCATGCATTGCCGAGTGGCATGGTCCGGCCTCGCTGTACGTGGGCTCCAGCATGGGTGGGCTGGGACAGAAAGCAGCGGGGTACTTTCAGTCTCCACTGTGTCACTTCTTACCTCATTTCTCAGATACAACACATTTTATGATATTGTGTCCTGGACACAAGGCAGGCAATTCTCCAGAAACCCCAGGCTGCCGAGCAGGTTCTGCAAGAGAAATGCATCATCTAAACTTGCTAGTTTGCTCCCTCGTTACCCTCAAAGGAAAAAATCAGGTGATGAAGACTGCAGACTGCAGATAGTGCCTGATCTAAGGGAGATCCTGACTCTGATCTCTATTAACCTTAACACTGAACCTGCTCTTTCTCCTATGCCTCCAGGAAAACTTCGATCTCCTTAGGCTAATGGTACCACGAGGACTAATCACATCAGCTACCTTTGTCCCAACCCCTAGATCCTCTTCCTCCAAGGTGAAAGAGACATAACAGCAGCTGTCATCAGCTGCTATAGACAAGGATTACTGTTCCTAAATTCTAGAAAACGTCCGTTCCTTTTTTCACAATGCCTAGCTTTTCATATTCTTGCCCTATTTCTCCCTCCCTGTTTTTTTAAAAAAAAAAAAAAGGTAGAAAAACACAAACTCCAGTTCCCAAGGTCACTCTTTAGCAAATCCATTTCCCCTGGATCTGGATTCTGGGATCATTTGCAGTGTCCATAAAATCCTTATTTCCATATGTGACCCAGGCTCTTATTTGTATTCATGGCTAAATATCCTTAAACTATTCCTCCAAACTTACACTTGCAAGTAAATGTCTCAGGAAAGAGTCATAAATGGAGCAATATGTTGTCTTCTCTCCCTGTCAGCCCTGCTCCTGACATTTTCACAGGCCCCATAGGCTGGGAGGAAGAAAAGAAAGTGAGCAGGAAATGGAGACTCATATAATCCATGAGGCTATATTGTATTGTACATGTATTTGCATTGGATGCCATCGTCTTTCTATAATATGGGGATCTAAATAGTGCATTTACTTATGTTTTATTTGACATAAGAAGACGAAATGAAAGAATTATTTATATGGCCCTCAACTTTACAAAAGGAGATAAATGGTTAATGAGAATCTACCCGCTTGTGAATTCTCATATCATATTCTGATGTGGCCACATGTCTGAATGGCAGGCTGAATTATAAATAGTTGATGCTCTGGTCTGATGCCGCAGTGTCTAATGAATTGTTGCCTCCATAAACTTTTTATGTGTTGTACTGCAGAAGTGAACCAATTAAAAAGTTTTGCCCATTTGAATCCTCCATATAAAGTATCTTCTGTACGGAGATAAATGCCTTTGATGCTTCTGACTGGTTGTTGAGCTAAAACTATTCAAATTAGCTTTGTAATATCTTTAAATATACATTCCTATGACAGTTTGCTCTTACACTTGTGCTGTATTTGGACATCATTAAACAAGAATACTTGCTGAACTTTTCTGTTCCCCCTTTTGTAAAATGAAATTTCAAGATAAACTTTTTAATTTGTTTGGGGGCCTCCTTTTTATTAAATTTGTTTGTGTCTCTAACCACTCAATTCTGACCTCCCTGGCATTGTTGTGAAGAAAGGCTTTGAAAAACAGCTGATGGTTCTGTTTCATGGAAGCCAAAGTTCTCCTTGCAAATTAAAATTACATTCCACTTTGCTGAACACTAAGAAAATCGGCTTTGGAAAATTACCTCAGCCCAAAAGATTGGGCTGCCACTTACCAGTCAAGCTCAATTCCTTTAATGCGCATCTATGAGCAAACATGCTTGGCCTGACTCACACTGGACTAAACAAAATCTCATTAATGGACTTGGCCTAAAGAAGCACTTGAAAAGACAGCTAATCATGTTCTACATGATGGGAAATGTCATACAAAATCAGAGCGGAGGTGAATTTTTGGACAAGTACTTCCATTAGCGCCTGCGCCCTCTTCCAAAAAAGTCTTTAGAATGTGTCAAAGCTCATTTTCCAACTGTTCCCAGCACTCAATGGAGATTATTAACAAGCCATTTTTAAGATAAGGACCAGAAGGGAAATGAAAGAAAAAGGTAGCTGTGTCCATGTGTTGGGGTACCCGGGAACAACCTCTCACCCTCTGGACTCCTTTCCAGCTGGAAGGATAATCAAAACAGCATCAGATAAGTTAGCAATGGAAAAATCAATAATAATTATCTTTTCATAATGTACCCAAGGAGAACTAACGTGGCTGTAAATTCTCAAGTAAAATGGAGTTGATTTTTATCCTGTGTGTAAAGACCAGGGGTGACAAGGATAGAGAAGGGGGGATGTCACAAGGAGAAGATGGCCTCATCCTTTTATGTTGAGTAACAAGGTAAGTTTCTCAATAAGTAGCACATGGTCATTGATTATACTCTCACTTGTGTGGGAACCCCCAAACCACATTCTCCTAGATCATGAAAAGTGGGAGCAGTGATGGCTTCTTCAAATAGTAAAAGGGCAAATAACTGAAATGAGGACAAGTCTTCTCGTAGCCTATAGGACCATCACTGCTCTTAATTTAAATCTGCATTCATCAAGTAAAGGTAATAGACTTCCAAGGCTCCCGAGACCTCAGTTGGTCTTCGGTTCCCCACACCAAGACAACACTTACTGGAAGAAACCTTTTCTGGGACATTGAGAGAAGCCTACCTGGCCCTTTTGTGTCCCCAGCCCACACGCGTGACAGAGAAAAGGGGCAGTAACAATGGTGCTGCCATGGGCACTGGAGTTATGGCCATAAATGGGAAATCAAGCCTGCTTCCTGGAGATTGTAGTTTCTCAGGGAAACAGATTACAAAATGAAAGAAATCCAACCAAAAAAGCTATTACAAAACAGTAACAGCGTTGCTCAAATTGGGGCTGAAGCAAAGAAACTCTTAAGTTGGTTTGGGAAAGTTAAAATCTCACAGAGGATTATACATTTGAGTTGAAGCTTCAAGAATGAGCAATTCAGAACTGGGATCCAAAATGGAGGACTAACAGGCAGCTAGAGTCGCCTCTTCTTCCATGGACCCAGCCGAGCAGCATCAGAGAGGGAGCAAGGGCACTTGGAAGAGAATTGAGGACTTGACAATCAATGTCTCCAAAAGGAGGTGCGACAGAGACCACCATAAATGTTAGGGAAACCTGAGAAGCAGTCCCAGCCAGAAAGATGTTGAGGCATTGGGAGAGGCCCCTAGCCCTCCCCACCAGGACTCCCAAGGCTTCCCCCCAGCTCCTAGTGCACTGCAGACAAACAAGTGTAGCTTATTTTTTTTTTTAAAGATTTATTTTTATTTATTTATACAAGCACTGGGTACAGTCAGAAGCACGGGAGGGTGAGAGAATTCACCAGAGCCAGAGCGGGGAACAGAACAGGCAGAAGGACCGAAGTACACTGCTGAGGGGAGCAGCGGGCAGCAGAAGAGGCCTGCGCGCCTTGTGGGACCCTCCGGTGGCCGCGAGTAGCCGGGGATAGAACAGGCACTGCAGAAGCTGCGGGCAGCTTCGCAACCCAGCGCTCAACCGCTGCACCACTGGGAGGCCCAAGTGTAGCTTATTTTTAAGAACACTGACTGCTGGGTGAACATGGAGCTGACGTACCTGGGGCTGTGTGCTGCTAGCTCGGTAATACCAAAAAGCACCCTCCCCTCCCAAGGCTTCCCTGAAATCCTAGCACACTGTAGCTAGGCAAGCACCATCTACCATAAGCATCATTGATGAAGAGCAGGGCACTGAGCTAAGGCTGCTGACAGCTAGAGACACTTACCTTTGCCCACCCAGACTCCTGGAACTTCTAGTAGCTCCAAGCCATCTGCAGCTGGACATGCCTCCCAGAGAGATCACAGACAGCTGAGCAGGCCTTGAGCTAAGGGCACCTGGGACTGCTGGCAGCTGGCTTAGTGTTCCAGAGAAGCAAGGGCTCCCACCCCATCTTGAACCTGGCAGGATTCTAGGCCTAACTACTACACAATCCACAGCTTCCTATGACTCAAGCCTACAGCCCTCTGGCCTCTTTCTTTGTGCCTGCACGTCAAGGGAAAGGCATTGCCAGCAAAGCTTGCTAAGATTAAAACTAGGCTCTAGCTGAAAGATCAATTTCAATTAGGGGCTTCTGGGAGAAAACTACTAGTGGTCTGCTTTGATCTTCCTAGACCACATGGTGATTGTAGACCCCTACTCAGTTCAAGAGACTGAAGCACCAACGGAGGCTTATGCCTTTAGCAGTCTATTGCAGCAACCCTGATAACACCTCCCGTCTCCGGTCCTCATCCTGTAGGTGGGGTTCTTGGACCACCTCTCCATTGGCGCTTGAGCTTGAGTCATCTTGATTGGTGAGGTTTCAACCCAACAACAGAAATAATAGCATGCAAGACCAACACACCAGCCAAAACACAGAGCTCTGAAATTCTAACTGCAACAGCAGAGCTGGGAAGAAAGCAGTCTAGCTTAATCCATGCCAATAATCACAGAGCATCAAACAGAATGAGGAGGCAGGAATTCATCCCAATCAGTGGATCAAGACAAAACTCTGGGGAAAATCCCTAATACAACAGAATGAACCAAGCTACTGGAAAAGGGCTTCAGGTTGACATGATTAGGAGAATAATGGATGAACAAATTGAGAAATACAACAAGGACAGAGAAAATACAGAAAAGATCCAACCTGAAGTCACAAAGGTAAAGAATACAATGGTTGAACTTAAAAATACAATAGAGGGGCTCAGCAGTAGATGCAATTAGGGTCAATGAATGAATAAGCATCATAGAAAATAGGGTGGAAATCATCCCAAAAAGAGAGGAAAGAATAAAAAAATTGAATACAATATAAGAAACCTATGGGACAGCATAAAGAGGAAAAACATTTGCATCATAGGGGTTCCAGAAGGAGAAAGGAGAGACAGAAATCCAAGTTAAAGAAATAATAGCCAAGAACTCTTCCAAACTGAGGGAGGAAAGTGACATCCAGATCCAAGAAGCTCAAAGCATTCAAACAAAATAAGCCCAAAAAGATGTACACTAAAACCCATTATAATTAAAATGGCAAAAATTAAAGAGAGAATCCTTTAAGGAGACGGTGAAGAGTCACATATAAGGGGATTGTCACATATACTCAGAATTGAAGCAGCTTCACAATTGAAGAAATTAATCTCTTCTAAATTGATCTCGCAAATCAATTGGTCTTCTATAAATGGTCTTCTATAAATGAAAAGAAATCTTAGAAGCAAAACTCTAGGACAAATCTAACATCCTCAGTCATTTAATACTATAATTCAATCTGCTTTCACCCATCTAAAATGGTAAACTCTGGTTTACCTTCCCTACCAAATCCTGATTATACAAGTATTATCTTGCCCTTATCCCATCTCAACAACTCAGTTGATTCAATTTTCTTTCCTTGAGGAACTTTAGCCAAAATATGAGAAGATAAAATTCAAATCAGTCCATGCACTATTTATCTGTGCTGAAAAACAGCACAGATGAGAAAGAAGTTAGTCACTCCATAGCACTTAGACATAGCTATTACATTGATTTGGTCTTCATTGCCCAGGTTATATTGGTCAATGTAATAATAAAATACCTAAAACATTGGGTGGATTGCATGTAGCAGCTGTATAGAAACAGAAGCTCAGAGATGAATAAGCACCTCTAAGCAACAGGGTTGGAATTATTGTCCAGTTCTTCTTGAATCTAAAGCCTAAGGCATTTCACTATGTCATTCTACCATCTGGGAAGTAATCTAATACCCAATTCCATTTTGGCTTTTATCCAGGAACATAACTGAATTTCATCAAAAGTATAATGTGAGCAAAGAGTGAATTCAAACTTCTCAGGTGTATCCCCACACTCAAGTTCCAAAGCATGGTATTTATATTTTTCATATTTTTCCTCAAAAATCTTTCTTTTTTTTTTAAACAGTAAGTCGGTTGAGCTTCATGTGTGTTATGACAGTTAAGTAGTCTATCTTCCTATAACTAAATATAAAAACCAATAAATGGAGGTTTGAATTTTCACAATTTCACATGAGAATGCATCTACCTTTGGTTTCACCAATTTATATGTAGTTATTTCTTATCATAAATAGGTTTTGAGCTGTCAGCATGATCCCTTTCTTCACACATTTCCCAAACAAAAAATTTTGCACAGAGCTATCTATACCCCCAAGAAGCATGAAAAATACAGGTTTCCTGACAGGGAAGAAAACATGATAATTGATGACTGAGATAGGCTGCCCTTCACTGGAGGTTTTTAATTACCACCTTTCATTTACATAACACTTGAAGCTCTTCCAAGAGCTTTCAGGTACATTATCACATTTGTTCCTCAGCACAACCCTGCCAGGAGAGAGAGCAAATATTACAATCATCACTTTCAGGAATAAGCCACTGAGAATGAGAAGTGAAGTGATGTAAGGAGTTTATGGATGAGCTGGTGCTGGAACTCAGGACACCTAACTCCTACCCCTATTCTTTCTGTTCCCCCCATAATCCTACTAAAGAGTCAGTGTGTCTCCTCCTAAAGGAGGATGTGCCCAGGGAATTGCACAGGGAATGTGCAATTGCATAAAATGTCATTCTTTTCTTTTTGTAGAAGAACTGGGGTGTAGGCCAGAGATGCAGGGGGTGAAAGGATTCACCAGAGACAGAGTGGGGAGCAAAACAGATGGATCTACTGAAATACACTGCTGAGGGGAGCAGTAGGCAAGACAGGAGAGGTCTGCTGTGCCATGTGGTTTAGCTCCCTGGCCAGGGATCGAACTCATGCCATAGCAGTGATAGCACTGAGACTTAAGCCCTAGGCCACCAGGGAGGCCCCAGGGAATATCATTCTTTTATGAGCATTTGTCATCTTTCCATTGGGCATATCGTTATTTTTAGAAAAGCAATTGCACTGGGCCTCCCTTCCAGCAAAGCCATTTGACATTAGAGCAAATTCAGTCACTTGCTAGCTATAAACATGCTTTAACCTCAGCTTCTTTAGATATGAAATAAGCATGTGTTATTATGAAGAGTGGAAGAAATGATGCATGTGAGGCACCTCACACTGGGCCTGGCACATAGTAAGTGCTCAATAAATGGCTGCTACTATTTTTAGATGGCGGTGGTTGTTGTCACAGTTATTGTCATTATTATTATTATAGATCATGGTGAGGATAATTCTGAACTCTGTGGGTAAGAAGCTCCAAATACTGCCAAGATGTCATTTGGGGGTTATATTGGCCTGTGGTTTTCTGGCCCTGACTCAAATAATGAGGTTTGCAATTTCATTGACTGGATGTGCTAATTAGAAGCTTTTTAAAGATTTCTCTTGTCCATTGAGGCCACTAAATAATCTCCACATGGGTCAAGCTCTGTAATCACCCCGTTGCCTCATTGATTGTACAAGTCAGCAGTTGGAGCCAAGATGGAAGATCTATGGTGAACAGAACAAAAAGAGTCTAAAGACCCGAAATCGAACTTGTCTGTGGGCTGTTCATTCCTTCATTACACCCAAAACTCAACTTTTATCTACATGGTAATTAAATAACAGGACATTTTCTTAACCAGCATCCTGCCCATTTTTAAATACATCTTTTATTAGATGGTAGAGCTTATAAAATATTCATCAACACCAGCTACTGCGGGTTTTTTTTTTTCTGCTGACCTAACCTCAGAGCTGCTCAAGTGGAAATTAGATTTTTTTTGTTAACTTGCTGAAACTGTCTGCATTTGCTAGATTTCCTAAGGAGCAGGAAAAAAGTAATTCCGTAGGATTAATAAGGGCAACATACATTCTTATTCCAAAAAGACACACAAAAGGGGGGCAGAAATGCTATTCAGTGAGGATAATTGATATTGTAACACAGCGTTCTGCCTAAGCTCATTGTGTTTTGAATGGGTGCACCGGTCCTTTGAATCTCTATTGGAAATAGCCTGTGTGTCTCTCCAATCTTACCTTGAATTAAGGAAGATTTTTACGGACCTTATGAAATGTAAGATGTTTGTGATGTTAATCAGCAAAAACTGACATCTGATTACACCTTTAAAAACGAGAGCGAGCTTGTGGATTTAATAGATTTTGCTCTTAATTTAAAAGTAGAGACACCTAATGACGTTTTTATCTGTACCTTGCTCAACTCATATTCTCAATTTTTTCCATTCTCCCTTCTTTCCTCGGTCCTTTAGCACCTTTATTTCTCTTTCTTAATTAAAAAGTTCAAGGTTCCAGAAGGTTATTGGTTTGTTATTGAAAGGCTTGCCTGTTCTTTTGTGACACTTAAAATACTAAGACTTCAGAGCACCAGCTCCATGACTCATATCTCACCTCTGTGTCTTGGTTTTGAGTAAACTTTGCAGCAGACACTGGGAAATCATTCTGATCAGAATGTTCATCAAAACACTAAAAATGGACTAAAACACTCAACTTCATCAAGCAAGTCTCTGACTCCTCAACAGTAAAAATGCAAGTCCCCACTTCTCTACGACCCCCCACATATAAGTCCAAGTCTCAACTATGATGTGAGCCCAAGTTTAGCTCCCCTGGGGCAGTTCGGTTTAAATGTCTCTCATTTAGAAAAGAAGGAAACCAGCTTAACAGTCACATTACTGAAGGAAAGGGAACTTTTAGCCACAAAGAGCTTGAAACTCTCCCCCAATTTCTGCTAACAATTATGGCATCAACATTTTCTTGCAAAAAGATGTGTTTCCTGCACACTCAAGCACTAATTTTATGATAATTGAAATGTATGCTATTGATATTAAGAAAATTGAAGCATGTGAATGAAAATGTAATGCATTATTATCCTAATGGTTAAGTTTTCTGTTTGTAGTTAAAAGTCCTCAGGGCCACATACCAATAATTTGCTTGAAATTTTTCTCTCTCTGAGGTAACCTTAGCAACAGGATAGTGTCAAAGAGTGCTATTTCCATTGACACACTTTCCATTTGATGAGAATGTTTATCTTAGGCTTGAGATAAAATGGAGGGGATGGTAAATGCTCTGCCCTTTGGTAAAGCTTTACTTTCTCATTTCGGTCTCCTCTCGTATCACTTTCTCTCCCTCTGCCCCTTGGAATCTTCAGTCATGGAGAATCCATGTCAGTGCTTTCTACTTAGGAGGTTACAAGCTCTTTGGAAAGCTTCAGACTTATTACACTGGGTCACAAATCCAGATGCCCTCCAAGCTCAATTTTGTCACCATAAGCAATTAAAGCTGTAAGTCTGCCATGATGCAGGCAGTTTTTCTGAGTGGAGCTGAGGCGATAACCCCACTTCTGAATAAAGCCCGCAATCCTGTAAGCCTGTCCTGCTCTGTAAGACCTCTGACCTTGAATTATTCAACTGGTTCAGATGATGTCATGAGGCCCAACCCAAGACCCAGGGCCATTAATCTTGATGCTCAAGAGGAAACTCTCCACCTCTCCACCACCAGCCACATCTTCCCCAAGAATGTCTTGAATGGAAACAAGAGTGGAACAGTAATAGGAGACAGTTGGTGCCATCTGCTTCTTTTTTTTTTTTTCCAGTTCTATTCAATAAATAAGCTTCTGCCCCCACACTTCGTTTTTTAAGTTCTGGTCTTAATCATTCATCATGTTCTAGCTACTATATTTGCTTCTATATTAGCTACTATATTTAGCATGTACTATACCTTTGCTTTTATATTTTAACATTACTAAATCTTGGAGTGTCTTGTAGTACAATCACTGCTGACATTCAATGAAGGAGAGCCTTGTAGTCTCTGTCATCTTAAAATCACTGTGATCAGTCAGGTCCCTCCTCTGGCTAGCTCTCAAGCCAGGTGAAACAACACCCAAAGGTGTACTTACCGTCCAAGACTTTTAGACCCTCCATGCTTCTATGATGAAGCCATTCAATCATTGTGAATTCAGTCTCACTTTTGGATTCTGTGGACAATCTAGGTCCCTCTAGTCCCGAAAAAGCAAATGCAGGCCATCTTTACAACCCAGTTATGGCAACTGAGCTCACATCTTGTATTCTTTCCTTTGGCAATGTTCTCCAACCACCAGTAACTGTCACAAATATAAAGGACTGAGAGCTGCCTGTTGTCTGGAGCAGACACCATGGGGACAAGCTGGCTGAAGGAACCTGAGAAAAAAATACTAAGCAGTTTGGACTTTTTCTCACAAACAGTGCAAGCCCAAGAGTGTTTTAGGAAGGAGTAACATGAGTGATATCTGCCTCCTGGCTTTCGGAAACGTCTCTGGAAACTTCGTGCCTCTCTCCAGCAGAGCATCTCCCCAATCTCCCCAGAGAAGTGGAAAGACCGGAAACTTCAGCATGGGAGCCTTGCTCTTGTTATAGCTCTCATATTCAGCGCCGCACAAATTAGTTACAAGAACTTGCCCCAGAGACAAAGGATGCAAATGCAGATGACATGGAATGGTAATAACATAAACATTATGAAACAAAACAAACCAGTTGGGCCTCCCATGGAGAAATAATCCCCATGCTCCTTTCTGAATTGTCTTTATGGAAATTTCATAAAAGTTGCCATTATTAAAACTGAGTAGCAATTATTTCTTTCTCTGGTTCATCAGTTGTGGGATGAAAATTAATTGTGTGCTCCTTCTTTTCCGGAGTTCATCAGATAAGAATGAGGAGACAAGGATTGACAGGACTGTGGCCTCTGTGGATGGAAAAGAAGGCGGGAGAACTTGAGGGGCGTTATCACAGATGTGGCTTTAGAGGTGGGAGCGGTTAAGAGAGTGGTAGTGGCAGATGTGGCCGCGCTAACAAGTGTGCTCGGGAAGCCAAAGTCATTATGGTATGTTGACATAACATTTGCCAGCTTCACGGGGGCCATCATTGTAAATTAGATTTAATATTGATCAGGCCGTTCACAATCAGGGCCAGGAGAAAATTGGACATAGAGTTCTTTGTCAAAATTGGCTCTTAAGATTCTGCTTTCTAATTAACATAAGAGCAGAAATCCCGGCCTGCCTGACTGACCCAGCGAGGCAATAACTGCTCTCCTGCTCCCTGAGGGCAGTGAGGAAGTGACAGCGATTGCCACTGTCTTTCTATTTTCTCTCCCAGGTCCTGTCTGCCGTGCTGCAGCAGGGAGGGAGAGCGTGAGGTGAGCTGTGCCGAGGTGGATAGGGCTTTTCAGAGGGCAGATGGCTGCCTTTCACCTCAGCCGAAAATTATTTGGTTTGCCTTTTATTTGGTTTTAAAAACAAGCCATTAAAAGAAAAGTTCGTTTAGGGATAGGAGTTTGGAGAAGGTGCTGGCAATCCCTCCCACCACCGCTGGCCGAGGTTGGTCCTTTGAGGGAGCCTGCTGGACAAGCCTGAGCGTGAAATTTGACCTTGAAACTTTGCAGATAACTTGGCTTTTCTGAGTTTCAATTTCTTCTTCTGTAGAAATCATATTACTACCTCCCTCAAAGAGTAGTTGTAAAGACCAAATGGAATAATGCATTTATATAGTTGTTTTTCAGTATCATTAGTATATCACTATTATTGTCCTTATGAGATGGCTTGTCCTAGTTAACAATAAGATTAATGCTGCTAATAATAAAAATAGGAGCATGACATCTAATTTTTTAGTTTAAAAGTAATAAGGACAATTCCAAAGCACGTGGCAGAAAACAGAAGATATCTGTGCTTCTCTCTACCAACATCAGCTTGAAGCATCCTTGAACTTAAATCTTCCTTTTTTCACATCCCACATCTGTGAGAATCAGGTGACCTAACACATCTCAAGGTCCACTTTCATCTCATGGACTGTCCAGGCAGAAAACCTACTGGAATCACAGATGATGTCGCATTTTCCTTTAGCACTCAGACACCTCGCACAGTAATTGGTCTATAAGAACAGGGCCTGAACTATGGTGAGACAAATGTAGGGGTGCAGGGGAAAATCCCCCCACCCTTCTTGGCTCTGCTCAGGCTGCTTGAATAAACAAACCAACACTGGACAGATTAGTGGGAGAAAAGACCAAATTTTACTACAGTATGGAGAACTTACATGGCTATGAATTCTGGAGTAAAAGGGATAAACTGAGGGTTTATACCTCAAGCTGAGGAATGGAGTAGGGTACTGGGGGGGGTGGGGGGGTGAAGGAGCACAGAGGTATCTCATATGATGAGGAAGAGATGACTTCATAGGACAAAACCTTGCCTCTAGATGTTTGTCCTGCCATAAGACAGGTTTCTCTAATAAAAAGGCCATTTCTAGAGATGACCTTAAATCTGGGTCGTCTTCATTCTTTCAGGCTATGGTAACAGTTTCTCTGAGGCCCAGAGAAACTCTATCAACCTCAAGTTGACACTCACTGAGAAAAGCCTACCCTGGACACTTTTGGGGAAGTAGATCCTAAATAAGTGGATCCTAGTACCTCAAAGTCACTGAGGTACTAGCTCCCCCCTCTCCCAAACTGGAGAACAAACAACCACTTCAATACTATGCCCTAGTTGTCTGCTGTGTCACCCCAGTCCTGGCTCTGCTTAGAAGAGATACCTCATCAAGATGACATGAATAAATGAATGAAGTCAGAAAAGAACCTGCCAGCTGTTCTTTTATCCAACCCTCCAGGCCTGAGCCCCCAGACACTACTGCTCCTGTTCCAGCCTACAAAACCACAGGAAGGAGAGATTTGAGACAAGGAAGATTTTAGAAATTTGCTTTCCCAACAATAAATGCAAAAATAGCCTTTTTTTTTTAATTTAAACAGCAGTCCCAGGTGTATCTCACCTACAAAGAGTTCTTCCTTTAACTTTCATGGAGTTACCGCTCTTCAAAATGAATCATAAAACTCAAGTTCAACCAGAAGCATCTGCTGCCCCAAATTACAAGGCTAACCAGGAGCCAAAGTAAAACAGGTCCCAGGACACAGCTCCCTGTTTATTAATTTACAAAGCCTGCTTCCTCCTGCTCCCCTGAACAGTTTCCAGGAAGAGCCAGGTAGGTCGACATTTCTGTAGATTATGTTCTGTTCCCCCAGGAGCATTCCTTATACAATACACACCTTTCTGTGGTGGGGGGGGGATATTTTCCTTTGACTGTAACTCCTCATTCATTTCCAGGCCCCTCCCTTCAACCCCCACAGCTTTCTTCCATGAAATCATGAGTCCTCCTCTTCCATCCATCCTTCCTGTTTCCCTTCTTGGTGAGCTGGTCTACCTCTGACACCAAATTCCAACTTCGAAATTCATGTAGGAAGTAAGACCCTGCATGAAAACTTTTCAGGATTTTATCACAAGCACAATGTATGTGATAAAATAGGCATATATGAAAAAATTTCCAGACAAGGATAAGCTACATAATTGTCTACAGTTCGTGGTACATTTGCTATGTGCCAAGCCCTATTTCATTTTATCTCATTAATAATTAACTGGATCTCTCTCCCATAAAGCCATTGTGTGAACTGTTTACATGTGATCTTTAAATTCGAAGGCACCCACCGCAGGCCTATGCAGACTACTGATGTTCTCTGGAACCCAGGCCTGACTTAATCACACACTGGAGTAGACATCTGTATGTCTTTTTTTCCTACCCAGGATCTACCCACCTATTCTGGGAAATACCTCCCCAATAGTCTTTTGGGAACCACCTTACCCCATCTCTCAAACCATGTGCAATGGTAGGGCTGGCCTTCTGTGGCCCCAGAGATGGGGATGACCCTGGCTGTGGCCTAGCAGAACGGTGCTGCCACAGGGTAATCCCCAGGGAAGGAGAGGTTCCAGATTCCCTGCCCCACCCTAAGGAAGAGTAGATCTGGGCAGGGAAGAGGAGAGAAGGGGAGGCAGGGGCAGGGGGACAGGTAGGAAAGAGACCAAGAGGACCTGGAGGAGGCACATGGAGCAGAGAGACATGTGAAGAAGCTGTGCTTGCTTCTCGGCCTTGGATTTGCACCAGGAACTTGGGGAACATGGAAGGAGACACTTGAAAGAGACAGAGACAGGAGTGAGAGACCCATGCGGAGGCTGGCAATAGCAGCCTTTATCTTGACTTGTATTTTCATTTTGCTCTTTTCCTTTCAGACTAGCCTGGCCCCTTCTGTCCCTTTCCTATGGATCCCCACCAAAAGGTGTCTTAGGCCTTTGGCAAGCTTTGGGGCCTCAGAGGCCCTGCTTTGAGCCAACCCTGTTTGGCTGGACATTTACTTCCCTAAAGGATGGGTAACTTCAGATGGAAACTATTTGAAACTACATTTTTTCTCTCCTCTTCTCTCTCTCTTGCACACTAATTGTATTAAAATTCTTTTCCATTGAAGGTCTTGCACACTAGAGTATGTTTTGGCTTGATGTGGCAGATGGCAGAACTTATTTAGAGCAGGAAGGTTTGGGGGTCCCAGCGTGCCCCTCACCCTGCCCTGTTACAGTGCCATGTCTTCTCTGTCCCTGGGACCTCCCACATGTGGTCATACAATTGAGGCAGAATGATGGAATGCAGGCCCAGAGCAGTAGCTGCAATTACTGGGAAGAGATTCCTTTTCTGCACAAGAGGAGTTGTTGGTGATGACTTTGCCTTCAAGCAGAAAGAACCCTCCCTGCAGAAAGTTAACCTGGAGCTGGGGGGAGAAAAGACTCCCAAACACCTGTATGCACATCTATGCCAGAAAATGAACGCTGCAGTTACATAAACCAATTTGTTTTCACATAAGCCAATATTTGATATATGAGACACTCATCCACAACAGTCACTGAAGCAATTATTTTAATCAGTCGGAGAGTAGTGACTTCCATAATGATCTAACTACTTGGCTCAGACAGTGACTGCCACTATCTTCACAATCAGATCCGTCAGGCAAGCACCCAAGTGATCAGTCCAAATTGACCCCCAAGCAGACTACTGCATATTTGCTCGTTCATTATCCCTAAGTACCTGGGGGTGGGGTGGTGCAGATATTTTTCCCTTTTAGAGCAATATCAGCTCAGAGAACATCTGGTCTTTTATGATTCCTTTCTGATGGGACTGACCTGCATATAAGAAACCACATTTTTCAGCCTCCAATTAGATACATGAGTGACAAAAGTAGGAGCCCAATACAGGGGTGTTCTATTTTGCACTCCAGAATGGTGGCGATTAGGTGAGCTGCACCTTCGCACCCAGCACTGCAAAGGCTAATGAAAGCTGAAATGAGCCAGGAGCAGGCGTGCTGGGCAAGGGGAAATGGATGGACTTGGGAGAGTGGCTGCTGCAGGGAGCCTCTCCCAGGCAGCCATCTCTAATTGTATGAGCAATAATGCAGGCACTGTGGGGTGCTAGAGGCTTGGCAGAAGTCTAATGTTGCCTAAATGAGACCACACCGAGTTTTTAAACTTCTCACTTGGTCAATAAAGACTGGTCCAAAGGCAGAGGCAATGCTAAAACAGCATTTACATAAATCCTCAGACCACAGAAGATTCCTTGAGAAAGTTCCAGAAGTACCATGATAGTTAAGGGCACAATGGTACCCCTAAAGGACTGTAGGCAGAGGTAGCTCAGCTTTCTCTGATGTGTTCACCAGATTTCTGGTTCTATTTAGGTCTTCCCCTAAATTCCCCTCTTTTCTTTCTCTGTTTCTTCAAACTGAGGCATCGCCTGCTGAACAGCACTAGTGAGAGGCAATGCTGGATGGAGTAACACATTTTTAATGATGTGAAACAAAGCTTTAATCACCATAGTTATTTACAAAATAATGTCTTCCTTGCGTTTGGTTTAATAGCGCTTTGTCCACAGCTTTCATCAAAACAACTACCCATCCGACTTATTGGAAGATTATATTAAATGTCAGAAGAGCTCCCCAGACTCATAAAATGCTTCTTCGCCAATCAGGATTTTAATTTGGGATGAGGAAATAATAAATACAATAATTATTGAATGCTGTGACATTAACTGATAAAGATACTCGCTTCTCTTGAATTATCAATTTCACATTGGCATAAAAAATAGATTAGTGACAATTTAATCCCACATCTGGTGACCTTTAAGTAATGTTGTAACACTTCACAGCTTTGTCATTAGAATGCCATCAACTTTCTCTCTGAAAGAAATGATACCTAAATGCTTCATTTTAGACCTGTCTCAGAAGTTTGCTAATGTTTAATATCTGGTAACAAATCTAAAGGGGTATAAAAGACCCAGATGTGCCAGGCAACTCTGTCAGTAGCATTTTTATAAAATAATCCTATTATAATTTACCATATGAAAGAGATTAGCTAAAGTCAAAAACTTTTGGAACTACAATATACATTGTATCCACACAGAGATCTGCTCACTACATGACCTCCTGGGGAGTAGGTATATTGGGGGGTGCTCTGGGGGTGTCAATTGGTTGATTCCATCAAGATTTTATTTTTTTAAATAATAAATTTTATTTTTATATTCCCCCATACAATTGCAAACCCCCCATTCTGACCCCAATCCCTCCCCTCCTGCCCCCCACCCCCCAAAAAGTGTCTCTGGTTCATAGTTTTTTGTTGATTTTGATTTTCACTTTCTTATAGTTATTCATTTTCCTGGTCCCTTATTTAAGTTTTCTAGATTCCTGCTATGAGATTTTAAATGCATATCCCCTTCTAATCAAAGATTCCATTTGTAGAATCCAAGTCTATAGAAATACTTCTACACAGGCACAAAAGACTGTTCATTACCACATTGCTTGTAATGTCAACCATATCTAAAACTACAAACAAGGGAAATTTCCATTAAAAAAGGAATACTGAAATTGTTACACCTGCATAATGGGACACAATGTGGCCACTGAAAAAACAGTGAGTTGCCATATGTACTGACATGGTAATTCTTCACTGCACTGTTAACACTCCACCTCCAACCTATCCTCTAGACTCCTTTTTACTATGTCCAGAATCCAGACACTTCTCACCACCTCCCGAGCTACTAATGGAGGCTAAGAGTAGAAAATTTGGGAAGGAAGCATCACAAGACCAGAAACTGGTGCCAGAAAACCAGATGCTGGAGGTAGGGATAGAAAAGATTAACATAGTCATTAAACACGCTATAGAAAAAATCCAGAGCACAAACTGAGGCGCAGACTGGAAGTGGGGACATGGAGATGGGGGGGGCCATGATAAAAAATCACCAGTCCTTTGAAATTTATCTAGTCAAGCCAAATAGAGACAAAATCCTTAAGCGCCAACCCTAGAAATAAGTAATTTAACAGCAGTTAACAATTCCACAAAGAAATGAACCCCTCCCAAAGAGAAGAACACTGTATCGGAGCAATTTCTGCAATTTGGCAAGACTACCCGCCTGTGGCTACGCAGGTGTTTCTTTTCACCAACCTTCTCCCTTTGCAAAGCAGGAGAGCAGCTCTCCTCCTGAGACTGCCCACTTGGGACCACGCAGGCTTCTCTTTTATCAAATCTGTACCTTTCAGAGGCAGCTCTTCCTGCCTGCTTGTGTCTGTGCGAGTGTCTTTTGTTTTCCTTCCCTTTTTATAACAAACCTGCCCTTTTGAATATAACTAAATGTCTCTGCCTAGTGAGGAAATTCGCTATGTGCCCCTGAAAGGGGCACTCTGATGAAACTTTTCTCTAAGGTAACCCAAGGATCCTGCCCTCTGAACCCAAAACCCCTCCAAATCGACATCATCCCCATCTTGATTAAAGCCACCACCATCATTCACCGAAGGGACTGTAGTCACCTCCTCACTGGCCTTCCACTTCTACCTTTTCTCCCAAGTTGATCCTGAACACAACAGCCAAAGTGATCTTCTCGACTGTAATTCGGATCAAGTCTCTTCCCGATATCAAACCCTAGAGTGACTTCCTGTTTCACTAAGCAGAGAAGCCAGTCTCCCCATGGTGTACAAATCCTACATGGTCAACTCATTCCCTGCTGCCAAACAACTGCCTCTCTGACTTCCTATTCTCCCACCTGCCCCTTCCAACTTTTACTCTACTTTAGCCTAATTGTTTTTCCACCCCCCCATCTTGCTGAGTCCTCAGGTCTTTGCATTGGCTGTTCCACCTGCCTGGAATACTCTTCCTCAGATACCCTCATGCTCACTCCCTTAACTCCTTAAGATCTTTGTTCAAACACCTTCTCAATAAGGCTCACCCTGACCATCATACGCAAAATTGCAAAGTGTTCTCCCTGTGGCACTTCTAACCCCATTTTCTTTGCTATGGTTTTCACTTTTTTCCATAGTGCTTATTATTCTCTAATCTGAGTAATTTACTTGTCTGCCACATCAGTTGCTTACTGGTCACAACCTCCTTCCCCTCTAGAGTATAAACACCATAATAGCAAGCAGCTTTGTCTTTTTTGTTCATTAATGATATATAGTAGGTGCTCGCTAAATATTTGCTGAACAGATGGACAAAATGAAATTATGGACATAATAAAAATGATGTGCTGGGCACTGGCCTCCTTATAAGCACTACACTAAATTTTCTACAGATAATATCTCATATAATATCTCATTTAATCCTTCTGTCAATGCTAGAGAAAGCAGGAAGGACAGAGGAGGCACGGCGAGATATTATAATTCCCATTCTGAAGGTAAAGGAAACTGAAAACCAGAAGGTTAATAAACCAAGATCACATTCTAATAAGCAGCAGAATGGTGGGGATAGGAGAGGGAGTCTGAAGGCAAGTCTATGTAGTCATCTGCTGCATGAGTGACCTTTAATCCCCTTGCTGTATACACACACAGCCCAACCACTTCCAAGTCTGCCTAGCTTCAATATTTTGACTCTTTCTGTCTTCCACAGTACCAGCTATGCTCTAAATGCCACAGAAGTGAACAGTGCTTTAACTTTATATACATAAAAATTAAGTGTGGTCCTGGGTACAATGATCATTGATCATTGAGGTCATAAGTCTTTAAAGTTTCCTTCAAACTTTGTGACTTTATTATTACATTCCAAATTAAGTTTGCTTCAGGGAGTGGTATTTTGGTTTATTTCTGCAGTGAGGGACTCGCTGTGTGTCTTCCTGTTACCCAACTTATTAGCTTTAGTCATAAACAACCATCAGAGAAACATAAGGCTTTTTTTCTTGAGACAGTAAATCCAGTGTGGGACTCTTTGGCATTTTGGAAAATTTTTAATGTCAGCATATTTGCTTTTGGATCTGTGAGTACGATTTGATTCTAGAGGTTCCTGTTTCATGAGTGAGACTAATTTTAGCAAGGACGGTGCTTAAAAAAAAAAAAAAGACCATCTTAAATTTTGTATAATCCTTCAAGAAATAATTTCTCTTCCATAAACTACAAGCTCTGATTTAAAAAAAAAAAAAGCTGACAAAAGTATCTAAGATCTTGGTGGTGAGATTAAATTGGAAGATTTTAAAGAGAAAGTAACCATAGTGGGGTTGGGGTTTTTTTTTACATCTTTTCTAGGATCAGTGATGTGACCAACCAGGCTGCCAGGTTTTGGTAGAGGGGAGCTCTTGTGACCCTGGTTTGCAACATTTGCCTATTCTGTGGCACAAAAATTTCTACCATGGTCAATTTCAAGCCACCAACCTACATCAAGTTGCAAGCCCTTGGGAGCCGGTGGAAACCAGGCCCAGCACATCACTGCAGTTCTTCAGTCTTTAGTGGTAGCAATTCTCACTGCTACTTAAGAGGAGAAACAGGGCCTCTCCTGGAGCGCAAGGGGTTGAGCACAGCACTATGAAGCTATCTGCAGCCTCTGCAGCACCAGTTCAATCCCCAGCCAGGGAGCTATCCACATGGCACAGCAGACCTCTCCTGTCTCACCCACTGCTCCCCACAACAGTGTATTTCAGTACATCTGCCTGTTCTGTTCCCCACTCTGTCTCTGGTGAGTACTCTCAGCCCCCACACCTCTGGCCTGCACCCCAGTTCTAATATGCATAAATAAATAAATCTTAAAAAAAAAAAAAACAAACAGATTCAAGGTGAACACGGGCTGCCTGTAGCTGGGAGCCCTTGGTAAACGCAGATGGTAGTGGAGGTGAGGACCAAGATCTGTACCTTTTTACACACCACACACTCAGCATCAAACATCTACACACACACACACACACACACACACGCACACATACACACTTTCTTCCCACAGTGGATGGTAGTGCATTTAAATCACAAATACAGGGCACCATAAATAACACAAAATGCATAAAGCAGATTTCTCCATTTAAAAAAAAAACCCTAAACTTTCTCCATGTAATTTTTAAACCTCGACCCATTATTCTTACTTTTTTTTTCTTACCAGTTCTGCACCTCCCCACACCGTCAACCACGCTTTCAGGACACTCAGAGAATGTCATATATATAAATGAGGCTATATATAAATCACATAAAAGCTGACAAGCTGACCCTTTCTCCTTTTCAGGTTTCTCTCTTTTGGTGGAAACCAAATGAGCCTTCAGGGCATTTCCGGTATTGCCCCCAATAAAGTTCTGCCTGCTCCTTTTCATCATGCCTTGTCCCCCTGATAATCTGATTTTTGTTATCTTCATCACCCCCCTCCAACTCCCTATTTCTCTATCTCCTTCACTCAAATTTCCCTCTGCATCCTTTTACCAAGGGCTTCATATGCCTAAGATAATAGTCCTGACCTCATCACCTAAGCCCCACCCCCTGCTTTCCAGAACCGGCTCAGCCATTTGCACTGATGACGGCAGCTGGTTCCAGGTTCACCTTTGCACAGACGAGCTTTTCTGAATTGAAGCCCTTAGTCATCTCCTTCTTCCCTCCACACCCCACATTTCACCCCTCTACTGTCACCCCCTCTACTTTCCTGCCCAATGCAGGACACATCCCCAACAGTCTTCGTGCAAATAACAATCATCTGTAACTGAATCAGCGTGAACAAAGTCTGACACTTAGCAACTTCAAAGCATTTTTTATAGTACGGCAAATCCCATTACCATGCAACAAAGAACAGCTAATTGTTAAGAATTAATAATGAGAAATAAGTATAGATAATGGTTTAGCTGACACTGTCATATTTTAGTACAATATGTTCTGAAATATTTGCTCCTTTGGGTTGTGAATGCGCTATTTTTGTCACTAATAGGCCTATAGAAGCATAGTGGAAATGAGAAGTTTTCTCAAAGAAAGTTATGCATTCCGAGATTTCTGTGATAAGGGGAAGGGGTCAATGTGCCTGTAGTTTCTGTGCTTCATTAAAATTCTGCTTCCGTACTGCATAATGTGAGTAATATTAATTTTCTAAACATTTGCGTACAGCAGCTGCTAACTAATTTCCATAACAGTGTTCCAATTCTACAGGCTTCTTCAAAAGGGGAAAGGAGATGACTGCTGACTGTCTGCCAAAAAGAACGGCTCATCCTAATCCACTTCTGAATCCACACTCCAGACCCACAGAGGGACACCATGGGAGAGGCTGATGCCCCCCTCACAAGGATGTCTGCCTCACTGGGGCCCGGAGTGAGCGGGGGGCTCATGCCTTGGAAGGCATCTTTCCTCTCTGCACTTTGGTGATGGCCCAGTTCATGTGCTGGTTAAGAATCTGGATGTTTCTGCAGCCTTAGTCTACTTGGACCCAGCTGTTTCCTCTTCCTTCCCGGTCCATGCACTGAAGACCCATTGCATTCAAGCTGTCCACACTGTTTCAGAAAAGGCAACGTAGTTGGGCCAAGGTGAACCCCTTGCAATTCAGAGGCTTGCCTTGAAATATCTTACCCCCACCCTCCTGCAAAAACACTGGGAAGCCTAGGTCCACAGGAAGGATGCAATTCCAAGTGTTTAAGTATTATGTTTCCTCGGGGGGGGGGGGTGTCTCCTGTCACTTGCCAAGATGAAAACAACCTGTGCCATGGACTTGAATACTATTCAGTCTTTAAATCTCTCCAGTAGTTTTGTCCTTTTGTTGATATTATCTAACTTAGCATTCGTTCACCTTTGCAAACTATTGTCTTTACCTTCATGCTCCAACTCCAACTTATCTAACTTCATCTTCTACTTCTCCTTCCAAGTTCCCCAAGATCCCACCACACCAGTCTCTGTGACCACTGCACCTCTCAAAACACTCCTCCAAGTCGCTACTCAAGCTGTCATCTCCAGCTACATAACCCACTCCCTTCAATGCACCTTAAATTTCATTCTTAATATTTCCTAATTCCATAGATAAACTGAATCACCTTCATTTTCAAGCCTTTCTCAATTGTGTCTATACCCTGGTTGAGTGGTTGGTCAGTCGGTTGATTGTGTGTATATTCCTTTGTGACGCTTAGAATGCATGAGCCTGGGTTTTATTCATCTCTATATGCACTGTGATTGCATCATTGTAGATACCCAATAAATTCTTGCTAGATGGAATTTACCCTCAAACTATACCTGCACAAAAAATATATAAAAATAGGTGAAGGACCTCCCTGGTGGCACAGGTGGTTGAGTGCAATACTGTGAAGCTCTCTGCAGCCTCTGCAGTGACGGTTCAATCCCTGCCAGCCATGGAGATGCCCACATGGCGAGGCAGACCTCTCCTGTCTCGCCCGCTGCTCCCCTCAGCTGTGTATTTCAGTCAATCTGCCTGTTCTGCTCCCCGCTCTGTCTCGGGTGCATCTGCTCATCCTCCTGCACATCTGGCCTGTACCCGGTTCTTGTATAAATAAATAAATAAATCTTTAAAAAAATATATAGGTGAACATAAATTTTGTCAAGTCATGTACATTCAGAGTTATTTAAGCCCAGCCACCATAAGTAAGTGTTGAATGCTGCCGCTGTGGAGAGGCCATGATGGATATCCAAATGAGGCTCAGCCAGAAGTAGCATGTATTTCAGGCGTGGCCTTTTTTCCCTGCATGTTCCTCTCCTCAGCCTCTCCAGCTCTTCTTTCTTCCCTCTAACCCCACCCTGTTCTCTGTTATCACAAAATTGTTCTTTCCCCCTTTCTGATTTCAAAGCTTACATAGCCAGTCCCTGGAGTCAAACACTGTCAAAATCATCCGAGATGCAAAATTGAATCAATAAGCCAAAATGACTGCAACTCAGTAGCGAAAATGCCGCACGTGAAAATAGTCAGAAATGCAAAATTCTCAAGTCTGCTATCATTGAGAAACCTATGACTAAATGTTTTCCCTTAACTCTAAATGTGGTCCTGGACTCAACACACACTAAAATTGGCAGGGACATTCTGCAAACGATCTCCCTAGGAAGCCATCTAAGTAACTGAGGACCTGTTAACATTAACATCAGAGCTTCAAATTCATCAATAGAGTTACAACAAGACTAAGTCATAAGAAACACAGGTAAGAGATGTACTTCATAATTCATCAGGTGAAATCTCCCTCAGTTTTGACTATTAATTGAAAGTTGATGGGCTGTCTTGTTTTTTCACTGACTACCTCTTGGAATACATGGGATTTAAACCCCCATCCAGAAAGCACTTCCAATGTGTGGGAAAGAGTCAAGGTTTGCAGAATGGGGCTCCCCAAGAGCTAGAGCCAAGGTTTCAGACATTTCCTCGGCTAAGAAGATGTCTGAAGGAGAAATGGGTCAATTTCGAGCCGATATGAAGGAAACTACCCAGGGATTCTGAGAAGAATGTTCTCAACCCATGGTGTTTTCCCCAGCAAGTGGCACAGAGTAGACAGCTAATAAATAACTGCTAAATGAACAGATTAAATTTTAAATTTGAAAAATAATTTTAATTATTAAGTGTATAAAAGATAGTTACTTGGGAAATATTTTTCACTTTTCAAAATCTCGCAATAAAGTTTAGTAAGCATTCATAACTACTTAGAAGCAATCTTGAGATGACAATTAAATCTGTTCTTTAATCTTCCGTTCAACAAAAAGTCTTTGAGACTGCACTACGTCCCCAGGGGCGTACACAAGACTCCCAAGGGGTACTAAGGTGAAAGGGAGGTGGTCCTTGCCACCCAAATAACCATCTAGTGATGGATCCTTAAGCTAGCAGGGCAGTTCCTCTCTGGTGAGCAAGAGAAGAGTCTCCGTCCAGCCCTATAGCCCTATCACCCATCACAGGGCCTTAAATTACTCCAGTAAAGATTCATTCTGTCGGGTCTGAAAGGTTAATTGAGTCTCTTAACAAAGGTGAAATTACTCCGGGGATAGGTACCTTCTTACTCTATTATCACCTGAGATTGGGCCCAAGCATTAGATCACAGCTAGCGGAGGGCATGTTGCACAGAAGGGATGGAAGAGCAAGGAGGGAGCAGTCTCCAGGTGCAAGGAGTGAAGAAAGGGGACATACTAAAGCTTCGCTGACTTCTGCTATTTGCAATTTTCCTCATACTTCCGATGTCCTAACCAATTGAGCCTGACTCAGAAAATGCGTCCAGTACAGCATCTCTATCCTCTCCCCTCGCCCTACCCCTCTTCTCTCTCACACGCATGCACGCACACCCTGGAAAGCCTTTTGTAGTTCCTTGGAACTGGGTCTCTGGACTTGACACCTGCATTCTCTATTCTGAGTCAGTTCCAATAATAACAAGAAAAGTTCATGGGATGCTTAGTCCAAGCCAGAAAATGTTCTGAGAGCTTTACAGGAATTATCTTAGTTAGGTCTCACAGCCATTATCTTCCCATTGTGTAGGTGAGGAGATACCGAACTCATTTCAATCACCTCACTCTAAATTGCAGAGCCAGGATTTTAATTTACTTAAGTTTGACTCCAGAACCTAAATTCTAAATCTCAATTCTACCATAACACATAACCCAGGCTGAAATCATTACAATATCTCTATGAGACTGACCTCAGAATTGATGGTCCCAGCCCGAATCTGGGTTCAGTGAACATTTCAACTGTAGAAACTTGGCATCTTCATCTGTAGTGTCCTCATCCATTAAAAAGAGTTCATAAAATGTCATGGAAGGTGGTGGGAGGATCAGAACAGTTCATGAAGAAATTTTGGCAGTGAGTAAGTTTTTATAAATAATAGCTAAAAACTATAAACTTCTGCCATGGGAGGCTTTGTTCTGACAATGCTCCTGTTGGCCTTTAGGGGTCGCTCAAGCCTCCGCTCCCTGCCCTACTACCACCCACACCCCACTGCCCCAACCATGTCTGATCTTCCAGAATCAACCGCTGCATGATCACAAATGACCCATCTATCCACTCCACAAGCATGAGTCTTGTTTCCAGAAAAGTCTTAAATCCCAGGCTGAGTCATGATTCCTAGAACCAGGGTCACTATCTCCAAAGGCAAAAATAAACATATATCAGACATTTCTATGACTTTTGCAGGCTGATCATGCCTCACACTTCAAAATGCTGTCCTTTTACAGCTGAATTCAGCCCACGAGGCCCTTAGCCTACCCCAGAGGGCCTGCTGTCCACATAATGCAGGATTCAAATATTCCTTCCCTGCTCCCTCGTCAGTGTCTTCAGTTTTTATTATTCATCTATTATTCTCCCATCTATTATTCTCCCAAACTATGAAAGACCTAAGTCATGCTCACTACTGACCCTCTTCCCAAAGCGGAAACCCAAGCAGGTAATAAACCATCTGGATACAAAGAAAAGTCTCGCAATTTTTTCATCACAGGCAAAATGCCCCACGTTCCTACACACTTGTCATTCAGAGGGGGCTAGACATATATTCACCAAACTTGGCAGCATTTCACTGTGAAACTGAAAACAAACATGATAAATTTCTCCTCCAGAGATAATTTCAGTGATATGTATAGGCCACTGCAAATGAGAATGTTATGACTTTAGTGCTGTGATAATATATGGTAGTAATTATATTAACAAGGGAAATTACATCCCCTTTCAGCAATTTCAGCTCATACCACCCACATGAATAGTGGGCAGCAGCAAAAATGCTGAAACGGTGTTCGTAAAATAGGGGGAGGAACATTTGCTGAATTTAGGCCCACTTTAATTAGTTTTTTTATAAATTGTCAAGCTCCTACTATGTGCCATATTCCATGTGGGTATGGTGGGGAATGAATCTGACATGACCCTTGATCTTAAGGGGCTGCCATGTCATAAAGAAAATGAGACCCGCACGATCATTGTAATTCCAGGTAGCAAGTGAGAGGTGATAAAGACAGGATACAGGCAGAGCTCTTTTTTTTTTTTTTAAAGATTTATTCATTTCTGCATACAAGGGCTGGGGTACAGGCAGAGCTCTTGAGGGCTAAAAAGAGGACTCTGTCTCATCTGGGTGAAACTACAATGGAGTGTGAACTGCCCAGAAAGCAATCAGACACACAGGAGGTGATGGGTAAGCAACACTCCACAGTCTTCCAGCATCGAGATAAACTGCAGTCAATTAACACTGGGAATTCTGCCCACTGACGTGGCCCCAGAACTACCCACCAGAATGCTCCATAGCTGGACGACCATGAAAGCAAACCCCACATCTCATGGTTCCAGAAATCTTTCTGAAAAGTCTTTTGCCAAGAACGTAGGAAATGTGTGGATTAATGAACTATAAATGGGGATTAAATGCATGAGTAAAACTCCATAATTCATTTTGAAATTTTATTGGAAACAAATTTGAGTTACTCACTCTGTTCACTTCTAGCAATTTGATCACTTTTGTTCTGTTCCTCTCATGTACAAGAATATATATAGAGGATTCCAAGAGAAATAAGACATAGGCCAGATGCTGAAGAGGCCTGGAATCTCATAAAGGAAAGGGCAGCATAAAAAATAATTGTAAAATGATGTGCTATTTTATCAACATGACCTGGTAGGAAGAGTAGCTGGCTTCTTCTCAGATGAGCTTGACTTCTGCATACTCCACAAATATGTTCCCCTAATTCATGGTAGGGGAAAGGGAATTCAATGACTGATAAATTTTAACATTTCATGCAGTTCTGATATTATCGTCTCAGACCCAAATGCCATCAGATTTTCCTAACTATACATTTTACAGTCTACTCTTCTGTGTCCTGAAATTGGAAATACCAGAGACTCCTGTTCATTGTAACAAGAATTTGCAAATCTACAAACATAGGTTCACTGTGACCTTAGCACACCAGGTTTTTTATAGTTAACCACATTTTGTCGTACACACAGTGTGGTTCATTCAAGTAGAGAAAACATTGTGATCTCTAATTTATAGATTAAAAACCTGCCCCAGTTCAAGCAACTGACACTAAATTCTATCCCCCTTTTAACACCCACATGGCTGTGTACAATAAAAACATGTCGGTGGTCAGCTCTTTACATGGTTCTGGAAAAACAGCTCTGTTCTATGGAATAGAGAACTGGCTCAATTCTCTAAATGGTTGGCAAAAGAAAAGAAAAAGACTGAAGATCTGGTTGTTTTTTTGGTCTCCAAAGTGTAATCTTAGAAAATGGAAAACAATGACATTTACTCAGGCACCTATATAGAAATGTGACTGCAAAACCTAGAAATACCAGGAAAACAGTTTCCTTTCATTAGAAGCTCAGTTCGATGTCCCACAGATGGAGTCAAATTTACTTTGAAGGCATGAGTAAGAGGATTGCCCTGTAGGAGGCCAAACTTGACAAATGAACTCTGTCTCTGTCTTGAAACCAACTCCTAAGTGAAATTCGGATTCTGCTTCAAGTTTGTTGATGTTCATTTAGATGAAGCAAGTCCACACTCCTTAAAAATCTCCAAAGCATGATGTCAATTTGATAAATCAGTACAATGGCCAGAGTCTGATTCTCAGGCAGAAAGATCAACCATCAATATTAGAAATTTTGACAGTTGTTCCTGTCTCTGTTTAGTAGGCACGCTTGAGTTTCAGGTCGAGCTGTTTACTCATCTTCTTTCCTTGGAGCTCATCCTGGCTCAATTTATCTTTCTCCTGTCTGTCTTCCCACCGGCATCGCCACACTCTTCAGCCCATCTATAACTCTACCCTGACTATCCCATAACCCTAGAGCATCTACAGATCAAAACGAACAATTAGAGTGAGATGAATCTCCACCGAATGGGAACATGCATATTTTATAAAGTTTTTATTGGCTTCCTAGAGAATCCAACTCAATCTGAAATTTTCATTTCACAAAAACATTAAGATAAAAAGTGATGTGTGTGAGTATAGGTATGTGTGTGAATGGGTATGTCTTTGTATGTGAGTGTGTGTATATGCCAGTGTATGTGAGTGTATGGATGATTGTGTATGGGCATGTGAGTGTGTGTTTGTGTGTGTATTTGTATATGTGCCAAGAAGAGGTAAAGAGGAGGAACATCAGTAAATCAGACCATTTTTTTAATCTACCTGGTACTTAATGTCTAGTTACACACAAATATGCATGATTGATCTTTTTTATTTAAATATGAACATCTGTTTGAATTTGAAATTTTCTCAAGCTCTTGGTCTCACAGAGTCATACAGTCCATACCTGGACTTGAATCAAAACCTGAGTTTCTTTATGTAGAAGACTTGCCAGGAGAAATCCCCTTTCAAAGCCCTACCTGGTCTGGAATTCCATGACTTGAAAGGCTTATGCATTGGAGAAATAAAATGAAATTTGTTGATAAAACCTGAACTAGTTTTCTCCTGCTTGTCTCTTGGAATAGCTAGTAAAATAAACACTAAAACTCTGCAGTCCCCAAAAAGACCACAAAGCCCTGGAAACATTTCAAATTATCCTGAAATTGAGGTCACTGTGGAGGACCCTAATAACAGCAATTCTCAAACTTCAGCTGGTCCAACCCCTAACAGTTGTTCCCTTCAAGTTTTGAAGGGGAGAGATTTCCTTTGAGGCCTAGAATACCAAAATCACAATAACAAAAACAAAATAAACCAGAAAGTTGAAAATCTTTTCAAGGAAAAATGCAGTGAAGCTCTTGGCCTTAAACAAGTTTTGCAAGTGCCATCTGCATTATTTGTCTCTTTCCCAGAAGACTTTGATGCCGAAGGCTTACCTGAGGATGCACCATTCCCAACCACCATTACTTTTGGCATTCCAAGCCTGGAGGAGATAGTTAGAAACAAGACCAAAATTAAGTTCATTATTTAAAAGCTCAATTGTTTGAGATGGCAATTAAGAAGAGACCCTCCTCTTCTAAGAGCCTTCCAAGTGAAATAAGTCCACAGCCCAATGCTATACTACATCGTCTGGTGTTGAAGATCTTATCACTCACATGACAATTCCAGATTATGGTAATGAAAGTGTCAAAAGCTGAAAAATCTATATGGCTAAGAGTAGAAGCTAATGACCTCTTCAGTGGAAAATTTGGTGAAACTATTGGCATGAATTTTTCTGTAAATGTTCCCTACAGGAAAAAAAAAAATCACAATGATCCCTGGCTCTGTGGTGGTTGATGGCATGCCTCCTGGGGTGTCACCCAAGCCCCCCCCCCCAGTTACCTGCACATCATCTCCATGAATAGATATTAGATTCAGCTGAGTTTATCAAATTCACAGTCACTAGACCATTTTCAGAGCTTATAATTAATAACCACTTGGTTGATCAGAGTGAGTCAGAAGACCCAGCTGAGCCAAGTAAGTAGGAGGTTCCTGCAACAAGAAATAAGGGAGATTGATGAAAGCACTCAGAGTAAGCAAGAACCAGACCCCCTGGGGTAGACCTTTTCCGTCCCAGGCTTCAAGCATCAGTGGCAGAGAAGAGTCAGTCACTGACCCAAACTATGTAATATACTTGTATAACAGAAATACCTGCTATACACACTTATTCTACTTTTAGATAGAAATGTCTGCTTTTTTAGCAGTTCTGTGATTTGAGTTAAAGAGCAGAGTGACTATAGATTTGGATTGGTTGGTTTACTTGGAAGTATCATGGGGGTTTTACAGCAATGCTGGAAGATGACAGGAATAGATCCCACCAGATTTTTCATGTGTTCAGCTGAGGCTTCAACTATCGAGCTTATTTTCCAATCAAGTAAAGATAACTCCTGCTGGAACATCTCAACTTTTGCCATGAAGAAAGAACCTGTCAGAGTTCTGTTCTTTTGTTTTTCTATTTGAAAAACTAAATGATCCTTTGTTTCCAGCCCTCCTTAACAACTGAGTGAACAGTTAGTGGCTGTATATTCTACTAAACCTTTTCCTAAGCTGTAGCTATCATAGTTGACATGTTTTTTATCAAAACTAAAATGCAACCATATAGATTACCTAGTAGCCAGTTAAGAGGTCAGTATCTCAGTATGTGGCTTATAGATGGATACAAAGAACCTCTTGCTGAGTTACTTTCACCTAAATCAAATGCATGATACAGCAAGATCGAGTATGAGTATTTGTGCAAGCTAAGTGACACTAAAATCTCCCACTCATGTGACCGACTTTGTAATTTTACTTATAATATCGAGGCTGCAGTGTGAGGAGTGAGGGGTCAGTAAGCTAGTACTGCATCATCTAATACTCTGCACCATTTGTAGGAGAACATATATGTTGAGAATTCACAAACAATAAAAGTTTGACTAAGAAGATGTGAGAGATATGTATTTCTGGTGGAATATTACTCAGCAATCAAAAATGATAAGTTGCTGCCACTTGGGGCAACATGCATGAAGCTAGAAGGGATAGCACTAAATGAAAAAAGTCAAAAAGATAAAGATAAATATTGGATGGTGTCACTTAGATGTTGAGTATAGAAGAATGAAACAAAGGATCAGATAAAAATAATGTTAAAGCTAAGTTTTGAAAGCTGGTTAAAGAACTGAGGCATAGAGATGGATAGAGAGAGAGGTAGGGAGGAGACCAACCTGGGAAGGGAGTCATGGACTATGGTGATAGACTATGGGTACTTTGGTGGCAGGAGCACTACAGTAAAAACACCTGAATGGGAGAGATCTTATACTTCCAAAATACCAACAATAATGTAGACCAATGTTACCTCAATTGTAAAAAAAAAAAAAAAAGGTTGGAAAATGCCAGCTGTAGGAAGAGCAAATCTATATAATAGAATTTTTATTAGCTTTATCACAGTACTCACAATGGAGACCTCTATTACATGGTAGTAGAAATAGGCTGTTCATGTTTTACCTCAAGTTAAATTGTAAATATAAGATAATAAATCCATCCACTTCTTTCAAAAAATAAAATAAAAAAATAAAATAAAAGTCTGGATGTTAGCTAAATATAGCAAATGACTTTCCCTTTGCTGTAAATATTTTTTTTTTATCTATTCCTTTTCCCTTTCCTTGTCTGCCAACTTTCACCCTCATTTTGCTTCTCCTATCTAGTATTTCCTAGATGTTCTGTCCCGTTCAGTTTAATTTATCCAAATGTCATACCCAATAACTTGCTGAATTTTCACTCCATTCCTGCTGAATTACTGTATTACTTTTAAATAACTTGCATCTGCTCTTGATTCTCCCATCTGCTTCTCTTCCTCTTTACTGTCTCATCAGGAGGCCCAGCTCGAGGTTAGGGACATCGGCCAGGCGTTCCTGATTTTCCATTTTTGAGCTACTGACACAGAGTGAGTCATCCTTTCTAAATCTCTCTGAAAAAGCTGATCCCAGGCAAAAGTGTAAAGTAGGGCAGATAGGCGAGAGCTGCCACTCATTTTTAGTACTTTGCCCTTCACATTTGTCACCCTCGTGCAGAGGTACCCCACACTTGGGACTTTTCTGGCTTTTTCCTTTAAACTCCCATCTTTCAAAAACCCCATGGCCAGTGTCCTCTTTCCCATTGCATCATTTCTAGGACAACCTGGTAGGAAAATGCACCAAAATGTTACTCAGAGACGATTTAATATTTCATCATCTCTGGAATGAGTTTCGGGATTTATGTTTCTGTACTCTGTTGTTAACACGGGCATGTGGAGCAATGCAAGAAAATAACCAGCTGTAACTTATTTGAGCCACTTGTAAGCAGAGTTGACTGCTTTCTTAAAATCTAGAATTTGATGGTCATTTTAAAAAGAGAGAAAGCTAGTATTTCCTAAGTCTTTTCTATTTGTCAGTTTACAAGCTAAATTGCATCCTCATTTAACCAATGAAAATTGAGGATACTTGTCCAAGATGAAAAAACCATAAGGCTGTAAGAAGTAGATCTTCTGCCAACAAGAAATAGAGATGCCAGGTATAATCTAGCAGCCAAGGCCAATGCTCTGTCCTCCATACTACACTGCAAACAGGAAAATGACTACTTAGCCTAGGGGCATGGACCATTCATTTTCTTCTGTTTTGAGTTTCCAGCCATGCAGCACTCGTTAAGTGAGCACCTATTATATGTCAAAGCAAAGCTGGGGAAAAAAATAGGTTGGAGTGGATGGTAAACTATTTTCAGGCCTGTTGCCCAGGGACGAGATGAGAGTGGGGTTCAACTAAGGCAATGGTGAGGAGGGAGGAACTATATTGAGGAGGTAAAATCAGTAAGACATGGTGAACATACGGATATAAGAAATAAAAGAGAAAAAGGGCTCAAAAATTTCATTTTTCCTTTGGATTTGTGCCCAAGTTCCACATTCTTTTTTGAACTCTAAGGAAAACTGTTGTAATAAACTGGGTGCCTTAGAGCAGATTCCGAAGCTGAATTTATAACTGTTTGACACTGGCAAAATGATGCTGAATTTGACCAGTGATGCAGTTGGCAAGCATAGTTTATGGCCAGAAAATAGTGCACCCACACAATAAAGTATAATTTAACCCTAAGAAAGGATGAAAATTCTGTTTGGAAAATTGTCTTTTCCTACCTCAAGAGATTTTTCCTGACAGAGGCAGTCTTTATAATTCTTGGTTATGTTTAGAGCAATTTGATTTTAGAAATCATTCTAAAGACAGATATTTCCATAGCAAATATTCCCAGCTGCCATCTTGAGAACAGATAATTTGATTAGTGATGCTGAATTGCATTATAATTGGTTTTTTCGAACAATGCCTATTTCCTACATAAAGAAAGAAAAAGAAATTACTAAATAATGTCTAGGTGATCTGCTTGGGACAAAAGTGAGAGCAGGATGGGGTTAACAAGAGTTTATGGAGCGATAACAGGAGTGATGAGCTCTCAAGTTTTTGACATTTATTAAATAGCTTATTGGAATCTCAGAGCAATAACAAATGATCTAATAAAACAAATAAGATTAAGCATTTCTAGTAAACAAAATTATAATAAAACTCTAGAAGAGTCGACACAAACCATCTTTATTTTTTAATTCTCACAAAAATCAAATTAATATTTCCAAACCTTATAAAGAGTTTTGGAATTAGGACCCTGTATGAGCATTGTGATTTATGTCACTCATGAATTAATTGAATTGACTGTTTAGCAGCATTAGGAAAGTTTTTAAAGTTTGAGATAAGGGGATAACCACAGAAAATGGATCAGAAAATAAATGATGTATGCTGGCACAGTTTGTTGGAAAATGAGAACCAAGAAAACAAGCTTGAGTTAAAGAGAGGTGTGAGGGTTGGATTAGGAACAATCAATTTCCAAAAAGAAGAAAGCCTTGTTGAAAGTAGGTGTTAGAACTTAGGAGATGTTAACCACAGCCTTCTTCCTTGCAGATCTTTCTAGAGAGAGTGAATGTCTGCAGAATTAATGCAGGCAGACAGGAGCACGGGCAGCCTCCAGGGAATCCCATTTATAACCTGGCCGGAGAACAGGAAAATGACTACTTTGACCATGATAAGATCCTAGTAACAGCACAACCAGCCTGAAAGGGCTAAATGGACAAGAACAAAGGATATGTACGTCTTATTAAATGTGTGGATCCAGGTCCCCACAGGACGATGACACCTCAGGGGGCTCTTCCACGCAAAGGTAAAATTATAAAGTAAATACTCCCTAAATAACTTGGTGTTATGTCAACATCTCCTGCCCCAGATCTTATGAGATGATAATACATTGAATAATTATGAGTTTCTATCACTCTGACAGAATGGGGATTTGCACTAAAACTAAGGTGATATGTAGGGAAATAAAGATGGTTCTATTCCTTGTCCATCTGAATAGTGGTGTTGGGTTCATACTGGCCATATATAGGAATTTTTGTGCAAACCTGTCTGCACAAATTTAGAATTTAGGGCCAAAATATTTTCAGATGCTCAGCCAGATGTGCAGAATAAGGTGGACTCCTAGAAGCCACTATTAGGTTTAGGACTGCTGAGGGACTATGATGACACTGTTGGAAAATGCGCTACAGAATGCTTTAAATCTCATGGCTAGGTGCAGATGCTGGAAGAAAGAAAGAGGAGACAGAGAATGAAACCTGGTAAAAGATCAAGGGAACTTACTGAGACCCAGGAAGATACCTAGAAAGGCAGCAGCACTGACATAGATTGTAAAGGCCATCTGTGACCCTGGATTTCTCAACTTCTCTCTGAATGGAAAAGGGGTCACGTGGATGGTTGTTTATGTGCTCCCTGCCAAATGGATATATTGAAATCTTAACCCCCAATGAGATAGTATTATGAGGGGTGCCTTGGGAGATAATTAGGTATAGATGAAGTCATGAGGATGAAGCCCTATCATAAGATTAGTGTCCTTATAAGCAGGGAAACAGACCAGCATTTGATCTCTCTGCGCCATGTAACAATATAGAAAGAAAGTGGTCAATTGAAAACCAGAAAGAGGATCTTCACCAAGAACCCGATTCTGCTGGCTCCTCAGACTTTTTGCCTCCAGAACTAGGAGAAACAAATCTTGGTTGTTTAAGCCACCAGTCGGTGGCATTCTATTATAACAACCAAATTGACTGAGGCAAAGGACAAATCCAGGGCAACACGGGCCTTGCAGTTGGGACAGATAATTCTTACATGGAGGTTCCTAACTGCTATGCAGAAATTGAGACTTGAATTTTCTCTGAACTTCCTAGCATCCGAAAGAAATGAGAATATGAGTAAATTGTGTGATTCACATCTTTTCTTAAAAAAGCAATATATATAACAGTTCTCCTAGATACAATTTAAAAATTAAAGAAATATATTATTTTTGTCCTTATTCCATAGAATATTCAACACAGGCCGTAATATTCCCTATGACAGTTTTGCAGAAAATAAAGGTGGAATTTTCATGAAGTGTTCTCGTTTCAACGCTTAATAAAGGCCTAGATCTTAATATCATCATTCATCTTTATGTACCCATCTTTTCTGTTAAATTATGTTGGGGATGAGGATAGGGCATGTGAGTTATTCCAGAAAGTAAGTCCCTGTCATGTGGAAGGACTTCACAAATGTGTTGTTAACCAAAGGCAAGGAATGCAGTGGGATTACTCCTGATGAAGAGTATGCTAACCTAAAGTACTAAGCTCCAGACATGTAACCTATGGAGATCTGTCTCAGTCAGCTCCAGCTGCTGTGATGCCACAGACTGGATGGCTTAAACAATACGAACTGTGGTCCAGAGGCTGGGAAGTCCAAGGCCAAGGTGCCGGCAGATTTAGTTCTTGGAGAAAGCTCTTTTTCTGGCTTGTAGGTGGCCCCCTTCTCACTGTGAATTCACATGCTGAGAGAGGAAGCTCTTGTGTCCGCTCCTCTTACAAGGGCACTAATCCTATCTCAGTGGCTCATCTTCAGGCTAGCATCTAAACCAAATCACTTCCCATCACCTTGGGGGTTAGAATTCAACACACGATGTTGGGAGGGCACAAACATTCAGTCCATAAGAGGATCTAACTTGAACTATTGAGAAAACCTAAAACATCTAGTCATCTAAACAGAAACTTATATCTATAAGTTCTTCTCTAGGCATGTAGGAATGTTTTCTTATTTTGTACTATGACTGTGAGAGTTTGCCTACCTTCCTAGATTTTTTTTAAGGGAGCACCTTTGACTCACTTGCAAAGTAAGATTCGTTAAGATAGAAGGATCTAAGTATCTGAATCTGAGAAAGAAAGCCCAACCCGGGCCTCCCCTGGTGGCGCAGCGGTTGAGCGCTGGGTTGCGAAGCTGCCTGCAGCCTCTGTCTGCGCTGGTTTGATCCCCGGCTGCTCCTGCGTGGCGCGCAGACCTCTCCTGCCACGCCAGCTGCTCCCCTCAGCAGTGTACTTCGGTCCTTCTGCCTGCTCTGGCTCTGGTCAATTCTCTCACCCTCCCGCTCTTCTGACTGTACCCATTGCTTAAATAAATAAATAAATCTTTAAAAAAAAAAAAAAAAAAGCCCAATCCATAATCCAGTGTTTGAATACTCAAAAGAATCTGTTTTCAAACTTTTGTCAGTTACACAGCATGGACACTGACTAATCAGAATGGATGCCAGCTGTAACAAGTACTCTAATTATACCATACGGGCCTGGGAAATATTTGTGTGTAACCAGCAGGTTTAAAACCCAAAGTATTCCAGTGATATTTGCTAGATGATACTGACCTGGACACTCCCCGCCATACTATATCAGGAACTGGGTTTTATTCATTGAGTATTGTTCCTATACTGCTTAGTACAAAGCCTGATAAGTCATAAATAGAGGATGAAAAAATTATTAATCACAATTTATTCATACCAAGCTTTCTAAAAGTGACAAACTGTAAGAACATTCCTGGGATAACCTAAGGTTTTTGCTCAAGTAAAAAGCCAAAAAATTTCTATGTATTATTTATATCACCAAAAATCATTCTGATTTCCCCAATACAATTAAATCATGGGACTAACATAGTAGTAACAATATTTCTTTCACACAAACAACTTTCAATTATACAGGACAGTGACATCTAATGACTGCTACCAACACAAAATCACTGGGCAACCAGCTTCCATTTTATGCAGCAAGGTTAGCAATTATTCTGTAACACTTAATTTCCTGTTACTAATGCTTTCCCAGAAGCACTTAAGCATGATGGCCTTATGAATATAGTTATTAGTGGAACTGCACTCAGTGTTTGGATTCTTCTGGAAATCTGATAAGGATAATATTCCTCCAAAGGTTACTGTCCAGATTACAAGTCATTTTATCAGCAGGCCTGAGTTCCAGCCAGCTGTCATTAAGAGTGTCTCGTTAGCCAGTGAAGGACTTTGTAGTTGGGTCAGGGCGTTGAAGTCTGGGGCAAGGTTGCTAAGGTAACGAATCTGTCCAAAGACTTCTCTCAGCATCAACCTTTCATCTTGTTAAATTTATATAAGCAAAGCCCCTGTGAGGAGAATGCTAATAGACCAAATGACAGAAACAATCACATGAAAATATTTTTAAGCTTGATAGGTATGTGTTTAAGTTCCTTGATAAACATACAACAATATTTTTGCGTTCAGATGTGTTCTTGCAAATGAGCTACATTACCTTGGGTCCACATATTGTTTCCATTAGCAAATGAAATATGTGGCTGTACCAATGGAATTTAATTCAGTGACACACATTGATTGAGTGCCTGCTTGATCCCTGAATTTATTTGTCAGTGTAACCTTTGAGTCTGAGAAGAGTTAAATTCTTAAAAAATTGAAGTTTAACATGTCTTCCCCAAAGTTTAGATGCAGTGCAACAAAGAAACTTCAATCGTTGCCTTTAGGAATGATGGCTCAGTAGACTGAGACTTTATATTAAAAATATGTAAGCAGGCCTCCCCTGGTGGTGCAGCGGTTGAGCGCTGGGCTGTGAAGCTGCCCGCAGCCTCTGCAGCGCCGGTTCGATCCCCGGCCGCCAGGCGAGGGTCCCACATGGCAGGACAGACCTCTCCTGCCACGCCCACTGCTCCCCTCAGCAGTGTACTTTGGTCCTTCTGCCTGCTCTGCTCCCCGCTCTGGCTCTGGTGAATTCTCTCACCCTCCCGTGCTTCTGACTGTACCCAGTGCTTGTATAAATAAATAAATCTTTTAAAAAAATATGTAAGCTATCAAACACTGAGGGTGTTGCATCAGGAGGATACAAGAGCCAACTGAAAGGGTCCCTCCTGCCTAAGATGGGACAATTTGAACATCAAAAATAGAAACAGATTGAAATAATAATAATAGTAATGGTTTGATATACATGAAATACATAGCAACCTATGAGTTCATAATTGCATAAAAAATATTACTGGTGACTACTAAGGTTTGCTAAGGGCACCAACTCATTACTAAAAATTAACAATAGGAAAGAATGAAGCAAACATCTTGCCTTTCCTTCATGGATTGTTATTCTATAGAACCAAATAGAAGGTGAAAATAAATTTTTAAAAAACAATTCCAGATAATAATTGCAGAAGAAATAATAGGATTAAAAAGCATCATTTTGCAATGTTAATGAAATGACATATTGAGACAATATATTTCAATGAATGCCAAAACTATTAGATGAAATATTGGTAGTAAACCTAATAATGGCGGGTGTTTGTTGACAACTCCTGAACTCACTAAGCAATCAGGACATCGTGAAAGATGTGACAATCAGATAGGAGATGCCTCATAAACTCATGCAGCAGGAAGTACAAACATCACCTCTGAAATGGTCTTACCTAAGAATATTGAAGCAAAATATAATCAATCCTTTAGTTCCAAACAGGAAGAGAGGAAATGGTTTAATAAAAACAAAAATACAATCAAAAAATTGGAACATTTTAAAATACAAATGGCTTAGCTTCTCTAACAAGCCAATAAGAAAATCAGAGATGGGAACTACTTAAGAATCAAAGAGGCTTAAGAGACATAACACAAAGGGTGAACCTCTTTCAAGTGCTGAGTTCAACAAATCAAATATCAAACATCTCTGACAAAACTAGAAGAAATTTGAAATAACTGAGAAATAATTGATATAAAATTATTGTTATTTGTGTTGGGTATGATAATATTTGCTGGTTATGTTTTGAAAAGTTCCTTAGCAGTTAGAAATGCATACCAAAGTATTTACAAGTGAAATAAATGGTGTCAGAGATTTCCTTTAAAATCCTAGGAGAGAAAATGAAACAGTTGGAAAACAGGATAGTGAAATGCTTGTGATTGTTGAAAATCTGAAAACCAAACATCTTGGGGAACTAAGTGCCTGGATTAGTGTTGGGGCTGATTGAGTGGTAGTTTTTAAACCTTCAATATTAAGAGAACCAGTAGTGCCCATCTTTGCCTGATATAAAATATTTATGCTTCTGCCAAAAGTTTATGTTCAAAGAAGCAACAAAACTGCCAAGATTGAAAGTTCCCATTTATTTTGGCCTTTATTTTGAATGAAGAAAACATGTCTATTCCTAAGGAGAGTCTGAACTCTGAAAACGTGTCCTTATCTGAAAATATGAACAAAGGAAGAACTTGATATATTGAAAACACTGTCTCAGATAAGGTTAATGACTTGGTGACTCAGAAGAGCGTGCCATCTAGCTGTCAGCAGTTACCTCGGAAGACCCTAAGCTTTCTGCTGGGTTGGGCTGCTACCAAGCAACCAAGCCTCTCTCCTCACCATGCCAGACACTCAGGGTGCTGTCAACAACACAAAAAACTAAAGGATTAAAGAAAAGAACCACACAGCAGTCTTTTCCTATGGAGACAAACTGGTATTACAAAATAAATGCAAAATAAATTTAAGAACAAAAGCATTTGCAAAGAATTGAGGAGTTATTTATAATGGAACAGTGATAATATTGAAAAGAGTTCTTACAAATCAATAAAGAGATGACCACTCCCAATGGGAGAAGGACCCAAAATCAATCGAAAGAAATATAAATGGCCTATAAATATTTTAAAATCATTGTTAAACATTTAAAAGTCAACCACAATAATAATCAATGATGGCAAATTAGGACAAGGAAATACCATTTTTTGTCTATCAAAGTGACAAATGTTTTCAATGAGAAACAGTATCGACATTTTTAATTTTAGGAAGCAGTAATAAAAATGGGTGCAACATTTCTGAAGGTCAACTTGACGATATGTATCAATATCATTAACTTTGAATCAATTATTCTATTTCATGGAATTAATCCAAAAAATAATTATGTCTATGAATAAAGATTTAGGGAGACAAGAAGCCAATCCAGAGATGTTTATAACAGTAAAATCTTAAATAATCTAGATCTCCACTAACAGGAACGGGTCAAGTAAATTGCAACACACATATGAAATAGAACACTATGTTGTCATAAAAGCCAGCCAGACAAATATGCAATGGTACAGAAATTTGTTCATATTATACTGTTAAGTGTAAAAATAGTGCTATTGAGGTAGTGCTCTTCGTTCACACATAAATACTGCAATATATTTAATCAACAAATTCTACTTAAAATGGCAATCAATAAATATACTCCTTAAATAATGGGATTGTAACTATTTTTTATTGTCTTCCATTTTGTTAGTCAACATTCTCTAAAGTTTTTATACTGAACATGTAAGAGGAGCTATTTTTAAAAAGTGAAAAGAAAGAACTTTCTAAGCACTAACTTTTGCTACTCCAACTGTGCTCAATTGTTCTTTCACTCAATCTAGGTTTATTGTACCCTATTTCCTCACTGATGGAACATAGGGGGAAGCCACAGCCCTACCATTTCTACCTGCTGGCCCCACCGAGAGCCCTAGGGAGGAGACTTATTGGTAGCTGGCCACTAAGTGTAGAAAGTCTTTATCACTCAAGTTGCTATATTTAGCATTTCATTTTACCTCATAACTGTTCCAGCAGTACCAACCCTCTTGCTTTACTCCCTGGCTAAAACTAAAACTCAGCCATCATGAAGCCCCTGCTCTCTTCCCTGTCAGTGGTCCCCTATCAGAAATATCCTACTGTCAAAAGGTTTGCTCATCTGCAGTTTTCCTGCCCACCTGTGACTATGCAAGTGTTCTTTTCACAAACCTGTTCCTTTCAGAGACAGCTCTTTCTGACCACTAGTGTCTGTGCAAGCAACCTTTCCTTTCCTTTCCTTTCCCTTTTATTATATAATAAACCTGCCCTTTTGGATATAAAAAAAAAAGTTTCACTCATCTAACCTGACCTCAATTCCAATAAATCCACTGGTTACAATTCCTCCAAAACCTTAGGCTCCCACTTCCAGGGCAAATATGTTCTACTACTTAGCTATATCCATTTGGAACTCTAAAGTTATAACATCTGTTCCCCCCTCTAGTAAATGTGTTTTAAATATTGGAACTAAATAAACAGTTTTAAAACACAGAAAACAACTCCCCCTCATTGAAGGTTATTCTATCTCCAAATTAAGATAGAATTTGAGTTGAGACCTCTGTCTTACAGTAAAAAAACAAAATTGTTAAGGTCATAGAAATCAGTTAACTGAACATTGTGCAAAAGAGATTAAGAGACGTTAATCATTGCCTTCTGGGATCTTATCATTTCAGACATGTCACTCACACTTGTGTAGTATGAATATACAACTTCCAAATTCATTCAGCAAGCCTAGTAGTGATTTGTTGAGTGCCTACTACGGCCATGAGCATACCATCTGTCCAAATCCTGGGGGTACAAATATGTACAGACATGGACACTACTTGAGGAGCTTATGGATTACTCAGAGGTATAAACACGTAAACAAGCAACACAGTCCAATGGATTAGTGCAGTAAAGGAAGTATATACACGTCACTCACAGGGGTAACTACAGAAGAACGACCTTGAGCTACAGCCTGGTCATTGGAGAGAGGAGGGCATTTACAATACAGTTCAGATTCTAGACAGGAACAGTCTGACAAAGATGCCGAGAGGTTCCTCCTTATAGACATGCCCGAAGAGCTACACACCCTGAAGAGCTACCACAGACACAAAGCATAATTCAGCCTCATGGATAACAACCCTGGCAGCTCCCCAAGACTGAGCATCCAAAAGAATATAGACAAAGACGAGACCAAGATGGAGTAAGGAGCTTCCTGGCAGCACAGGCTTCATGGGATACTAGGAGATAGTCTGCATCAGGCCAGCATTCACAGTCGCTTAGCCACACAAACCACACAAGGTGAAGGTGACCACTGACCCCTTCGTGAGGAGGACAGAAGCAGTCATCAGAATGACCTCTGCACCAGAGTCAGAGACCTTCTGAGTAAGAACCTGCCTCTGCTGGGGCACTTTGGCCGAGTGAATTCATCTCCCAACTTTCATCTATAAAAATGGGAATAATAATTTTGATTTCCTCACAGGATGATGTGAATTAAGTGAGGTAACAGGATCAAGTGCTTGCCAGAAGACCCAGAACACAGTGAGTGCTTAATATTTTTATTGTCAAAAGGTATCATTCTGATAAATTAGTAAATGCTATCAAAACACATTTTAGGCTGTGCAATCAAGCCCATTACTGAGTGTACATTAGTCATCTGCAGTAAGCACTTTTGTCTTTTTCTTCAAGTTCCCAATCCAAGAATCTTTCAGGAATCAATAGAGGAATTTTAGTGAATGGAGCTTATCTAAATGGTACAATCATCACTCAGGGATCCATAACCCAAGGCCTTGTAGAATACTGTCTCAACAAGGCTTAGTTTTGTGTGGTATTCCAAATTATAAATAAGTTCTGTCCCTATAGTCAGATGTCAAGCCATGAAGTTGTACACCTGAAACTCACTTACAGACTATTATAAGCTAGCGTTAGCTCCATTAATCTAATACTGGACAAAGCCTGCAAATGGCTGGGGGGGAACAAGGTTGGAACAAAGCATCTTCCCTGCTACTGCGCCCACTGAAGAGCATCTTGCTCTTCAAACACAGTGACAATGGCAAGAAGGAAATGGCTGTATTTATGGGTAGGATCGCACCTACGGTTTCTTGGGCCGCAAGACTTTGTCTTACCTTACAGTACGTCTTTATTATAGTTTCCTTATCTGAACACACAGAATTTTTGAAAGAAAAATGAAGGTAACAGGTTGATGAGCATTGCCTTGATCAGTCAGCATCTAATCCCTGCTGGGTCTCTTCAATCTAAGCCGTGTATTGACTAATAAGCACCCGCTCCTGTCACAGGCAATGGCTTGTGTGCACCACAGAGTTATTTGCAAGTTAATATATATTAAAATCACATATGCCCACACACATTACTTCTGTGTGTCAGGGGACCTCAAGAGATAATACATCCATCTTCATTTGTGACAGTGTATGCACCCATGGTTCATAAATGGTGATAAATGAATTGTCATGCCATCCCAATGGTATAATACACTTATCCCCTATTTTGCCGTATTAATACATGTTCATTTCAGCACCAGTCAAATCTTTAAAATGAGTGATCCAACATCTGCCTCCTATTGGTAACCACAGAAGAATGCTAATTTCACCTCTCAACACCCAGAATAATTTGTTTGGTATGTAAATCAACAGCAGAATAAAAGAACCAAAAAATAATAATAACCATCATTTCAACTCATTATGCCCCTCTGATATGCCAAGACAAATGGAGATGGACAATGCTTACTTGGTTAATATCACAGTAACCCTGAAGACATAGCCCTCGACATCTGACCCCCCAACCCCCGGATCAGCACAGTAAGGAGAGAGGATAAAGCTGGGAGAATTATTCAGGTTGATGAATGTGCCTGTGAACTGTTTTTAAGCCAGTCTAATTGATGTGTTTATCACTGTAGCATCTGCCTTGTATTAAGTGATTATTCATTAATAATTGCCATCCCTGCCTTGCTTTATACAGCCAACTCTCAATTTTTCAGAAGCTAATGGTACTTTGTAACTTAACCCTGCCTGTAGCTTTTTAACCATTTTCCAACCACCTCACAGCCCTTCTGCACCTGCACTCAGTGATGACTGGAGGATGGAGATGTAACCTGGGTTCACCATCCTCAAGGTGAAAGGGAGGTCGGAGGTCCTGTACTCCGTGATGCCCTACCCTTGCTCAGCCTCCCTCCTTCATGCCTTTTTTCTATCCCTCAACACTTTTCCCTTTGTTTGGCTATAAAATAATATTTAAGACTAAAGAAATAAAACAGATAGCAAAGAAGAGGAGTTAGTTGCACTAAGAGTGAATCTTGTTAATTAGTTCTAGGAGAGACGACTCAGCACTAATTGGTCGCTGCCACATTTTTCTGATCACACGCCCTATGGGTAAAAAACTTATAGCACACCACGTATAAATAAATTCTACACACACAGCATATGGTGTGCATTTCAACAGATACCCAAAGGAGGTAAAGATAGGAATAGGGAGTCTACTCTCTTCTCTTCACCCAGCTTGGAGATCTCATACCCCCATGAGTTACTCTCTTTAAATATTTCCAGACCCTCAGGTTTGAAAAGCCACTTTGGGTGCTGTCTTGTAAATAGAGCCTTGGACACACACACTCCTCTTGATCAGAGCCCTGGAGAGCCCAATAAATTGTGTTTAACCCCTTGTTTGCCTGACGCTTGCATTCCAAGGTAACGTTCTTTTTTTCATAAGTATGGGAGTAGCGCTTACTTAGAAAACAAGAGTCAAGCCTTCTGAAACCTCATATGCATTAAAAATAATGTTTTCTCCATCGTCTCCCTGTTTGGGACTAACAGGTGGCCTTGGGACACAGTCAGTCAAAAGCAAACAAAGAACAGGTGAAGTTTCTCCAAGGGGTAGTCTCTGGGGCCGCTGTCTGCCCAACTCTCAGAGAAAAGAACGCTGGAGGAAAACATCGAACTGACAAAGTCAGTGATTTATAATCTCTCATTCCCATAAAATGACTCTCGTTATTCTTGGGAGTTTAGACTCTGAAGCAAGCTGTAATGGGCCACTGGGCTAAAAATGAAGTGCAGATTTATTTCTATAATCACCACCAGCCAAACCCTTCCCTTGAAAATAACTAACTTGGCTCTTAAAGTGCTAGGATACCTTTAGAATGCTCGAGATTTATCTTTGGGATTGAGAGCTGGGGTTGCTCTGGGAAATTCTATTTGAGTTGTAGATGCCCCATCAGTGTGCTGGGAAGTACTGGAAAGAAAACAGAAAAGTGAGTTCTGCTTCCCTTTCACACCCAGTTCTGAGAAAATTCTTGTGCCTAAGAGATGGTAAGTAAACAACAATTTACGATTACATCAAACACTGAGCTGGGTCTCCCTCATACAGCTGCTGTCCAGGAGACCAAGCAAATTCAGTCTCAATGTAAATTTAAATTTTGAAATTAAATCGGTCTCTCAGTAGCCCCCCCACACTCACGGCACTTGAATAAGCACAATACTTCCCTTGCTGGTCAAAGAATGGTTGCAAATACTCCTTGTATCGTCATGAATCTCAAAATTTAAGGGGCAGATACATGCAAAAAAGTGAAACAAGTAAGAACCAAGGACTTCTTAGCATAGTTCTAGCTTGAAGCACATTATATAACACCACCCTTGCTCCTGCACACAGGCCATCAACGAGCCACTGCTGTTCTCACTAATCTGTCTTGGCAGATGTCTTCACTCCCAGCAAATTATTTATTGCTACATGCACACAAATGTCCTTTTCCTCACTTCCTTCTGTTTCATCTTTAATGAATCGCCCCAAATCTCAACTTTGTAAAACAGCCAAGTATACTTCGGCCGTTGCTGGAACTGAAAACTACACATCACCACTTGTGGAATTACCAGGAAGTGCAGAACATAATGCAAAAAAAAACAACAATTTTGGAACTGGAACAATTCTGGGGGAGCATTTGCACCCCTCTTTATAGAAAAAGACATTGAAGTTCAGTGGAAATAAATGAGTTGCCAAGAGTCACCCAAGAAGCCAGTGGAAGAGTTGGGGTATGAAGTCTGGTTCTAGATCTGCCACAATGCCTCCTTAAAGTACTTTAAAGGATTAAAGACCCTGAGGAATGACAGAAGAAGAAAGGGTTTTCTTTGCTTTGAATGGGTCAAAAGTCTGAGCAGGTCTTTCCAACATCCTGAGCTTTAGCCCATAACGAACAGACTGCCGATATTTGCTGGAAAATAACCTCTTCTCTCACTGGCCAATTAATTTTTTTAATGATTTATGATGATTCTGAAAAAAAATGCTTTTCTTGCAAGAGGAATTAATATGCTGAACCTAAAATATTTGCACTAATTACTAAAGGTCAAAGTGGGATTGTGCAGAGACATTAATCAGAGGGCGCAAGGGGGTGGGAATATGTTGGGCCAATAATGTGAAGTTTCTAATCAAAATATTGAGGAAGGTGCACTTTGTTGCTAATGGGACTGCAAACTGTCACAAGGACACTCTCCCTTAAATCTAGACATGGGGATCAATGATGACTAGCAAATAATAACCTTGATGTCAAAATTCCTGAAAGACCTTAAGACAAACAACAAAGTCATTAGCATGGGAGATAAGGCTCTTCCTTATCTGATCCAATCCTCCACTTCTCTTCCCAACCGTTGTTTTGTTTCTATCATTCCACATAAGCCTTTTTTCAGTCCCTTGGCCTTGCCAGGCTTCTAGAATTGCTGAATTGCTATTTCTCCTGCCTCAAACACACCCCTAACTATTCTCCTCGCTCCCCTTCATCTGGATAGAGCCTACTTATCCTTTAAGTCTAAATAGATGTTCATGCTCTAGAGAAATTGCATCACTCATGCACCCCAATTCTTTACTCTTAGATGTATCTATATATTTCATCTTGACTTTTCAGTTTCTCCCACAAATAATAGAAGAATATCTTCCCATTACTTAAATTGGGCCAGCCATGTGACTCTTCCTGGTCCAACAGACTGAGACAAAGGTACCAAAGGTACCAGTTCTCATCATCAGCCTTAAGAGGTCTTGTGTATTTATAGCCACTTGACTCCTTTGCCTCTACCATAGCAGAAGAACATACCAGCTAGCCAGCTGATCCCAGGAGGATGAAAAACATTTAGAACAGAGAAGGCAAGCTTCATCAACCAAGTCCAGACCAGATCGGCTGTTCTCTGGGTGACCCAGGGACACGTGAGCCAATACAGAAAGGATCCACAGATCTGTGGATGTAATGTAGGCTTAGCTAACATCTGCCAATCTGCAGATACCTGAGAAATGACAAACAATCGCAGTTTTAGTCGCGGACTTTGGCATGCAATATTCAGCAATTATTCAGCAATAGCACTTTCCCCACTACAGCAATTAGCAGACCTTATGACAACATTTGCATTAAAGTCTTCGCTCTTGAGGATTGTATATTCTAGTACAACTAAAACTATGCCTGACTTGGTCAACATATTATTTCACATTTTAGTACAATCTATTGATACACAATAGATACCTATTAAAGAAGTGGTTGTTGAATAAAATCCTTATCATTGCAAAATATTTTACACTGACATTCCTCAAAGAATCTTTCCAGCCCTGAGATCAAGCCGCCAGCCTAGACTTTTCCAAATCCTCTCACAGTAGGTATAGCACGTTAACCTGACAACAATCTTGCAAAGTAGATTATGCTTATTTGATCACATGCCTGACAGAATGACTGTGAATCCAAAGCCCTATTTTTCTCATCTATTATTGTTTATCATATTATGGCTTTATAGTTAGTTCTAAACAGATGGATGAACATTTACAAATAAAGCACATTCTTACATTTGGCATCACATTCTTTGTTCCTCCAAATCCCTCCAAACTGTATAAATTAGATTCAAAGTTAGACTTTGAATACCTGCAAACCTGTTAGGAATTAAAATCCTGTTCTGTAAATGGTTATTGAGTACCTGAATACAGTTGTGAAAATTGGAAAATTGCACTTAAATTGCCATCAAAGAGCCCATTTCATGCACCTGTTTCCACATGGAGCTTTGGAAAAGGAGGAGAAGCATAGAATTTAGCAAATCTTTGTTAATCCCGTGTGCCTTTATACCACATTCCAACTTTTCACTTGCACCGAATGTTCATAATTGTGACAGCTTCGCATTGTCGAGGGCTCAGCTACCGTGAACCAAGAGGAAATGGAGATTTGACTCATTTAGCCCATTGTTTTCCCTTTAAAAAATTATTATGATCACAACACAAATGTACTTAATGCCACTAAATGGTGAATTCAGCCCATCTTTTTTGCTGTATGATTTCAAAGTTCTTCGCCTCTACGCTCTGTAAGATAAGATAAGATAAACTGATCATGTTTGAGGGGAACATGAATGGTCTCCATGGAAAGCTACACTTTCTTCTCATCCATAGTCTCTACCCTATGGTCTGCCTCCCATAGCGGAGAGGAGAAAAAGAAATAAACCCTTTGTACTGGAACATTCCAGTCAACCATGAAATCAAAAACTCTCTTGGTACAACCACCAGCACCAGATATGAGCTAAAAAGAAAAATCATTAACAGATCATCCCATGTTCCAGGTCCCTTAATAAAAGATCAACATATCCTTAATATATGTTAAAAGGGGAAGTCCCATTTTCTGAAAATTATTATTGCTATACCTAGAATCTTACCCCAAAAAGTTACCTGAAAAATGTAATAGCTCCTTAGAACATACGTAGGAGACTAAAGGGGAGAGAATTCTACCTCATGGGGAATTATCAGCTCCTCTTGAATCCTCTGAGCCAATTCTTTTAGTAAATGGCCAAGGAAATTAAACAGGCATCAGACTTTTCCCACATGCTCGGTGCTCACCAAGCAGGAGTGCCCAGGGCTTGCTCTGCCCCAGATACACCAGCAGGGCTTGCAAAAGCGATCTTGATTCTATTGTCCTCAGCCTAGCAGCTACTTTTTAAAGAACCCCCCTCAGTTGGCAGGTGGCCTCTGGACAGTACTTTAGAGATGTCTCCATCCCTCTCATGGAGCCAAAACTAACTGGATACAAAAGGGACCTTCTCCTTCTGCAAGCCCCGTGAGTCTTATGCAACACAATAGAAATAGTAATGGCACCTGTGTAATAGTGTGCAAGGATTAGACTTGATAATGCACAGAAGGCTCAGAATTTGCCTGACCTACCTATGGTTCTTAACAAATGTTAGCTATTGCTGTTGTTGTTGTTGTTACTATGATGATGATGGTGCAACTAAAATTCAGATCATTTTTCCCCCACATTTGCCTGTTGAATTCCCGATTTTTCAAGAATTCTGCTCAAATAATGCTTCTTCTCCGGGGTGTACTTGCCTTCAAAGAACTAGCTCTTCTCACCTCTGAAGTCCCCTGAGCACCCCCACCTTCCTCTGTCCCATGCTTTTTACGTAAGCTGTCACACGCTTTGCAGACCCACTGGGTTGGGACTGGCTTCAAAACTTTGGGTTTTTTTCCTGCATCTCATTTCTTACAAAACAACAAATCTTATCCTTGCACAGGAAAGACAGGAACAAAAAATATTTCCATTCGAAACTAGATCTACCTTTGAGCAAGAAAATCAGAATGTGCTTGGCAAAAAGGAGACACAAAGATCATCCACGTTGACCAAAAACTGTAACACGAGTGACAAAAACTATACAAACTGCTTGGGTATCTTGCAAACACATGTCAATATAATGATAAAAAATATATAGAGAAAAAAATTATTCCTCTTAATAAATACAAGTATCCCTGCTTTAGGAAAGCTCACATTACACCATTCCACCTTTACCAAAGGCCTACACAAGTCCCTGCTTTGCTAACCGAAGGAAATCCAAAGAGGATTTTCACTTTTACAATTTTCACTTTTACAACAAAAGACAGAAAGCAAAATTAGCACAGACATGCATTTTGCACCAGCCCTTCTAGAGGCAACCTGCACGCCACCCAGCTCTCTCACTAGAAATACTTTCTACAGGCTGTGTATCTATTATAGAATTCTTTTTCTACTATATGCTGTGCTGTTTAGATTGTTGTATGATTTGGTAGTTTCATTTTTGGGTCTGGGAACTTTCAAACTGTTTGCATATAAGCTAATGGTAATTGATTCTTTGCTTAACACTATTTCTGCTTAGGAAAGATTTCTAGGAACATAGTGTTTTCAGATAGCAGGGAAACCTGTACTTGCAGTCAGTCATCTGTTGCCCAGGAGAGGACTCATAGGTACTCAGGAAATGTTTGGGGAACAGCAAAGGAAGAGAAAGGGACACCTAGATTGGAAAGAATGGATGTGATGGTGGCTCTGGCATGCCAAAGGAAGTGGACAAATTGAAAAGTCCAAGCAGAGAAGCCGGTCTGTGTCCAGAACCTATAAAGGGCATAGACAATAAAGGGTCTCAGCATTCATTTGGTAGGGCACAGTGGCTAAGGTTGCTGGCTCCATACTAGTAGTTTGTGTGACCTTAGGCAAATTAGATTTTGTAAATTTCGGTTTTCCCATCTATAATATGGCAATGATACCCACACCAGGAAAATACATAAAAAGAGTTAGCACCCTGTTGCCTGGCACCTCTTAAGTTCTCCACTAAAAGGATCATTTTCCTTAAGGCAGGTATCACCATATCAAGAACTCAAAGTGGGGAAGCAGCAAAGCCTGGGGTCTAGATTGTCTCATGGAGTCAGGCCAAAGAAAAGGGTCTTCGGTCTATTTGAAGAGGTTTCCTGGCCTCTACTATGTTTAGCATGTATGTTTAGGAACCCAGGAGGCTGCCACATCCTGCAGTGAGGCAAGACTTTTTGGGGTCCTGATATCCTACCCAACATCCCACCACTCACTGTGTTTCTCTCTCTTATATTCAACTTAAAAGTATCTATGTGGTCTCCTAAATAAGAGACCAGGAAAAAGAATAACTATAATAAAGAAAAAAATCAAAATCAGCAAGCAACAATAAACCAGAGACACACTATGAGGGCGGGAGGAGAGGAGGGACTGGGGTCAAAATAAGGGGGTGCAATTGTATGGTGAATATAACCAAGATGAAAATGCATACATTGTGCAAAAATGAAAAATGATGTAAGAAATATATTAAAAATTAAAATTAAAAATTAAAAATATAAAAAAAAAGTATCTATGTGGGTGTCAGCACCATGCGTCATCTCCCGGGTGCCCCTGCTACCTGGCATGTTTAAGGAACCCCAAACCATCCACGTAGCTGATGCCAACAGCTGATTGCTGAAAGTCTCAATTCCAAACCTTGGGGTCTACAGCCCTCGATGTATTTCTTATGTCCACACTCATTTCTGTTGTCTTTTGACTTAAAATTTTTGGAATTATTTCACCATGACTACAAAGTAAACTGCTTTAAGTCCTCAACCTTAAAACTGCAGAAAATTTCTGAGGTCACAAATTAAAAAGAAAGGTCAAACTACTTTCTGTCCTCTCCCCTTCTCCAGCCCCTGGCCCTTCAACAGAAGTTTCTAGAAATTCTCATTGGTAATAAACAGACTATTTAAAAAGGACTATTTTTTAATAAAGTTTCCCCAAAGAGGTGGAAACCAAACAGACTGTTTCATAATCATATATGCATACACACCAAGGAAACTTGAGTTCCTCCTCGTGAAGTCGATCTCTGTGTGTTTGCGAAAACTCAATTTGCAGCCTGGGAAAGTGATATTTATTTGAAGGAGCTTATTGCCAAAAGTGAATCATAAATCTGCTGGCTGTTGAGACTTCAAGGCAGGAAGAACAGAGCAATTATTAGTCTGAATGTTCCACAGACAATATGAAATCTTTGTCTTCCAAAGCATTTGTTTAAGTAAGAAAAAGTTTGCCCAGCCTGGAGAACGTTCTATTGTGGGAAATGAAACTTCTGAAACCTCCAAAGCTTATTTATATATTTTCTAGGCTTCTCTCTGCCAACTCTCTCCTCTCCCAGAGCGTCCGTTAATGCTAAGAAAAGCCTCTGAAAAGCACACATTATAAGCAGAGAAAAATCTTAATGAATGTAATATATTTGGCAAATCTGTTTTATCTACCAAGGAGATTTCCTTCCTCTCTTCATCACTCATCTCCTTCCTTTGTTTTGTTTTGTTTTAATGTTTTTCTCTCCTTGATTTATCCTAGGGAGTTCATTTTTCTCTCCTTTCAAAATAAAAAATAAAAATAGAAACCCAATCTCTTGATTTTCATTCACTTGCTGTCATTTTCTATTTCTTCCTACTTACTTGATTTTCTTCCTTTTGGGCAACTCTAGGAAAAGGGGGTGGGGGGTGCTTAATAAGCCTTTGTTAACGTCCTTTCTCCAGCTCAACCAGCGAAGAAGCATTGATTGCGAAACCCAGCTCCCGACGCTGCCCGTGTGGGCTGTACACTTTATAGATGGGCCTTGGCCAACGTGCGTGCCAAGCTTGCCTCCCCCTGCCGCCCAGCACGCTCCTTCCCTCAGCTGGTGTGTGCTCAGGAATGGCTAAGCCATCTTAATATAGACCTGAGCAGCCCAACATCAGCTGTCAGCTGTAGACTGAGGTTTTTTTAATCCTACAAGGCATTCCAAATCCGAAAGATTTAGGAGTTATCTGGACAATTTCCTCCTAACACTAGTGAGGTTAAGTGCAAGTTGAATACATCAGGATATCTTTGTACATAATTGGATTCTCCTTGCTGCTGAAGCTGTGCTACCTGAGCGCACACCTGTGACCTGAGAGTCTCTTAGCACATTGCTAATCAGAGCAGGATGCCTGGCCCAGCAGCACTGGCATCATCCGGGAGTTTGTTAGAAATGCAGTCTTTTGATCCCTGATCAACTGAATCAGAAACTTCATTTTAACAAGATCTCCAGATGGCCACATGCACCTCCTGGTTTGAGACACTCTGTTAACACCAAGTGCACATGAGGCACCTGGGGTTGGGGCTGAAGAAGTGAGGGCTGCACCTGCTAAGCCTGCTGCTCTGCTGTGCCACAGGGTGCTGGTGCCTCTGGGGCATTGGCGGCCGCCCACCCTTTCCCCATCTCTCATTGTCTTCATCTCTGCAGCTATTGGCCACACCGACAGCCGGGGTCCTGGGGCTGGTAACCACAGGTGATGCTTGTGCTGGGGCTGGAGTGCCCCAGCCCCGCGCTCACCACCCCCCCAACCCCGACCGCCCGCTGGGTCTGTGTGTACCTGTGTGAGCTGTTATCTCAGAGACTGATGAGTTGACATTTACACTACCTTTCCCAGAGAGGAGCACGAGACATTTCAGGAAAGCCGCACCTAATCCTCCTCAATCCTCTGTAGAAATGGCGAGGGGGCTGCATTTTAAAATAATCCCATTTGATTCATCTCACCTACGGTTTCTCTCCCCTTCTTGAGTTGAAGGAAAACAAATAACTAAAGACCCACTATTCCTGGGGAAGTGTGTGTGTGTGTGTGTGTGTGTGTGTGTGTGTATGTGCGCGCGCGCACGCGCACGCGTGCCTACAGACACAATTCTTGAGCTTACACAAGGTTTCCAGGTTGAAGCAACTTCAGATTCTTCATAGGATTTCTTTGGACTCTGACGATAAACGTTTGTGTGGCTATTCCATTACCCATCCCAAAAACCCTGGCTGTTTTCCAGAGATGTGTAACCTCAAGCAGCCATATTCGCTTTGTTGCAAAGGCTTGGAGACCACATGGAATGATTGGTTCCCTTGAGCTTTGTCTCAGCCTCACACTGAAGACACAAACCCAGACCACATCACCAGCCTTTAGCAAATACCATGCATGACAAGGCAGTTGGAACACTTCTCCAAAGGCAGATCCGTGCATTTTTGTTCCTCTTTTTCTGAGTTTCTCACACTCCCATCCAGTACCCAGTATTAGGCCATTTGCTTGGAATCACGGTTTCTTCCTTTCTTTTCTTTTAGGCAGACAGGAACATGGCAAGCAGCCCCTGACTCATGCAAACAGAGTGAATTTTTCCCAGACATCAAGGGTTTGTTTGTGGTTTTGTTCCTCTGAATAATCTGACACAGTCCCAGAGGCCACAGCTCATCTTCTTGACACTCGAAACCTAGCTCTGTGAGGACAGCGGGTCCTGGAAGCTTCCAAAGGGATCATATCTCCTGTTGAGACATTGTTGGACATCGCCCTTCCTCCCAGAGGCACTTGTAAAAGATGTCAGAGTGTGTGCTTCTGACATGTGGTGGCAGGCCTCTCGTTTCCAAAATGCCTCCAAGAACACAAAGAAAGAGATAGATTCCCCTCCTACCTTAACAGGACCCCAGACACAATTTACCATTAGTCTCCTAGACGTGCAGGAATGTAGTAGAAGCAGGCAGCCAAAGAACAGAACTGACCTCTCACAGAGGTCGCCATCATTTGCTGTCTATTGAATAAAGCATCACTGCTCTGAATGTCTCTGGGTCAGCCTCTGTAGGAACATAGAAGGGGCCCCCTAAACTCACCACTGAGCTGTATAACATTTGGAAACTGTAGGAATCCTGCTGCTCTCAGGACGCCCCTACCCTGTCACCAGCTTGATATAAGAATCTTCTCTCCTAGCCTTGAAATGACACATTGTCCCTTGGAAATGAACATTTTTATGTAAGATTCTATTTAGTTTTAACCCAGTGAATTCAGGAAACAGAGATCGCAGAGCTGCATCCCAAACAACTGTTTTACAGTTGAACTCCAGCAGGGAGAGAGACATAACTCAGACGCTGGCCCGTGATCAAAGGTTTGAAGGGTGGAGGGAAACTTTAATTTGAATATTTTAGGGTTTTTAGAAGGATTGTGTTGGTAACAGAGAGTGACTTGCTTCATGAAGATTAACTCAAATGGAAAATAAGATCAGTCCAAGTGACCCCCCCATGCATATTTCTGGAACAGTCTAAAAGTGGAATGTCCTTCTTGCACAGTGTACTAACACCATTCCTTAAATCTTTTAGACCTAATTCTGCCCATATTTATAAATTATCAGACTGGGTACCAGTTTTAGATGATTGCTGTTTCATTCCATGCAACAAATGTTCACTGTCCCCACTAAATGTTTGGGGACACTCTAGAGGATACCAACATGTGTAACTCAGTTTACTGCATGGATAGTCAGCCTGGCCTTTTCCCACCTAGAAGTCAGTCTCATTGAATGAATCAGTTGCATTCAAGAAAAAACAGCCAAAAATAACCAAGGAGCAATTTATATGCCTATGGAAATCTGTTAGAGATTATCCAAAGAGACCCCATTCATAACATACAGCAAAAAACTCATAGAAACCAGCTTTTCTTATTGCATTTTACCTACATATACATCTTAATTTTGTGTGTGTGTGTGTGTACATTTGTATGTACTGTATTGCACCTGTACTCAAGCAATCGTCTCCCGCTTCAACTTCCCCAGGTCTCTCAAATTCATCCCATACCAGGTTTTTTCTGTCTCCCTTCCCAGAGTCAGCATCTACCACTGTTCTCTTGTCCTCTCATATTTCCAGTGTAAACCTGGCTGGCCTCTTCCAAGCTCTCTAGGTCTCCCCACTACCCACAATCAGTAAATAACTGACCTGGGACACAATTGTCCCAAGGGATGAGGCAGGAGGTTCAGGCTGCTTCTCAGTCAGCCAATGAGGGCCAAGCCATGGTTATTTAAATGGCAGTCTTTTCCATAAGAAAGAACCGCTTAATAAGCTGAATACTATTTTATGAGCTAAGGGCTACCCAATATGATCTTAACTGATAAAACAGACATGATTCCTGCCCTCAAGAAGCTTACTGTCCACAGGGGAATGTAGTGTCCAATAATTGAATAATTTCTATTGTGATGAGTTCTGCAGCCACCAGCAGAGTCTGGCTCTAATCCAGATGTTCCTTAAGATGTAAATTAAAGCAGTCAAATCTCATTCCATATCCTCTGTTTAGTTAAGAACATTCTTCAAGATATCCACAAATCTCCCAAGAAGAGGAAGTTAGAAGGTGAGGTATATTTTCCTGCCTCTATTGAATTCTCTCTCATTTCCTATCTCTGCTGAATTTTTGTTCTCTGTGCCTTGAGGTCAATTCCTTATCTCCCTGATTCCCTACTCAAGCAACAAGGGAGCAAAGCCTGTGATGTTAGCAAAACTTTGCTCAAGTTTTCTAGGTCACTGCCAAAGAGTTACATTCCTACATGACATAGCAAATAAGTTAAAACTACATAGTAATCATCTCTTTTTAAAAGCCCTTTTGGCCACCATGATACAAGGGATTTCTCATTGTTCTCCCTACCCAGCCATTGACAATTTGCTATTTCATACACACGCACGCAGGCGTGCGTGTGCGCGCACACACACACACACACACACACACACACGACACTCTCCAAGTAATTCCAAATTCTCCTCTCTGTTATGCATTGAAATTTAGCTCCAGACTCACCTTAGGTAACCAAAACCTTCAGGTACTCAAATGAGTAAAAGAGCTAGCTATTTGTTCCAAGGCAACATGAACCACAAATTAAGTCTTTCTCTAATAGGACCTACTCAAATTTATTAAGTGACAAGATAATTATGCCAACACTGAAAGATATGAAAGTTGTCCTTTGCTATGTGATAAGATTAGACAGAATATTCTCCAAGATCCACTAGAGCTATTAGTTCCAAAAGAGCAGGGACAGCACCTTATTTTCTGCTGTCGCCAGTATCGAGCACAATGCCATCTCAACAACTAAATGTCTTTGGAATAACTTGTTAAAATCCCACTTAGTGTTGAGATTTTTTGATTCCTTACTACTCGCATTTGCTGTATCTGTTTCTATTTTTCCTATCATGCTACTCTCATATTTGGAGGAAGTATAGAAGAAGAGTTTTAGTCAAAGGAATATTAAATATGTTTTGTTAACAATGTGTCAGAAAAAAACAATCTCTGAAAATCTGCCTGTAGAATCAAGGTTGGGGGGCAGTAGAGAGAGAAGTGTGGAGGGGGCTCAGTGGACTATGGTGGAGGCATATGGGTGCCTTGGTGGTGGGTGTGATGTAATGACATACATCTGAAGAGGTGTGATCCTACACCTCTGAATCACACACAGTGTTGTAAACCAATGCTGCTTCAATTTTTAAAAATCTGTTTTATTGCTATGCCAGTTATGATTGTGTCAGCTAAAGAAATCTGTTATTTCGCAGAACACAAAGTTCACAGTTGAGGTTGTTCCAGGGCTGAGCAAGTCAGTAACGTGTTAGCTTCAATATATAGCTTCTTTCCATCCTTCTACTCAGCCATCTTCAGTGGGGTCCTTAAGAACATTTCATAGGGTCTCCTTGGTGGTGCAAGGGGTAAGTCTCAGCACTATGAAGCTATCAGCAGCCACTACAGCACAAGTTCGATCCCCATCCAGGGAGCTGAACCACATGGTGCAGCAGACCTCTCCTGTCTTGCCCACTGCTCCCCTCGGCAATGTATTTCAATAGATCCGCCTGTTCTGCTCCCCACTCCATCTCTGGTGAATCCTCTCACCCCCTCACATCTGGCCTGTACCCCGGTTCTTGTATGCATAAATAAATAAAATAAATCTTAAAAAAATGAATATCTCAGAGCTGCAAAATGGCTATAGTTGTACCCAACATCATAATCGCACACCACAAAGCCCTTTTCTGGGTTCTTCAGCAGGAACAAACAGAGCCTGCCTCCATATAGGCTTTACCTCACATTTTCCTGGCCAAAGTCATGTTAGTGTTCACTCCTAAACCAATAAATGACAAAGGAGATGGAAAAACCATGGCTTCCTAAGACGACTAAGGATTCAGTTCCCAGATATGGGACACCAGAGTTCCACAAGAAGCCAGAGTCTCTAATGAGTATGTTCACTCCTTATCAGAATAAAACTGGGATTCTGATAGCAAGGATAAAGGAAGGAGAACCTGCAGGGTAGTCAAGCAACAGTATGTGCCATAATTATGACTGTGAAAATGCCATTCAAATTGTGATAATTATTTTGAATAGAGGGCTAATTCCAAGTGAAAGGAATGTTCTAAAATTGGGTCACCGATTAACCCAAAATTGTCAATATTGAATTCATCTCTCTTTCTACAAACCTTTAATTGTATTCTGCATCCAAAGAAATTGGGGGTATTATAGATTAAAAATTGTCAATGTCTCCTTTACTTCAATTATTTAAGATTAGTTTTTAATTGAAAACTTTCCAGAGGACTCTATTCCCATCCCCTATGCCATGACACTGAAACAAAGAAAAAAACCCATGCAGTGGATTACATCAAACCCCAAGAAATTACTTCAAACACTATGTAGCCTACCTCCTTAGAAATAGTCATTATCTTATGGAAGTTTCTCTCCTGGATACCAAAATAGAATACACAGGAGCTAGTTGTTAACACCAGTGATCACAGCAAACAGTGACTGACACGGAGGTACTCGTACAAAGTGGTGGACCACGTAGAAGAGATCACCGCTGTCTTTGATGAGTCAAAGGCTCTTTTGGATGCAAATGACAAAAATCCAAACTAAATGATCTTAAACAAAACAAGACTCCTATTAACATTCTCTAAGATTCTCTTTAGAAAACTCTTTTCTAATTCAAATTTTTGTATCATCTTCTTTTAGGATTTTTTTTTTGAAAGAGCAAAAAGTTTAAGGGCTTCCTACTTGCTTGCCAAATAGCACAGCATGATAAATATTACAGCACCCAAATTACTATCAGCAGCATCCCAGTAGCTCACATCTGCTTGTGGAGCTCCCTTTACAATCAATCAGGTGTATTGAAAAGGTCTTTGTGATGCAGGAGGGAACAAAAGTCACCTGTGTTTTTCAGTTTACTCTAATTTGTACACAAGATATAATTTGCTACACTGCAGGTCTCTTGCTCAAAGAGATTCAAAACAACAAAAGCAAAAATAATCACCACTATTCTGAGAGTAAGATAAGTGATAAGGATCTAGCTGTGATCAGCTGGGAATTACATTAAATCTAAACTATATACAGAAGCAAAGATTTTTAGTGGAAGACAATGCCTTGAAGTTTATCCACTGTAGCTCCTCATCTCATGAGCATGGAGGCTATCAGAAGTGGGGGGAACGAGACAGGGTAGAGGGGCCCAGTGGACTATGGTGGAGGGTTATTGGTGCTTTTGTGGTGGGTGTGGGGTGGCAACTGAAGAGATGAACTTATGCCACTAAATCATAGAGTTGTAAACCAATGTTACCTAAAAAAAAAAAAATAGCAATGTAAAAGAAATCAGGTATTGATTGTCGTTAATACGTTCAATTGGATACATAAGTTGTTTTCATTCTTCCTCAGCCCAAACTAGGCCTTTAGTAAAAGAAGATGAAAGGTATAAACTCACTAGGCAAAGGAGAATAGGAGAGAAGTTACACAAAGAAGCGTCAACAGGAGGGTGGATAAGTGTGTCATCAACTTAACACACAGAAATATCTGGAAACCAGGTGACTCAAGATGGAAAAGCCGACAGCAGAAAACTTGCTGTGCCTCTAAGCCCCAAAATGGCCTGGGTATTGGTAACAGCACAAACCTCTGAGGAGTCAGGGGGTGGGACTGAAGATCCAGAAGACTGGTTAAAAGTCAGCCTACACTGCTGGTGGGAGGGCAAACTGGTCCAACCACTATGGAGAGCTGTGTGAAGGTTCCTCAGTCTGCTAAGGATGGAGCTTCCACATGACCCAGCTATTTATCCAAAGGACATAAAAACATTAATTCAAAAGGGCACCCGCACCCCTATGTTTATAGCAACACTATTTACAATAGCTAAGCTATGGAAACAACCCAAACGCCCAAAAACAGATGACCGGATCAAGAAGATGTGGTACAGATACACAATGGCATATTACTCAGCTATCAAAAAAGATACTATCTCCACACCCTCTCCTGTTCTGCCCTGCTCTACCCAATCTAACTGCACCCAGCTTCAAATCTGGAAAACTGAGTCCCTAGGGGCCCATAATTGGCATGTTTGGTGTGGCAGCCATCAGCCAGTACTATAATCCTGCTGTCACTGTTTCAGGAAATGCAACCAAAACAGTTTTACAGGCGCTTCCTCAACAAGGATCTTCACACTCAAACTATTCTGCCTTTATGGTAGGTTTCCAAAATCTGATCTTCAGGAGCCAGTATACGAATTTCTTTATTTGTTTTCTATTGACTGCTGCACCTAATTACCACAAGCTAAGTGATGAACAGCACAGATTTATTATCTCACGGTACTGTAGGTCAGAAATCCAGATGGCCTAGACTGGTTTCTCTGCCTCGGTCTCCCTAGGCTGAAATCAACTTACAGGTCAATCTGAGCCCTAGCCTGGAAACTCTGGAGGGGAATATGCTTCCAGATGCATTCATGTGTTCGGGGCAATTCAGTTCCTCTTGAATGTAAAGCTGAGGTCTCCACTTCCCTGCAGACTGTCAGCTGGAAGACTCTTTTGGGATCTACAGGTGTCGCTTCGTGTTTGGCACAGAGTCCTCCACATCTCAGGATCAGCAACAGCATAGCAAGTGTTCTTACACTTGGAATCTCACCCACATCTCCTGCAGCATCTCTTCTGCTCCAGCCAGAGAGTTCTCTGCATTTAAGACTAGTGTGATTAAAGTGGACCCAGCCAGGTAATCCAAGATGATCTCCCTATTTTAAGGTCCACAACCTTAAAGATATCTACAACGTCCCTTTCACCCTATAGTCACAGTTTGCAGGATTAGAAACTGGACATCCTGGGGGGATCATCCTGCATACTACAATTTATAAAAGAAACAAATTCAGTTTATTATGACAGTAGGCAAGTTTAACCAGTCCCTGGAATATTCACCCTGGAATAGGAACATTTGTAGTTTATATGTATCTGAAAGGACCAGCAATTAGTACTCAAACAAAATTTATTAAGTGCAAACACTGTGGTAGGTCTTGGGAATTCAAAAGTGATTAAGACACAGAGTCCATTCTCAAGATGCTCACAATCTAGCAGAGAAAAACAGAAAAATAAGCATAAACATACATGGAAAATGTAATGCAAAATTAATTTAAGAATTTTTTTTTAAAAGCATAATACCCGGGCATTGAGAATAAGGGAGGTTGGGGGGGGGGGGGGTTTCTTCTTTTTTTTAAATAACTTAAATTATTTCTTTTCTTGGTTTAGAGCACTGTGTATGTTTTAGGAGTGTAGGTTCACACCTCTTTAAACATATGTTACCATGCCATGCCCACATTAGAGCACCAATAACCAATAAGGGGAGGTCTCTTAAAGGAAGGGAAACTGAATTGAATTTTTAAAAAGTAGCAGAAGTTGATAAAGGTCAGGAATGCAGAAGGAAAAATTAGAAAAATGTGAATATTTACATATACACATACATACAGACACACACATACAACACCAACATTTTAGAACATAAGTAAAACAACTGAAAAGCTGGAATTCTCTCACAAAGAAACATTGCAGAATTTTCTGGTCATATTTCCTAGAGAATGTTGCTAATATTAAAGAAAATGATATTTCCTCTACTAATCTGATAATACATTATATTTATACAAAGTTCTCACGTTTTCTGAATACCTGCATACACGTCATTTTATTTTCATCAGCCCTGTGAGGTTAGGAGAGTGAATATTTATTCCCATATTATAGAAGTGAAATATAGAATTCAGAGAAAGTGAAGGCTTTATGAGCCGTGACCCACCTGTCCCACCTGTCACCTGATGAGGCTCAGATGTGACCCCCTTAGGTAGGTACTTATCTAGCTGCAGTGGCCACCTACACTTTGCAAGTTCTGTGCAATTTGTTTAGGTCTTTGCTTCATTGTCTAAGAGCAGGTGATATAACTATGGATTTATAAAACACCAGATGAGGCACCAATTGATTCTAACATTTTGCCTATAATGGCACCAAAAAGGAGCAAAATTATACCTTTACTCAGACATTATTGCTTTGTTGATTTTCATGTTCCCCAAAATGAATAATGTTTGTTGTTCTACCACAGTCATTAAAAGAAATAGAAGCACAGCTCCGCAGAAACGCTGTGACTGTCGCAGAGAAGTCTTCCTGGAGGACATGCGGGCTATTGATATTCTCTCCTCCAGCCGGAAACTGTCTCGGGAGATCCATGAGAAACACAGAATCACAACAAAGACGCGAAAACAAATTGACGGCATCAGAGAGGAAGGCAGGCCTGTAAATAGCTCTTCACGCTGCTGCTGGTTCGGTTTGGATTCTACTTTAGTTTTGCAAATTGATGGGGAAAAAGTCTAGTTTTATTTCAGTGTTTAACTTTTCAACTAACGACCAAAGAGTAGGTTTCTACATTCAAAATGGTTCCTTCTGGTTGCTTTGTTAGAAATCCTAATAGTCCTTCGCCCTCCCCACAAAGAGGCCCATTTGTTATATTGCAATGTTAGGCGCCAGCTCAAAGGGGCATGTGTGAGTTTCTTCGCACAGAGGTTTTAATATTTTCATAAAGCTCCTCTCTTCAGCTCCTCAAGCATTTGCCTTTCATTTTGTTTTATTGAATTAGGCTGCAAAGCACTCGAGCATGAAGCTCTTTGTCATCTCTAACCAGGCTTACATTGATTCCCCGTATTCTATGCCTCGTCTTGCAGTATTAATCTATACATCTATTCCACTGAAAAAAAGAATGCTCTAATTTATTATGTAGAAGGTAAGCCACCTCCACAGCTCATTTGCATACAGGTACGCTTAAAAGTAGATTTGTTTCCTCAGACGTAGAGCTGACCTCTTTAGTGGCATTAAACCAAGGGAATAATGAAATTATATTATAATTTTTATGGTGCATTATACTACAACTGTGACAAAAGCAGGTCGATATTTCAGCTTTTATTTCTTTAAATGTAAGCAAATTTTAATATGAAGAACTCTACACCAGGGTAAGCACAAAGCTGCACACACTCTCTCTCCAAAATGCAAAGTACACTATTAATTCACCACCTGCTACTAATTTGCGTCCCACTGCCCAAGACCCAAGCAGAGGACTTGCTAGGGGGGTGAAGAGCTTGATACAAGTGCCCCAAAAAAATTCTATTCCTCTTAAATATATCTGCTTCACGTATTGAGAGAAGTGTATAAAATAGGCAATAACAAATCAAGAATTTCAGAGTCAAGAGAGTTTAGCTATTGTTTATAACACATTGTCAGTTTAATCTTCCTTTAATGTTGTTGTAGTTATTGAACTACCTCTCTAGTCACAGAAAGTTTTTAGGTATCTGTTAGCTTACTCGCTTTCCCCAGATTTTCAAGTCTACTTTTGATTTATGGTCTTTAGTCTCTGGAAGGATGGTGTGTGGCTCACATCCTCCCTCCGTGCTCCCAACTTCAAGTCCAGCAGAAAGTTTCTCCCTTTTCAGCAGGTGCAACAAATGCTCAAAATTAATTAAACAGCTTTAGTCAGGCTGTTGTTCCTAGAATGCTCACTCTCACCAGGTAAGTCCTGACTAACCAGGCGTAGGTCACGTCCTGCCCAAGGAGATTAGAGATCCAGGTCAACTTTCCTGACCTCAGTGGACTGAAGTGGAGGAAGTGATGATTCTCTGGAACATATATTCCAGTACTAGGAAACAGACAAAGCTGGACAGGCGAACCCCACAGACATCTGCCACAGGACCGACACTAAATGGACAGTGTCCCTGGGATAGAGAACTCAGCCTTGTGGGAGAAATCACTGTCCCAAAAATCACGATGTAATATGATTCATGCCCCAACAGCTACAGATACTGAAGCCTCAATGATGCCTTCAACTCTTGCATGTATAAAGTACATGGACGGTCTTTCTTGTGTGTCTCCTTCCTTTCAGGACTCATTCCTCACCCCGTCCTTTGGGACAGTTAGCCCATAAGGCTAGGGAAGCGGGGTGGGGATTATCTTCCTATACTACTACTTCCCCTTTTCCTCTTTCTTTCTCTGGGTCCTTTTAACATAACATTGAAGATCATAGTGGTTAAAATCAATAATCTTACTCCTCCTTGAATTTTTCAGACACACAACTTGAAATAACAGCCACGTCATCCTGTCCCACAGTCAAAACCTGAGTGATAACTTTTGACTTTTCCCCTTTCTCCGCAGCATGTGAAAGTAAGGGACTGCTTCTCCCACCATACCTAGGCACCACTTCACCTCTGAGAACACAGCTGTGAGTCTCCCATTATAGTTAGCTTTGCTTACATTTTACACACAATTAAAATGTCCCTGCTCTTTGCAATAGTGTTTCATCTCTCGGTTTGTTTCCTTTCACTGGTCCCACATCTTAAGGGGGGCTCTGTTCAACATTTGACATTGGGTAGATCCCATAGTTGGTTGTCACTAGCAATGATGCTGCTGTCTCTGTGTCTGGTTTATAGTCAAATACATATGTGTCCCTACTCACTTTTACTTTTAATGGAAATTTGATAAAGACAGTTCAATTTTCTAAGACAGTCATCAAAAAATAACTCCCTGTCCCAGAATCATGCTCAGATCCTTAAGTCAATTTATGATGGGTTGAGTGGAGCATGAGTTTTGTCCACTCCCATATTTATTGACTATGGAAACCAATAACGCCACCACTCTACATGTTTATCTAATGTAATAATCAATACCAATGCCCTTCCTGATATTTACTTAATATGATAATCAACAACAATATGGTTTGTTTATTGGATGCCATTGATTCAAAAAGAAAACCAAATCTCTGTGCTTTGTCCATTCTATTCCATTCAGACTGGCCCACCCACTACTATCACTTCCCCTTTTTCCCCCTATTTCCTATCTCTAGGCTGAGCAGGATCTTTCTTTCCTTATTGTGGAAGGTGATGGTCAGCAGATGATCTTTTTTGTGTGAGGCAACCAGCATTGATTGAACTTCTCTCTACATTATTCTAGGTACTATGATGAAAACAAATATTAGATGATTTACCTCTATATTTGTTAGGGCAATACTAATTGCTGCCACAGAGGAACCCAAGATCCCGGGGGCTTCCTACATATGAGTTGGTAAGTTGCTTGCTAACCTTCTAACAGTACATTGTGGTTATTTCTGGTTTGTAGAATGGTCCCAAAATACAAGCAATGATGTAGAACAACATTTATCAACTATATATATCAACTTTATATATATATATATATATATATATATATATATATATATATATATAAACAAACAAAAAAAGAACCAGGAAAAAAAATAAGGAGAATTTGTAAAAAAGCATGAAGAGTCATCCCAGAAGTAAAACAATTCAATACAGGAGAAAGCTGAGCAGAGATGGGCAGAGGACTAAGAGAACTCAGTTACACAGAGTGTGTTAGGAAGTAGAGAACAATATACCTGACCAAGAAGATGAGGCTGAAGTTACCTTGACTAGAACCACAGGCTCTACCCCTTTGTTAGAATTCCTCTGATCCACATAATCAGTGAAATAATCCAGAAAGAAAAAGAAAAATATCAGATGGTTTCACTTATAGGAGGAATGTAGGGGAACCAAATAAGGATCAGGAAAAAAAGTAATTATAACAAAGTAAAAATCAAAATCAATAGGCAACTATAAACCAGAGACATACTGCAGGGCTAGAAGGGAGTAGGATCAAAACAGGGGTGGGAAGAGCACAAGGGACTATGGTGATGGTTCACAGGTGAATGGGTGGTGGGAATTCCACAGGGTCTATACCCGAGATGATAAAGCATACATTGTATAAAAATAAAGAATGATGTAAAAAAATATATAAAATATTTTTTTAAAAATAAATAAATGCACATGAGTAAAAAAAAAATTCTTCTGATCCAGCCAAAGAGCCCCATGTACTTTGCCAGCTTTTTCTAAGTAATGTCTAAATCTCATTTCACATCTCAAGTTTGAGTGGAAAATATTGACACTACCTAGAGGGTGTCCCACACTAATTTGGAGTTTCTCAAAGAACAAAGAAAGAAATAAGAGACTATGATTAATCTAAGTAGCCATCTCACTTGCAAATTAAACCACAAGTCTTTGTAATACAACAAAGTTAAGAAGTCATTGAAAATTGGACACTCCAGTTGAGGACACATAAGAGTAGATAATTAAATATCTCGACCATGGACACACATGGAGTTGTAAGAAAATCAAATTAGAACTTAAAAACCAGTAATTCTCTCTTTGATTTAACCCCTAAATGCCCACAGAATTAGAAGGGCCACAGCTCTAATCAAATCCTCCCTGCAAATTAGAAAATTCCTAAGATTAATTCACACGTGGTCCTAAACAAATACCCATATGGGTTTCTGAACCTTTTGTGGAGGACTCTCTGGTTGCCATGGGAACACATCTCTGTCCCTACCTGTTCTGATCCTTGCAATGTGCTCCAACAACCCCTGTGTTAAACTGAAAACCACATCATCAGTTCCAATTCCATCCTATACTACACAAATCAGGAAGGCCTGTCCTGTCCCCTTGTGGAAATTTTAGGGTAGTGGCTATTTACCTTTAAGGGATTTTGAATAAGTATGAAAATCCTGTCTCCTTTTCCCCTCCACCCCCAGAAAAATTCACATAAGTATAGAAGGGATTTCAATTACATGGGAGGGAGCTATTTCCAAGACTCTCTCATAACCTAAAAAATTTCTAGTTTTCAGCCACAATTTCCCATAGGAACACCATAGACTCCTAAGGAGCAGTGCAGCCCACTGGTGCAGACAGTGGTTTTTTCCCATTCCAACTCAAATTTCTCCACTTAAGAGATGAGGAAAATGATGCCTGGAGACAGTAGGTGGTTTGTCATCATCACCTACCTCTAGAAAGTGACAGCACAGGCCTGGAAGCCAAGAGACCTTCTTCTAAAGACCTTGCACACTCATGTAATCAGAGTGGGGGTCTGTCCCCATCCGCCAACCCGACTCTAATAATATATTCCTGTTCATTTAAATATATATATATATATATATAAACTCTCTCTTTCCCTGCCCTGTGTCACATGGAAGTAGTGGCTGGGTACATTCAAGATTGTCTCCCTTCATAACCCACCTCCTTGGTCTTGGAGGCATTGCTGCCAGAGGTGTGGTGGACATTAGTATGGCTTTCCAAGAGCTGCCCTCATTCATACCGGCCTTGAATGTGAATTCATGATGTTGCCAAAGCCTTAGACAAGGACCAAATTGATCTCTGTGTTCACATCCAATTGTGATGAATCTGCTTATGTTAGGTTGGTGGAGACCCTTTATGCTGATCACTGAATCTACTTAATTAAGGTTGAAGACCAGGTAAAACAGGAGAATGAGTAGGTCTCTGTACAACTGACAGAGGGGAAAGCCCTAAAGTGAATAGTAGCAGTTGAGTTGTGGCTCAGCACTGTGGCAAAGAGTCTCAGGTTAAGGCTGTCATCAAGGGCAGCTTCAAGTGCAAAAAATGAACAACTGTTTGGTTAGTCAAGGGAAAAAAAGAAACTCCTGTCCATATTCCTGGCGTTGCCCTCAAGGGGTTGAGTATCGCTCAGCATCACTGCTCAACCTCCCTCCCATGCCTTTTAATCAGACCAGCGATGAGATTTACCTTCATAGATTCTTAAGAAACATTCCTGACCCAAACATTTATGTAGATGTGGGACCGAACACTGCATCCTCTCTCTCTCTTTTTTTTTAAAGATTTATTAATATTTATACAAGAACCAGGGTATAGGCCAGATGTGCAGGAGGGTGAGAGGATTCACCAGAGACAGAGCTGGGAACAGAACAGGCAGACTGACGAAATACACTGCTGAGGGGAGCAGCAAGCAAGACAGGAGAGGTCTGTTGCACCGTGTGGGCTTCTCACCGGCCGGTGGGGATTGAACCCGCACTGCAGAGGCTGCGGACAGCTTCACAGTGCAGTGCTCAACCGCCTGCACCACCAGGGAGGCCCCACATCTGCTCTCTTAAAGGCAAGCCAGGATCTTTGGGGTTTTTTTGATGCTAACCCATCAATGTAGAGGTCCCATGTTGCTTTGTTTTTAATCTCCCTGACTTTCAAACTGTACATTAAGACAAATCCTTCTGGAAATAGTATTGTTTGACACTCTCCAGACACTGCCACAGGAACAGCAGCATTTTCTTCTCTTAATTTGTTACAGCTCCGGAGTCCCTAAAGCTTGCAGTTAAGCATACCAGTGGTCAAGGAAAGAAAGACTGTAATCAAAGCTCTTTGAGTCCAAGTTAATAAAAAAATCTTCTTTAGTTTTCAACTTAAATTCTCTCTTCTTGGTTTTATATGAGGCTAAATCTCAAAGTAATGTCAAACTAAATAGGGAGACTTAAGTATTTTGATTGATTTGCTTATTTTCTGCCATCTTAAGCAATCTAACATGTCATATTTGACTCGTTCAATTGTGTTGTAATTCACAGTAAGCCTCAACATTATTTATACTTTTTAAATTTAATCCAAATACATAGGTTTTATTTTTTTTTCTTTTTTTATTTAAATAATAAATTTTATTTTTATATTCCCCCATACAATTGCAAACCCCCCATTCTGACCCCAATCCCTCCCCTCCCGCCCCCCACCCCCCAAAAAGTGTCTCTGGTTCATAGTTTTTTGTTGATTTTGATTTTCACTTTCTTATATTCATTTTCCTGGTCCCTTATTTAAGTTTTCTAGATTCCTGCTATGAGTGAGACCATCCGGTATTTTTCTTTTTCTTTTTGGCTTATTTCGCTGAGCATGATCCCTTCCAACGCCATCCATGTTGCTGCAAATTGCATGTGTTTATCTTTTTTGAATGCTGAGTAATATTCCATGGTATATATGGACCACATCTTCTTGATCCAGTCATCTATTTTTGGGCATTTGGGTTGTTTCCAAAGCTTAGCTATTGTAAACAGTGCTGCTATAAACATAGGGGTGCAGGTGCTCTTTGAAATTGATGTTTCTGTGTCCTTTGGGTAAATACCTAGGAGTGGAATTGCTGCATCATATGGAAGCTCTATGTTTAGTAGGTCCAGAAATCTCCACACAGCTCTCCATAGTGGTTGGACCAGTTTGCACTCCCACCAACAGTGCAGAAGAGTTCCTTTTTCTCCACACCCTCGCCAGCATTTGTTGTTGCTAGTTTTTTTAATATGTGCCATTCTCACTGGTGTAAGATGTTATCTCATGGTAGTTTTGATTTGCATTTCCCTGATGACAAGTGATGTTGAACATTTTTTCATATGTCTGTTGGCCATTTGCATTTCCTCTTCAGAGAAGTTTCTTTTTAGCTCTTCTGCCCATTTTTTGACTGGATTATTTTCTTTGTTGTTGCTGAGTCTCATCAGCTCTTTGCAGATTTTTGTGATCAGTCCTTTATCATTAGTGTTGGGTGCAAAAATGTTCTCCCGGTTGGTGAGGTTTCTCTTTGTTTTGGTTATTGTCTCTTTTGCTGTGCAGAAGCTCTTTAATTTGATGTAGTCCCAGCTGTTTATCTTTGCCTTCACTATCACTGCTTTGGGTGATGTGTCTGTAAAGATGTCTTTGATGTGCAAGTCCCGTAGTGTTTCGCCTATATTTCCTTCTCCAAATACATAGGTTTTAAAAGATAGTTACCTTACCCCCACCTCTCCAGAGAAACATTGTGGCTGAGAGTTGCCTTTATATTCACACTGGATGTCTAATTGCAACCACAAAGGTTTAAGATGGTTTTGATTCCACCATTATCTCTATTACCACTTCTCAATCTACTCCATATACACATATATTATGAGTTTAAAAAGCCTTGTTCTTAATATGTAGTACAATGTGAATTTGAAGGTTCTTACTTTTTACAGGAAAATGATGGAGGGAAAATAAGTAAAATAATATAAAGGAGAATAGTTGTATTTGAGTTACAAGTGGAGAAATGGCAGCTAAGAGTTCTTCTTCCTATAACTGCTGACAATAAGATTGTGTTCTTCTCTTTCAAATTATTTTTCAAATACATTCCCTCCCACTAGAAGTGATCAGTATTTTTCTAAGAATTAAAAGAGAATGACAAGTCCAGAACCAAGCTAAGTTAAACAGTCTCCTTAACTGTTCACAAGCCAGAATCAGCTAATTGTGCTCTTCAGTATCTGAGGTAAGTATGTGTTCCTACGAGTGACCCAAACTCTGAAATCCTTCATCAAAGTAATCACAGTAATTTCATACACTTCATAGATTTAAAATAAAAGATATATTTATTTATATTAATAATTGGAAGTCCTAAATGCCTTCAGGAAGAGCGTCTTTTACATTGACCTAAAAAATTATCTCCAGGGCCTGGCACAAGGGGCACAAGGGGTTAAGTCTCAGCACAATGAAGCAATCCACAGCCACTGCAGCATGAGTTCGATCCCCGGCCAGGGAGCTGACTCACATGGCACAACAGACTTCTCCTGTCTTGCCTGCTGCTCCCCTCAGCAGTGTATTTCAGTGCATCAGCCTGTTCTGCTCCCCACTCTGTCTCTGGTGAATCCTCTCACCTTCCTGCACCTCCGGCCTACACCCCAGCTCTTGTATGCATAAATAAATAAATCATTTTTAAAAAATTGTCTCCAGTACCATTTTTCTTTCCAGGAGAGGGGAGGATGTGAGGGGGGAATCCCTAAAAAACATTATTCATTAAAACTTACTAATTAATAATTATCAAATCAGCACTGTCCTATCACCAAGGAATTGACTGGAAAAAGCAAAGTCACCTAAAGAGTCTGTTCTCACCTGAGGCAGGAGAAAGCATGCATTTGTAAAGTAATATTCTGGGGATTTATTGCACTAACTAACCACTGTTGCCTCAAAGAATCATTTTTGCTGGAACACAAGTTACCTAAATTCAATTTTGCCTTTCTATTTGGTGCTTTGGAAAGACTAAATCACAACTCTCAAAGACAGTTATTAAGGTCTGAAAAGAAAATTCTTAGATTAAATATCATGCTCATATTCAAGAATCACTGTAATTGGTCCATTAAACAGTAACATTGCAGTGGGCTCTATATTTTTATTTGCTTCATTACTTAAAACTAAATAAAAGTTATTAGCTATTTTACAGTGCTTAAAGGTTCTGCAGTTTTACATTGTTAATGTTGAGATTTGGTTTTGTAAAGTGTCGACTCATTGACAATTTCTCCTACTTGTTTAATATTGAGGAAATGATCGATAATGGTTTGGCTGAATTTCCTGCTCTTCTAGCAAGTTTTTCAAAAAGGAAATATGGGAAGACTACAATGAAGAAGGTGTGAGTATTAAAGTATTATGGGTTGTAAGCAGTAACAAGGAATTCCCAAATCGCAACAAAAACAGGATTTATTTTTTCTTTTGCTACATATCCACTACTATAAATTTCCATGCATCTGCTCCACATCAACTTCTTTTTAGGACCTATGATGTCAAAACACCCTCTAACTGGGACAAAGACTTCCATAGTGGGGTGAGGGGAGAGGGAGACAGAAGGGGGAGAGGAAAACATGGCAAACCATGAGATGATGAGATGACACTATATACTTCTTTCACAGATGTCCCACATCACCTCCACTCTTATTTTATTGGTTAAAGCAAGTGGCACAGTCAGACCTACTGCAAGAGAATCGAAATATAATGTATGATCCTCTCAAAGGAAATGACACCGCCAGGAGGAACACCAACATATTTGATCTGGGATCATACTATACACTACAGTGATCATGTTAACGTTTTTCATGAAAATGAGGAAAGGATCACTTCCACATACTATTTTTGTTTCCCAAGGTTAAATTTGTCCTTCTTGTTCATTGAAGAGAAAAAAATGACTCATTTAAGGGGGAAACATTTTTCAGATAAATTGAAGTCACTGATTTGAAAGATTAGAGAGTGTGACAAAGAATGAAAAATGTTATTTTCACCTAAAAAGAAATTTTGGTCAAGATTCTAAAAATTCAGATGCCCTCTGACTTCCTACTCAACAGTGAATGAGAAGAGATAGAATGTCCACTGCAAAAGATAAGTTTATTGGATAATATCATTTCTTAAAAGAAATCTTCCAGAAAAAGTCATTTCGGTGGCAAACGCTTACATTTCAATTTCATTTTACATGGGGGGTAGAGAATAGGCTAAAAGATGAAGTTTAAACTAATATTGACAATTTAACACTGCTGAAATCAGTTCATACTTCATAATTCTGGAGACATTTTCAAAAGCTAAGCATATTCATTTTAAGTCTTAACACTGTTTTAAATTTAGTGTTGTGGCCAATATTGAGAAACCCCAAAGACTAGAACGAATCATCAGTATTTAAGACTGATCTTTTTGTTTTTATTTGTGGAAGTAATTTTATCAGAGTTTATTACTTGATGTGATGATTAGAGCAAGGTCACAAATTAGAAGCCACAGGAAGTCATAACCTTGGTTTGTTCAAATGTTAATGACCCTTCATCAGAAGTAGCCTTGTGAAATTGGTGACCACTGTGACTCCATCTCTTTTATGACTACATGTTAAGCCCAAAATTAAATCAACATGAGCCCAAGAGGGCTCCCTAATGTTCGTATTCGGATGGATATAGAGACACTTTTAGCACTATAAACACAATAAAGATAAGAAATTAAAATAAGTTCAAATGTGTAGCTCACCCTCAAGCCCATTCATTCAATAAACATTGTTTGAATCCCATTAGTAAGCAATTCTGTTCATTCTTCTAAGAAATTTGGCATCAACCACATCAGCTTTTCTAGAGTCTGTAATGTAAACTGGAAATTCAATCATTATATGACCAATTCCATAATCAAATAAGTTTGGGAAACACTGAGTTAAACAAAATAAAATACACTGATTTATTAAAAAGTTCTCAAAGCAGGGTGCCCCATTAGCACTGTAGGTAGGGAAGTCAGTCTCATAAAAAGTTCTCAAAGTTATCGAAAGACCAATGTGTGTCAAGAATCTCTAAGAAGACTGAAGGTATGCAGCATTTCCCAAATGTACTTAACCTCTGTGTCCACTTATTTCTGAGGACTTCAAAGTGAAACTGTTGTTCCACGGAATATCCTTTGAAAAATTCTAAATTAAACTCCTAAAGATATTGCTCTCACTAAGTTATTATTGTAAATATTATCTCATGTTAACACTTCGTGCATTCAAAATTAATAAGTCACTCCATTTAGACAGATAATGACTAATTAAACAGTAATGACCATCACACAATTGATTCAACCATGACACTGAAGATTTCCTATTCTCCATCATCTTAAAACCAAATTTAAAGAACGGCTTGACAACGTGATTAATTGTTCCATTATCAGGAATTTAGGAACAGAGAGGAAAGCGAAGGACAAATTAATCAGTGAATGTTTTCATTACCCATATCACATTTTACCATCCGATCCCACAGACCCAGGCAATGTGAACCTAATCTCAGAGGTCCTGACAATGACACTGAAACAATATATATAAATGACAAGAAGCGGAGGTTTTCCCAGAAAACCAATCTGGGCTACAGCAGAAATTGCTCACATTTGGTGAGGAGACAATCTTGATTTCCCTTCCAGGGTCAAAGGATGACAATGCTGATAATAAAGAACATACAGTGGGATGTGCAACAGCAGCCCTCAGCTCAGCTTGAGGAAAAGCACCCATGTCTCTTCTTTGGCAGGGGGAGGTATAGTGTAAAAGGAAAAGGGAAGATGCAGTATCTCTAGTCAATGATGTTATAGAATTATCAAGACCTGTTGGCCAACAAATCAAAATGCCCTCTCAGTAAGACCCAGTCTGGCAACCCCCTTAATCTGCACCCCACTGCTGGAATTCCCATTCGCTTTTGGATAACTCTTGCCATAATCTAATACACTGTATAAATTATATATCTATAATGCTTGATGATTGTTGCCTGTTTCCTCCACTAATTTCGGCTATACAATGACTGCAAGAATATTTATTGAATTAATGAAAGTAATTATTGAAAAATTAGAGAAGACAAATCTCTAGTGCTAGGAACTTCTCACTTACAGGACCTCTGAGGAAGAACTGGAAAGATGAGGAAAGCAAACCTCTCCTGACAGTATTCTCTCATCACCTATGAAATAGGAGAATCTAGTGCAGAAGCCTCCTAACTAGACTCCCTGCATTGATGCCCATCTTCAGTCTATTCTCAACACAGCAGGCAGAGATCCTTTAAAACATAAGGCCGTTCACCTCACTTCTCAGCACAAATGGCCCCCTATTCCCCAGAGTCAAGACCGAAGACTTCACAATGATCTACAAGACCTTATATGACCTGGCTCTCCATTCCCTCTTATACCTACCCCTTAATTACTATACCTACCCCCTTGCTCCACTGCAACCTTCTCACTGCTTCTCAAACAGGCCAAACACAGCCTCATGCCAGGGCCTTTTCACTACTGTTCCTTTGCCCATGGACATGCTCCTCTCCACAGAGAGCCATGTGATTTTTGCTGAAGGACTGACTTGCCAGAGAGACCTTTCCTGGTAACCATATTGAACAAGGCAACCTTGTCCCCTAGTCATCCCCACTACATGCCTGCTCTCTCTTACCCTGCTCCGTCACCACCTAACTTACCACACGTAACTCCCTCACGTCATGGAACTTACCTACTTATCATGCCTATTGGCTACATTCATCCCCCTGCCCCACCAAAATTTGAAAAAAGAATCTTCAGGAGAAAAGGGAATTTTTGCAATTTTTCTTCACTTTTTTAATCCCCAAGGCCTGGAACAATACTAGCAGATAGTGAGTGCTCAACAAATATTGGCTGAATAAAGTGGCCAAAATAATTTATTTTGATTATACAGACTGGATGTGAATCCCAGCTTTATCCCTTATTAATACCTGTGTAGTTAATTTCACTAGGTCTCTGAACCCCAATTTCCTCATCTGTGAAATGATAATGATCTCTAACTCACAGGGTGTACAGCCAATAAATGGATGTCATTATTAAGCATTGTGGTGGATTCTGGAAGCAGAATGTGGAACAAATGAATAATCAGGTTTACACTTTAGGGGAGAAAAGTAGCATTGTATTGGGAGATAAGAAATGAAGAGAGACTGTACTCAACTCTCTTGCATCTCTGAGTATGTACATATAAAACCAACATATATTAAGAATAAAATTCATATAATTTGATCAAAGTGATCCATACAATGGATTTGGTAAATAATACAAATAACACTAAGTAAGACAGCTGACGGATGTGATGTTTTGAAAGAGAGAGGGCTGCTACATAAACATCACAAAAAACTGCTAGCATGTTCTATAAAGCAATTTTCTTTTTAATGCTTCAAAATCAATACCTTTATAGTATCTCAAGGTTATTCAGGTTATCTCCATTTCATGCATTCTAGAATGTCAAAACTGGCTTTGCACTTGCCATTCTTCCCTGTGTCTATTAGTTAGACTGGCCTTGGCAGCAAGGCAAGACCATATGGTACCCATCCATATGGATGGGCTGGCTGGATTTTAGAATCTTATTCCCTATTGATGTTCTTGTTGTGTGAACAGAATAACTCCTACCTAAGAGTAAAAGATGTGGGATTCCAGGCTTATATGTTGTATCAGTTAGAAAATGTTTTCAACGAGAGTAGCAAAGACCTGAAAATCAGACCTGAGGTAAATTAAGAGTAGAATAGAGGTCCCATCCCATGGACTCATTATGAGCCTTCTCTTTTCTGCCACTTAAGACTTTTGGTTTTCTCTCTCATGGCTGCCTCATAGTCAGAGTGGGTACTGAAACCCCCACCAACATTTCCTCATTCCAGGTAGGAAGAAAGTTAAAGACAAGGAACAAAGCAGATTACCCTATGACCTACTGCCCCCTTTGATGGAGCTATGCCAGAATGCCTTTCTAATAACTTCTTACATGTCATGAATGTAGTCACACGACATTTTGACTATGTAAATGTAGTTACACACCCCTCCCATCTTTCAGACAGACTAGAAGCTAGCTCTAATGAAATCGAAGTTCTATACCAAAAAGGGTGGGGGTGGGGCGGGGAAGGATAGTAGATATTGAGTAGCTATGTAGATATCTTTTGCTAGATACCTAATTTCTGCAATAGAAAGAAAAAAAAAACGATCTTAGCTTGCTCATGACAGTCTAGTTTGCAGCAATCTAGAAATGAAAATCTTTCCTTTCTTTCTTCAAATGGTTCTTTATATAGATGACATTTTCTTTAAAAAGGCAATTCTTGTGTTAGTGTCTGCCTCACCCCAGGACTCCAGCTCAGCTTTTGCTGACCAGGTCTCCATTTGGAGGAGCAGGTAAGTGCTTGAGATTTTTCTTAACTGGGGTCTAAAGCACCTCTCACAGCAGCATCCCTGGAATGATCACTGTAACGCTCCAGGGCCAGAAGCCCCCTTGTGAGAACAAAAACCCAGCCTGCCTCTTACCTCTACATGATACATACAATAGAGTTTTATTTGGGGAACCATGTTTGGTTTTCATTTAGGAAACTCTCCAAGAATCCTTTAAACCTTCATTCGCTCATTCAGGTCACCAGGGAAGGATTTTGGTGCATTTCACCCTAGCCAACAACTTCTGTGGATACTATTCCAAGGACTAATTTACTAAATGGCCCCTCAGTTGCCTGAAAGAGTTTCACAGCTCCAGAAAATTCCCAACATTCTCGCATGCAGAGGCCCAGCTACCGAGAAGATCTGGCTGCTGAAAACCATTATAGAATTCCTGTTGTTGCTAATTACTTTCTAATGCTACTTGAGGAATGGGAAATAATGAAAGTCAACAATTTGTTCTAAAGACCAAGTGTATAACCACTTGGAACGAAGCTATGAAAAAAATACAGGCCTCCGCACTCACACACACTCCCCAAGATCCCCTGTCTTCCAAGTCCAGGGCTTTCCTTTTGTTGTCTAAACAAAACGAGGCTATACCCACATTGAGAGAGATAAGTCTTCGATTTTTGGTCTGAATTTTTTTCCTCCTCGGTGGAGATGGTTCCCTGGCCCTTTCAACTTGTCAGATATAATCTGTTCTGGCCACACGGTCTTGAGAGGACGGCAGCCCCAGAATCTGTGGTGTCAGATGGAAATGGTGTAGAATGCAAATGCAAAGACATCACGGGGTGGGGAACATGGAGTTTCTCCCTCCGTGAGAGGGAAGGAACAAGATGCTAGATGGGGAAGGAGCAGTTACAACAAATGACGTGGGTGTCTGCGACACGGCACGGCCCAGAGCCTCGGCTGGTCATGCGGACAATTCCCAAAGGCTGATGACTGTCCTCACATCTCTGCACGTCACTCCCACCGAGGCATTTTGGAGAAAAGGCCAAATCTCCCTTCATCAGGATATGCTGATTCAGACAGACAGCTAAACGGAGGTGACTTTGGTGAACACACTCTTTGGGATGAAATGAGTTCCCCTGTGGTCTGCTGCCCGGTTGCTGTTAAATGGAAGCCAGAGGAACTGAGAGTTGCTAAGAGATTGTCACATTGCTGAAGGAAGAATTTACACAATTGGCGCCTTCGGGCAAGGAGTGCTGAATCTGTCAGTATTCAAGATTGTGTAATTTTTTCAGCTATTTCTTCATTCCAGTTTATATGGAGCACAGCCTTCTCTTCACACTGAGGGTGGAGGGGGTTGGGGTGTGCATTTACAGCCAGCTCTGAGGGAGGGCAAAGAGGCTCAAGGGCTGACCCCTGGGAAGGAGACAAACTGGCTAAAATGGGACTACAGGAATAGACAGGAGAAACATCTGGAAGGAGGTGAGCCAAGCCAGTGGTAGAAACAAACAAGTCTCCCTAGAGGCTGGGAGGCACGACAGAGCCAGGACCTGAAACTTGCGCAGCAGCCTGAAGGTGGGTCTGCACAAGGAATGGAGACCAGGATTAAATAGCAAGACAGAACCAAGATGCGTCCTGAATGCCGCTCCGTGTGCCTTCCTCTTTTGTGCTAATCAGAGAATAAATGCCCGTACCCCAACTGATGAAACAAGGGATCACGTGGCCTCCCACACCTTTTGCCACAGCTCATGGATCAGAGGAACTCCCACAGCCAATCCATCCACTGACTTGCGACCAGCTGGTTCTCTCTCTTGAGAACTTAAAATGCAAGACTCTGATGGACACTAGCTGGGTGGGGCTGGGCAGTCAGTCTCTAAAATCACAGAGAACTGGGGCCAGATTCAAAACCACCACGATCCTAAGTCACCTGCAAGCCAGGGTGGTGGGGGAGACTTTGAAGGAAGCTGGTATGGAAAAGAACGAGCTATACAGAGAGTAACAAGGGGAGTGACCATGTGACCCCAGCGGGAAAAAGAAATGGGGAGAGGAGCTGGCTGACAGTTTCCAGTTCCGATGAGATGGAGAACCTGTTAGGGTCTATGAGACCCCCTGCATCTTCATAATCTAACTGAACCCCTGATCCTGCCTGGCCCCCTACATTCCGCATAAGCCCCACTGTTATCATGGGCCAGTTGCTCCAAACAGATCCCTTGGATTTGCAAAGAACAGACACTCGCTCCCACCACCTTAAGAAAGAGTGAATTATCATAAACATACCTGTGCACTGCATCCAGGATCAGAGAAACTTCTGAGAACCAAGACAGGAGAGGGAGCAGCGGCTCTGTCTCTGGTTCAGAGACTTCACAGTCTTTCTCTGATGGTGTCTCTGTCCCCCACAGTGCTCTGCTCCATGTTCCTCTCTGTACTAACTGGTTTTTGCCTACCCTCCACTCTGCATGGGTTTCTTCTAGTTCAAAGACTCGCTCCCTCATCATTTTTGCATCTTTAAACTTCAGCCTGACTTTGTGGCTCTGCCTTACCTCGCAGCTTCTCTATAGATTCCTTCTGCTTCAGATCCCACTGCTAGTTCAGCTTCAAAGAGGGCATCTGATGAGCCACTCACCCTTTGGCACCAGATCACGGGCTGGCCAGTTTCGGACTTGACTATTCTTGGATCAAAGCCCACCCCTTATACAACCAGCTCCAGCCAGTGGGACGGACGCCACAGCACAAACATAGCAACCGGGGCCTGCCATTCAGAAGGAGCTCTGAGTTTGGCAGATACAGTGATGGACAGGTTTAATCGACCCTCCTTTGAGAACAGTCCTCTGCTTCTCAAGAAACAATTATGTGATAGAGCAATCTATCTTATGATATCAGCAATCATACCACCTCATTCCTACTTTTACTTTTCAGAAGTTTCCAGATTTTTCCATCAGTGATATGTCCTACTTTTAGAATCAGGAAATTGCATTAAGTATTAATAAAAGAGATAGAGCATCATGTATACAATAAATATATCCTGGACATCAACCAGGCTGTCTGCTAAACACTGCAGAAACAGCAGAGAGCAAGAAATAAAAAAAGAGGACTTCTCATGGAACATGGGTGATTGCGTAATTTATCAGCCAAATCAGGACACTTCTGAGCGTGAAAAGGGGTGCTATTAATAATCAGCCCAGGAAAGTGCTAAGTAAACCAGGGCATATGGTGAGTGTTTCCATTTATACATGCCAGTTAGCATTCTAACATTCTTGTGTAGTTGAGCAGAGATAAGACCTTAACTCTCCTCTCAAAAATTAATTTCTAGAATCATGCAATACAGAGACTATGCCAGGCAAGTATTTGGGACAGAGAGGCTTTAAACAGCCCTCCAATCTCTGTATCTTCGTTCTTCACTTTGGAAAGCCTATAGTTTCATCCAGGAAGGGCAAGGAAAGGAAAATGTCAGTTGGGGGATGTTAAGATTAATCAAACGAAATCTCATATCCATCTCTGATATGGGTATTATACACATTCTGCTGATCAGAAAAATCAAGGCTCAGGACTTAAATCTCATGTTGGAACTAATATTTGACCCTGCTCTAGCTGGCTCCACTACATCAAACCACTTCTCAAAACTTAAATTTGATACCTTAAAACACTGAAGCATTACAGCCCTAGATTCCCCTAAAGTAAATGTGAAAAGTGATGGATTTGTCATAAAAAGTCAAGTGATAGTGTTTATTTCTTCCATATCATCACTTCTTCAGTTCACACCAAGCACAAATGTAGAAAATGAGCTTAATTGGATGCTACTTTTTGGAGCATTTCTCATAGTCTTCATGCAGGTGATGCTTGCATTTACAGTATAATTTGAAAATGAGTTTTGTAAGGGCAATTAAAGGAAAACTTCTGAAGAGTGAGACTAGCCCAGGGAAAAACACCCACTATGCTGGAAAGCATTTGGAGCTAATTTCCTATTCACTGAGTCAGAAGAAAATAATTCCATTGATACCAGATTGGTTACTAAGGAGTCGTGTCAAACTCTTCCTTGACAAATACCATCACAGCTCAAATCTCTGTTCACTTTAATGGGATTTGACCTGAACCAACTTGTCCCAAAACATGAAAGTGGAAAAAAATATATTTTGCTGGGACAGTTTCGTTGTTTATTTGTGCTTCTCTGATTACTACATCTATATGTATTTCCAAAGGAAAGACTCTGCAGATCAAAACGTCACAGCAGGGAGCAAAGATTCCTAAAGTCAAATCACCTGCAAGATGTTTTCCACTGCCCTGTGTTAGCAAAATTCATTTAAGGACTAACATTAAAAGAATGCTAAAAAAAAAAAAAAAACATAAAGAGTTTGGAAAATCCTATTTCGTCGGTGGTATTTCATCTCTGCTTCAGATCGCAAGTACCATTTTGAATTAAATGTCTTTGGAGGAACCCCATGGAAGATATTGCAATGGAAGACCCTTCTGAAAATAGGAAACTCTCTTTGTATCTATGACCTGTCTTGAAACACAAGCACTTCCTAATGACATATTTTGGAAATGCTGAAATTAAAGTTCAAGCTTATGTCCTTATTGGACTGAAAATTTGAGAGTAAGGAGATGGAAGAATAGAGTTTGGTGAAGAAAGGAACTTTCTTTAAGATTTGAATGTTTGGGTTCAGTGCATCAGCAGAATAGGTAATTTTATTTCATATAAAAGAAAAATAAAATCCTTTGTCCCAAATAAGTAACTGATGTATCTATTCCAGAACTTGCACTGCTCTTTACCTTTAGATCTCAAGACAGCAATTCAAACCAGTGTTTTAAAATACTTAGGGTCTTTATTCTCCCTCAGTTTCTTCCATTAGCTGGGAAATACAATCTCCTTTCATGTCGTGTAGCTGATAACAAAAACTGGCCAGCGCAAGAACGCCCTGCTGGATTCACAGTCGGCTTTGCAGAGCTGAATTGTATAGAAATAAATGCAACTACTTACTGTCTTGCTGAATTATGGATTTTAGAAAGCTGTTTAATAGGGAGGAAAACACTTAAGACAGCTTCTATTGAATTTTGCACACATAGAAAACTAACATAAAACAGGAACGGATAACAGATTTTGTTAGGAAAGTTAAATTGTAATTTTAAGACCATTTGGAAACCTAGACATCTTCACAAGGACAAACTCTGCATAGATATATGTTGGTAATCTTGAAAGTATGTGTAATTATATTTTTAAGTGGTCAAATCTTTATCTACAACTTTAGATTTAAAATGTCTAATGCTTCTGGGTCCATTATTTATCTCCTGCATCTACATAAAATAACAATCCCTCCAAATGTTTGCCACTTCCTATCCTTTAATTGCTAAATAGTTCCAGAGACCAGACTGTCATCAGAATCACTGACTGTAAATTCCTCCTCGGAAAGTAAACTTCTTACAACCCTAACACTTACTCACCTTTGTATCTTACAGGCACAAAGCAGGCCCTCAGAAAGTGTTTTAATTGATTTGAACTTATTTGGTAAACACAGAGACTCCAGAATTTTTATTTGTGACTTAAAAATCATTTATTCATTTGGATTTGCTGAGAGCCACCAAAGGCCACACCACTAAATGAGAGTAAATCAGGCCCGGTCTCCACGCTCCAGCAGCTCCCCATCCACTGTGAGGAAAACAAATAAATAAACCAGAAAAGATAATCCTGTGTATTGACAGAAGCATTTGAGAGAATCAGAGGAGAATTCTGAGCTTTGATAGAAGATGCTGTCCCAGGTGACACAAGGGAAGGGGATTGCAGGCGAAGGCAAAAGCACACAACAGAGGCCGCGGCTGGGGAGAGGGACCTTGTTGGGAAACCGCCACAGCTCAGTGCTGCAGGAGAGTGGGGGCAGGGATGACATGGCTGCAGCTGCCAGTTGGGGAGAACTTTGGAGAACTCTGACCACCGTGCTAACCCCTTCTTCACGGACAACCTTAAAAATACAAATGCCTGATATTTATGGGTTCTCTTTCATTGTAGAGATTGGACTTATCCTGGCCCCAAATATGGAGCCATTATTAGAACCAAGAGAAACAAAAAAGAATATGCCTTTAAATTTTGGGTAAATAGTGTGTCCCTGGTGGCGCAAGGGGTTAAAGTCACAGTGCCATCAAGCTACTGCCAGCCACTGGAGCATGAGTTCTATCCCCAGTCGGCCAGGGAGCGACCCACATGGCACAGCAGACCTCTCCTGACTCACCCGCTGCTCCCCTCAGCAGTGTACTTGAGTCAGTCTGCCTGTTCTGTTCCCCACTCTGTCTGGTGAATCCTCTCACTCCCCACACCTCTGGCCTACACCCCAGTTCTTGTATGCATAAATAAATAAATCTTTAAAAAAAAATGGGGTAAATAATTCAGCAGCTATTCTTTGAGTCCCAGTGGTTTCAGCATATAGATACAAACATGTTATAGACTCTTTTTCTACTTCTAACTCTCTCTTCTTTCCTCTCCCTTTCCTCATTTTCCCTCCCTAGTCCTTCCTGGATTCAGATCCTAAGCATGTGAACTTATTCTGTGAAAGGAGGGGGAAGGGAGGAGCCTATGAGGTAAAAGATGTTAATCTTGAAAAAGTGTTTGCAGCACACTACACAGGAGTCTACCCTGAGGGGACCCCAAAGTATTAATAAAACAAATCTCTCCATGCTATATGCAGAATCCACTTAGATGCAGCTTTCAGGCAGCTTTTGCCAAATCATAACACATAAACATTGTCAATAGTGCTTGCTTATCAAACTGGGTCTATCCACAATAGGTCTTTGCTATTGAGGAAATAAAATCTCCTCAACTTTCCGATGAGCAGTTTAACAAAACATAATCAAAGCTCAAGATTTTTCAGACCCTTTTACCCCAAATTTTCACTTCAAGGAAGCACCTCTTGAGAAATAAATAAGGAGGTGAGCAAAGATTTTGGCTAAACATCGTCATGCTTTGATGATTATCATGATAAAAATGATAATGCTAAACATCATCAAAAAAATGCTCCCATCATGGCCAATTTCTAGCTTCCAACAAAGCCACTGATCACAGAATTAGGTAGAGACGTACATCTCAGCTCCAGGACACCACAGAAAAGAAAGCACACGGAGATGGTGCCTCCTGGTTTCCGTTTTAGAAATGACACGCGTCCCTCTCTCCCTAGCTCTCCCTCCTCTTCCCCTTTACTCTCCCCACTTTCTCCTCCCCCCTGCTCCGGCCATGTGCACAGGCACACAAACATGTTCTACTTCACGCACAACCCACTGGCCAGAATTAGTCACGTGGCCTTGCCTAGCTGCCAGGGTATCTAGGTGATAATGGTGTATTAAAAGCAGCAGATGGTGAACGCAGCAATGTGCTCTGCAAAACCCAGACACCTTTGGACACCTCCTTCCTACCTGGCAAATGCATCTTTGAGAGTTTTTTTAAAGATTATTCTCTGCCTAAAAGGAAATCTACTTCTAGCTTCCAAGTCATCATTTGTTGTCATGCACTTTTTGTGTGATATCCAGATATAAAATATAAAGTAAAAACATTTCTGAGTTATGGGTTAGGATATTTTTCTTTTGACTAATTTGAATATTCTGATTTTTCCATAATAGACATTGATGGCTTTTATTATAATAAAAATCATTTTTGTGTTCTCTATGTGTCTATGTGTGTGAGTGTGTGCCTTCCACTCATTGTTCCTGCAAGTACTTCTTTTGACTCTAAGGTGAGTGGAAACACACAATCATTTGGTTATTAATTTTCTGCTCACTCCCAGCAGCTGTGGAAATCATCCTTCATCTTTAGAAGTTTCTCTCCCATTTTTTCTTAAAAACCTTCTTTGGCATTGACTGGCAAAACTCCTTAGAATCTAGAAGTTCTTCTATGTTTCCCTTTACTCCACAGCCTCCTCCAGACCACCATGCAGGTTAATATAAAAATTATAAACATGAACATTATCCAAGGAAAATATTTTTCCTGATTTCCACCATCAAAATGTCTGAAGAAGGAAAAGACTTTAATAAAAGGTTGAGTAGTCAATCCTTTGGTTTTCATTTTCCATCTTTTTCCATAATCTGATATGTAACCTTCAGGGTCTGTAAGACAAGATTGGCTCCAGTTAAGAAAACACAGGGGTAAAAAACACTGCTTCAGTGGGAAAAAAAAATACCCCGCACGAACAATGTATCTGAGGCTCTAAGTAAATCTAAGGTATCATTACCACATTGAGTTCTAGCTAATATTTATTTGTGTTTAATATACATAGAGTTTTCTAGGGAGGTTGTTATTTGTGCACAAACTCCTATTAATTTAACAGCCTTCAGTATACTGCATTTCTTATTGATTGCCTTCAATATTGGATTAATAAAGATTTGCGGCTACATTTTCAACTGCTAAATTAACTGCAACCTCTCCTAAGTGTTTATTTGTAAACTAAGTTGATATTTTTCAAAGTGGATTCTAAAGTAGAAATTGCATAAATTCAAATTATTCTAGTGAAGGTAAAATAAAGCCTAAGGACAAATTTACAAACATTTAGGAGGCTGTCTGACATGACCTTATTACCTCTGCAATATTCCCCTGCACATCAGGTATAGCCAAATCCCAGCGCTGAGTATTTTGTCAGAATATTCATCAAACTGAAAAGAGCTAGTATACGACACTAGATTGCGACTTTTATGTACGGGAGAAGTACATCATAGCAACATCTTTTCTTATTTTTATCTGCTTCCCCTTTCCCTTCAGGCAAAAATATAAATGAAAAATGCCTTCTCCCTCTATCAAATACCAAAGAAAAACACTGATTGCTTGCTTGACTGCTTGCAATGGAGTATAACAAATGTTAATCTATTTGTGGGGCCCACAGAGAGGGAGCCTGAAAATGGGGGAAGGGGATTAGAAGAACTTTCCCTTGGTGGTATTTTTGAGAGTTCAAAGTGTTCTTAGAAGCTACTTAACAACAAAATCAGTTGACCCCATTGTTGTGACTCCGAGTTCTTTTTCCGTGTATCTTATAGCTGAGTGCAGAGGCTAAGGTGCTAGAGGGGCGTTAATACACTGTCCGAGGATATTTCCAAAATCTTTTAATGGTGACATTTTCAAGTAGCCCTATGGAAATCCTCTGGTCTGACACAAGACCAGTATCTCTGGGGTCAGGCCTAGTATTGGGAAATCAAAGTCCAGATCAGAGGAACCCATCAAGTTTAATTTCTGAAAGTCTAATTCTTCCCCACCCCCTCTAATGGTCCCCCTTTCTGTGTGTAGGCGTGTATATGGGAGATCCTTTCCCCTTGATCTTGAGTAATTCATGGCTCCCTATGTGCTGTTACAGCTTTTGGTCTCACCGCCTTACTGCAGCTGCCAGAACCCAGTCCCAAATGCTGAGATCTGCCCTCCATCCCCAGCCCCACCATCACCACCACTGAGGGCTCAGATCCTGTTGGGCTGCAGGTGGAGGGAGGAAAAAAGAGGAGGAATGTGTGAAAGAGCATCCTCTCTTCCTGGGATGCTTAATTTTATGTGGCAACTTAACTAAGCCGTGGTGCCCAGCTGTTTGCGCCAACATCAATCCAGATGTTGCCACAAAGGTATTATTTAGATGAACATTTCAATCAGCAGACTTTGAGGGAAGCAGACCACCTTCCATCAAGGGAATGGTGCCCATCCAGTCAGCTGGAAGTTCTTCAGAGAAAACACTGAGGTTCCCCAAAGAGGAAGGAATTCTGCCTCCGCTACTGTCTTTAGACTCAAGACTGCAACATTAATTTTAGAATTCCCAGCCTGCTGGCCTGCACTGCAGATTTTAGGTTTGCCAGTTCCGACAATGACCTGAGCCAATTTCTTAAAATACTTATTTCTCCTAGTGGTTCCATCTCTCTGGAGAGTCCTGACCAATACACTTAGCCCCAGAGCCAGAGCTACCCCACCCCCCATTCTCGGGACAGAACACAGGGCGAAAAGGTATTCACTACAAATCCAAATCCCCTCAACAAAGGGATTATTTAATCCTCCAGGGTATAGGTTGTGAAGTCAAATCATGTGATTCAACTCCAACTAGCTTGGGCCCTTTTGTATCAAACTACACCCTAAGGCTTGCAAAGAAATCAATAACAAGAGAACAGTCCCTTCTTCCCAAATTGCTGCCTCAGAACCATGACCAGGAACATGGCCCCTCTTCCAACCCAAAGGGATGTTATCTTTTCCCCTTGGTCACTGGCCTTAAGGAGATATTGCTCTGCTGTTTAGTGAGATCCTATCATTGGACAGGCCATAAACTCATAGGCAGGCTATTCCGGACATGTGTCTGATTCCACCAAATTCTTCATGATAATGGAGACTCTACACCGATAAGCTGTTTCCTCCAGTTACCAAAAAACTGAGAGCAGTCCCAGGGGAACTGTGAGATCAAACCATGCTGTTTCCAGTTCTCTGCTTGCCATGACATAGAGTTTGGACAAGAGAACAATCCCAATTTCTACCTGGAGACTTGTCACTCTTTCTGGCTCTTTAGTCTGAACTGTGACTAGTTCTCTGCCATCGTCTACATTCTTCACCAGTAACAGAGTCAGGAGTCTCCAAACCAGGTGCGTTTCCTACTCCACGCCCTTTCCATGGGCCTGTGTTTCATCTCCCTTCATCTCTTCAGAGCCAAAATCAGTTTTTCAATAGCTTCCCACTCCTTTCCCCCACTACCTTTTTTATTATTTTTCCTTTCTTTGTTTAGTGTCCCTCCAACATGGATTTGACCCCAATTATTTCAATAACTGTACTTTCCTTCTAGTTCACATTTGCTCAGTAGACCAAAGCTCAATATAAATCTTCTCCATTTACTGTAGTCTGGATTTTTTTTTTCTTATACCATGAGTTCATGAGTAACCTGGGAAAGCTTGAATTTTAAGTAGCCAATTGGCCTGTCTGCCTCCCCTCCATGTGTTATCTTTACTCATATAAACAGAGCACCAAATTTCTTGTGAAACAAGTCCTACTACTCCCAAGGTACAAGAAAGAGACTGAGTTAAGATTCCCTGAGGATGGTAAAGCTATCATCATGGCAACTTGGATATAACCAACTCCAATTGCCCCCTGAGGCCCAAGACTCAGTTAATTACCACTGCTTAATTAATCCAAGAGACTCCAACTGAATGCCCAACTGGGCTGTGAAAATAATCACTAAGTAACCAAAAGATCTTCCAGGAGCCAAGAGAAGAGCACTTTGGCCTGCCTGTAAAGACAGATTGATTTCCTCCCTTTGACTTCCTTCTGGTTCACCGGAAGGCCGGTCAGAGCTAAGGAGAAAGTGAAGCAAAGGGATCTCTGAATATAGGAGCATCACAGAAAGGAGCCACAGTTCCTAGGGAAGACACAGCAGTCCATGAATCATGAAACAGAAATAATAAGATCTGCAGGAAAGTCACAAGTATCCTGGCTCCAGAAGGAAAAGACATCCTAGATAATTACCCTGACAAAATAGCTAAGTGTGTTGACAAGGCTAAAAGTAGAATTTACTGTCCAGCAATGCAAAATAACTTTCAAGAATGTAGGATATAGAAATGGCATGAATTCAGTACCAAAGTGTTTAGGGGGGGTGTGCCTTAAATGCATGTATTAGATAAGAAAGAAAAATCAAAAGCCTTTGACATCAGCATCTAATTTTAAAAATTAGAAAAAGAAAAACAATAAACCCCCAAATGAAAGAGTAGAAGAAAGGAAATTTGCTTTCTAAAGGTTGGAATTCATTGTACAGAAGCAAAGAGCAAAATTAAGAGGGTCAACCAGAACCAAAGTCTGGGTCATTGCAAAGCACGAAAGCAAGTTAATCCCATAGCAAGACTGAACAAGAAAAAGAACTAAGATCCAAATCATCCATACTAGACATGAAAAAAGGTGTAACTAAGATAGATATATTAGAAAGTTAAAGCAGCTAGTGTATATTGAACAACTCAGTGTCAGTAAGTTTGAAACCTAGAAAAAAATACTTTTCAAAAAACTTGAATTACGAAACACTCATAAAAAATACTGAAAACCTGAACTAAGTCATAAAGAAACTAAATCCATGATTTAAAATCTATGTTCTCCCTCACCTCCAAAAAAGAACCACAATAATTATATAGGAAAATATATCAAAACTTTATGAAACAAGTAATTCCTAACTTATGCAAATGTTACTGAACATAGAGGAAAATCTCCCCAATTCATTATATGAGGCGAATGTAACCTCAGTGCCCAAACTGGAGAAAAATAATATAAGAAGAGAACATTACAAAGCCAAGTTCGCTTGTGAACATAGAGGTAAAAGTCATAAACAATTTATTAGCAACCAAATGCACTAAAGTCATTTAAATAAATACCCCTTAACTAAGTAAGTCTTACCTTAGGGATGCAAAGATGATTTGTTATTAGAAAATCAATAAAAATTATATGCAACCCTCATAGAAAAAAGAAGAAAACCTATGTTTTCTTTCCAAAAGATGTAGAAAAAGAACAGATGGAATTCAATAGCCACTCACCCTAAAAAGTGTTCGCAACCAGGACTAAAGGGAATTTTCTTTATCTGATAAAAGGTATCTACCAAATTCTTCAGCAAAGACACCAAATAGTAAAATGTTGGAAACATTCCATTTTAAGTAATAGGGATGCCCTTTAGCACTGCTGGTATTCAACATTTTCCTGTATGTCCTGCTAAAGCAAAAAGACTAAGGAAGAGGGAAAAGATGTAAAGTTTGAACAGAATTAGAATTAGAATTAGAACCGAAGAAGAATAAGAATTATCATTATTCACAGATGATAAGATTGTCTACATGGAAAAATTTATGAGGTTATATAAAGAAACTATTAAAAGCAATAAGAGCTTGGTGGATACAAAATAATACACAAAAATCAATAACATCTCTATACACCAGCAATATCCAATTAAAAAATCATATCAGTCACAAAGTAGCAACAAAAGTATAAGGTGCAAAGCCACAGCTGACAAAAGAAATTCGTTACTATTATGGATACAGTATAAAATTTTATTGAAGCACATAAATTTTTAAAAGCAGGAAAAAAGTGAGAAATGCAGTATGTTCATGGCAAAGGCTGAATAGTCAAAAACAGCAATTCTTTCCAAATTAATCTATAAAATCAATGCATTCCAGTCAAATCCTCCAAGAAGGTTTCTCATAGAGGTCATCCAGTGATGCTAAAATCCCCACAGAACAACCAAGGGCAAAGACGAACAGGGACAGTTTTGAAGGGAAAAAAGTGAAGGGGAATGTGCCCTAGAAGATATCAACATTTGTCTTAGATTCTTATTTTAAGGCAAGGTGAAACTGGACAGAATAGAGGCTGCAATGAGCTGGGTTTATGCATTGAAACTTAGTGTATGACAAAAGAGGCCTTAAAAATGCATGGGAAATGTATGATCTCCTTTATCATAACAAAGTCTTTCATTCATGCTATTAACATAAATTGTTGGCAAATAAGTGCCCTCACAAAGCAGGCATCACTTTAGAGAGCAGTTTACAAACCTAGTGAAGCACTTTCAAGGTGGCGCTCCCTCCCTGGGCCACCTACCCCAGAGAGACCTGGGCACCAAATAGGAGGGAGGCATAAAAATGCCCATTGCACTGTTATGAAAAGAAACAACTTGCAAAAGAAACCCAATGCTCATCAGAATGGCCAATAAAATGTGCTTTATTCCTAAACTGGAACACTTTAAGTCATTCTAATAAACCGAATCTGGAAGGAATTGTTGTTAAAAAGAGAAAACTGCAGAAAATAAAGGATATATATATATATATATATATATATATATGCATATGTGTGTGTGCATAGGTTTGCCTTTTATGTAAACTTTCAAACACAAAAAACACAACCATATGTCAGAGATAAAACTACAAAATGTGAACTGACATCCTTCGAGTATTTACTGTAAACTAGCTTGGTTTGACCTTCCTGCCTATGTAGGTAACAATCAACAAAGCAGGCAGTGTTCACACCTAATAGACACCAGGACTGAAGCACAGAGGGCTTTAGCAACTCACCCGAGATCACACAAACAAGTGTGGATTCCCATCTGCAATCTAATGCTAGACACCCAGGCACTGCTGTTAAACCACGGGACCACATAAGTTTCTTTTGTTTTCAAATTCTCTCTCCTTGCATAAAGGAGGGCTAGCCCCATCCATGGTGACCCCCACCCTCCTGGAGGACATCAGCCACCTTAGGTGTAGTTTCTATAACTTGCCTCTCATTTATTCATTTGACAGAAAATGGACCTGGGGTTAAAAGAAACAAAGATATTTCTCGAAGCCACTGAGTCCATGAATACCACAATCAGAACTTGAAATCCTGTTTTCTTATAAAGAGATTATTATGTCAAAGTTACGTCTGTCTTCTCCCTTTGAGAGATTGATGGAATTTTAGTATTCATTTCATTTATTGTAAATTCTGGAGTTTTACACCATTGAGATATTAACAGCTTCTCAACTGGAGTAGAAACTGCTGAAGAGAAAAGATCCTAAATGAGCAGCTTCATCTCCAGAAGAAAGCTCTCCCTCTTCCTTCAAGCCCTCCCCAAAATTGCCATCTGTGCGGCAGTAGCAGCTGTTCTATTCGCATGGTTGACTCCACAGGGACTAACCCTGTGCTCCTTTTTAAAAAATTGGAAATCAATGTCAAATCAGGTGATGGAGAAAGTCAGCGAAGTGCTTTTGTACGGATTCCCTGGCTGTGGGGCACCAACCTCACCAGCGCTGACCTGAGCGCAGACCACCATCTGGGTGTCTTATGTCTGTGGACCAAGATCCTTCAAGTGCGGAGCCTGGCATGGCTGGACTTGCTTCAGACTCAACAAAGGAAAATGATACTGCCTCTAAAAGTTTTACTTGGGAGAGTATTTTGAAGCCTGTATTTCTGCTCCTCTGGTCAAAATGATCAGAAGCTTCCGTGGGCTTATTCATTCTTATTTCTGTAAGCTGCTGCTCTTAAATGCCTCTGTTAACTAAGTAGTGGGGAAAGAGTCAGACAAGTAAAGGGTCAACGGAATGGCCGCCTGTCACATTATGGTCCTCTGCGAGCTGGCACCTCATGAGACACTGGCTCGTTCTAGCTTTATGACACCTTGTTTCATCTTTACCTTCGTTGTGGCAGGTTGAATGATGTGTTCTGATTTCCTCCCGCTCCCTTTTCAGTGCTTCCTTGAGGTCAGACTGTGTGTCCTGGTCTTAAAGCTGGACTCTGTCACCTTGGCTTGCTTTCAGGAGGGCCAGGAAGAAAGAACCACAGATAGTCCAAAGCTTGGTCTTGAATATTTTGGTTTGCCACCTTGCTCCTCTGCTAGCGCCACAAGAACTTGCCCCTCTAGATGGCACTAGAAAGCTGCTCCAGAGAGGCTGAGAGGCAAGAGGAAAAGGCTTAAAACCTAGTTGTGTCTTGAGAAGCTGAGTCACCCCAGATCCTGCAGTTTAACTGTGGACACCCAGTTGGCCCCAAGGGACCAATCTCAAACTAACCCACACAACCAGGAGTTAAACAGTTGTTTATTATTGTGTGATTTTTATGTTGCGTTGGTGTAACAGTAACTAAACCACTCTTTGGAAAGAAAATTGTATAATTCCATGCATAAAAGGAACCTATAAGAAAACGTGATGGCTTTTGAAACACATACAGAAGATTCATATCATAAATTTGTTCCCTTTGGAGGTTAGCAATTACCCTTTTGCTATCACCTTCTTTCAGGAGGCTTTGGGGAAAAGATTTTAGGAATTCTTAAGCCATAGCACAAATTTTGGATTTCTCAGTTAAAGCAAATCATACTTTAAAAAGCTAAAATTTTGCTTAAGCTAAATGACACTATGGGATATTGGATTTCCTAAATATCAACCAGAATTATGTTAATTTTTATTGAACAGAAGTAATATAAAGCAGTTCAGAAAGATTAGAAAATTAAAATGCTTCAAACTCACAACCATAGCTCAATTGTTTTGGTGTATTCATTTTTTGTCCCTCTAATATCTGTATCTTACGAAGGTGTCAAAAAAGTTCTTTCCCAAAAGCAGAGGGGTTCCTTGTTACTACATTTGCAATATGGAAATTTAATTGAAAATAAATCTTTGGCATTCCTGTGAATCATTTAAAAACCATCTCTGGACACATGTCTTTAGTATAATTTTTTTTTTTTACTTTGTTTAGGATGCTGAAAGCTTCCAAAATGTATGCCTTTAAGCTGGCATTCATGCATCTTTATGTTTCCCCTGAAATAAAATCTTCAGCAGAAAGGTAGTGGCAGAAAAAATCAGGAATTACAAGATTTGGACGGCAAGATCCAGAAATGTAAACGTTTCGTTCTCAAAGGGTAGCTTAGCTAGGAAATGGTGTGGTTTTGATGAAACGGAAAGGATTGTCTACTTTAAGCCAACTCCAGGTGATTATTCCATGAAAGCTACACTGAGCTCTGAAGAACTAGAATACGTACAGAGAGTTTTAACCTCTGTTTCCCTGGCTTTCCAACTCTGATCTGTCAAAAAAAAAACATAGGGGGCTTCCCTGCTGGCCTAGAGATTTAGTCTCAGCACTATCATCACAACAAAACTCGGTTCCCAGCGAGGGAGCTGACTCATATGGCACAGCAGACCTCTTGTCTCACCCACTACTCCCCTTAGCAGTGTATTTCAATGTATCTGCCTGTTCTGCTCCCCACTCTGTCTCTGGTGAAGCCTCTCACCTCCCCCACTACATCTCTAGCCTACACCCCATTGCTTCTATGCAAAAATAAATATATCTTTTTTAAATATAGCATATTCCTCCAACAAAGCAATGCCCTACTTAGTGAAAACTTCTGAAGTCAAGAAAAATCTAGTGTACATAGTAACACTAGACTGTGGCTTCTTCCAAACGGTGGCCACGTTTCTTCTATACAGACAGTCAAACACAAATCCTTTGCTTCTAATTCCGAGGAGTGACACTAATGCCTGAAAATGAGTCATAAGCCACAAAAATTATGCACTACATTTCATAAAATAAATTTATTTAGCACCGAGTAAAACATCTGCTTATGGAAATGAACTCGTTTTCTTTTTGAGTCAGTGTTCTAATCTTTTCATTGAGTTGTAATGTTAGTCTGCTTGTAAACTTGTTTCCTTTCTTTAATATACTATTTGCTCATGAGCATATAGCTATTATATATAAATTTAGTAACAGCATAATATTCCAGAATTAAAAACATCACATTTATTTAGTCAATATTCTCCTAGATTTGAATATTTAGTTTTAGTGTTTTTCAAATAAATAATAGTAGGAGGAACATATCTATGCATATGAATTTAACCTTTTATATTAGTTTCTCATGAAAGATTCCTAAATATAGGACTATTAGATCAAGAGTTGTGAATATTTTTATGGTACTTTGCACATAATAAGATGCTGTTTTCTGGAAGGTTATGCCATTTTCAGGAGAGTAAATTACCAATTCACTACAGTGTTGCAAGTACTAGATATTATCATTTACAAATCATTTCTGCTTATGTAATAGGTAAGCAAGTTACCCGTTTATATTTTCAAAATCACATTCATTTGATTATAAGTCAGATTGCATATTTTTCCATGTTTACTTGTTAGTGCTATATTTATTGAAGAAAAGCCATCATCAGCTAAAGATTTGGTGACCTCTTAGAGTTGGGAAAGAGAAAATAGGCCTCAAAATATAAAGGAAATTGAAAAGAATTTTCTTTACTCATAAATACATTGAAGATGCTTCCACCCTCAGACTGTCCTTTGAAAATTTCCAATTAGAATAAAGGAGAAATTATGTCAAACCCATAGAAGATGCTAAACCTATTTGACAAATTGGAAGGATCTGGAGGTTTATGGAGTAGACACAATAACACAAGACCTATCAAGACACTCAAAAGCGAAACTGTGGGATAAGTCGACAAGTGCAAAGGCTGCAGCTGAACTTGGTGTCTATGCTATGAACCTGCTGGGGGGCTCAGCACACCAGATGCCCAGGAGATGCTGGGTCTTATAAGGTGAAGCCCACATTCATATCAAAGAGCACTGATATTCATGATGTCCCTAGACCCACAAATCAATGTGACCCCTATTGAGGATGATGACAAGGATTCTGGGGGGGAAGGAAGCACCAAGGGGAATGCTGAAGGAGTAGAATTATGCTCTTGATGACTATGACCTTCCAGTTGAAAAACATGACCTTCTCTAATCCTCAGTCCCACACATGCAAAATGAAGGGACCAACCATATTTATCCCGAGACAATGAGAATCGAGGGAGACAACGCACAGAAGCTGCTCAGCTCAGAGCACAGCCCACAGCTAGTCTCAGTAAATCTGACTTACTTAACAATTAGAATTAAATGCCTGCAAAAGAAATTCATAGGTGAAAGATATTTTAACAGTTCTTTAAAAGACAAAGTAGGGAGACCTCCCTGGTGGAGCAGGGGTTAAAGTCACAGCACTGTCAAGCTGTCACCAGACACTGGGGCGTGAGTTCAATCCCCAGCAAGGGAGTCAACCCACATGACGCAGCAGACCTCTCCTGTCTCACCCGCTGCTCCCCTCAGCAGTGTATTTCCGTCAGTCTGCCTGTTCTGGTCCCCACTCTGTCTCTGATGAATCCTGTCACACACACTCACCTCTGGCCTACACCCCAGTTCTTGTATGCATAAATAAATAAAAATAAATCTTAAAAAAAAGACTAACTAGACCGAAAACGGGGAGTTGCTAACAGCTGAGTTTGCTAGGTCTGGCCTGCCATCTTTGATGTGGCTCACCTGCCTGCCCTCCCCAACCCCCGGCATGCAGCCAGCACCTGAGAGAACGCAAACTCAGCCTGTTTTGAATTTCAAACAATGAGGTATCATTTAGTATTAATATATTAATGTAAAATTAATAATAGTATAATTAATATTCGTTATTAGTAAGAAGTTTGGCTGTCTGAGCAGGGCTTTTGTGCCAAGTCCTGTATTATATGCTTCAATAACTCTGTAAGGTGAATGCTGTTATTATTCCAATGTGCAATATGAATGAAAGGATTCTAACAGGTGACATCTGAGGGTATCTTATGCAGGGGACTGCCTTTATGGCTTCCAGGTCCACTTCCATAAAAGACAGCATACACTTTTCACCCTTTTCCTCTTTTCTTTCCTCTCTGCTGCTCAGAGCTTGGAGTGATGGCTGGGACTCCATCAGGGATGTGAGGACAGCACTGAACCTCAGAGGGGGTAGAGGGGAAAGCTGCAGGAAGCCACCATGTCTGCCTGGACTGTCCTTCCCTGGACTTGACCGGAAAGAGGGAAAAATCCTCTTCTTTTTGAGCTAACATTTCAAATCAATTAATGACAGCCAAGCCTAATCCTAACTGAAAGGAGAGGGTGTTGACTTTACCCAGAAGTCAACCTTACTTAGGGTCAAAGAATAAGATGGTCTCTGCTAACTTCTGGGTCACAATTATGTTACAGATGGGGGAACAGAGGGCCAAGGAGACTGAGTGACCAAAACTAGATACATCAAAAACTGGAATAGGGACTGAGGTCTACCTGACATAAACCCTGTATTCAAACTTACTCCTCGTCTGCTTTCTGCCTCACCCATGGAGCTGACACTAACATGCGTTTTTATTGAATTTGTCTCCCACATCAGCTGCCATCTATACTCTCACTCTTGGCAATGGTGACTGATGGTGGTCAGCCCTCAGACCCTCAAGAAAACTCACCTTTCCCCCATTCCCATTGAGGCCAACTTCCTAGACCATATCTCAAGTAAATGCCTATGACCAGTGTCCCTGCTGGAGCTCCCCAGTGAGAGGAATCAGATGTTAATTCAGCCACACTTTTCAAAAGACTTATTAAAGCGAGGCAGATATGCATTTTTCCTTCAAGCTGAGTCACAGTGAGATTCAAGAAGAATGTCTAAAAATAAGAAGATAACCATTCAAATCAGTTATTAAAGGAAGCTAAAGGTATTTAGGGTATGTCCTTTGAACTCCTAAGATTGATATCTGGGGAAAACATACTCTTTCAAAAAAGATTCTAGAATACCGCTGTGAGAGAGAGAATACTAAGCTATCCTGACCCTTTTGGCATTTCTTTGGATCATATGTAATAAATTCGTCCTTAAAATAAATTTTTTCTGTTATGAAAGAAGTTCCTGTAGATGGATTATAACTCAAAAAGAAACTCTATTTTCTTATGCAGTCACTTTGCTTCATAAATTTTTTAAATCCATGCAATCATAAGGCATATAAAATACTTACATGGAGTGATTCTTAACAGTAACTATTTTTATTTTTCCAGTTATGAACACAGGTTGGAAAATATTTGGAAAATAGAAGTATAAAAATTTAAATCACCCAGAATGTCAAAGTCCAGAGAAAATTAATGAAAAACATTTTAATGTCTGTTCCAGTAGCCTTTCTGCTACATCGTTTTAGATGATTGAAATCAAACTGCAGAGGTTAGATTTTTTAAGTAAATTCAAATCAGAAACACTCAGGTTCTATATAGAAGATGTTGAGTGAGGTCTTTCCCTTAGAAACCCAGTATCTAAGGCCATTAATATGAATTTTAAAGATACAAAACATGGTAAATCTTCTTTTGCAAAGAAAATAGCCAATATATTGCTCTTTGCAACTCTGATTTTGTGTAAGGAAAAAATATGATTTGCTCAGTCATTCTTCTGGCACAGTATCCTCACTATGTAAATGTTGTGTCATTTTTGGTGTTTGTGGAATAACACCAATTATTGCAGGTGGTTTTCAAACATGGCAACAATGTCCATCTGAATTATGGTGGGAAAAATAAGGTTAAAAAACACACATTTCCTGGGCCTCCCTGGTGGCACAAGGGGTTAAGTCTCAGCACTATCAAGCTATCAGCAGCCACCGCAGCATGAGTTCAATTCCCAGCCAGGGAGCTAACCCACATGGCGCAGCAGACCTCTCCTGTCTCACCCACTGCTCCCTTCACAACCTCCTAATTTCATCACATTGAGGATTAGTTTTCCACATATGAATTTTGGGAAGATACATTCAATCTGTAAATCCATTTCTTTCTTTTTCACCTTTCTTTGCCATGCTATCCAGTAAGGTGTCTGCTCACAAAGGACATGACTTCTTGCTTCATCAGTGTTTCCTTTTTCCCACTTCCTGTTGCCCCATTGTTCTCAGGACCACCTTCTGAACACATGAAGACAGATGGCAGAGGCAGTACAGCAACTCCTGTTGTGGGCCTGTATACAGAACTGCACTGATAGTCAGAACTCCATTTGTAATTAATTTGGAATTTCATTGTAATTAAATATGTCTCCAAAAAGCTGCATGACTATTGTCTACCCTGTAGAACCAGCCCATTATACTTGTAAGACATATAAAGTCCTACATCATTACTTCAGAGCAATAAAACCCAGACATTTTTCATCTTCACCCTTGTCTTTCTCAAATATTTAAAGGGTACCTGCAGGAACACATTAAAACTTTCACAAGTGCCTCTCTCCACTTCCCTAAAAGAACCCCTCTCTCTTTTATCCCACCCAACCCTAGCAACCTGGTACCTCAGTGACCTTCCTCCATCTTGCAAACAAGCTGTTGGACACCTGTTTCCAACTAGACCCCAGGAGATTGTTATTCTTCTAGACTTCTGTTATTCTCATAATAATCCACTTAGAGTTTCTGGTCTTTTCTTGGAAGGATAATGGGAGCAGAGCTAAGAGGGTAAAGGGCAGGTGAAAGAAAGTTGTGATTTTCATCCCATTGTATAGAATTGTCCCTTATTGAGCAGTCTAAGAGAATAAGATGGTGGCGGTGTATGGAGAGGGATTCCATGAGACTATGCCCAAAGCATCACCACTCAGAAACACAGCAGAATACAAAACACTCATCTGAGACATGTTCATCCTCGAGTTCCAAAATTCTAGCACAAACGTTTGGCTTGGGTGATTTGAGTGGGCAATTAATATGCAAAGTTTGCACAGAAGTTATATGAGAATATACCACACTGGAAACCCAGCCTGAACAAACTCCATCCACTCTGCACACCTACATCCACCACTGGCATCACCACCTGCACTACTCCTAGGTGCGAATGACTAAGCACGAAAAAATAGAGCGAATAAGAAGCTCACTAGGAACAGATATTTGTTATCATGTTGTAGCTTTACAATCTATCCTTATGGCTTTACTGATGCAGAGTCAATAAGACATTTGCATGCTTCAAAATACACAGGTAAGAAAGGATATATAGTGAAAACGTCCCCCTAGCCAGTCTTGCCCAGACATCCAATTCTCTGCCCCAGAGGCTACCATGTTTCAAATATTTTTTGAAATAAAACATTATAGAGTTGATGTCTCCCTTTTCTAAATCTTCTACAATGCTCCCTAGAGGCAACCATTATCATGAATTTGATGCATCCTCCCAATGCTATTTTTATTTTACATCCATATGCATGTATTGGTGAACCAGAGAGTTTTGTTTTTGTACTGTGTGCATTTTGTGATTCACATCAATAGTATCTTACCTTTAAGCACTGTCTTATGATGTCAGTTCACTCTAACTGCTGTGTGATAATCTGGTATATGACTCTACCACATTTGATTCATCTATATTCCTGTTGATAAATAAGAAATACTTTCTTATTGTTCAATAATAAAAACAATGTTATCACTTTGGTGCTTTCCAAATTAAAATAACATTTAGGGCCATTTCTACCCAGAACAATCTATAAATTCCAAACAGTAGAGTCAGAACATAATGGAATATTTTATGAAAATTGATAAGCTAATTCTGAAGTTCAGCTGGAAGAGAAAACAAACAAAAATTGGCCAATATTTCTTAAAGAAAGGCAGGGAAACTTGCCATTTAGTTTTATAATCTGCTTTTTTCTACTTGGTATGTCATACGTACGGGAGGAAGGATCAGCTTAGAAGCTGATCTAAGAAGGGAACGGTGGATATTTTCCTTCCCTGGAGGGCATGCTAGATGGACTCTTGAGAGGGTGCTGCCATCTTTCCACAGTCTGAGGGTGAAGTCAACAGACTGTGAAATACCACATGAAACCCAGGGGCCCCCAGGTACACCAAACTGTTAAGGGGAAAACGCCATTATGCCCACTCTAAAGGGTCCAGTCATCCGTATGCACAAAGGAAGAGAAAGCAGACTCTTCATGTGTTCAAAGGTCTTTAGTTGGTGTGAAGTTCAAAGAGGAGAGAAAAAGAGAAAGCATTTCAAATAGCAGACTCCCAATCAGACTCTGAAAATTACCCACCCTTTTGTGGATAAATGCCCAGCCAAAAAGTTTCTGCCCAAAGCAGGCCAGCCTGAAAACTTATCAGGAATCTAAGGCACCTCCCTAAAGGAAATACAGGAAAGCAGTTAGTCAGGTCCCAGGGAACTGGGACAGAAGGAAAGACCCAAAATTCAAAATGTGCCATATAATCCACCACGAGGTCCAAACACTACCGCCACCAGGATCAAGAGCCAGAGACATCTGCTAGTATTTACATGGCATTTACGATGGCCATGCAGTCTTAAGCATTTTATGCACTTTGATGTACTTAACCCTCACAACATCTCTATGAGAGAGGGTTTGGGAAGGGGAAGCAAATTAAGGCAGGTTTTTTAAAGCCCATTTCAGAAATGAGAAAAATAAGGCACAAAATATAAGCTTGCCAAAGCTTGCAAGTTACAGAGCCAAGATTCAGACCCAGTCAGATCCTCTCACACCAAAATTCTTGGTCCTACCCCGGCTGCCAGCAGTTCCCCCACTGCTGTTGTGGGTGAGTCTCACAGTACCCCATGGGACCAGGGAAGTGGAGTGGGAGATGGGTGGGGAATATGTAGATGTTTGTTTCCACTTATTTAAGACACCTGAAGGTACACATACTAGTTTCCATTATCCCAAAAGCTAATTGAGAATTTAATGCTGTCACCCTCCCAAGTCACTAATGAAACTTCCACTGCCAGGTTACTTCTTAGGTGCTGACAGGGGTTGTCCACAGCTGGATCGATATTTCCATGTCTACTCGTAATCCAGTGTGTCAAGATCACTGAAAAATAAATGCCAGGGTCTTCTCTTTGTGTTCTAGCTGCTGCTTTGATTTTAGACACAAGTCTAAATTCTATCTCCCAGGTATTATGTGTCTAGAATTCAAGAGGTGTAAATTTATGTGGAATTTATTCACACAAACATGGAAACATTCTCCGATGTGTGTTCTGGAAGCAAAGCAGCTCAGGCATCATCTGTTTTGCTGATGTGGCTGTGGAAGCTTCAACCGATGACACTTGGGTTTCAAGCTATACCTTAATGCCAAATACTCTTAAATTTTCATTTAAAAAAAGGAAGGGAAAAACAGCAAAAATTCTCTTTGTTATCAGGAGCTTATGGTGTTTCAACAACTGATGATCTTTACTATAACTAAATGGGCACGATTTTTACTTTATTTTTACTTCATTTTACTTTCTCTCTCCCTATCTTGGATGTTGTTTATTTGGTTTGTTGGGTTTTATTGTTGTTGTTGTTGTTGTTGTTGTTGTTTGGTAAATTAATGTAACCATGGAAAAGTTATAAAAAGCAAAAAAAAAAAAAGAGTACAAAGGAGAAAAAAGTGGACAGTAGCTCCACATTCAAAGATGAGCTGTCAGGAAATCACAATTCATAAGAACTAAAAGTGTGAGGAGATGCTTGGATATGTACTTTTCAAAGAGAATCTCCATACTGTCTTCCACAGTGACTGAACAAATTTACATTCCCACAACAGTTCAGAAAAGTTCCCTTTTCTCCTTGTGCTCAACAATACTTATTATTTTTTCTCTTCTTTATGATACCCACTCTTACAGGTATGACACATCTCATTGTGGTTTTAATTAGCATTTTCTTGGTGACTAGTGATGTTGAGCACCTTTTCATGTACCAGTTGGTCATCTATAAATCTTTTTTTCCAAAAATGTCTTTTTAGAGCTTCTGTCCATCTTCTAATTGGGTTGTTTATTTTTTGCTATTGAGCTTTATCAGTTCTTTATATATTCTGGATATTGACCCCCTTATTAAGCACAAGATTTGCAAATATTTTTTCATTTTGTTAATGGTTTCCTTTTCTGTGCAGGTTCTTAGTCCTCTAATCAAAGTACTTTCTACTTTCATGCTACTTTTCTGGAACAATTAAAACCAAGTGTACATAGGGCCAGTGACTTCAGCACCATGGACAAGACAGCATGAGCTAATTCTCAGTGTGAAGATTATTCCCTCCCATCTCCAGAGAGCCATAGAAAATGGACATATTTATAAAATTGGAACACATTAAATTTCCAGGACTACAGCACTAATTCAATAGCTAATAGTAATAGGAATGTAATTAGTGTTGTTACAGAAAGACTCATAGTCCAATGGCTGATGAAGACCCATAGTTTAGGTATAGATAGATTCAAATAATTACGTTATACACCAGAAACTAATATAATGCTATATATCAACTAGACCTCAATTGTTTTTTAAAAAGGAGAAAATTTGGTGGTGCAAGATTGATAAGGCTACACTTCATCTATCAACTTGAATATGTGCACCACAGCCCAGAATGGGAAAGTGACAATACAAAGCCAAGATGCCAACAGAAGAAGGAAGGCTCCAAACAGGACAGGACATTGCCCTTAGGTATTTTATTAATGCCTTCATGTAGAGAGATGAGTAATAAACATCAGTAACTCTAGACTGCGGGGCTATGTGTGTCAGTGTGATTTGTTTGCAGCTTAATGTACTGTTACACACAGTGACTGCTTCCCTACTTATAAATTTCCTACTTGTAGATTTCCTACTTGTAGATTTTCTGCATGCAGATTCAGCCACTCTCAAATCGTCACTGTGCTCTTCTAGATTTCTGTGTTGAAAGAAAGATTCCCAACCAAGAGAGGAGTCCCAGAAATTGGAGATACTGCATCTTCTATTGTTACATCATATACTATGATCATATCCAAGTGACAATTGCCCTAAAAATTCTGGTGCCTGGAGGAGACAGATGTAAGCAGTGTGAACTTTCCTCAAACAAGTTGCATTTGTTTGACTTCCTGAACAAGTTTCATCACATATTAAATAAGTAATGTTTTTTAAGCCTACAGTGCTAAATATAAGATTTCTGACTTACTAAGAAATGTGCTTGCAGTCCTACTTCTTCCCTAGGTGAATTGGAGATTAAAATATGTGCCTTTCCATTACACTTCTAAAACTTTGTAAGATGCTAGAAGAAATAATACATGAATGTATAGATGTCAGAGGCCATTTTGTACCATGAATGATTGGTGCCCAAAGGAGATTCCAGATTTTCTAAAACTTACTGCATTTCAGAAAATTGCATAGTATGCCTTTATGGAAAATGAATCCTTTCCAAAGCAAACTCCAGCTACATTCACCCCTTGCCTCTCTTGTTGGTTTTCTGACATATTTGCATGAGTCACTTGCACTCTTTTGGAGTATAAGCCTTGGAGAAAGAGGCTTTGTTTTGTTTTATGCAAAACCTTTGACTCCTATAACGTGTGGTTCACACCTTTGATGTCATATAAATGACAAATAATCATCGTTAGAGGCAATAACACCTTCATATGTGAAGTTTTACAACAATCCCTGTATTCCTTCAGCTGCTAAAATCATTAAATTGATGACATTGGTGGTGCCACAGAACTCTATGCCTCTGCTCTGTTGACTTCATTTTTGAATTGGCTGGAATGTGCTTTTAATGTGGAAATCATATTATGGTATTCAAATATCTTGTGCTCTGTACAAAATTATTAGCTGTAAAAACCAAATGGGATTTTATCCATTGTCATCGTCCTCTGTTTTCCTTGACATGTTCATCCCATCTATCACAAACCAAATTCAATGTCAGAATCTGCTCCAAAATACCAACAATATGTTTTGTAATTGCAAAGCTAACACCTATGAATAATAAAATGGCAAACAAGCAAAGCACCATCAAAAATTCAATATGATTATATTTTAATGATTATATTACTTCCTGTGTGTGATAGTATAAAAAGCAAGGGGTATTGTCTTTTTCAAGATTGAATTGCAATGAATTTGAGCCTAAGGACCATGAGGGCAGAGGCAATATTTTTTCCATCAATCTAGTAGTAAAGTATGTCTTGGAAAGCTGCAAGTTGGGTAAGAAAAAAGGATTCCCGACTCCTTGCTCATCTTCCCTAAACACTTTTAAGCCAATTACATGAGAAATTAAATGCCCTTTACTTCCAGTGTCAATTCAGGGGGTAAAAAGACAAAATTCTTACCACTGATATGTTGGACTTACTAATATACCCTTTAAAATCAATCTCAATTTAAGTTTATTCTAGGAATAGGAAACCTAGTATCTTACTCATTTTTAGGTAAACAAACCAAGGTTCAAATAGGTCAGGGGACTAGACCTGAACCATCCTCCTTGACCACATGGTTTCTACAAGCCCAGACACCCCAAGGCTACATGGCAGAGCTCCACTTTCACCTTAGGATTCACTTTTGGTCCCCAAACTCCCCACCTAGACCTGAGTGCCACACCCAACCCTCTTTCAACTCATCACCCTTCCCTCTTAGCTGATATCTTACAACTAGTAGATCTAGTTACCTTGAAGTTGAGCTGTTAAATTGCAAATACCCCGGGAGGTATTTATGGTAATTTAAGGTAATGCCTTATGATCTAACAATGTCTACCAGGTACTGAATGCTTTCCTTTCCCCAGACACTGTACCAGGCATGCTGTAAACACACTTTCATTGACGCTTCATGGCACTAGGAGACCTGTATCAGCATACAGATGGCGACAGTGAAGGTCAGGGAGCATAATTAACATGCTTAAGGTCACACAGCCAGTAAGCACAACCACCAGAATGTGTCCCCACCTCCATCTGCGCACTGCTTCTTCCCAAAGCATTTAGTCATTTATCCAACACAATTTTTCAACCTCAGCCGGGCACAGCGCTGGAAGAACAGCAGAGATGAAAGGACAAAGTGGGGCATCAGGGGCAAGGGAGACACGTGAGGTCTTGAGCATCTTGGCGTGGAGCATTGACAGTGCTGAATGAAGCTCGTGGCACCACCACGGGCTTGCCAAGGGGCTGGTCCTGGGCTGGGATACTTTAGACCTTGGGTGAAGAAGGCATTCTTCCAATCCACCATACGCTCAAGGGGTCCCACAAATTGCAAGTTTTTCTTTCTGAATTTCCTCCCAGCCCTCATTATCATTCTCCCACAGCTCCCTGATTTATAGAGGCTGCGGGCTCCTGTGGCCTGGGTCTGCAGGTTCAAGGCAATTGTGTTTTTCCCTCTCGGCATAGCTAGACAGGAGGTTCAGCAATTCACTCCTCTGTCTGTCTGTATTTGTTATGCACTCGCACTCGGTCGGTATTTTATAAATCGCTAATGTTTGCAGCATTTGGTTTTCTGGCTGCTTCTCATCCGCCTCTTCCCTCACTCCCCACTACCCATGCAGCGGCTGCTCTTCCCCCGTATTTGAACACTGGCTCAGCTTCCCTTTTTAAATTACTTCTGCTGTCAGCTCATTTAGCAGCATCGTTCATCCATAGGTTTGGGGTTTGCTCTTTTTTTTCCTAAGTTTCTTCCTCCAACAAGCTTTTGACGCTGGGGTTGCGGGCTTCGCATGCTGTGTTCTGGTCATTTGGCACTTGCATTTCCATGTATTTCATCAACCATATGCTTTGCCTACTGTCTGCCTCTCCATCTCTGCAGATTTGTAAAATGTTTTGTAATGGGTTATACAAGACAGGGTGGAGGGGTAACCTCGCCTTTGATTTGGATTTCTCATTTGAGTTTCCACATTTGTCTTAAGTGGGTTCATTGAGCTTGGGAAAAGTAGCAATCAAAGCAACTAAGTAGCCGTGATATATAAACAAAGCAAAACAGTTAAACCCCACAAAGATGAATTGTGCTTTAAAAAAAAAAAATCTGATGATTTACTCATAGCAAGAAATTAAAAAGTTGAACAGGAAAGGAACAGTGAAGGGTGAGAAGAAAATGCTGACAGCTAAATTACCCTTCAAGGAAGGAGACAGTATCCTCCTGCCGGGTCTCCCAGAGAAAGCTTTTGTGCCCGAGCTCAAGCTGAGACTCAGACGGCCCTGGATGGGTGTTGGGGCTATTATTCTCTTTCCTGTACTCGGTTATCAGTTCTTTCTTCATTGCAGCAAATGTTTAGATACATTCAGCCAGAGGCTCTTGGGATGATGAGCACGTTTCTACAAAGCAGCAAAAAATAAACATGATGTGGTTGTTGCCTATTTCAAGAACTCCATATGGCTGCTTTGAAGCAGGGCTGTCCACCTCTGAGGACCAGCTTCCCATTTGAAAGGGTGTCCGGTTCACCCTGAGTCCAGCTCTCCAAATCAATCACAAGATCGATCACAGTCCCATTCTGTCACTCACATCAGCTGTGGAAGGAAGCAATGGAGGGAGGGAGATTTTTAATGACTCCGGAAACTTGCATATGTGTAAAAGCTGAAACCAGCAAATACTCATTTTCTTGGTTGGCAGATGACTGTGGTAATTAAGGTAAACTCCTAATAACCCTTTTCAGAGAGCAGGATAGACTGTTCCAAAACATATTGAGAGGAATCATATGGAGCAGCTTGAAGCCCAGACCGATCCTTCGAGATAGCGTTGCCAAGAACAGAATCTCCCACAGGGAAAAAACAAACCTGGAGAAGTCAAAACCCACCTGTACCAGGGCTGCTATCTCAGGACGTGTTCCAGGCCATACCCTTTTGTGATCACAAGTTTGTGTTCCAATCTTCAAGATCTGATCTCTATCTGACCAATCCTTTTTTAAAGCAGGCATTTTAATGACTGTATTTGCCAGTTTTGAGCAGTGGCTGGCAAACTTTTGCTGTAAAGTGCCAGATAATCAATATTTTCAGCTTTGCTGGCCAGAATGTCTCTTTGGCAACTATCAGCTCTATCGTAGTGGCAGGAAGGAAGCTGTAGACAATTGTAAGCATGCGAGTGTGTGGGTGCACTCCGATCAAGATTCATTTATTTATAAAAACAAGCCTATTTGGCACAGGAGCTGGACTGTCTTGACCACTGCCTTTGAGGATAAGGTAATAGGGTGTGACCAGAACAAACCAGGATAGCAACTTCCTTCCTGTTCCCTGAACTGAGCTCAACCACCCTGGGGAATAAGGTCCCAGTCTAGGCGGGGGGAAAACCACCCATTTGGGATGTCTAGACTTTCTGAGCCCTCAACGTCAATGACACATCAGAGGATCATTTAGTCTCTCGCTCCTTTACAATGAGTCACAGTTTGATTTGCAATAATAATATTGAAAGCCCACCGCTATTAGTCACAGCAAGAAGCTGCCCCTAAAACTGGGAGTGGAAATTACTTTACAGTTTTAATTTCAGACTCTGAGCTAAAATGACTATATATCAAATGGCTTTTAATGCTGTGTTTGGGGCGAGCACAAACAAGAATGATCAATTTCAAGACTAGCTGTTCTCCATGGCAGAACATTGTCTGGAGTCTTGAATTGAGTATTGAATTGAGCAGACGTGCCACACGATTTAGAGGGGACTCATGGGCTTTTGACTCAGACAGGCAAGGAGTCTCACCTCTGCTCTACCATTTACTACCCAGACCCTGTTCAACCTCTCTGAGCTTGTTCCCCTGTTTGCAGAAGGATGCAGCAAGCCCTGCTACTTCTGCCTGAAAGGCCAGAAATCAAGCTATTGGGGACAGAGGGCCCTTAGATGAGTTTTGTCTATTGGACGGTGCTCCTCACACAGGAAAGGTCATAATTTTTTAAACTGGAACCAACCACTAGACTCAAGGGTCCCTTCAGTAACAACATCATTTGAGCTTCTGGTATGACTCTCAAAGTAGGTTTATCCATTGAAAATCCATGTGGTTCCATGGATTAAGTTCACCATAGACATCTTAGTGACCAGGTATTGAGAGTGAGTCTTCCCATACCATTTCCTCTCTTTAGCTTTTAAGAAGGGAAATCACTAGATAAATCTAGAAATAGAAAAACATGCAGGCAGGTGATAGATACTCCATGAGGAAGTCAGCTCTTTCCCCTTGCTGAATGACCCTCTTGTTGTAGATGTACTCTGGAAATTTGCAAACATGCTACACCCCACCCTTCTCTTAGTGACAGATTTATCCCTATATTAGTCGTTCTTCTGCCAGATTCTTCTCCTCAGTGGAAGATATTCCCTGTCTTGATAGTTAGATCTCTCCTGGTTATAAAATGTTTTAAATCATTTATTTCTTGCCATGATATGGTACCCTTGCAATGGTCAGCCTGAGATGGGCCCAGGGAATAAAGTACCTTTCCTCAAAAATATTCCACAGACCAAAAAAAAATCACTTAAATGGGGCAAGTGGTAGTGACCCTCTTTCTGGTGGATAAAACTGAATATTGCTGAGATGTCCAATTAATTTAATTCCAATGATTTATACAATTCCCAGTCAAAATTCCAGTTGGAGGGAGAGGTTTTGTTTTATATATATCTTGACAAGATTATTCTGAAGTTCATGTAGATGAATGAGCAGATGAAACCAGTGAGTAAAGTTTTAAAATAAAGAGTGAAAGCCAGAACAATGGCAATATCTTCTTACTGAAACAGATTCCAATGTATGTGTGGTAAAGGATAAGGACAGATGGTCAAGGTAAATGCATAGCAATTAAGTGCTACCTCCTACAGGAAGCCTTCCTTCTTTATCTCAGTTTGGATTAAATGTTCCTCCTTGGTACCTGTAGAGTATTCTTTGAATGCTTCTTTTACTGTATATATCAAAGTATGCCATATGTACAATTGAGATGTACTCTAATATCCCAATGAATTCTCACAAAGTGAACATAACCGTGGAGCCAGCATCCAGGCCAAGAAACAAAACACTATCAGAATCCCAAAAACCTTCTCATTCCCTTTCAGAGACAATCCCTGTCCCCAGGATCAATGTTGCTATTGATGTCTATTATCCTGATGTCTAAGTAAGACTGGCTTTGCCTATTCTTGAACTTTCTATAAATGGACTGATATAATATATATACTTTTTTGTGCCTTGTTATTTGACTCAGTGTTATTTTTCTAAGATTCATCCTTGTTTGGAGATCATTTTGCTCTTGCTCTACAGTACCCCAATAATTGAATATATCATGATATAGTCTTCCACTCTATCCTAGATGGTACTTGTCTTGTTTCCATTTGGGTCCATAAACATCCTTGTATGAGTCTTTCGGCTGAATGCACGTGCATATTCCTATTGGCATTCTACCAGTGATGGAGGCTCAGGGTCATGAGGTATGTGTTCTGTTATCTTTAGTAGATGATGTAAAACAACTTCCAAACAATTCACATGCCACACCAGCAGTGTATGAGAGTTTCCTTTGTTCCACATCCTCACCAACACATGGTATTGTCTTTTTCATTTGAGTCATTCTGTGTGTGTCCTGGGCACAGATCTAAAAGTACATTGTCATCCTCTGTGTGTTTGCATATCTCCATCACAGGTTTGCAGGAATCCATTCCACAAACTAAGAAAGCAAGGCTCAGAGAGTCGGAGAGATATGCCCAGGGTGACAACTTGCAAGTATTCTTTACATTGTCCATATGTCGCTGATGAGCTGTGTCCAGAGGACCAGGGAAGACAAGTTGTCTTCTTTAAAAGAATTGAAAAAGCAACTTTCAGATAATTAATGTTACTTGCTCCTATAACTAGAGAGTAACTCCAATACAAACATGGGCAAGCATCTGCACTCATGCATGCACACACACACACACAGCATTTCTACATCGAAGGTTTAATTTAGAAACACACTGCTGTTAGTTAAATGATCCTGCAACCAACAGCCACGCATCTCTCCCTTATCTCCCTTTGGTTAAATGTTTTGAAATGAGTTTCAAATGGGGTTGGCTCAAATGACAGCTCTTCATTTCACCTTGTTTCTATGGATGCCATTTGTGGGAATACTTCATGGTGCTGTTAATTACCCACGTCAAGAGGTTATTTTATTGTTTCTAGAGAAGTGGAGTTATAAATGTAAATATTCTGAGGCAGCAGGGTTTTTTCCCAGCAAACTATAAATAGTCCTCACTACATGAATCAACGCATATATTAAAATTTGCATTATTTCAGTTATTACTAATATCCTAAAATATTTTTCAGGCACAGATCCAAGTGTGGGAAAACTAAGGTAGGTGGTGTGTTTCAACAGCAGACTGCTAATCCAAAAGATGTGGATTTGAATCCCCCTTCTGGCATTCAGACAACAATCTTAACTTCTCCAGACCTCAGTTTCCTCATCTCTGAAATGGGCAATATAATACTACTTGTTAGTGTTGTTATGAGGTTAAACAGACCATTGCATGAAAAATAATAATATGATAATAAATGTATAGTTATTACCAACTGATGATCAAGAGTTAAGGATTCTGTTACCAGAATAAATGCCTAAAGAACTTAGAAAGTAGGGGCCTCCCCGGTGGCACAGCAGTTGAGCGCTGGGTTGCAAAGCTGCCCACAGCCTCTGCAGCGCTGGTTCGATCCCCGGCTGCTCCCTGGCCACCGGAGGAGGGTCCCACAGGCGCGCAGACCTCTCCTGCCACCTGCTGCTCCCCTCAGCAGTGTACTTAGGTCCTTCTGCCTGCTCTGCTCCCTGCTCTGGCTCTGGTGAATTCTCTCACCCTCCCGCGCTTCTGACTGTACCCAGTGCTTGTATAAATAAATAAATCTTTAAAAAAAAAAAAAAGGACTTAGAAAGTAGTAGCTGAGGGACTCCCTGGTGGCTCAAGGGGTTGGGTACTGCACTATGAAGCAATCCAAAGCCTCTGCAGCATGAGTTTGATCCCGCGCCCTCCAGGGAGCAACCCACATGGCGCAGCAGACCTCTCCTGTCTCTCCCGCTGCTCCCATCAGCAGTGTATTTCAGTTAATCAGCCTGTTCTGTTCCCCACTCTGTCTCTGATGAATCCTCTCATCACCCCCCACCCCGCACCTCTGGCCTGTACCCAAGCTCTTATATGCATAAATAAATAAATCTTTACCAAAAAGAAGAAGTAGTAGCTGAGATTGCAGATCCTGGATACATATTCTGACTTTACCAGTCAGTGGCTGTGTTACTTTGGGCAAGTCACTTAACCTCTCTGAGCTTCAGCTTCCATGTCTATAATATAATGGGTAGCAATGATATCCATTTCCTGTTGTTGTGACGTTGGAATGAGATAAACTGTGAAGCCTGCTTTGGTCAGACCTTGACACAAAATTGAACAAATAATAAATGTTTGCTGCAAACAGGTGTGGGTTTGTCCCAGGGATGCTCATTCCTGAACCTTTATCACCTGGTAGTGTGGAAATAGGCTGATTTCCTCTGCTGAGGCCACACCCTTCACTTTAATTTTTCTTCTGATGTGTTCTTGGAAATGGAAAATAAATGCCTTAACTATGAATAAAAATGGAAACATTCTCTCCTAGGTGTCAATAAAAATGATTTTTTTCCTAAGGAAGAAATTTCTCTTTCGCCCTCCCGGCAAACCCCAGCATCAGAGCCTTGCTGTGCTCAGCATGAGGGCCTTGGCGCTCGCTGAGAATCGCAATGTGTATGTGGCTGAGTGGAGCTGAGCACAGCTAGGGGCTTCGGCACCTCCGGCAGGCAGCGGGGGCAGCTCAGCCTCGACACAGCCCAGTGCCTGTCTCGGAGCCTCACAAAGTGGTGCCAGACAGGGCAGCCTTGTGGCTGGCATCATGGCGGCTCCCAACGCTGCTTGGCTCCTGGAAGGAGGCCTCAACTCCAGCATCCAGAAGAAAGCCAGGATACTGACACTCCTGCAGCCTGGGTTCAAATCTAAGCTCCATGGAAGGTACTATGCTCAGTGAAATAAGTCAGAAGGAAAAAGAAAAAAAACAGATATGACCTACCGGAGGAATATAGGAAAACCCAACAACAGGTCAAAAAAATAAAATAAAATTGTAGGCAACTACAGATCTGTGGTTTAAAGTAGGGGAGAGGGTCAGAACGGATCAAAAGGGCTCAAAAAGGGGGTGGGAAGAGCACAAGGGACTATGGTGAGGGTTCACAGGTGATGTGGTGATGGGAGATTTATGCAGACTACAGCTGAAGGGAGAAAATCAAATACTGCACAAAAATGAACAACAATGTTAAAAGTTTTTAAAAAGAGGGCGGATGTCAGCTCCACCATCTAAAACAGCATGGGGCGGGGGGCGAGGGGGTGCTCATAATATTTACCTCAGTGAGATAAAGTAGGTTTGGTAAGCTCTTCTGACAGTAGCTGGCACCTAGCAGCCCTGATGATAATTTTCCAAATCTCAGTGCAGATGCATCTGGATCCTTCTATCTGTGACCTCTCCAAGATCAAGGGAAGAAACGGAAGGCTTGGAGAAGAGTTAGACTGTATTTTGCTGCGGTCTTTAGAGTACAGAAGCAGATCCATTGTTTCGGCCTGAAGGGCTTCACATGGTCAGACTCCGAGTCCATTTGGGCTGCAAGCCACAGAGATTGCAGAGAAGCCAGTCTTCCTTGACACAGATCAATTACCTTTCATCTTTGCTTACAAACTGGCCAGATTACTTTCTTGCAAAAGTTTGCAAAAAATGTCAAGAAGCAGCAGCCAACACACTACTTTTAAACCCTTTCCCTAGAGATACATCAGGAGATGCATAGTCTCCCTTCCAAGGTTGTCACAAGGAACAGTTTCTGAATTTTTCCCCACATCAGAAGCAGGACACCAACCTCTTGGTCTACCATTTTCATGCCCCCTGCCCAGCACTCGGACCTGCCCAGGAAGCCAAGCACACACGTTCTTAGGGGTTCTTCACAGGAGTGTTTTATTTCTGGTTCCAACCATATTAGAAAGGATTCAGTTATTCAGATATATCAGGCACCAAAACACAGTGCACACTGTGGAGTCAGACAGCCTAGTTGCAATCCAGACGCCACCCTTCACTGCTGTGTGACCTTTGACACACTACTTAAGCGCTCTGAGCCTCAGTTTCTTTTTCTGTAAAATGGAGATGGTAGTTCCAGTAACCTCCTCAAGGGGTCCATGTGAGCACCTGGAGAACATTTGGTACCGGGCTTGTAATAAGCCCTCAGTAAATGTTAGCTCTGATTGTTGCAAAATACCAATTATGTCGTGGGCATTGTACAGTTATGGGAAGATCATGGAAAGCAGGTTATATGCTGTCTTTAGTCTCATGGACTAAAGTAAAAAAGTATAGAAGCAAAAATATTACCAATGACACAACTAATTACTTACGCTACAAGAATAATAAATGCTAGGAAGATGTTCCAAATTGTTTACACCCTTCATAAACTGGGACATCTAAACTGAGGGTGACTTGCTGATCTAATGAACCAGATCCAGTATTTGTAATAACCTACTTGGTCAATCTAGAAATCACAAAGTAAATTTAGAAAAAGTCACCTCTGCTTGCGCATTCCAGTTTATATAAAGGTTTACAGTACTTTGCATTGCATTTCACATCTGTGTAGAGGCAGGATGGTTCTGTGATTAAGAACAGCCTCAGCAGTCAAACTGGCTGGATTCAGATTCCAGTTCTATCATTGATGAGCTTTGTGGCATTGGATAGTTTCTGTACCTCTCCGGGCTGCTGTTAGCTAATTTAGTTGCTATCCATGAATTACTTAGTTGCTTATCATATAGCAAGCACTCACTGCTACAACTCAAACTCAGTGTTGTATCATATGAATTTCTCAGCAGTAGGTAGGGTAGTTATTGCCTTCATTTCAAAAATAAGGAAACTAAAATTCTAAGAAATAAGCCACTAATTCACAGAGCTGGAACTCAAACCCAGGGCTCCTGGCTCTAAACTCGCTGTTATTTTCTACTCCCAACAGCCTCTCAAATGGCAAAAAAAAAAAGTTCTCTTTGAAATGTCAACACATAAAAGGTGTAGGTTAAAGTGTTTCATGAAGAGGAAGAGTATTGTGACATATAACAAAGTAAAATAGCAAAAGGAAGCTAAAAGAAGCCAAAGGTTTTATTTATAAAAGATAAGTGAGTAGCAAACCAGCTGACTTAAAAATGAGAAGGGTTAAGAATATTTTCCTGCATAATTAAATCTCAAAAGATTTGGTTAGAGAACCATATGTACATCAGGTTAAAACAAAAGATCACATTAGCAATTGCACTGGCTAATCTGCAGTACTTTATCCACAGAGCAGCATTAATAAGTCAATTTCAGAGACTCTGATCAAACTGTTACTGGAAAAATAAAAGAAGCAGGACAATTGGGGAAGATCTTTAATCCAGTACACACCAAAAAACTGCTTTTATTCTATAACCAGCTCTTAGCTAAGAATTATAATTTTTATTTTTCTATTTTTTAATTGTGGTGACACACACCTAACATCAAATCTACCATGTCGATCATTTTCAAGTGCACAGGTCACTGGCACTGGTACTTGCATGTCATCACCACCTTCACCCAAAGAACTGTTTCTATCTTGCAGCACTGAAGATCTGTACCCATTAAACAATAGCTCCCACTCCCCCTCTGAATTACAAATTTAAACCAAATAAGTCTGTTGATCAGGATCATTTTCTTTCAAATATTTCATCTTTGTTTTTTAAAACAAAATGCACCACAGTCTAAAGGCTTCTCAAGAACGCAAATATGTTGTTCCTTCTAATTAGAAAGTCATCCTTAGCCTTCAAAGTGTTTGGAGACTGTCCCCTGCCTAGCTCCGCTGTCATTTTTATGGCCCCGTCGATATACTTGATTTCAGAAAGTCAAATAATTGAAGACAGGTGTTTGCAAATCCAGACAAGATGACAAAGACAGAGGTTTCTAGAATCCACTGTCAGAACAGCTTATCACCTCATGTCAATCCCACTTGCACTGAAACAGGATAAAGGAGGGGAATTTTCCCACTACACAAAACCCACTGACTACCTGGTTGGTCTGGGAGAATATGCTGGTCACCCCAGTCTACCCCATAATTATGCCTTCAAACGTATTTGCCTCAAGAGGCAGAATATTCTAGTTGCTATCAGCACCCTCAAAGAGATTTCCTAACATCCAGTTCAACAGATAACAAGTCACAAAGAGACACTATTCTTTGCAAATGACAATGAATTTTTCATCTCGGGCTTTTGATGTGTAAGGACATATATTTAGAAGGAAAAGCTTTTATTACAGCTACTCAAAGAAAAAGGTCTTTAAAAAAAAAAAAAGAAAGAAAAAAAAATTTATCAGGAGTTTCTCCAGGACAAACGGTGTGACCTGCAGCTTTGTTCCTGGAGATGATGTGTCTTTGAGGACAATGAGAAGCGCCGCGGATTGTCTGATCACCCCCTCCGTGGGCACGACAGCCCCTTACAAATGGGCTCGGGCTGCTGTGGAAGTGGTGATGAGCAGTCAATCACCTCACATTTATTTGGCGTCACGCGGTTCCCCCGGGTATCATCGCTCTGCTCCGAGCTCTGTAGATGCTGCTGTTCTGCTTGCTAATGACATTAAGAGGAGTGTGGTGTCTCATCTCTGAGCAGTGGCCATTTTTAGCAAAAACACTTGGTCTGGAAAGCTCCAGATTCACTAGATGGCCATGGGCAAAATTTCCTTGGGAATAAACTGCTATTCCTGCCCAATTTGCCTTTAAAAAAGAGTGGACGTAAAAGAGTGGATGTAAAAACAAGTGTGTGCATGTGTGCGTGCATGTGCGTGTGCAAAATTGTCAAAACCCACCATAATGAAGAAAAAATACGTAGCTGTGTCCCTGCACCTTACAAGGTCGACTTTCCTTGTAATTGTATTAATATTCTGTCAAGTGCTGCTTGTGTGTTTCATCCTGTGAGCCCTGTTTATTGATTACACACCCAGCACTTTAACTCCTTTAACTTTTCTTAAGGAAATGAGGTCAGGGATCAGGGCAGCCTGACCTGCTCCCTCTCAGGTGAAGCTGGCCTCCTCAAGCCCCGGCCACTGTCATTTTTTCGCCATCGGCTGGCCTCAAAGATTCCGTGAAAATAAAAACATCAGAAGCATCTCAGCACCGGCAACGCTCCTTGTGAAATGTTCGCTTTAATGACACTGCAATGTCGCGCCCCTTAGTGTGCCATTTTATTGTGAGACTTAATCAAAGGCAAAAAGAAATAAAGATGTCTGGCTCGGGTGCAGGTGCTTCTTTGTCGGAGTGCCTTCCTGGGGGAGGGGAGCAGGCCACAGGCTGGGGGCTTCTGCACAAAGGCGCTTGGCAGTAGCTTTTGCACGAGTCCCGAGACTGGTTCTGTGTCTGTGTGTGCCCATATGTATGTGGACCCCGGGATTAAGAAAAGAATACATTGTGTGTACATAGACACGATAGAGACCGTGTGTCAGGGAACCTCCTATAGATCTGCATACGACCTGGGGTTACATGTGTATGAGTGGCATACATGCATGTCCATGCATGTACCACAGTGTATGTGCATGTGTGCATGGTATGTGTTTATGTGCTTCACGTGAGCATGTGAGGGTGTGATATGGCGCCACATATATATATAACATGTGTCTGTGTGTGTGGTCTGTGTGTAAAGCCTGTGTGTGTGTGTTGTGTGTTCATGTGTGTGATGTAGGTGCATGTTCACAATTTGGGATGTGATATGGTGAGATGGGTGGCATGCTGCCTGTGTGTAGTAAGCTGGGCATGCGAGCACATATAGATGATCTGCAGGGCTCTTATAGGACTTGATTGTGTTCTCTGTGTAGAAATGTCTAACACGGGTGGGGGCATGTGCACTTTCGGGCTGCCTGTGGTCCCCGACACTCTCTATCATGACCAACAACCAACTCTGGCTATTTAAAAGAAAACAAAGCATTTGACTTAAATGCCAAGCTCACAGTGCTCACTCAGTTTGGTAAATAACATTGAAGAAGAAAGGGAAGAAGAGAAAATTCTGCAGCATCTCAAAATTGGGATTTTACTTTGACATGAATATTAGGACTTAAGGGATGATGCTCATTGCTCTCAGCTCTTCCCCGAGGGTTCTGAACCCACTGATGACACAGGTCAGATCAATAGACTTGAAATGACCTGCTTCGTTTCCAATAAGCCTGCCTTGGGACACTTAGCTGGCCTTGTGACTAGAACCAACTTGCCAACCACAACACCAGGCCTCCCTCCCAGCTCAGTGTGTGGGACAGAGGACCAGGGAGTGGACAGGTGGAAAGGACAGGCTGGAGAAACAGAGGAGCTTAGGGGCTGGGCTTTCACTGACCATGATGCTCTCCCTAGCCAAGGGGGAAGGGGTGGGAAAATAGAGATTTTCTTCCCAAGTCTTCCAATATTCCACAAGGTAGAAGCTCCTACCTTATGAATCAAGGTAGAAAGAGACAGAGACAACACAAGGAAATAAAAAAAGGGAGGGAAGGGAGAGAGGGAGGAAGGAGAAAAAATCATTTCCCTACAGGAATTCAGGGCTATGGACAAAGCACCAGGTTTCCGCACCAAGCTATGAAGAGCCAAGAGGATGTAAAGAGAGTGTGACGTTCCCACAGGGGCAAGTCAGCACTCCGAGGACACCCTCATGAGGCCACTTCAGAACCAATCTCCAATCCTTCATGTTTCTTCCTAGACTGGTTGCTGGTGAACACTATCTTTTACCCTCAAAACAAGTGAAAGCAGTTTATTAAATAGCTCCTGTGGCATAATCTAGGCCACAAATTTCACTCCCAGGTCTACCCTCATCTTTAATCATGTTAAACAATGTTGGGGGAAGCCCACTTCCTCCTTGTCACCTGCATCCTTCTCATGGGTAAAACTTCCGAATTCTTCTATACCTTGCTCTCCCCACACGGGGAGGAGACATACATCTGAATGGATGGGTGTGAAGAGTCCACGTTTTGACATCGTGGGTTCTGTCACATGTGATCTCTCTGTCCATACCATCGGGGGCCCCACAGCTGGCCTGGATAACCTCTGACCTAACTCCCTATGGTGGGTTGTCCCAAGGTCTAGATTTGGGGGAGAGATCTTATTTAGCAATGGTCCAAAACCATGTTGTCCAATCCCCTGCTCCCAGAAAGATCCAAGGTTATAACTCCAAGTGCTACATTTGTTTCTCAACCAGTGACCTCCGCCAACCATGAAACAAGGGGCCAGTTGTGTGAACTTTAGGGAAAGTGAGAGAGGCAAGTCTGTATTTGCACTGGCGCTGGTGATTATGTTGATTATGTTGCAGATGTAATTGCTCAGGGCCACTCAGGTGCTCAAAGACCTGCTGATCCTTCACAACATCTCTCATGCAGGTCCCTCTTCTTTGCCATCACCACTCTTGGGCCTTCACTGGTTTTCAGCAGGCTTTTGCCACCACCTCCAGTCAAGCTCCAGGACTCTAGTCTTGGCCCTGCTCCAACCCATCCTACACATAATTGCCATATCTAGTCTTCCCGAAATGTCTCTTTTCAAACAGCAACCCCCAATCAGGCATCTGCAACACCACCAAAATGTCACCCTAGAGGACTGAGCCCAAACTCCTATCCAATACATCACAGTCCTCCACCATCTGGTCACTTCCCAAATTTAACTCCACTTCCCCCCAAATCCTTTTCTCCCAACAAACCCAGACATACCCACATGAATTCCCATCTTTCCACTTTTACACTCATGCTACACCCTAAATAAACTGAGAATTCAGTCTTATGCAATCTTCCCACCTCCCTGGCTACCCCTCAATTCCATTGTATGGTACATGAGATAAATATGGATGGTGTGTCTTTTTGGGGTGAAATTCACTCACCTACTGAGAGTTCGTCCTCCTCAAACTGAACTCCAGCACCTCAACCTAGCTCCTCATTATTGACATGCTTTCAAGTCAACTTAGCTATCAACGTCAGACATGTAGATGAATTACTCCTCCACCCAAGAGCTCACTTGGGCTTGCCCTCAGCAAACTAAGATAAAATTTAGTGATGCCAAGGAACTGACCACCACCCTGCTGTCCTACTCTCAGCCTCCAGATCCTCATATTTCCGCTGTTACAAGCATCTTCCCTTGCCAATTTGACAATAGTGATTAAGGCAAGGTTATTTTCTGTTCAACACCATCCCAAACACATGCCAACTATAGAAATTTGAGGGCTGGAAAAGACTCAGTAGTCCAAAGAAGTAGCAATCTGTGCTCACTCTGTAGGAAAAGTGACTGTGCTGAGCTTGAAGATATAATGGGTGTGTGAACCCCAGAAGCAAGGCAGGGACTTAAACATTGTTGTCTATTTAAGGAATTTTAAGAGTAAAATCTGACTTTCCATGAATTTATGCTTATGTGTCCTTCTTTTGAATGCAAACCTTGCACTAGATATGACTCTGTGCCTTCTCCAAGGGCACAGCCCAGGCCCCTCTTTGTTTCAATGCCTCATTGCAGTCTCACCTACTCCCAATCCTGCTTCTCCTGACCACTGAGCCCTGATCTCACCCTCTTCTTGACTCACTGGACACCCATGTCCATGGCATGTAATTTAGGCAAACTTGTATCATTACCCATTGGATTATGGGTAGTATATCTATATATAGCCAATCTCTCTGAGGTGATCATAAACCCCTGAAAAACAGAGCCCTTATCTCTTAGCCTTTGCGTTTCTATCAACCAGCCAGAGGAAATTCTGCATAAACATGTGAGATATCAATAAATGAATAAAAAAATGTGGTTCCTTGGAAAGACATCAAAGTCAAAGTGCCAAGAAAAATGTTGGCATATTCTGTCCACCTCAAAAAGGCCTGTTCATGGCCCTGATGGTACAGATCAAATGCCAGCTCTTCAATGTAGTTGAAACAATACCTGCCTTGGACTCAGCCAGGCAAGGACTCAGATCTTTTCTGCCCAGCAATTGACAGAGTGACTTAGAGAGGGAAATTATAGAATTTTGGTTCCTATTTCTATTAGATAAAAATAGTGATCTCAACCTTAGAAGACCAGACTAAAATAAAAGACCACACAGACAGTGTCTAGAACAAGGTAGGCATGGAATAAATGGTAACTATTAATATCTTCCTTGCTAGCCTTTCCTCTGCTCTCCCACCATCCTTTGTACACGTTACTGCCACAATCCTTATGCACTGCATTGTGAATATTTGGGTCCACATCTACTCTCTCCACCAGGCGAGGAGTATCTAGAGAGCAGGGATTATCCCACACTTTTGAGCATTTATTTCAAGCAAAGCTCTGGTGCTAGGCCCTCTGCATATGTAAGTATCTCCATTTTTAAATGTGAGCAATCCAATCTCAGTACAACCTACTATTATCCCCATTTTAAACTGAGAAACTTGGCCTTGGAGGATTTTAGGGCCTTTCACACAAGATTATTAGGAAACAAGGAACAGAAGTGGTCTTTATTTCCATGTCACCAATCCAAATCCATATCGCTAATCCTTTCATGACATGGGACCAAGGAAGAGACTTAGTTATCCATGTGTCAGCCCCACCAGAACATACATGAGTGGCACAAATCAACGCTTACAAAGTGACAACTTAGTAAACAAAAGGACTCCAATTTCATATAAATTAATATCTATGTTCCATTCTGAAATGATTCCATATCTATAACAGCATGTGAGACATAACTGTAATGGTATAACTTTTACCGAAAAGGGCTCTAAATTTACCAGCTTCCTGTTTCAGAGACACACACATTTGGTACATAAAGGAAAATCATGGCTTATAGCCCAAAGTGATTCTCCCACAGGTCCTGAGGGAGGATGTTCATTGCAGCATTATTTGTGGAGGCAGGAAATTAGAGTATCATCACTGGCAGGGTAGAGGCAAAATGTGATAGATGTTCACCCTGGGGTACAGCCGTCAGAAGCAAGAATCCTAAGTGGCCAAAGCCGCATGCACAGTTCTTAAAGGCAAAGTGCTCAGTGAGGGAAGCAAGAAGCAAAATGAGATTTATAGCAGTGCATGGACACAATACCATTTACATAAATTAAAAATTCACACACACAAAGCTTAGTATAAATTTGATAATGCGGTTGGTAATTGAGAGCATGATTCAAGAGTTAAACTGCCTGGGTTCAAATCTCAACCTTGGGGCCTCCCTGGTGGTACAAGGGGTTAAGTCTCAGCACTATCAAGCTATCAACAGCCACTGCAGCATGAGTTTGATCCCTGGCCAGGGAGCGGACCCACATGGCGCAGAAGACCTCTCCTGTCTCGCCTCCTGCTTCCCTCAGCAATGTATTTTAGTCGATATGCCTGTTCTGTTCCCCACTGTGTCTCTGGTGAATCCTCTGACCCCCCCACACTGCCTGTACCCCAGTTCTTATATGCATAAATAATAAATAAATCTTTTTTTTTAAAAGAAATGCTTATGGAAACAACCTAAGTGTCCTTCAAGGAGTGAATGGATTAAGACAATGTAATATATACAAACAATGGAATATATTGAGTCCTAAAAGGGAGTCTTGCTATTTGCAACAGCGTGGATGGGCCTTGAGGGCATTTTGTTAAGTTGCTAAGTGAAATAAGTCAGAGAAAGACAAACACCTTATGATGTCACTTGTATATGGATTCTTAAAATAACAAAAAAAAAAAAAAAAAAAAAACCTAAGCTCATAGACACAGAGACTATGGGTATTTGCCAGAGACAGGGGATGAGTAAAGTGGGTGAAAGGAATAAAAAGGTACAAAGTTCTAGATATAAAATAAGTAAGTCTTAGGACTATAATGTACAGCATGGTAACAATAGCTAATAATACTGTATTGCATCCTTGAAAGTTTGTAAGAGAATAAATCTTAAAATTTTCTAAGCAAGAAATTTTGTAACTATATATGCTGACAGATGCTAACTCAATTTATTGTATCTAATTCTTATGTTGTACACCTGAAACTAATATAATGTTATATGTCAATTATACCTCACTAAAAAAAAAATAAGATAAAAAGAGATGCTTAAACTGAAAATTAGCCACGAACTACACAGAACAGGAAGCCCTGTGTGACAAATAATTCCAATGGACCTCGGCCTCCAGGTTAACAAACCCCTGTGATACCTGTGGGGTTCATTCCCTACGACATGAAACCAGCAACTGCACTGTGGGCAGAGAATCATGAAGGAAATTATTATTCCAGAAAGTAAAGTGGGAAAGTTTTACACCAATTGCTTTTGAATCTTATAGAATCATTATTAATTACAAAATTATCAATAATAAAGTGCAAATGCAAAGTGGGTAGAATCTTGTGGGTAAAGTCCTTATTTGTAAACATGATTTTAATATAAACATCAAATATACACAAGTATAATTTTTTGCACTGCCACAAGTCATCCCCAAATCCAGCCTAAAGAAGATAAGTCCCATTATTGCAACATTACTCTCATTAGTATTTTGAGCAATTCTAGACTGTCCAAAAGAAAGCAGAAGTTAAGAGCACAGCGCCCTGTGCGTGCTGACACAATCCGTATCTTTTTCACTGGTAAAGAATATGAAATTAAAGCTTTGACTTGACCAGCCTTTGTATTGGGAACCAATAGACTTGGTTGTTTTTCGTTCCTTATTTAGAGGGGGTGACTTTTTTATTAAGTTCTTATAAGGAACTCACATTCACTTTGGCCCTTGATTTTGTCTCTTAAAATGTTTCCAACACATAATAAATGTTCGGGAAGTGGCTCAGGCACCAGAACCAGCTCAGCACAACCCAGAATGAAGAATAGGACTCTGACAAATAAAGCAATTTAGGACTAAATCCACACTTTCTAGCTGAGATGTTACCTGCCCAAATAGACACCAATTTCATTCTTCATGTAATGGTATTTGAAGACATGTGATCTAGTTGGATAGAAAAATCCCAGAGGGAACAGCAGCTGAACTATTTCTAATCCCAGGGGCAGCTTCTGGCAGAGAGAGAAGAATAGACATCGTTCATGTGAGTGAAGAAGCAGTCACAAGTCAGATGTTTTCGGAGCAATGGGGGTGACCTGGAGGGTTCAGAACGAAAGTTGTTTTCTTTCCCCAAATGCCAGTCAAATGTCTAAAACTCTCCTCTCCAGCAACAAAGATGAAGGCATTATCCAATGACCCAAGTGGACATTGGCGAGAACAGGAGGACAGGTCCCTGCAGTAGCAAATTGGAACAGAAATAGCTAAAGCTATAGAAATACAATTGATCAATGGATGAAGCCACTGCACTTTAAGTCTGCACAATGAGCAATTTCAGACAGGGAGCCTGAGAATTCTCTGCAGTTGGAATGTCAACTCGAAAAGGGAAAAAAAAAAAAAAAAAAAAGGACCAGTCAGACATGAGCCCGTGAAAATCAGCATGGAAAACAGATTGGTGTGGGACATGAAAGAGAATTAACATAGTCCAGGGAAAATACAAGGTGACCAGTGTGGAAATAAATGAAGACCGATCAAATGAGAACAAAGTTTATTTATTCAGAGCCTGTGATTGCAAGGGAGTCAGCCCTTGCATTGGCAGATCCAAAGGCAAGGTGAGTAGGAAAGGCTTATAGGGAAGCTATAGGCAGCTAACAATAATAGGGCTTCCTATGGGTTTGGCTGGGGTATATAATTTGGCTCTTTCTTGTTGGTTCTGAGTTTAAAATAGTAACAAATATAAGAGAGAGTGTCTATTATTTATCAAATCTTGGCCACTTGGGGTCCACTGTTACAGGGATTGTTGACTTCCTACAAGTCTAACTTAGAGTCAGCAGCTTGGTTCCCTGAGCTGGTTACTGCAGACACTGGCTTGGATTCCAGGGCTGATTGCTTCAGATTGTGGCTCAAAGTTCTATTTACACTATGGGCTGGTCTTTGTCCATTAGTATATTTCATCAGTCACAGGAAACATATTTTAGAAAAAGCCAGTACAGGGTTGAATTCAAAGCACAAGGAGCAACCCAGATCCATCCGCCATTTTCTACTTGCATGACTTGCACCAAGTTACTAGATTTCTTTAACCCTCAGTTTCCTCATCTGTGGCATGGAGACCCCAAATAAGAGTTTGGTGAAGAGTAAATGAAATAGGGGCACACGCAATACCTAGCACAGTGCCTGAGATGTGGAAAGTAGCCAGTTAATATTAGTTGCCATTAACATAATCAATATTGGCATTCTCGTTAACGTTAATATTATTGATTTTAATATTTAATTAATATTTTTGTTATCTTTTTTCACTTAACCTAATCCAGAAACTTAACCAGATAAAGGGGAGGAAATGCCAAAAGGCACCAGTACAGAGAAAATCCTATGAAAGTTCTAACGCGATACGAATACTCTGAATATAGAATAATTTGGGTGCTCCATAAAGATTAATTGGGAAAAGGATGTGATCCCCCACCCTCAGAGAAGAATGCCATCAGCAAGTTGCTGTGTATATTTTTAATATGTTATGTTTGATGTCTTATGATTGATAAACTAATCTGCCTGAGAGTAAATTTACTCCAGATAAAGTCACATGGCAGCAAAATGAAAAAAAGAAAAATAGCACAGTGGAGGTTAACACAGACTGCAAGCTTATGAGAGGAGACAGCAAAAGAATCGCATGCCCTCCTGAGAGCAGCACTGTATGTATGCCTGTTACAAGCCAGACCGAGGCACAGAAAAGTTAGGAAACTGAGGGTCATAGTCAAAATCGACTGAAAAAAACTTAGCAGCTAGGTAAACATTTGCAGCAAAGAAAAAGAGAGGGAGGACCTACATGTTTCTGTTAAGAATACACCGATGATTGGCCTTCCTGGTGGCACAGGGGTTAAAGTCTCAGCACTATGAAGCTATCTGTAGCCACAGAAGCACAAGTTCGATCCCCAGCCAGGGAGCTGACCCACATGGCGCAGCAGACCTCTCCTGTCTCACCGGCTGCTCCCCTCACCAGTGTATTTCAGCAGATCCACCTGTTCTGCTCCCCACTGTCTCTGGCAAATCCTCTTACTGCCCCCCACACCTGTGGTCTACACCCCAGCTCTTGTATGCATAAATAAATAAAAATAAATCTTTTTTTAAAAAAAAGAACACCAACAAAGAGATGCTTAGTACAAATGAACTGAAAGGGTGAGACAAAAAAAGTTCATAACCACCAAGCTGTCTTTTCAAAATTTCACCATATTATGAATTTCTGTCGTCTTCATGTTAGCATTTAGGGAACCACTGTATTCAGTTATATTTTCTTCCCACATTTTGCATTGTTTTTCTGAAATGTTTTTCACTTTCCTATGGGAGGAGATGCCTATAAGAGTCAAATTATTCTTTTTCAACTGGACATGACCTTCCCATCTTTCCTGCAGCCTTGGCCCCCAAAGTCCCTAGGACCTTATCCCGGCTGCCAGCCAGCCAAAGCAGGCTTTGGTTTGCACTGTAGGGAGAGAGGGGGTGCATCCACTAAAACTGTTTGGTTGATTTAACAAGGCACTTTGTACCTTCTGGAATGCACAAGTTGTTAATAAATTGCATTTCTTCCCTTTTTACAGAGTACATTTCTAGTATGGTGTTTTGCTTTATGTTTTATGATAGGTGCTATAGTTTCAGCGTGTGACTACGGGTTTCATTAATTCTTAATTTGTGCCTCCACCAGAAGGAACTGAATGTTCTAGACTTTGCACACAGTGCCCTCTCCTGGATGAAGTGAAGTCTCCGTTCCTGATTTGCAAAGCTTAGAAGTAAGGGAATGGATGCTGAAAGGCAAGGGAAGGCTTCAGGGGCCCATAGGAAGGGACTGTTGCTTCCCCTGGGGACAAAAGAAGGGGGACCCCTCCCCAAAGAAGGCAGCAAGATCCAGACTCAATCCAGACCCAATGAAAGTTAAGAACTCCCTGGACGTAAGTGGCTATAAATGAGGAGGGAAAATACAGCCGACAGGAGGAAGAGGTTGCTGTCTGGGCCCACAAGTCTAACCAGAAATCTAAACACCTGACAGGGAATTGAATGAACGTCAACTCACTTTAGCTTCGTGAGGGACTTAAACTGAAGCTTGGTGGCTTAAAGAAAAAAATGTCACCTCCTTAATGCTTGGAATGACTCCAGGAAAAGAGTAAAGCAACTGAGTTGTAAACTATATAAATCATGTTTAAATGATACTTTTTAAAGTACTAGTCTAGAAATCGAGAAAAATACCAATTTCTCTAAAAAGATCGGGAAGGGGCATGAGATCCTTGGTGCTGGCCACTGAGATCTCCAGTTCTCCTGGGTATGCGTGAGGATGGCATTTTCTGTAGCTCCTTGAAATTGGGTGTGGCAGTGAGGCTTGCTGTGCCCAGTGAAATGTGAATGTAAGTTAAACCTCAAACAACTGGTACAAGATTCTCCACTTTTTCTTTTTCTCCACCAGCACGGTGTGAGCGAGCTACAGCCCACAGACCAAATTCACCCACTGCCCGTCTTTATTTTAAAAAGTGTTATTGGGGGCCTCCCTGGTGGCTCAGCGGGCTGAGCACAGCGCTGTGAAGCTGTCCGCAGCCTCTGCAGCGCAGGTTCAATTCCCAGCCGGCCAGGGAGATTCCCACATGGCACAGCAGACCTCTCCTGTCGCGCCTGCTGTTCCCCTCAGCAGTGTCTTCAGTCCATCTGCCTGTTCTGCTCCCCACTCTGTCTCCAGTGAATCCTCTCTCCCTCCCATGCCTCTGGCCTGTACCTCCACTATTGTATAAATAAATAAAAAATATATACATATATTTAAAAGTGTTATTGGAATACAGTCATGTGACCACTTAACAGTGAATCAGGAGCTTGAATGAAAAGGCATGGCCCTGCCCTTGTCTCCATTGACCTTGGCATCACATCCGGTTGAAGCTAATTGTCCTCCATATATCAGGGATGTTGAAGACTGAGAGGTATAGAATAGTTTCTTGGACGTTGTGTGAGATCCTCTATGCGCTACAAAACAGAGAGCCGAGTAGCAGCAACAGAGACCAACAGGCCCCCCAAACCTAAAGGATGTACTATCTGGTCCTTTACAGAAGAAGTTTGCCAATCCACAGTCTGGACAAGAGGATCCCTAAGAGAACACATTACAAAGCACAGCCCATGCTGGACAAGCCGGTAGATTGAAAATGAAATAAACCTCAATTGTTTTAAGCCATTGAGATTTGGTGGGGCTTTTGTTACCCCAGCATAACCAAGTCCATCCTGACTTATATACAAGGTAAAGAAGGATCCTAGCAAAAATTAGAAAGAGAGTATATACCCCAGAATCAAAAACATCTTGATATAAGCTCTCTCCAAACATAAAGGATTGAAACTATGTAAATTCTATGTCCTAGCCATGGTTCTTTTAACTGGAGTAAGCATGATCCCCACACGCAAATAAATAATGCTACTTTCCCAGTAAGTCAGATAAAGGCATGCTATTTCTCTCCCTAAAATCAAACTAAATTAATTTCCGTATCAAAGGAAGACCCACCAGCTCTAATAACGATGATTTGTTTCATGGAAGGAGCAAAGAGGCTCATTAGCGCAAATCCCAGGCACACACAGATAAATCCCCAATCCTGAGTTCTCCTAAAACTCAGGAACACACTTCCTGTTGCCTTCCACACTTCTGAATCTTTTTGATAGAAAGAGCATCTGATTTGTGACCTTCAGCCGCCCGCCATCCCTCGTACATCATTTCTGCCTAATAGAGCCTTAAAATTGTCATCATTTTCTTTACTCCAACATTTGAAAGAAACGTTAAAAATTGATCCACCACTGGGATGGCTATTTTGCAACTTTTCCCAGCTGGTTAAAAAGGAAGTCATTGTAAATAAATGTAGCTTTCCTGGATGTTTTAAACGGTAGCAATCCCTGCAATTTCAGGAACACCGAAGGAAGGGGGTGCGTGGGGATGAGAGGATGGGAAAAAAATGGGCCACAGCAACAGTAATCACCCCGAAGGAACTAGGGTAAAGATATTCCCAGTTCCCTCAAATTCAAAGTTGTAACCCCTTAATAGTGACTCAGGAGCTTGGAGGAAAAGGTATGGCTCCTGCCCTTGTCTCCACTGACCTTGATGTCACATCGGTAGAATCTAATTATCCTTCGTATACCAGGGATGTTGAGGACTGAGAGGTATAGTTTTTGGGGGCCCATGAGCAGTTTAGAGGTGTTTCCAGTGGACTCTGGTTGGAAGAGACAGCCAGGTCACTGCAGATAAAGAGGCACCTTCTATCAGAAAGACATATGTGGATGGAGGAATCCACTCATCTGAAAGTGGGGTGGACCAGAGGGATTGCAGGAACAGTGTGCTCAGTCTCCAGGATCAGCATTCTGTTAAAGGAGCTTAGTCTCCCTCATGCTGTGGATTTGCGCTCCTCATGGCAGATTCCGTTCAGCTCAGAATGGAAATTCTTCTAATACCCAGCTCCACACTCCCTTAGGCAGTGACAAGTATTCTATAGGCCCAAAAACAAAGGAAAAAGAATGGGAGGACTTTTCCCCCTTTTGTCATTAGCGCCAGCCTTCGCTAGGAGCCTGCCTGGTTCCTTCTAATCTATCCCAGGATAATAAATACAGATGAGCTTCCAGCCCTTGCAGGGCAGGTAGGACTCCTGAGAATGGTTTTGTCATGAGAACGATTTTGTCGACTGTCTGGGGTGGCTTGTTAAGTTCACAGATAATTTGCAAAGAGGACAGATGCTGAATATACTGGAAAAACAAAAGCTCAAAATGGCATCCACTAAGTTAAAAGTGAGATTCAGAGCTAGCAGCAAATGAAGGTCTAGAGAGAGCCCCCATGGCATCTTAGATTAAGGAAGGAACAAATAGAACTACCCAACTCCAAACAGCACAAGAGAGAGCTGGTTGTGATCCCTATGCCTATGGCGGAGGGAGATCTGGAGGTCTTGGTGAACATGGTCATTGAACCAGCAAGGTAACAAGCATTAATGAGAAAACAAAAGAGAGGAGTTGTGAAATAATTTTAATCTATTTCTACATTCTTTTATTCAACACACTTTACTGAAAGCCTGGTAAGCACCAGGCATTGCAGGAGAAGATAAAGCACAAGTCAATGAACTTGTACCTTCAGGTCAAATCTGGCCTCTCGTTTTTGCACAGCTCTTGAATTAAGAATGATTTTCACAATTCTATAATGTAAAACACAGAGTATTAGCTCTTCTGAGAGAACAGCTCCAAAAAGCAGAGACACAGACTCTCGGCCTGCAAAGTTTAAGATATTTACTATATGGTCCTTTTCAGAAAAATAAACAGGGCCTCCCCGGTGGCGCTGTGGGTTGAGCACCACACTGTGAAGCTGTCCGCAGCCTCTGCCGTGTGGGTTCAATTCCCGGCCGACCAGGGAGATTCCCACATGGCGCAGCAGACCTCTCCTGTCTCACCCGCTGCTCCCTTCAGCAGTGTCTTCAGTCCATCTGCCTGTTCTGCTCCCTGCTCCGTCTCTGGTGAATCCTTTCGCCCTCCCGCACATCTGGCCTGTACCCTAATTCTTGTATAAATAAATCTTTAAAGAAAAAAAAAAAAAGAAACAAAGAGCATACCAACTCCTGCCCTCAAGGAACTCACTGTTAAGCATGAACTGATCTTTATCAGTACTTTGTCTGTTCCTGGCTTCATAATTTAGAAACAAGAGAGAAAATGTGAAGAAAGATCCTGGAAAGTTATAAAGATCAATAAAAGAATGGGAAGAAGAACTTATGAAAAAAGTTTAAAGGAATTTGGATTATTTATTCTCAAGAAAAGGAGTCTATGGGGAGATTTAAGAACAGTCTTCAAATATTTGAGGGGATATTATTAAGCAAAAGGCTTTTTCACTGTAGACATAAAGATTAATAGAATGTAGGCTGAAGTTTTTTATTATAGAGATGGAAGGATTTCCTGGAAGGCTTTTAAACTTCTACAATGAATTGAGAAATCCATTTTCTTTAATCCTCTAAAACTAGTGCGTTTTCTCCTCTGTCTGCGAGCGTTAAGTGTTGTTGGAGTGTTGTCCGAGTAAAAGGTGGATCAGATGCCCTGTGTTCACCCTAGTGTCTGAAGCTCCCATTCAGAAGTTGGGACTTTTCAAAAGGAAAAAGTCTTTTCCCTCTCTCCATCTCAATTTATCCCTCTAGGCCTCAATTTCTCCCCTAACCCCCTTCTCCACAGGAGAGCCTCACATGTTCTGAGTCTGGGATTTCTTGGAGCAAAACTTTGAAATGGTTCAGCAGTCAAAGAAAGTAAAGCTTAAATGATCTCATCTCAAAAGGAAGGAGGCAAGAGACACTGCTTCATTCTTGATGTGACTAGAAAAAGTCAGGCTAAGTATTTGTTTTAATTTGACGGTAACATCTAGTAGGGGGGAGGGAATGGGTTATGTTCAGGGGAGGAAAAGGACCCCAAAGAAACTTGAATAAATGACTGTAGATTGTAAAAGGAAAAGGGAGAAATGCCAAAAAGGCATACATGAGGAAGATATAAAGTAAATATACATCAGTAAGACCTCACAGCCCACTCTCATGTCAATATATTAGGGTTACAGGCTTCTCTTTAAAAGATGTACATTCTTAGGGCCTCCCTGGTGGCGCAAAGAGTTAAGATACAACCTATGAAGCTGTCCACAGCCACTGCATCACGAGTTCGATCCCCGGCCAGGGAGATACCCACATGGCACAGCAGACCTCTCTTGACTCACCCGCTGCTCCCCTCAGCAGTATATTTCAGTCAGTCTGCCTGTTCTGTTCCTCACTCTGTCTCTGGAGAATCCTCTCATCCCCTACACTTCTGGCCTGTACCCCAGTTCTTGTATGCATAAATAAATAAATCTTAAAAAAAATAAAATAAAAGATGTACATTCTTACATTAGCTCAAAATTCAAAATTCAACTACATGCTGTTGAGGGCCATGAAAAACAAAGGATCCACATGAATGAAAAATAAAGTGTTTACTATGGAACTTGGTTAAAGACAGGTGGGCTGAAGCAAGCCTTCGAGGGTGTAGTGTGCTAGTGGCTTCAATTCACCAAAAGATGCATGAACATAAATAACAGTAATCACAGGGACTGATGGGTAGACAGAGGGGTGGATGGACAGATATGTGGGAAACAAATCTAGGAAAAGATTAACAGACAATAGGAGGTGAGTATATGGGTGTGTACTGAACAATTCTGTATGTTGGAAAGTTTTTATAATAAACATGGGGTGGGAAGAAAAAAAGGTAAGTCAAAAACAAAGTGAACAAGTACATAGAGTAATTTTTTTTTTTGGTTACCTCTACAGATGTATAAAGAGAAAAAAAGCTTTAAAAAAGAAGTAACATTTGAAGAGAGCAGAATCTGACTTATTTGGGTTTCTTTGTTCATTTCATGACTTTGATAATCATTCCAAGGGCTACAGCAGGAGGTCATCTTATTTTGATATGCTCTGTGCCTCTGTCCAAGTGTATACATCCCTTAGTTTTTGGGAGGGAAGTTATTAGCACAGTTTAAATACCGCTTTTAGGAGCTGTTGCTATTGGAGACTCAATATGCTGATTTATATCGAGAACTCTCTATCAGAGGACATTGGTCTCAGTATCTGTAGAGTGGTTTCATTCCAGTTCCATTACACTATAGGCAGGGCATGTTAATTAAACAGAGTCCTTTAGTCAAAGAGATAATGTTGAATGTGTTATAACACTATATGATAGAACTCAGATGTCTACTAAGCACCTTATACTTACTACTGAATATTTTCAAACCAGTGCTAATTTTTCACCTCCAACCTGCTTTTCCTTTAGCTTCCCCATCTGAAATGGGGAAGTTTCTAAGTCCAAAATCCCTAGAACCATTGCTTTTCCCTCTCTTTCACACCCCACACAGGATGCAAACCCTGTTGGCTCAACCTGCAAAGACACTCAGAATCAGATTGATTTCACCACCTCCGGTACTACATCTTGGGTGCCAATGACTATTGTTCCTCTTCTGGATCACCACAACAGCCTTGCAATTGGTATCCTGGCTTCAACTCTTAGCCCTTCTAGTGTAGTCTCACAGCAGCCAGACTGATTTGTTTTCTAATTACGTCTGATCACGTCACTCCTCTGTTCAAACTCTCCAGTGTAAATCCCAAATGTCCTTCAGGAGATGCTGCTGCCTCTGAGACCTCACCTCTTCTCTCATCTTCACTCACTCAGCTCCAGCCACACTGACCTTCTCACTGGTCCTTGAATCATCAAGCACCAGCCCCAGAGCATTTGCTATTCTCTCTGGAACAGTCCAGCCCCTTCTATCCACCGATTCAGTCTCTCCCATCCTGGGCCTTCCCTGCCCATCTGTATGAAATGCCAACACACCTCACACTCTTTCCCTCACATTTCTGGATCCTTTTCCGCAGTACTTACCTTTCCCAGGCATATTACATACTTGTTTCCTAACTGTCTGTGTCCCCTGCCCCTTGTCATAAGCTCTGAGAGGCCAAGAGGTTTTGTTTCCATCACTACTGCATGCTCAGAACTAGAACAGAACACAGCACTGATTTTCTCAATGAACACATGTTGAAGGAATTTTAAAAGTGCTTTGAAAATATAAAGCACCAAACACATGGGGTGTAACATTATTGTTTACATGGGCAGGTCTTTTGGGTCATGAACCCAACTTTTTTCTTCTACTTTTTGGAAAAGGCCCTTTATAAATGTGCCAATCCAATTAAAACCCACTTACATTTCCTACCATTGCTTTTAATGCAGCCGCTGGGGGAGAGGGTGATGAACTCTCAGAATGTTGGTATTTCAGTGCAGTTTAATGAAAAAAGCTGAATTCCCAAGGTACCTGACTTGAATTCAAGTCTTAGTTCCATCAATTATTATCTGCTTGACCAAAGCTTTTCGAGTCTCCTCATTTGTAAAATGAGGTTAATTCTATCTACCCCTCTTAGATTCCTCCCATTCATTTAAATATTTTCACCAGAGAAAGATGTAAATGAATATCACAATAGTCTACTGTACAAGGTCATTGTCTAATTCTTAAGGGGACTGAAAAATTGTCAGAGTGGGTTATTAATAATTTCAAGATAGAATCACACCAAATGCGGTACTCACTATCCTCTGCCTCCAAAGAACCAACGTGGGCTTCTGGTCTCATTTGTTGTGATGGGTTTGTTTACCGGAATTCTTCTTTTAGAACTGTCTAGAACTTTTCCAATTAAAGTGACTCTGAAATGACATTTCCAAAACTGCCTAAGCTTTTGCTCTGCTCTCCCTAGCTTCACCTCACATCCCCCATGAAAGCATACCCAGGCTTCATTGCATTAGCCAAGATAGACTCAAGTAAATTCTACTGTAGATAAACAGCCTATAAAATTAACTATGGGTGAGCAGACTGCCTCTAAATGTACTCTTTAAAGGGCATGCTCTTTAAAGAGAGAAACCAACCAGTGAATGGATTTGGAGATAATTTGTGTGTTGCAGGTGTGACCTGATAAGGCACTAAAAAGCTCAATTTTATGATTATAGAATACAGCGTGCCTATCACCAGGGTAGCCTACATAAGCAAAGCCATTTATTAGAGTAAGATAAATAGTTCATTATTTGTCAGAAATAAAAAGGTACAAAAATAATATAGCAAATTTTGCTAAGTACTTGTTATGTGCATGATCTCTTCTAGTCCTTACAGCCACCCCGTGTGCCAAGGGCTACTCTGTTTTACAAATGAGGGAATTAATGGCCACAGTTCTAGTTTTATGGAACCTTCACCTGCCAGGTGGGGTGAGTGCCGTGAGCATTACCTCCACTTAGGTAATCCTGTTTCAGCAGGACTACCCACTGGGAGCAGGCGCTGTCCTGGAGACCTGCTCTACTAACCTGTCTTTAGATGGTTGATCATGGGAAATCCAGGAGTCTCCTGGTTGTGTGGACACTCAGAGGAGTTTAGGGACCACTTACTCACTAAACTAGGAAAATTTCAGTGTGTTAATTATGCATCCAGCTCTTCCAACACATCCTGTTCCACACTTCCTAGATATTTCCTTGCACAAATGACTTAACCCTTCCAAGCCTTCATTTCATTTATTTGTGAGATGCAGCTAACAATGCATTCCACCCTGAATTGTCAGAAGAATTAAATGAGCTGCAAGTAAAGCTCTATGCACTGTTATGGAACACAGGTTTGATGTAGAATAATTATTAGCTGTCATTATTATTAAGGAGAATGTTTGAAATATGCAATGCATCAAATAACTTGGGCAAAAATGAACCCGAGTCCTCTGCATTAGGTCTACTTCCTGAGGCCAGACAAGTGTGGGTTAGTATGCACCTCCCGGCATCAATCATGCAATGCTGGTAACTGAGTATAGTTAAATCTCCTTCAGTTCTATTCCAGGCACTAGTAGTATTGTCTCCGAATAGGACAAATAGGATGACCTCTGTCCACAGCGTGCTTTATGGAGTTGGTCATGATTCATTCTGTTTCTACCAGTAGCTGAGTCCCGTCTTACATCTTCCGTCACCAGCTCCCTGATGACTGATCCCCTGGCTTTCTCCGGGCTGCCTGCCGGCATGATCAGAATTCACTCAGCCTCTTCATAGCCAAGTGAGTCTCCCCCCAACATATTTTCCAGAGCCTTCATCCTTAGTAGACCCTGTATGAAAATTTCAGGAATCCCACATGTTCTCACCCTAGACTTAGCTTCTTGTGGTGGATCTTCTAAATAGTCAATTTGCTAATGGTGGATTTGCTCCTAAATTTGGCCCCCATCTTTGGCTGACCTCAACTCTTGGTGTAAATCATGGCAGTTCTCAACATAGTGCTGAGGTCACAAGGAGAGTTCTCATACCTGGTCTGTTGCTTACTAGGTGAAAGGTCTTAGCAATCACTTATGCTTTCTGAAGCAAATTATAAAATGGAAAGAAAAATGCATACTTCCCAGAGTTGCTGTAAGTGTTGAAGAGGCAAACTAGACTTAGTTTTACAGATGACTCATAGAAGCATTTCAAAGTCAGTCTTAACCTTTGATAGAAAGGAACACCTTCCCCTTCCATTGTAACATTCCCCTTCCATTGAAACTTGGTATCTGGCCATTCTTCACCCAGATTAAACTAGATTTAAACTAGATTCTTAAAATACAACTTAGAAATTATGCAGACACCCAGATTGCTGTTCACACCAATACTTTCAGATTTGTCAAAATTATCCAAAATAAAATTTGGACATAGATTGTCATATAATAGTCATATACAATTTCTTTCTTTCAACAAATATATACAGGGAGTACCCATCACGTACCAAGAATGGGACCATATGAACAAGACCCCAGATGACTGACATCAGGGGTATTGCAGTCTGGAACTTCCCACCCAGCATTAAGGAAGCTTTCTGGATGGAAATGATCCTGGACAGTGTCTGGCACAGGGTTAGCTTGTGAAATAATTATTTTGCTAGCACTTTTCTATATTTTCCAACATTTTAAATGGGTGCATAGCACTCATAATTTAAAGGTTAATTAAAAGGGATGAACAATTGCTGATTTTCTGAGATGTGCCTGAAAGTAATTGGTCAGAGCACCTTCAGAAAAAGAACACCTTAACCACCTTGTGATCGCCTTGGGTTTCTCCCAGGTACACTGCGCTAACAGCAATCCTGACTCCTTAACCGCTACCTGACATCTATTCTCTTCCCTCTAGGTTTTGCCATTTTTTTTCTGGGCTTAAACTACCCATTATTCAGAAATAAATACTGTGTCCTAAAGGCAACGAATTTCCTCTGGAAATTTACAGCAGACACCAGCTACTTTATCTGGATTCTTTAAACAAGAAAAGGTTCCAAACATTACCGTCCGTCTTTTAGAAAAGCAAAGAAACTTCTCTCGTTGGGAGTTGCTACATGTGACGCCACTCTGTTTTAAAGGGTCTTAGATAAGTCTTCAATTTTGTGAAGTTTAGAGATTAATAATACCCTAGGGGGGAAATGCTGAAAGGTAGGCAGGTCCTGTCACAGTAAAAGAAAAGATTCTTTCCTGCTTTGCTGTGATTAGCTGCATAAATTGTAGTGCGAGTTCCAAAGCTAAATGAATTAGTATGCATCCCACCCAGAGTTCTTTATTTGTTGAAGTAAAATGCTTACAATCTTTGCTTGGGGGAGAAAAAGAGGGTATGTCATTGAGTGAATATGAATTAATCAGTACTTTACGGACAGAACCCATAATTTTAAAGCCGTGAAAAAAGGAGAGGCATTTATCAGGGTTCCACTCAGCAATCTCCCTCTGTCATTGCTAATAAATCTTTTATGAAATGGAGTTTTGCAATCTTTGCAGGAACATCCTTCCACCACCACCACCACCTTCCTTTTGAGAAAAAAAAAAGCTAGCATTCATTTCTAATATTTTCTCCTCCCTTCCCTATTTGAATTTCCTGTACTGGGAAAAATCTCTGAAGCTCTTTATTTTTAAAGCTTTTTTTTTTTTTTTCAAATTTATAAGTTCAAGACCTCTTTCATCAGAAAAAATAATTCATGTAGAACTTCTCCCCGGAGATAGAAGGAAGAAGCTGAGTTTCAGATGAGAAACACAATATTTTTAGTAAGCATAATATCCTGGGCCTGCTAAACAATCAATATTTATATATGGGATGATACCGTCTAGGCAAAAAAGGCTGGGAGAAAGATAAAGGATAATTAAAGGAAACCACATTCTAAGTCTAATATTTTCTAATTTTCCTATAACTCCTCATAGAGCCAAGATTCTGCCGAATTATAAACCGTCTGCCAATAACCTCACGAAGCCCTGATTTAATTAGGAATTTACGCTCCGACTTGAAGGTTAGGTTCATTAGCTGTGAAACACGCCACTGTATGTCTGGATGAAGATTTCAAGGGAACCCTAAATATGGAGAGGCACATAGCCAGCTTATAGCCGCAGACACGGTGCTAACAGACGTGATTGTTCTCCTGGAGGTTGGTAACTTTTTATTTTTAGCCACAAATCCACAGGCCATCGCTATTGCTTAGGGATGGGGCCTGATGGCTGGTCGAAAGCTTAAAAAAGGTACATGACTGAGAAACAAGTTAAGAAGCTATAATGAAGGGCCGGCGGGAGGGGATAGGCTGCCTGTAATGATTTTGCCATTAAGCTTGAGTTCCATTTTACAGCTTGGATTTATTTATAACAACAGGTGGTGGTATTTGTGGGGAATTGCTTGTTTTTTCATTTGAGAAGGGCAGCTCCATACATCTGCTAGAAGGCGAAACAAAACCTTTTCCAAACACCGTTTCCTCACTCTCTGCATCACCATTAGGAAGGAAGAATTTGTAGCGAAAGGCCACCCTGCCATTATTTCTTCCTGATGACACTCATTTAGCAGCCATTAAAATGCAAATAGAACTATGATTTTTAGATCACAAAATTAACATTAACGGTTGGATGATTGATTAAAGGTCATGGCAACGGTATAACTTAATTTCTTAGATAATTGTGTTCGGTTTTCTGCAGACTGTTTGGGTTTCTGAATTAATTTTATCTGTTGTTGAACACTGACAGGTGCCGTAATTGGCAGACTCTCCTTTGGGCTCATTTCTCCCCGTGAACCGTGGCCTCTTCTCTTCCTCGAAGTCAGGCCGAAAACGCAGAAAAGAAAGCCAGGCGGGCCAGTGCACATCCTGCAGACTAGGGAGACTGAGCAAGGTCACCGCAGGGGTTATTGCAGACAGCCAAGCCCGGAATAGAATTCCATTCCGTGCCTAACGAGTTTTCCCTCAGAACTGCCCGCATGGAGCTCGTGGTGGTATAAAGTGACCCTGTCCTCCCCTGGGTCCCGGGCTAGCCTCCTCAGACTCCCTGGCCAGAGGCTTCTTCCCATCTCAGACCCGTTTTTTCTTTAATGGAGGCAATAAGCCATGGAGAGAGGTAATAATAACACCACCGGCTTCCCGCGTCACCTTTGTGTGTGAGAGTTCAGGCAGTGACCCAGAAGGCTGTGATGGGACGAGCCCAGAGATTGGGTCTTATCTGCTCTGCTTCTCAAATGTCAAAAAAAATCAAATCAAATAGCTATGGTGCTTACCTGGCAGGCTAAATACCTTCTTTAATCCCAATAAATATGGAAGCCTGTACTGTCAAGGCTGAAATTCACAGGAAAAGCACCGTAGCACCGAGAGGATTGAATGAAACTATTATTATTGTCTTTGTCATCATTATTTTTTTTTCTCTTAAAGGAAATTCACCCACAAGTTCCAAAGACTTTATCATAGCGGGTTCTATTTTGCAAACTTTTGTCCAGCAGCTGCTGGAGTCTGATTCAAATTATAGCCTTTTGTCTTATCAGTTTCCAGACAAAGGCTGCGCGGGCAACACCTAACTGGCCAATGCTGCCCTCTGAGACCTCGCTTACAGTATAGTGCAAGAGACTTCTGCCCAGGAAACAGACGAAGAGTGATGCAAAGCGATATGTGAAATAGGCCGCAGACACAAGCCCTTGAAGGTCACCACCATGTCTCATCAGACTTTTTTTTTTTAAGATTTATTGATTTATGCATATAAGAGCTGGGGTACAGGCCAGAGATGCAGGGGGTGAGAGGATTCACCAGAGACAGAGTGGGGAACAGAACAGGCAGACTGACTGAAATATACTGCTGAGGGGAGCAGCGGGCGAGTCAGGAGAGGTCTGCTGCACCATGTGGATAGCCCCCTGGCTGGCCGGGAATCAAACTCAAGCTGCAGAGGCTGAGAATTGCTTCATAGTGCGGTGCTTAACCCTTTGCGCCACCAGGGAGACCCATGTCCCATCAGACTTTAATGCAACTCCAGTACTCATGCAACAAACATATATTGAGCATCTGTTACATGCCAGCCTCTGGTCCAGGGTCAAGGGATACTCTAGTGAAGAGGACAGAGAGCCCTTGAACATCACTCTTAGCCTCTGATGAGGCACAGGGAAGGGGAAAGAAGCAATGAAGAATAATTTAAAAGGGGCTGAATATTACAGGGGGAAGGAAAAGTTTAGGGGAAAGTATTGTAAGAGCATAACAGGTTTGGTATTCTAGTACCATTCACAGGTATGCCAGCCCCCAAATTCATACTTGTTGAAGCCATCAATCTCTTTACTAATGCATCACCAAGGAAATCATTCTGAGCAGTCCCTATAGCAGAGCCCATGAGGATATGGAATTCGCAAGCCACCACACTGGCTATTCCTTCACACCATGTTTCCCCCTCCCCAGGGTCATTAGACCTACTTCTCCTGCTGTGTGATGCTCCCTCCTCGCCTCTATGCCTCGTTAACATCTACTCATACTTCAGACCAAGGCTTCCCTGATCTGCTTCCTTAATCCCAGCTCTGGTGCAGCACCCTCATGTAGATGCCAGGTCAGGCGCCCAGCGGCAGATTCCGCCTGGAGCCACTCCCCTACGACATGGCCCTGACGGCCCCAGCACACAGCTTATACTGATTTGGATTTTTATTTGACCAATACCTTTCTCCCTGCTCTGGATTCTGAGCCTTCATGAGGACCACTCAATGCCAATCTTGTCGCATTGTGTGCTATTGCAGGCTCTCAAAAATAGTTGTTAAATGCATAGAGTTTGGTGGGCCCTGGAAAATGCAAAGACGAGGAAGAGCAAGCAAGAGGGCTAGAGGCATGCAGAGTGGGTCCCATGGGCCTGCGCAGGGTGAATGCAAACTATTTCAGCATCTGGCCAGCCTGGGCTCAAACCACAGAGAGCAGATGGTACTGGGGCTGGGGCTCGCCGCAATACCAGGTGTTAACCCTTCAGTTCCTGGGGTGTGGAAGAGCAGGTGAGACCCCGGCAAAGGCGCACCGGGAGTTGGGAAGCAGGGGTCCCCCTCTGGGCAGCAGCAATCGACCAATATTTTAACAAGCTAAAGATTCTATCAGAGGATGCCAACAGACTGAGAGCAATCTCAGAGGTGAATGTGGCCCTGGGAGCTCTGTCCATGTGGTCAGAAAGGAAGATAAGCTAAATCATGAAAAGACTTAAAGCTCAGGCATAGGCTTTTGATCTTGAGTTCAGCAGGCAACACAGAAAGTCACTACAGATCCCTAAGAAAGGGAAAATGATGAAAGGCATATTTTTAGTTCGGATTTCAAAGTTCAGACCATGCTAGGCAGCCGAGCACGAAAGGTGATCCACAGACATTCGCTTTAGCAAACGAAGCTTCCAGTTTTATAATGCTCAGGGGAGAGTCTAAATGTGCAGAAGCGTTCAAGTCTCCATGCTCCACTCTTACAAGGCTGGTTTTGGTGGTTTCCGCTACTGGTCTGAGCTCCCTAAAGACAATTCCCCACATCCTTCTTGATCAAGATGGTATCAGACCTTTGGTACAAGTTGTTTGAGCTGATAAGTGAATGGGTGACTTTATTAAGATTGAAAAAAAAAAAAGTATCCCCAAGTCTGTGCTCCAAGGCAAATCCTCTCTCCCCTCTGACTCGCTCTTGAACAATTTTCCCGATGGAAAGCTTGTCTTCCCTCAACTTCCCCAAAACCAAAGACAGCCTCCTTGCTTGGCAGCAATTTAATTGTTCTCCATCTCCATCTCCAAAAGTTCTCCATCTCCAGGTGAGCTTCCCAGCCCCTCTGCAACCAATCCAGACTCCCTTCTAGGCAAACATCAACTTGGTAAGCTGTATTTCATGAAGTTAACCAGCCTCATTACAGAGAACATATTTCCAGGAGGAGCGATGTTAATTTCTTTCTCATACAAAGAGCAAAAATCAATATCATAAATCCAGGAAATCTCCCTTAAATGTCTCCCCTGTCATCATTCTTTCCTGTGCACCAAGTAAATACCGTTATGACAGGTTAGCTATATTTCTGCTCAGGCAAAATGATATTGAGGTGACAGTGGGACAAGTCACACTGCTGAAGTCAGGAATATCGGCTGAGATCTTATTCCTCAAGGTATTTTTGATATTGGAATTCCATCAAATGGAGCTGAATGCACCTTTATCTTTTAAACAAGCCCCACTCCAATCCTCAGCCTCCTCAGAACACCCTGAACTTAGATGGTGACCTATAGATTTTCAACATGAGTTAGAAGTGGATGAAAAAGCAGCAGTATTCTAGGGCAGGTTTGCATCTCAATAGATTCGTTTACTCCAACATGTAATAAACACCACCTGCACACACTTATAAGTGATAATTAATAAAGCAAGGACACAGGCATCCATTTTGCTATCATTTACAGTGTAAGTAAGCAAGTAGATGTTACACTAATACTTAGTTTTAATTTGAACACACACATATATCAGAATCTAGCAGATGCCTATGCAGAAATGTGAAATTTCCACCTTCTGAGAGCCCCTTAATCTCATACAGCCCAGAGAGAAGAATACAGCTTCATTGGAAGGGTAAACAAAAATCTAATTTTAGATATCCTCCAAGATGTTGACCTTTGTGTAGGGATCTGTCCACCTGTGATCCGAGGTCTCGGATGGGTTGTTATAAATTAAAATCTAATGCTCCTTCCCTCTCTCTGGATTTATGATGCCCCACTCCATCAGCAACGTTCAGCTTATGTATGCAAGTCAACTTCAAGAGGTAGGTGGTGGGCCTCCCTGGTGGTGCAAGGGGTTGGAGCAGCTTATGAAGCATCTGCAGCCACTGCAGCATGAGTTCAATCCCCGGCCGGCCAGGGAGCTACCCACATGGCACAGCAGACCTCTCCGGACTCACCCGCTGCCCCCCTCAGCAGCTTATTTCAGTCAGTCTGCCTGTTCTGTTCCCCACTCTGGCTCTTGTGAATCCTCCTACCCCCCACATCTCTGGCCTGTACCCAGCTCTTGTATGCATAAATAAATAAATCTTTAAAAAAAAAAAAAAGAGGTAGATGGTAAAACCTACTTACTTCGACATCCCAAGGGTTAATGCAAAATTAATTAAGGCATTGCCACCAAATATTAGCCTTCTTTGAGTCTCCCTCGTAAGTTTATTTCTAATTATCTCCCAGTGAGTCATGTCCCCAGTGAGTCCAAATTTTTATTAGATTTTTAGGAACCGATCTCCTGACGGCTTCCAAGGATTTTTATATTTTAGCATAGTTGAGTCCCTCTAATATGTTTCTGTCTCTTAACTAATCTCTGTCCTGAATCATATTATAAACCATGGAGTGGGAAGAATCCTTTGAGGTCACTTAGTCCAATTCCATCTGATTATAGAGAAGGAAACTGAGGCCTAAGAAAATTTGGTATCTTAAGAAATCTGAAATAGTTAATACTGCAGAAATTTGATGCTACAGAACCCTACTGTTGTGTCCTATCAAGACAAATTGGAAGTGGTTCTAGAGAAAGGCCTACTTATTTTGACATTGGGGATAGCCCTTTAAAAGGTTGTCCTGTGTTCCCATCATCCTATATAAAGTCCCTCCTAACAGGCCCAGCCTAAGCACTCCAAGCTTTCCAATTTTCAAGTGCCTGTCTCTTTTCTGTGGACAAGAAATCAGCCTACATATGAGCAAACAATTCACCATGAAAGATACTAAAGCAAACTAAAAACAAAACAAAAGGCACCTAGAGACAACAGAAAACCCAGGAACCAGGAGAAAAACTAGAAAGAAAATAAATCCTCAGAAACATGTTTCATGCACAGGGTCTCCCTGGTGGCACAAGGGGTTAAGAACCGCACTACGAAGCAATTCACAGCTTCTGTAGCACAAGTTCGATCCCCGGACGGCCAAGGGAGCAACCCACATGGCAAGGCAGACCTCTCCTGTCTCACCCACTGCTCCCATCAGCAGTGTATTTCAGTCAGTCTGCCTGTTCTGCTCCCCACTCTGTCTCTGGTGAATCCTCTCATCCCCTGCATCTCTGGCCTGTACCCAGCTCTTGTATGCATAAATAAATAAAATCTTAAAAAAAAAATGTTTCATGCACAAAATATGATGCTATGAAGGGAATTTATTAAAGCATGAGAAAAAGTCTTTACACATTAAAAATATGAAAGCCAGTGAAAAGCTTACTAAAAAAAAAAAGTTTGGACAATCAAGCCAAAAGCCTGGCAGAAAGCAAAACTAAAAGATAAAGAGGAAAATCAGGTCCCAAACATGGTAAGAATGCTAGGAGATTAATCCAGAAAGTCTGCCACCCAGCCAACAGGAGTTCCAAGAAATTAGCATAGAGAAAAGTAAGGGGAGGGAAATGTCAGAGGCATAAAACAAGAAAATTCACAGGTCTAGAAGTTGGCTGAAGAGAGTTTTGTGAGGGTCAAACACCACAATACAGCCCCGTGCAGTTTCAGAAGACCTTGGACAAACAGGAGACCAGGAGCGCTCTCAAGAAAAGGTGAATTTTCATCCAAAGAACAGGAATCGGGATGATTTTGGACTTCTCTAAACCTTGGCAACTAAAAAATAATAGAGCCATGCTTCCAATTCCAAAATTCTGAAAGACAACTCATTAAAGCCTAGCATTCTCTATTAATGACTATAATGAAGCAAATGGGGGCTAGAATATTGACAATTTCACACAAGCAGTGTTCAGGGCAGGGAGCTCCTGTGTGTTACTCTCAGGAAGTTACTGGTGAATTGGCGTCTTCGTAAGAAAAGAGAAAGAAGGAGAAGAAATCAGGGTGTTCAGGACAGGGTTTCGAGAGAGAAGATCATAAGGGAAAGCTCAAGGGCAGCCATGAAGCTACAGTGAGACAACCCAGCGGAGCGGGACAGAAGACAAAAGACGGTGTCCAGGAAAAAAACACAGGAACTGGGAGATTCTCTGCTGTTAGGGGACAGTGAGGCACTTTGAGCTGCTCACACAACAGCTATTTTCCATTTTGTTCACACGGAAGCGAAAATATAGCATTGAGCAAATGAATATAATAAAGATTTCAGTAGAACTTCCAACCCCGGTGCAATGAACACTCCAACGCAAGCATAATCAACAAGTTTGCTTACTTATAGCTCCTTCCCTTTCACAATTTACGGCCAGGGCCTCAGCACTCTTACCTATAAGTTCGGGCAGCCGGCCAAGCTGGTCTGTCTCTCCAAGGCCATCCCCGAATGCCTGTATCTTTCCCCCTCTTGTCTGGGGACTTTGCTGCAAATGCTTGTGCCTGATTAAAAACGATGGTATCAATGTAACAGTTATGGACACAGTTGTGTATAAAAGGAACTCTTGGTTGGGCCTCCCCTGGTGGCGCAGTGGTTGAGCGTGGGCTGCGAGGCTGCCCACAGCCTCTGCAGCGCCGGTTCGTTCCTGGCTGCCGGTGAGGATCCCACAAAAAAAAAAAAAAAAAAAAAAAGGAACTCTTGGTCTTTAAACAGGTGCTCAGACCTTATGGGGCTACACAGGTCTGGGACCTCATGCCTGAGTAATAAAGCTTCCCCTGATCTCACCATTCCTGAAGTACCACTTGTTCTTCCTCTGCCTGGGTAAAAAGTAGTATATATTTCTACAACAACACCACTAGATTTTGTTGGGGCTGCAGGCTGCCAGCTCCCAGGATGAGTTGGGGTTGACCTAAGCCAGTTACAAAGCCCGTTTTGCAACTGTCAAGTATCCATCTGAATCAGACACGTGACCAGCTGTGGCCTATGAAATACAAGCACAAGGCTAAGAGTACGTTCCCCAGTAAAAGAAAGCAATAGAAAGCAAAGGCCCAGTATTGAGTCCCTCCATCTTTCTCCCTGTGGGTAAAGGACAGGTTCCTTGGAGTTGCATGTGGTCTTTGGACCACCCAAGAGCTATGGTCAACATGTGGAGGATGGCAGGGGAGAAGACAGGAAAGCTGGGTCTAAACCTACTTCAAAATCTACCCTGGAACCTCCCACTGCTTAATTCTTGTTACATGAGATCCTTAATTGACTTTGTTAAGCAACTATTTGTTGGTGCTCTGTAAGTTTAAGTGAAGACTATCTTAGCTGGTATGAAAAATAGCATCTACAGGCTTTGGCAGAGATGGCAGACTATCTGTTTAAAAAAAATGATAGGTACATTAAAATCTGAGAAATTTTAAAAATTAGTCATTTCCTCCAGAAGGAATGTCCAATAAAATTGTGAAAAGATGTTCAGCCACATCAGTAAAAGGGAAATGCAAATTGAAATCACACTTAAATCTCATCTTATACCCATGATTTTGGGGTGGGGAGAAGATAACAAAATTCTGATCCTTCCAGGGAAACCTTCATACCATGAACAATTGACAACACCTAGTAAAATTGCCAATATTGATGTATTACAAACCCGCATATTTAGAAAACTCTTCCAGGTGTGCCCAAGAATACAATGGTAAGAGTGTTCATTGTAGCATTGCATATAGTGGCAAAGAAATTGGGTAAGAACCCACAATTTTCTCAGTAGGAAAGTGGATTAATGGAGTGTCATATCATCACGCAATGAGATAGCACACGTTAGTTTTGAAAGCCAGAATCACGGACATTGAAATGAATAAACCTGAAAAGTAAAATGCCAAGGGGTGAAAATATATACTAAAAGCTAAATAAAGAATTATGTCTTTACATTAAATTTTAAAATATAGCTAGCTGTACTATATATCATTTAGGAATATGTGCATATATAAGCAGGAAAATAATTCATGGAATGACCAACAGCAATTGCAGTAACATGATTATTCTAAGGAAGCAAGGAGAAAAGGACAGGGATGAAATTAGGAAGAGAAAGCCAAGGGGTTACACCTCCACCTGTAATGCTTTGACTTATTTTAAAACAAATGTGGTAAAATACAAGGTTACGACTATGTAAGATCATAGGTATCTGGGTCCTTGTGATGTTTCTTTCTAATTCATAGGCTTGGAATTTTATCCTGTGATCACAGCCTCCTGTTGGCCCAGCAGTCCCTCCATCATCAAACTAATGTCAAAACGGGTTAATGAACAAACAAAAATTGTCTTATGAAAATGCTAATAAAAGAGAAAATAGGAGGTATGAGAGTTCTAACAGAGAATAAGTAGAAAATGTTCACAACTTCAAAACTAAGAAAAAATAGTGAGCTCATTATTTAGAAATAAAAGCAGGACATACCAGAAGAAGCTTTCAAAGTTGAAGTGATTGTCTGGTAAGTGGGGAGAGAGGATGGGAGGAGGAAATTATTGTCACTGACAGCAGACTGGAAATAACTATGTGTTGTTCCGGTTCTCTAAAAGAAGGCAGATTCTGTGATTTTTATGTCAATCCCTGTCAAAATGAGCTCATATGATTATAAAGGGGAGGAATGTATTATGAGCATTTGGAAAGGAAGCAGTAATAATCCAAAAGTTTAGTCTGCTTTGCCTCAGAAATAGAAATTGGTGGGACTAGAATCACGAGTCATTTTAGGTGCAAGATGGGAATGGCTGTCATCACTCGGATTCTGCAGAGGAGCAGTCAGCAATGAATGGGCCCGGATTGGGCTGAAAGTAAAAGCTGGTGGGGGGAGGGCCTCCCTGGTGGTGCAAGGGGTTAAGTCTCAGCACTATGAAGTGATTCACAGCCACTGCAGCATGAGTTCGATCCCCAGCCAGGATGCTGATCCACATGGCGCAGCAGACCTCTCCTGTCTCACCTGCTGCTCCCCTCAGCAGTGTATTTCAGTAGATCCATCTGTTCTGCTCCCTGCTCTGTCTCTGGTGAATCCTCTCAGCCCCCACACCTCTGGCCTATACCCCAGCTCTTGTATGCATAACTAAATAAAATAAATCTTTAAAAAAAAAAAAAGAAAGAGGCAGAGGGAAGAGGAAACAATCCTTGAACAAAGGACAGGTGGAGGGTCGAGACCTAGGATGCTGGAAATGAAACAAAAATGAATGACCTAGGATGCTGGAAATGAAACAAGAATGAAGGTCTTTCAGTTCCACCAGAGAAGCTCGCCCATTTCCTTTATTTACCCTCAAGGCTTACATTCCAAGGAGAAAGCATCATGAGGAAGATAACATTCTGATTTACTGACCACCAGGTGAAGGTGAAAGCAAGCTGGTGTCAACCAAAACCTATAGATACTCGCGTTAAACGGATGGACATGCTAACCCTTGCCCACTCCCCCCTTCTGCTCCCTTGGAACTCTGGGCAAATACCCCTGCCCTCTCCCAAAGAATAGGACAATGGACTTGCAGACGTGAGTCTGCTGCCCTCCTCAATTTGTCAACAAATTAAGCTTCTTTTCGTCTCCTCAAACTTTGTTTCCTTTTATTGGCTAAGGGAAGCTGATACCAGCATTCAGTAACAGGAATCCTTGGGGGAGATGAAAAAAAAATTATAGGAAAGAAATAAAAGGTCTGATCTAGAAGGCAAGGAAGAAACAAAGAGTAAATGGTTGCTGGTATTCCACCAGGCAAGACAAGAGTCAGGGGTGAATGTGACCAACAGGAAGGGTAGTTCTGCAAGTGAGCCCCTCCAGGAAGGATGACTATCTGGTGAAGGAAAAGGAACTCAACTCAAGGGGGAAAGCTTAGAAAGAAATGAAGTTACTTAGCAAGGCTGGCTTAGTCGAATCCTTGGAGGAAGGAAGTAAATCCATAGATTTGGAAAGAGTAAGACAAGTTCTAATCAGTAACAGTGTCAGCAGCTACTCAGTCCGACATGGGGGCACATTCTACAGCAAATACTATTAGCTCCTATTTCGATTATTATGAAATCAAAAGTTATTCCCAAAATGTAGTAGTTTGAAATAATAGCCATTAGCTTAGGCTCACAGATCCTGTAGGTCAGAATTTTAGAAGGCACAGCAAGGACAACTTGTCTCTGTGCTGTCAGGGTCTCAGCTGGGAGGACCCAGTGGTGGGGGATGTGGGGGGGTTGAAATGCCTGAAGGCTTATGTGCTTATCAGCTGGTGTCCCACTGAGATCACCAAAAGTCCACCAGGGCTGCCAGCCGAGTGCCTTGTGTGGCCTCTCTGTGGGACTTGGCTTCCTTATAGTGATGCCTTCAGGGGGTCTCTTTTTTAAAAAAAATATTTTATTTTATATAATTCTTACATCATTTTTCATTTTTGTACAATGTATGCATTTTCATTTTGGTTATATTCTCTATACAATTGCACCCCCCCCCCTTATTTTGAACCTAGTCCTTCCTCTCCCCGATGTGGTACATATACACAATGGAATATTACTCAGCAATCAAAAAAGATAAACACATGCAGTTTGCAGCAACATGGATGCCTTGTAACTCTTACAAGGCATCTCAGCTCTTACAAGGCATCTCAGGGCTCCCGGTGTGGGGTTTCAGGAAGCAAGGAAGAGGCATGACCTTTTTTGACCCCTGCTTAACAGATAAGTTTTGGATCCCACTTCTTAAAGGGAAGATGGTCAATGAAACCTATGGGTACACTTAGCTACCTAACATTTATCCAACCCACCCCCATTTCTTCTGGCAGCAATGAACTGAATATTCAAGTACTCCCAAATTTAATCGCTAAAATCCTAAACTCCAACGTGATCACACTAAAGAGTGGGTCCTTTGGGAGGGTGACTGGGTCAGGAGGGTGGAGTCCTCATGAGTAGGATTAGTAACCTTATTAAAGGAAGCCCAGAAAGCTCTCTTCCACTCTTTCTACCATATAAGAACACAGCAAACCAGGAAGAAAACCTGCACAAGACACCAGAGAGCCTGTTACCTTAATTTTGAACTTCCCAACATCCAAAACTGTGAGAAATAAAGATCTGTCATTTAAGTTAATCAATATATGGTACAGCAACCCATACTGGACTATGACACAACAAAACTGAAATTTTGTTCAGATTAGCAAGGTACCTTGCCCAAGGTAATGAACCACAGCAATCTTATCCCCTTCTGCCAGTGATTTCCTATGCCAGGTTCCCTTAAAACTAAAAGTAGCTGGGGCCTCCCTGGTGGCATAAAGAGTTAAGACGCAACCTATGGAGCTATCTGCAGCCAGTGCAGCACAAGTTCAAAACCCAGCCAGGGAGCTACCCAAATGGTGTCACAGACCTCTCCGGTCTCGCTCACTGCTCCCCTCAGCAGTGTATTTCAGTTGATCTGCCTGTTCTGTTCCCCACTCTGTCTCTGGTGAATCCTCTCACCCCCCACACACACCTCTGGCTTGACCCAGCGTGGCCAATGAAAGGTACTAACTCCTCCCCCTTTTATTGTTTCCTTTAATGCACATGTAATGGTTGGAGCTATGGCAGCCATTCTGTGACCATATGGCAACAAACATGAGAATGAAAAATGAAAATGTTAAGGATAGCAGGGAAGGAGATATAAAGAGCTTAGTTCCTTGATCACATCACTGAGCACTTGAACAAATGTCAGTAGTCACACCAAACTACTTGTTATACAAGAAAAATTAGCTCCAATAGTTTAAGCCACTATTAGTCTGGTTTATTTTGCTTATGGCTGAAAGGATTCTTAGCTGATACAAATTCAGTTTCATCTGTCTTGTAATAAAGGAAGTAGGCATTATTCATTTAGGCTTTACTATCCCCAGTTTCACAGGTGGAAACTTGAGTAACTATTCCAAGATCACAAAGTTAGAAGGTGATACCAAATGTTAGAGAATTTGAATGCAAAGACAATTTCAAAGCCCAGTTTTTCCACAACTCCTTTGCAACTCACAGCAGAGATGGCATCACCTGGTAACTTGTTAGAGAGGCACAATATCTGTCCCTGCCCACATCCACCAGATCAAAATGTACAAGTATCAAGATGCCACAAGTCTTGCCTAGAGGCCCTAGAGAAAAGAATGAGGATCACTGGCAGAAACCTATAGGAGATTATATTTCAGCTCAAAGAAAATAAATTTTTAAATAATTAAAGCTACTGGGAAGGAAAAAATCTGTTTGTGAAGCAGTAAGTTTCCCATCACTGGAGGTATTCAACATCAGTGAACGTCTACTAGCTATGATGCTATGGAGATATTCTTGAGGCCTTTCCATTCTGGTGGTTGTTTCTGTTGACTTTCTAGGGTCTGGAACTGCACCATTAGAGGCAGCCTGAAGATGGCCACCCTGTGTGACAAGTATTATTCTGAAATCACTGATCTCCTATACAGTCAAGTTTGCAGTGCCCTGTGGGTGGACAGGAGTAAGTACTGCAAAGGAAAGGGGAGAAGAAGGTCTGGGCAGAACGCGCCACCATGAACCAGGTTTCCTGATGCAACCCAGGTAGGAGCAGAAGTATGGAGGCTGAACACATGACCCTGAGGCAGCAGCTGGACAGGGAAGGGACCTCTGGTCTGTGGTTGTCTGCTGCACAGGAGGCAAAATTTGCACAATTGCCCTTGACTCCAAGTAAGTGCCACCTGTTTTGGGGTGAGGTTTTCTGCAGCCTCTTCTGTGGTTCCACCATCCTGACTGAGCCCAGGCAAATGCTGGGCGCTCAAGCAGACCTTGGGAGCATACACATGGAGCCACATCCTCACCCTCTGAATTTAATTCCACAGTGTAATTAAGCACACACACAGCACATGCACGGCTATAATACGAGCTGTCTGGTCTGCTAGAAGTGTGATTAAACAAATCCAAGTCAGGAGCAACAAGCGCTGAGCTTTAGGTCTGGGGGAGGAGCCACACACCAGCGCCACAAAAGGAACATTTTGTGGGACACGCTGCCACCCAGTGGCCACCAGAGAAATTATCAAGACCAGGAAGCACAAAGCATGGTCATTCTTGGACTCCCAGTGCTCATAATCGAAAGGGCTGAAGTGAATTAAATGAGCATAAAATGGACAGGGTTACATTGGAACAATGTCAGGATCTGTTCATCTGTTCCTGACCCTGATAATTAAAGAGATGTGTTCTACTTGCAATTTGCATCAAGAAAAGGGAGAATTTTGTCAGGAAAAAAAAAAAAATCAGACTTCTGAGTGCCTCAACTGAACTGATGATCAAATGTGTTCTAGACCAGTAAAAATCCTGTTTCTGACACAATAAATAATCATTCCGTAAGGGATCCCTGGTGGCGCAAGGGGTTGAGATGCAGTACTGTGAAGCTATCCGCAGCCACTGCAGCACGAGTTCAATTCCCGGCCAAGGAGGTGACCCATATGGCACAGCAGACCTCTCCTGGCTCACCCACTGCTCCCCTCTGCAGTGTATTTCCCCTCAACAGTCAGTCTGCCTGTTCTGCTCCCCGCTCTGTCTCTGGTGAATCTTCTCACCCCCCCTCACACACACACACACACACACACACACACACACCTCTAGCCTGTACCCCAGTTCTTCTATGCATATATGAATCCTAAAAAAAAAATGAGTGTTGAACCAGTGGGAAATACTAGTTCTAAAAATAATAATAATAATAATGATTCTGTAAAAAAGTACTGAAATAAATAGTCACACAAACAAAATATGAACGCAAACCCTCAACGAATAAACCAAAATGGAAGTAATTTCCTCACTGTTACCATCAGTCTCAGGAGGCTCTTCCTCAATGCCCAACTGACCTCAAACACCCTCCTCCCCTCCTAGCTAGTTCCACATTGTGAGTAATGGTAGATTTATGGCCTCTGTCCCCATTGGTTGCAATCTTATCAAATAATTGATAAAGGAAGGAGGAAGAGAGTCGTCCTTACTGTACGGTGAATGCAAATTTCAACAGAAATCATGTCTTGTGTCATTGGAGGATCTGTAAGAGGTACAGAGAGGAACAACCTCTGAGCCAGTGGATGATGCTTGTACCCAACATGGTAAAAGGTGGAGCTTTTTGACTTCCTGAAGTGGGCGGGGCCTATAGGGAACCAGGAGCGGAGCATAGTTGCCAGGTGGGTTTTAAAGAGGCTTCTGATTACACCCTGGCCTCTGCTCTGCAAACTCCATCCATGGGTAGAACAGACAGCATCCAGCCACTAGCCAGTCAAAAATTTTTCTTATTCTCTCTCTTTGCTCTCTCTTTCCTCATTCTATATGTAAATAAATCCTTTTAAATCCTTTTCTCTTGCTTCCCTCTGTGTATCTGCTTTGGGATTTTGTCCTTTTATTCTTGGCACATTTGGGTGAAGACTCTCATCCTGGGTCATTCCCTTAATCCCCAGGTTTGCCCTGTAACAGATCCAGCTACAGCGGGTGACCCCACTCAGGCCAGGCCTCCCCAAATCTCATAGATCCAGTGGCCTTTGCTGAGTCAACCTTCTTTTCTGGGGCATACACACTGAGAAACTGCAGTGGAAGCTTTTCAAGACTATCTCATCATGATCATCTAGAAAACAAACTATTGATCAGTAGTAAACTCGAGAAAGAAATTGTGTTAAACCAGGTATGAATCACAAATGAGGGTGATTTTTTTTTTTAAGAAATATAAAAGCATTCTGGGGAGAAAAGAGGAGCTGAAGAGTCTTTGTTGGGAAGAATATTGAAATTAAGACTTTCATTTACAGCTCTCAGTGAGCCCAGAATTGAAGTAATCACCACCATGAAAACAGGCTATATCTGCATATTAATATTTTTACATTCCTCTTACTTTTCTTAAAAGATTAATACACACACGCACGCACACACTTTCATCTACCACGAAAACACCACTCTTCTTCAAGAGAGTTCAAAGCTAAGCTCTTGACGGAAATTCAAGACTGGCCCCTCAGACAGGTCAAAATATCTCCTTCCCTTCTACAATGAAATGAAATGTTTATGTCTCTCTCCGAAAAAAATAATTCATGTGTTGAAAGCCTAATCCTAATGTGATGGTGTTAAGGAGATGGACCTTTGGGGCCATTAGGTCATGAGGGAGTGGCCTGCATAAGCTACCAGGGAACAGCAAGAAGACAAATCCCTGCAAACACTTAAGAAGGTCCTCAACAGAACCCAACCACGTTGCCTCCCTGATCTCAGGCTTCCAGAACCATGAGAAATAAACTGTTGTTTAAGCCTCCCAGTCTGTGGTAATTTCTTACCGCAGCCCTTACTAGATAAGGCAGTGGCCTACTCCTTTGCACTCCCTACAAAAACACTGACATCTATATTTTAGTTGCTTCACTAGCCCCTAAGCTGCTTAAGGTCAGGAATGGTGTGAAAATAAATAATCATCCCCATTTGGAGTTCAGAGAACAATCAAGATGATTCTGGAGAATGATTAAGGCAGGCAGACGCTCACATCTCTACCCAAATGCTGCTCTGGATCTGATTTATTGAGCTGAAAACCAAATCTCTCATAAATACATCATCTTCTCAGATACATGCTTGTGGCTATTGTCTAGGGAAGGAAAAATAGCCATCCTGATGCCCTCAGAGGATGTTACAAAGATGATGATAAAAGAGCCATCTCTTAAAAATGAGAGAGGTTCATCCATCACCAACTGATTTTTAGAGAATGCCTTGTTTCATCCTTATAAAGTTCTTATCCCATATTACTTTGTAGCGCCAGTTTTCAGGTTACATGTTTACAAGCTTCTTGAAGGCAGGGATAGACCTTTCTTCTAAAACACAACAGTGGTTCTTAACCTTTTCTGAGACATGATGGTGGAGATGCCGATAAATAATGCCTTGACTGCTACAGAACATCAACTCAAGTAAGAAATAAGGTCCAGGTGTCACAGAAATCAAATTATAATAGTAATTAACATCCATATACCTACTATGTTCTAAGAACCACAGTACCCAGATGTGCTGAGTCGCTTAGAAGAGTTATAAGAGAGGAGTCGGGGGGACATGAAGTAGAGTCTTCTGTGTGTGATCATGCCACTAGTAGGTGACAGAGCAGGGATCTGTACCCAGAAGTGGCGCCAGGACCACATGTGTGGCCACCCCATACCACAGTCTCTCGCAGACCTAGCATCCAGTGGAGCTGATTGCAGAGTGAGCTGGTTCTATGGACAAATGGGCTCCTGAAACATCCCTGCTAAAGTGAACTTTACCCTGCAAACTGCAGAGCTTCCCTTGCAAGGGCAGAACCTCCTCTGAAACAGAGAGCAGATAATGACATCGCTCCAGGACCAGCTCCATAATTTGCAAGGCCTGGTGCAAAATGAAAATGTAGAGAACCTAACCCAAACATTGTTAATAATTTCAAAATGTCATAGCAGAATGTTAAAGGAAGCACAGGGTCTTTCTGAGCTCAGGGTCAGAGTGCAGCCCACGGAGCTAGTGTGGCAGCTGAGGCATGTGGGCTGCAGTGAGACAGGAACCCAGGGACTCAGAGGGACACACATTCAGATGCCCCAACCAGAGAAAATGTCTTCCTTCTCAGCAGAAAATGAGGAGTGGGAACAACACTGGCCACCATTCAGCAACCTTTTTGGGGAAGACAGTGGAAGTTTTCACACATGTTCCACATTTTGCACACGCGTTCACAGGTTTCACAAGCAAGTTTTTCCTTTGCTCAGCTGCCATAACAAAATACCACAGATTGGGTGATTTAACAGACATTTGTGTTTATAGACACATGGCTGCTTGCTGGATCTTCATATGATGGCGATGAGTGACTCCAAGAGGGAGAAGAAGAAAAGAGAAAAAGGGTGTGCGCTCACCTCTTTCTCTTCTTACAAAGGCATTAATCCCATGATGGGTCTCCTCAGAAATTCATCTAAACCCAATTACTTCCTGAAGACCCCATCTCAAAATACCATCTCACTGGAGATAAAAGCTTCAACCTATGAATGTCCCCTCCGCCCCAGCCAGTCCCCCACCTACAGATATTCAGTGCATAGCAAGCAGGTATATCTTGGCTACTTTAAGCATAGAAGGGGGTGGAGATGGGGGTGGGGATGGGGATGGATTCACACCTACACACTCACACACATGCGCATGCACACACCACACATATATACACATGCACATGCACACCATGCATACAGAAATGCAAACATACATGCATGTACACACATACATATGCACGCATACACATTCAAACACACATGCACAGATACACACATAGCTACATGTATTCACAAACACACATCTACATACTTGGGAGACCCCTCCAGGTCCCTTCCAGTTCTCAAGTTCTTTGGTTCTAACCATCACAACTTAATTCCCAGCTGACATTCCTAAAACTCGTGCTGCTAGAGCTCCCCCTGGCTGGGAATGAGTCAGCTCATTTCCTTCCCCAGGTAAAGGTCAAACAGCATCTCTTGTTTGTGTGGGTCTCTGTCAAGGTGGCTGTCAGTCCGAGGGCCAGATTTACACTTCATGTGGTCTGGGTTCTCATTAACCTTGAATCGCCTCCTCCTACACAGAGCTATGACATTTAAAATTCTATCAAAGTAGTCTAAAACAACCATCATCTTGAACCTTTGGGGATAAAATAAATGGCTTATAAGCCTAGGATAAAATAAGTGGCTCATAAGGCTAGGATGAGAAAGAAATAAAAACAGACCTTAAAGAAGGAAGGTCTGTGGCAAAAGCGTCACTCATGACCATCACTCTGTATTGGTCTTTTGGAATTCCTGGAATGGATGGCATTCACAAAATGTAGCCCTTCTAAAGTAATTTCAGTTCTGAATGCCACCAATGAAAATGCTGTCCAATCAACATTTCCCAGAAGGTATGTTGTAATTTTAATGGGTGCCAATAAATGTTATACAAATTCCAAAGACGAAGGTTTGATATAATAAATAAATGATGATTCTCCAATACTTTCACGTGTCAACTGCAAGTCTTCCCCCTGCCAGGCTGATGAACAATGTCCATTACTTATACTCATTCACTGGTTGCAAAGTTATTGAGAACCTACTATGTGTCAGGTGATGTGATAGGAACCAGGAATATGAAGACAAAAACTAGCATCTCTCTTAAATCCTTTTTTATAAATTTATTTTTACATAGAACTAGGGGATAGGCCAGAGGTGGGGGGAGAAGGGGGAGGTGAGAGGATTCACCAGAGACAGAGTGGGGAGCAGAATAGGCGGATCTATTGAAATACAATGCTGGGGGGAGCAGCAGGAGAGACAGGAGAGGTCTGCTGCGCCATGTGGGTTAGCTCCTTGGCCGGGGAATGAACTCAGGCTGTAGCAGTGACAGGCCTGAGACTTTACCCCTAGGCCACCAGGAGGCCCCTATCTTAAATTTTGACAGTCATCTGGAGATAAATGCTATGATAGTGGCCTGTTCACCATAAAGGCTCTAGAAAGACCAAAAACGAACTGATAAAATCTGAGGAAAGATCTTTCAGTGGGGAGAATATTCCAGGCAGCAGAAAGGAGATGAGCAGATACAGTGGTTTAAAAGTGAACCCAAAATCAATCTGTTGAAAAGATGAGCCTCAATTCCGCCATTTTCTAACCCATGACCTTGAGTAGATTGTTGTGCCCAACGTCGACCAGTGCAGCCCCCAAGGACACAGACAGCCGATGCAAGAACATAAAGGAGTTTATTACGGGCTCGAGTCCGGGCCCTCGACACGCACCGATGCAACGACAGAGGTCGAGAGCCCCGAACAGAGGAAGCAGGGGTCTATTATAGGGTCACAAGCAGCGCGAATTTTGAAAGAAGCTGGCAATTACTCATTGGCTACTACAAAGGCATTTTGGCGCGCACGGTTACAGTTTCAAACTGATTGGACAGTTAGTGATGCTGTCCCATTTATGGATAGGACTGCCCTCATTGGCGGCTGGGGTGGTCTGCTTTTTCGTCACCAAGTGGAGAGAGGGTTGTGACTGCTGAAACTATCTCCGGAATGCGGCTGGACAAGGACTAACATATCAAGGTGGAGGATAAAACAAAATGGCGAAACCTTGGCTAAGCTTGGTTCCACATTGATTACTTGACTTTTCTGAACTTCCATTTTCCCATCTATCCCTTGGGATAATTACCCCTAGTCACAGTATTGCCATGAGGTTCTATTGAATTTTTTTTTGCAAACTTGATGTACTATACAAATGTCAGTTGTGCCTGTCTTTTATTATTAGGCTCCTATTTCTCTTTCCTCTTAACATGAAAATGTAAATTCTCAGAGGGTCCAAGTCACTCATAGAAAACAAACTGAAGCCCAGACAGATGGTCTCAGCGTCGTCACTAACAGCACAGCTTCCGCCTGAACATCATAATTGTCAGTCACCATTGTCGAGTGCTACCTACATGCCAGGCTCTGTGCCAAAGATTTTAAATATCTCATCTGGGTTTATAAAAACCCCAGGTGATCAGCATGATAATTATCTCCACTTAATCGAGGTGGAAAACCCTCGATTTTGGAGAGGTTAAATAGCTTGTCCAGTACAGTTAATAAACGGCGACGTCAAGATTTGAACCCAGATCTGACCACAAGCCCTTCACCTTGTAGTGGAATGTGTCCTCTGCTTTTCTTTTTCCTCCTTCTCCCTCTCTCTCTTCCTTCCTTGACATTGAAGTAAGTCCCTTGTAAACACCCATTGTTTTCAGGGGAAACTTTCCTGGCAGGAAGTGAAGGGCGGGACACTGGTAGACAGACAGGCTCCCCGCTGCAAGTGTCAGCCCCATGTCGCCTGTCTCCAGAGCCGGAGCACAGAGCGCAGCAGGATGCAGGAGAAGCCTCTCCCGGAATCAGAGCTCTGGGCTGGAAGCAGGAGCTCGCAGTGGGAGCTCCCAGCAAATGGCAGGCGAGCTGCCAGTGCCAGAACTTTCCTGACCCATTAGCCTTAACATATGTGTCTCAGCCCCAGGGGGGATGCAGGCCTGAGGAGCTCAGCAGCAACACTAACTTGCCCTGCTTTTTTTAACCCACTCAGCTAGCCTCTCCCTTCCTGCTCTTCCTCCTCCAGGTTGCCTCCTCCCAGTGGATTCCTTTTATTCTTCTTTGCCCTTTTTTACTTCCAGCAGGGATTCATCTCCTCGCCCTCTTATTTTACAGAATAACAAGACATTCCCTGGGTTATTGGGAAAGTATTTAAGCACCTTTGTTTTTGCAGTTGTCTTTGAAAAGCAAGGGGACACATGAGTGTCCATTTACTAAAAACTTGGAATTCCAGAATCAAGCTCAGGCACCATTGCTAATTAAGTGTGGACCCAACTGGGGCTCAAATCAAGGGAAAAAACTAAATTTGTAATCTAAGAAGAACTGAAGTGTCATTGGTTTGGGTGCAAGTTCCCCAAAGGACTAGTCATACCTTGCATGTGTTAGGGGAAAAGAATGTCCTAAAGCTAATTCCATACAGGCTTAGTGGACTCCACCCCCACCCCAGGCCAAAGCCAAAGACACTGGGAACTCCAAATCCCATCACCACCGAAGGGAAGGTGGCTGGGACCTGAGGGTGGGGGTAAGCAGCCAGGTGTGGTATAAAGCCAGACACTTGGGCTTTGGAGGGGATCCCCCATTTTGGATCTCCGCCAGCTCGCAGCATCAGGCCAGCTCAGAGAGTGCCTTTGGGTTTCCAGGTCGGCGGATCGGGTAGGACGCATTAAAGACTTTATTTCCCTGTTTTCTCCCTGAGTTGTACATTTCCTTAATTCCCTTTCCCTTGTAAATAAACCTTTTATTAACCTTTTGTGTGTGCCTGTAGTGGAGTATTAATAAGTCCCTTTTAAGCGCGTGGGTGAGGACCCACAGCCAGGCAACCCATTTTTATTTTATATCGGGGTTGCCCTATAACACAGAGAAGCATGTCCCTGGTTCTAGGGAAAGATTAGAATCCAATACTGAACTCAAGTTCCATGGTTAGAACTATTCCTAAGTTTAATCCACTCAGCTCTAAGCCTCATAAGAGTAAGTTTCACCAGACAGACCCAGAGCCTGACACGAAAAAACTCCCAATAAAAATGTGTGGAATATTTGAATGAATGAGTAAAAGAATGAGTGAAGATATTAAAGGTTCTAGTAAAAAGGCAAATATTAATATGTCACATGAAGAGTCAATGAAGGGTAGACTTGAGACCACATTCCCTACCAGGAATCTGGAATTGTCCTCTGAGAATGAAATAGAACATGTGTGTCAGTCATAGTAAGGAAAGACAGACTGTAGCCAGACTTGACTTTATGACCCAGGGAAAGAAATCATTTACATCCTACATGCCAATTACAATCAATTGTCATTTCCTGGAGTGCTATGCGGACAAGGATTTTTGAGGTCTCATATAGACCCAGTGGGAAAGAGAGCCAGGCTCAATTAGTAATGTTTGCCTGCACACAGGAGGGGGCATGATGGAAAGAGAACATATATTTGCCATGCATTCATTGACACATATAAAAAATTGTTTATCAAAAGCAGGATTGTGAATCAAAAGCAGGATTTCACCCTTGGTTTGTGTACACCTCCCTAAGATAAGGGGAGCCACTCAGGTTGATGTGGGCTTTGCCCGAGGAAGTCTTAGAGCAAATATTTCTCCAATGTGGAAGGACACACATCATGTCCTTAAGTACTCACCAGGTTAGTGCTGACTCCAGGTTTCCCAAGCAAACTTTTCTTTGTCTTCCCACGTAGCCTGGCTGTAGGGAAAGAATGTTGTACATCAAGACAACATAATCAAGTGAGCAGGTCCCTTGGCAGTTATAATTCCTGGTGGAGAGTAAATGAATGTCTTTCAGCTTCCCTGATTGTTCTCTGCAGACTTGGTTCATGTGTGCCCATCCTAGAAAGAATCTCCACTCAGAATGTTCTTGGCCAGTCAAGCATCTACAAGGCTGAAGTCTAGTTCTTGCCTGTGAAAAGTTCGCCAAAATAAGGTTCCCTGGGATTCTAGCAGCCTACCTCTCCGCAATGCTATGTTATTTTTTTACTTATTTATTTTTACTGTTATTGAAACACCATTATTTTACATCCTTGCTAGTGTTTTGAGATTATAGGATTTCCCCTCCCTGTGCAGTCCCTGTAGCCCTTCCCTCACCTAAGCACCTATAATCCTCCACCATAGTCCATCATTTTCTCCCCCATCTCTCTATTTTCACCCCATTCCCACCCTTTTCCCCTCTCAGATCTTAATTAAGATTAATGGTCAGTTTTCAATAGTTGGTTTTAAAGTTTGTCTTTGTTATTATTATTATTATTTTATTGTTATAACAATAAAATTTATTATTTAAAAATAAATAAATAAATAAATAAATAAAGTTTGTCTTTGGGGCGTCCCCTGGTGGCACAGACTGGTGAGTGCCGCACTGTGAAGCTGTCCGCAGCCTCTGCAGCACTGGTTCGATCATGGCCAGCCGACGAGGGTCCCACATGGCACGGCAGACCTCTCCTGTCTCGCCCGCTGCTCCCCTCAGCAGTGTATTTCATCAGTCTGCCTGTTCTGTTCCCGCTCTGTCTCTGGTGAATCCTCTCACCCTCCCTTGCATCTGGTCTGTACCCCGGATCTTGTATAAATAAATAAATAAATCTTTTAAAAAATAAAAATAAAATAAAATTTGCCTTTGTCTGACTGTTTTGTTTTCTATATTCCACATACAAGTGAAACCACCTAGTATTTATCTTTCTCTTTCTGGCTTGTTTACCATCATCCCTTCCAGCGCTACTCATTTTGATCACTGAATGGTATTCCATTGTGTATATACCATTGTAAATATATCCACCATCTGTTTGGGGGCATTTAGGTTGTTTCCACATCTTGGCTATTATAAATAGTACTGTTTTAAACATGGAAGTGCCGGTGTCCTTTCAAATTACTGTTTTGTATTTTTTGGATAGACACTTAGGAGTGGGATTGCTGGGTCGTATATGCCATCTTTTGACAATAGCCACATGCTAAGAGGGTTATGGAACACAAGTAAGTCACTAGCATGTCCTCAGGAACCTGGTTAACAGAGCAGCTGAGTTGTGAAGGGGAGAGGGATACTGAATTATTCATTTTTTTTTTTTAAAGATTTATTTATTTATTTGTTTTATACAAGCACTGGGTACAGTCAGAAGCGTGGGAGGGTGAGAGAATTCACCAGAGCCAGAGCGGGGAGCAGAGCAGGCAGAATGACGAAGTACACTGCTGAGGGGAGCAGCGGGCGGCAGGAGAGGTCTGCGCACCATGTGGGACCCTCCCCCAGTGGCCGGGAGCAGCTGGGGATCGAACCGGCGCTGCAGAGGCTGGGGGCAGCTTTGCAACCCAGCATTCAACCGCTGTGCCACCGGGGAGGCCCCTGAATTATTCATTTTAATGAGGACTTTAAGGTAGAGTTTCTGATGCCTGAAGATGAGTAGGCCCACATGGAACCTGTGAGCCTTTCACTGCAGAAACCATGTCTTATTTATGTATGTGTCTATTCTCAGGGCTCGTCACCAGCCTGAACACGGTAGTGCTCAAAAAAATATTTGTTAAGAAAGGAACCTTAGGATAAGAAAATGAGCCCAAAAAGCCATCAGGAGATACTAACAAACCACTTACCCAGCCAGTTTCGGAAATTTTATAAACTCAAGTCAGCACATCACTGTTGTGACTAAAGCACTGAGCTTTTATATATGCTGTTCCTTCTGCCTGGAATGTTCTTGTTATCTACACACACACACACACACACACACACACACGGACACTTTGCATATCTGTTTCCTTAGTTGTCACCAATTCAAAGACATCTTCTCCAAACTCTCTAACTACCCCCCCACCACTACCACTCCCACAATTATCTCTCTCTCAGCCCTTTTTTATTTGCCTCATAACATTTATCACCATCTGTGATTATCTTAAGTGGTTTTTACTTGGTTTTTCTTTGCCCACCCCAGGTTCCCCACCATCACCAGAAAATAAGCTCCATGATTATAGAACAACCCATCATGGGCTCCACTCTATCCGCGGTGCCAAGCTCAGTGTCTGGTCCTCAGTAAGATGCTCAATAAGTATTTGTTGCATAAATAAATGAATAATTAGGTAGATGATCGAATTAATTAATTTTCACTAATTAATGAAAAGAACTTCTACATCAGTTGCCTCATTGGTACAGCACTCTAGCCCTTTGACTTAGGCTTCAGTAGAAAGAAAAAAAATAAGTCACCATTCTAGATATTTTAATCAGGAAAGCACTGAGCCAGGAAATATGAGTTTTATAAAATTGTTGAAAGGATTGGAAGAGTAAGCTTTTGCCTGGGTTTCCAGAACTGACAACCAAAGCAACAGAGCTGAACCGGCTTCTTTTTGCCACCCCAGTTACAATGAGTAGTCACGGGGCACTCTTGGGACTACTGCAAGAGGGCAGGAAAGTGAGTTCTGTGGAAAGGAATCATCGTAGGGAGCCTTGGAGTCCTGTAATAAGGCAACCCCAATGTGAAATGGGTTGGCCTAAGTGTGGGGCCTCACACACATGCTTAAAAAAAAAACTTATAATGAGACCCTACTCCAGGCACACACAGAAAGGTTAATAAAGGGTTTATTTATAAAAAGAGGAGATGAAAAAAGGAATAACTCAGGAAGAAAGAGAGAGAGAGAAATTGGTGAATGCATCCTACCAGTTCTGCTGAACTGGGAGCCCAAGGGCACGCTGAAGACCAGCGAAAACCAAGCAATCTCCAGCCTCACATGTCCAGTTATATCCCAAGCCTGGATGCTTATCTCCACCCCCAGTTTCCAGCAACCCTCCCTTTCATGGTGATGGCATTATGGGATTTGCAGTCCTTGGTACATGGATCTCTTTGGCCTGGGGTCTGGGTGGAGTCCATAAACCTGAGTTTATAGAGTTCATTCAGGACATCCCCTCCCCCAGCAGTCCCAGTGTTAGGGGGAAAAGGATGTCCTAAAGCTAATTCCATACAGGCTTTGTGGACTCCACCCCCACCCCAGGCCAAAGCCAAAGACACTGGGAACTCCAAATCCCATCACCACCAAAGGGAAGGTGGCTGGGACCTGAGGGTGGGGTTAAGCAGCCAGGTTGGTATAAAGCCAGACATGTGGGCTTTGGAGGGGGGGGGTCCCCCATTTTGGCTCTCCGCCAGCTCGCAGCGTCCGGCCAGCTCTGAGAGTGACTTTTGGTTTCCAGGTCGGCGGATCAGGTAGGACGCATTAAAGACTTTATTTCCCTATTTTCTCCCTGAGTTGTACATTTTCCTTATTTCCTTTTCCCTTGTAAATAAACCTTTTATTAACCTTTTGTGTGTGCCTGTAGTGGAGTATTAATAAGTCCCTTTTAAGCGCGCGGGTGAGGACCCACAGCCAGGAACCCGTTCAATATCTGGGCTGTCCTATAACACCAGTAGTAAAAGAAACGCAAGAATGAAGGCTTCCCTGGTAGTGCAGGGGTTAAACTCTCAATGCTATCAAGCTATCACCAGCCACTGTAGCCTGAGTTGGATTCCAGCCAGGGAAGTGACCCACATGGCCAGCAGACCTCTCCTGTTGTTAGGGAGAAATGATGTCCTGAGTTAATCCCATACAGGCTTTGTGGACTCCACCCCCACTCCAGACCAAAGCCATCAAGACTTTGGGAAAGACAAATCCCATCACCACCAGAGGGAAGGTGGCTGGGACCTGAGGGTGGAGTTAAGCAGCCAGGTTGGGTATAAAAGCCAAACACGTGGGCCTTGGGGGGCTGGCTCTCGCTCGCCTCCTGGCTTCAGGCTCCTGGCTCGCGGCCAGCTCTCAGAGAGCCATTTGGGATTCCAGATCGGCGGATCTGGTAGGACTTATTTAAAACTTTGTCTCCCACTTTTCTCCCTGAGCTGTACATTTCCTCATTTCCCCTTCCCTTGTAAATAAACCTTTTATTAACCTTTCGCGTGTGCCTGCAGTAGAGCATTATTGATAAGTCCTTTTAAGAGCGTGGGTGAAGACCCACAGTCAGGCACCCCGTTTTGTATCGGGGTTGCTCTACAACACTGTCTTCCCCAATTCTCCCCCTCCGCAGTGTATTTCAGTAGATCTGCCTGTTCTGCTCCCCACTCTGTCTCGGGTGAATCTTCTCACCCCCAGCACCTCTGGCTTAGACCCCAGTTCTTGTATGCATAAATAAATAAAATAAATCTTTAAAAAGAAGAAGAAGAAGGAAAGGAAGAAACTCAAGAATGAAGATGGTACCAGATAGGGCTGGAAAGGGATAAAGGACCCAGACCCTGCCTGATTTTTGTAGGGCAAATGGAGGATTTTTTTATTATTATTATTACTCACTTGCAGAGAAGTGACAGGTTTACATGAGTGCTGCAGACTGCCTCAGCGTGGAGAATAAGTGATGATATAACACACGCATTTGATGGAGGACAAGAATAGAAAAACTGGGGCCTCCCCGGTGGCGCAGCGGTTGAGCACTGGGTTGCGAAGCTGCCCGCGGCCTCTGAGGCACGGGTTCGATCCCCAGCTACTCTCGGCCACTGGAGGAGGGTCCCACATGGCGCGCAGACCTCTCCTGCCGCCCGCTGCTCCCCTCAGCAGTGTACTTCGGTCCTTCTGCCTGCTCTGCTCCCCGCTCTGGCTCTGGTGAATTCTCTCACCCTCCCGCGCTTCTGACTGTACCCAGTGCATGTATAAACAAAACAAACAAACAAACAAACAAACAAACAAATAAATAAAACATGCCTCTATTAAAAAAAAAAAAAGAATAGAAAAACTGGAATGGAGGCCTCACAAGACCAAAACCTGACTCACACAAGGAGGTGGGGGTCGAGGGGAATAACATGACCATTAACCCAGCTGTAGAGGTCGTGACCCTCAGGCATCAGTGCCTTATCACAAGGCCTGAGACCCAAGCAGGATCAGATGCCACAGGGAGTGGAGCACAGGCCTGAGGATAAAGATATGGAGATTGGGCCCACCCTGGAATCTCTGGTCCCTTCCTGGTTTTGCCTACTTATCCCAAATCAGCAGCAAATGGGCCACTCCATGGAGAAGTGACCCCTCCCAAACAGAAGAGGACAGTCTCGGGGCAGCACTTGGTCTGCCCACCTGTGACTGTGCAGGTGCTTCCTTTCACCAACTCTCTCTCTGTCTGCAGGGCAGCAGCCTCCTGCCTGCGGTGACCTGTGCCATGTTTCTCTTTACTGACCTCCCTCAGTGGAGGCCGCTCTCTTCAAGGTCGCCTGCCTGCAACCATGCCGCCCTCTCTTAGCAAAACTGTCCCTTCCCCTTTCCCTAATAAACCTGTTCTTTAAATATGACTAACGTCTCCGTCTCGTGGAGAAACCAGCCTGGGAAACTCGCTGTGTGCCGCTGAAATGGGAGCTCTGGTGAAACCTTTCCCAGAGTGACCCCAAGGACCCGCAACTCCACAAAACTCCATCACATTCAACAGGCCACAGTGCCCCATCTGGGACCATCCACAGCAGAGCAGCACTGCCTTCAACAGCAGTGCCCAAACTCTTCATCCATTTTCCCAAGATTGAATCATATTCCGAACATCATATAAATATATGCTATGCACAAGAAAAACACACATTTCCCAACAACATTCTGGAGAGAAACAACTTGGTTCTATCACTCACATACAGAGGCATAAAGAGGTTTATCCCTGCTTTTTGCATTTAATTTATTTTGCAGAAAGAAATTTAAAATCTGGCATTGGGGGTTTCCTTTGAACTAACATCAAACCATCAGACCTGCTAAGGAAGGTTCTACTAAGCTTTGATATGTCTCAGCACACACACCATTGCTTCTCCTTTGGACATGCAAAGGAAAGAAAAAAGCACTCTGCATTTCGAATTCTTCCTTATTAAAAATAATTAGTGCAGATAGTGCATAAGCCACTTTTAAGTTCCTCCTTTTCCCTAATTATCCTTTTAAATATATACCAAAACCGATGCACCAAACGCTGCTTTGGGTATTTTAGAAAATATCTTTTTACTCTATCCAACAAGAGCTTAAGCACAAAATTGTTTGCACCCAGGCCAAAGAAAATAATAATTAAGCTGACTTTTTCCTTTGTATTTAAATCTCACTCTCTTTCAAGCTTAACATTTGTCTGTATGTTTAGCTAAGAATTAAATGGATTGCTTCTCTCTTGCAAATTATAATTTCAGTAGAGGACAGAGATAGATCCACAACTGCCATCAAATTCTTGTGGGATCTTTCATTCTTTTCTAGAGATTAAGCAGAAATTTTGCACAGAACAGGAAAGTATACTCTGTAAAGAGTTTTATGTTTTAAAGCTATCTTAACCCTGACTGTTCATCAACTCTAAATCAATAGCATTAAATCTATTTGATGTTCACGGTCATTCTAACCTGCCTCTGCTCCTTTGCCAACCACATGACCTGGACAAATCACTTAACCCATCTGAGGTTTGCTTTGCTTAACTTTCAAATGGGAATAATAATCAAGTTAAGGTTTAAGGACAGTTTCAAAGTCCAAGGTGAGGTTATCTGGTCTGTTGCTGAGGGATGCTGAAATTGCTCTGCTTTTCTAGAAGCTGGGTGCAGCCATCACACTCTCTCCTTCGCACAAATCACTCCTGACACCCTGAAAAAATGCATAAGCCATGCTTTTACTGTTCTGGTGCCCAGCAGACCCTTATACCACTCAACATCTGCAGCTCAGGTTGATTACTCCCAACTCTCTGTTTTCATGATCCCCCCACACACAGTTTATCTAGCCATATTATAATGATTTATTTATGTCACTGGCTCTCTTAACTATGCAGTTCAGTCCTTGGGGCAGCGAGAATTCAATCCTATATTCTTAGCACCTATCCCATTTCTGGGCATAAAATATGCATTGACTGAATAAATGAATGCATAACAATATGTAATAAGTCTAGTAGAAACATGTAAATTATGAAAAGACTGAAAATTATAATACCATATGTCAAATTTACTAACCATGGGTTTTGTCTCCAAACATTCACAATTTAATTAATGGTAAAAGATGCAAGGGTGAAATATGCCTTTCACCAAATCCATTCTACCTAAAATCACCCTCTCCTCTCTTATCCTTTCTTGCCCTTTGTTTATTTCCATCATACAAACAGATCTTCCTTTACTTACAAGGATTGACTGATAACCCACTTTAATGTGAAAATATTGTAAGTTGAAAATGCATTTACTATACCTACCGAATAACACGGCTTAGACTAGTCTACATTGAACATGCTCAGAATGCTCACATTAGCCTGTAGTTGGGAAAAATCATCTATCACAGAGCCTATTTTATAGTAAGGTATTGAATATCTCGTGTAATTTATTGAATACTGTACTGAAGTAAAAAAAAAATTTGTATGCATTTTCACCATTAACGTACACAGCTGAAAGCAACATCAAAAACTCAAAAAATCATCTGTAATCACAACTTATATTAATTTCTTCTTATTGATATTTTCTTCCCACTAGATCTTCTGGATGGCAGGGATTTTGTCCATCTTGCCCATTGCTGAGACGTAGCTTCCTAACACGCAAGGTGTTCAAAACATATTGGTTCAGAATGTTTTGACACCAGCCAGTCTGGAAAAAAACTGGCTTATAGAAGCTCCACATTCTGCAACTACTTATATTAAGTGTCCAAGATAGGGCCTCCCTGGTGGCACAAGGGGTTAAGTCTCAGCACTATGAAGCTGTCAGCAGCCACGACAGTATGAGTTCAATCCCTAGCCAGGGAGCTGACCCACATGGTGCAGCAAACCTCTCCTGTCTCACCCATTGTTTCCCTCAGCAGTGTATGTCAGTAGATCCCAGCTCTTGCATGTATAAATAAGTAAAAAATAAATCTTTACCAAAAAAAAAAAAAGAATTTATTTGAAGAGGTGTGTGAACCTAACCCCTAAATTATATAGTTTTATAAAGCAAGGAAACCTCAATTTTAAAAAAAAATAGAATTTTGTTTAAAATACACCTATTTTCAGAAGCCGTAAAGATCTGAACTTAGCCAGAGGTATTAAGATCAGGGTTAATGTTAATGTCTGGAAGAGACAGCAGAGTCTCACAGTCAGGTCAACGACATAACCAGAAGCCTGGGCAGTCAGATTAATTTAGGTGTTTTCTAAGTGGTAGTGTTAGGGGGAAATACTGTCCTGAGCTAATTCCATGCAGGCTTTGCAGACTCCACCCCCACTCCAGACCAAAGCCATCAAGACATTGGGAAAGACAAATCCCATCACCACCAAAGGGAAAGTGGCCGGGACCTGAGGGTGGAGTTAAGCAGCCAGGTTGGGTATAAAAGCCAAACACGTGGGCCTTGGGGGGCTCGCTCTCCCGCTTGCCTCCTGGCTTCAGGCTCCTGGCTCGCAGCCAGCTCTCAGAGTGCCATTTGGGATTCCAGACCGGCAGATCGGGTAGAAAGCATTTAAAACTTTGTCTCCCACTTTTCTCCCTGAGTTGTACATTTCCTCATTTGCCCTTCCCTTGTAAATAAACCTTTTATTAACCTTTCGTGTGTGCCTGCAGTGGAGTATTGATAAGTCCTTTTAAGCATGCGGGTGAGGACCCACAGTCAGGCACCCCATTTTGTATTGGGGCTGCCCTATAACAGTTGGGTTCTCACAATACCACTGATCAGAAATATAACTAAGAAAAAAACGACAAAATAACACTTTCTATCACTTTCCCTTGTCTGTCTTTGGTCACATGCCAGCTTTCCAGCCAATTTGCTCTGTGATTTGGTGCACTCTCGGCCACTGAGCTGCCCTGCAGGTAGGAGCCTCACCTTGGCTGGCAGAAATGCCAAACTGGAACGCCCTTTCTTAAATGTTTGAAATCCCCTGTACTGAGAAATATTTCTTTTCCCAGGTGGCTGAAGGGCCTGAAGAATTCTGCGGAAGCAGTGCTCTAACTTGCAAAGCCAGAGAGAAAAAAACAGGAGAGTGAGGAAGAGCCTTAACATTCTCAAGAACACATCTTCAAAATACCAAAAAGCAAAAACTCTGCAAGGCATTTTCCCCAGGCCTCTTAGACTACAGAATAGATTTTCTATGGTGGGGTTAAAAAGAATTTATCACAAAACAGAGAGAAAAGCCCAGATGTAAATTTTTGAAGATTTAGTCTTTTAAGCTCAAAGGAAAGAGTGGTGAAGACCCTTAAAACTACTAAGTCAATTTATTTATTTATTTTCTGCTTTGCTTTTCTCCTGTGTAGAGCAAACTCTTATGTTACAGCCCAGTCTGAAATAAATCTTCTGGGTTGAATGATAAATCAGGGATTGTAATGGAAATCACTATTGACCTTTAAAAGGGCAGTGTCTTTATATTTTCACACTGTGCTGTTTGAAATGTCGACTCAGAATCAGGAAAATAATACGCCATCGATTTCTCTCCATTCCTCTTATAACAGAGGTTGAAATTGACCTGGAAAGCATCGGTATGGGTTTTCTCATTACAGTTTCAGCACCATCGGAAATGGTGATTAATGATTCAGTCTTGGGAACAGCGTTGTCAGGCCTTGTAATTACTTGGTGAATCGTGTCCAGGCAGCAAGTAGCTTGCCCTGTTCCTACCCACCCCACCCCCCTGGAGGTGAGTGTATTTTAACCCTTAGGAAGGAAAACTTCATTGGTTCTTCATCAGAAGTCTATAGGAGGACCTTCCTGCTGGTGCAAGGGGTTAAGGCTCAGCGCTATGAAGCTATCAGCAGCCACTGCAGCACGAGTTCGATCCACAGCCAGGGAGGTGACCCACAAGGCACAGCAGACAGACCTCTCCTGTCTCACCCACTGCTTGCCTCGGCAGTGTGTATTTCAGTACATCCACCTGTTATGCTCCCCACTCTGTCTCTGGTGAATCCTCTCACCCCCTGTAACTCTAGCCTATACCCCAGTTCTTCTACACAAAATAAATAAAATACATTAAAATCTTACAATAAAAGAATAATTCTTAAAAAAAAAAAAAAAAAAAAAAACCAGGGCCTCCCTGGTGGCACAAGGGGTTAAGCACAGCACTGTGAAGCTATCCGCAGACTCTACAGCACCAGTTTGATCCCAGGTCGGCCAGGGAGCTACCCACATGGCACAGCAGACCTCTCCTGTCTCGCCCACTGCTCCCCTCAGCAGTGTATTTCAATAGATCTGCCCACTCTGTCTCTAGTGAATCCTCTCACCCCCCCCACACACCTCTGGCCTGTACCCCAGTTCTTGTATGCATAAATAAATAAACATTTTTTAAAAAAATACAATAGGCAAGAGTTGGGAACAACCCAACAATCCACAGATGATAGAATAAAGAACATGTACCATAAAAACACAATGGAATGCTCACTCAGCTATATTAAAAAATAAAAGAGAGAGAGAGAGATGAAATCCTGTCATTTGCAACAGCATGTTGGACCTAGAGGGTATTATGCTTAGTGAAATAAGCCAGATGGAAAAAGACAAACACATGATTTCATTCATATATAGTACATAGAGAAACAAATAAATGAACAAAACAAAATAAGCTTTTAGACAAATATAAGGTTTTAGGCTATAAGACCAAATTAGTGATTACCAGACAGGAAGGTGAGTGAGCAAAACCAAGCCAGGTCAAGGGGTCAAGTACATGGTGAAGGAGGGAATTAGACTTTTAGTGGGGACCCTAATGCACTAATACAGATGTTGGTATATATGTACACACCTGAAACCTATTCCATATTATAATGTCATGTTACTTTAATAAAGAAAAAACTGAAGCAAAGAAATGCTTACCTTGTATTTACATGAAATACTTGGCCATATACAAGCTGTATTTGAACTTCACAAAAATTGTCCCCTTACCCAAAAGTCTTGTTTCAGGGATCTCTAGGTCTGACACATTCAATAAGCCCTCCTTTATTTGCAGAAGTCAAAGATTCGTGCAACATTTAAAATTGCACTGTAGAAAGGGCATATTCTGCAGACTTGGGTTGAAGTTTCTCTTTGCCACATTTGTGACCCTGAGAATTGATTCATTTCTGAGTCCCAGAGTCTGCTCCTGTATAATAGAGGTAAAAAATATCTGCTCCATTTCACCAGTTCTAAGAAGTACTTTTTCCTTGCATTTTGCTTCACTGAAAACTGGATGGGACTTCCTACAATTTGTAATTGGCAGGTTATTTTCATAGTTGCATATAAAATAATGGAGTATCTTATGGTGGGTCACATCTTAGATTAATGAAATGCAATACTTCTCAGGGCTTAGAAAATGCAAATGCGAAACCATCTTATTCATTATAAGCTCTAGATAAATGTTTTATATGCCTCTTTGGGCCTCAGTTTCTTTATCTGTAAGATGGGGGTAATGATGATAATAATTATTGGGAATTGTGAGTTAAAACATAATAAATGTTATAACTTTGCACAGAGGAGGAGGCTTAAGTACTATTGTTCTTCTAAGACCATCTCTGACTTATTTGAAGACAAGCTGGTTATTACTGATTTATTCAATGTTCTGTGGGAGCCAACAGTGCTCCAGAGTCAAACTCAGTGTTTGTGAATCTTGGTTCTGTCACTTAACTACTCTGGGAAATTTCCACAGGCTCCACCTCTGAAAGAAGAATTACATACCTGCTTCAGGAGGCGCAGTTGAGTAGGTCTTGCATGAAGAGAGTCTAGCATGGTGCACATCAAGCAGAATTCCTCAATGAATGCTAGTTCTCATTTCTAGCAAGCAATTCTGCTTTGAAGAAGCATCTGGTCTACCTGGAGACATGGCCCAGAAGGAGAGAATCACAACACCACAACTGAAAGGTGGACCCTCCTCTCCATTCACTGCCCTCATGTAAACTCCTCATGTAAGTCAGAGACCATCCAGGTACACACCTGAGGACAAGTACAGGTGGGGCTGCTCCCTGTTTTGGAGACATCTTCCACCATGAAGAACCAGAATGTGTCTTAAAAAGAGGATATCAGAAGGGGTTTTTTCTAAAAGTTGGGCCTGTATTCTGCTTAAGGGGGGACAGTGGCTCAAGGGAGTGAATGGGAGCTGTCAAAAAGTAAAGAAATTCAATCATTATCTCAGTGTTTATCCCTTTGGCAGGAAGAAAGAAGCAGGGCTAGAGCTGTCCTCGAAGAAGAAACAGTAGTGTTTCCTGATAGCCAGGAGAGGGGGCTATTTCATCATTTTTGTGGTGACATGGTGCTTTTGTTTTTTAGTCTGTTTGCATGTGGTGTGGTCTTGTTTTTGTTTCATTCCATCCCATCTGGGAAAGTCCTCATCTGGTGTCGGTATTCTATGACATAGCTTATGTTCACTAAGGGGATTGGCAACAAGGAAGGCAGCTATGAGCCCTCAGCTGTTGGGTGACCCACCATTCCAGTCTACCTGGGGCTAAGAACACTCCAGACAGACAAGACTTTCAATGTTAAGCTAGAAGGTCACAAACCAACAGCCACGTGTTGGTCACCCTGGGTGTTGGGACTGTCTTTGTGTGCTTCAGCCTACACCCCTTTTGATCACGTGTCCTGTGAATTACCTAATTTATACAACTCGTTTGTCTGCATATGAGGATACACTTTGGAGGTTAAGTCCCAGCTCAATTTTGTACTAGCTGCCTGGCCTTGAGCAAACTACTGGGTCTCCTGAGTCTCAGATTCCTCCTCTCTAAGTGAGGTTAGTACATACTTCACGTGAGGCTTAGTGAGACAACAGCACCCTCAACACTGCCTTGAATGACAAAGGTGCTCAATGTTCCTCCTCGTCCTGCCTGAAAGCCCACCACTACTTCATTCCATCTCGGCTTTGGCCCAACTCATGCAACAACCCTGGATTAACAATTATTTCTTGGAAACCTTATTTTTAGAGACTTTAGCATGGTTCCAGATGCCTAAAAACACTTGTAATTTTATTTTAATAGTGTTTTCACTGTTCATTTTTCTTCTCCTCAGGATCCCTACTTATTTCCTAGGCTTTGCTATTCCCTTTTCCTGCTGGAAACTTGGACCTGTGAGCAAGGACAAGAACAAGATCTGCATTTCTAGAACACTTGAAAACTTACAAAATGCTTTTAACCAAAAAAGAAAAGAAATTACCCGAGAGATACTATTATCGAGTAATTATTACTCAAGGATTATTGCTTCTAGGTTAGCAAAGTGAGGCTTGGAAAAGCCATGTGCCTGATTCACACGGTTAGTAAGCAAATAGAACCTTTAGAGACTCTGTTTTGCTCTAAAACAGAACCCCTAAAATACAATTCAGAGCTCTCTGCTGGGTCTTCCTCTGACTCTCAATTTGGCTCAGGCCCAGACAGCTGGGCTGCGCAGGGACTGGATACTTTTAACTTCTTTTGACTTACCATTCCCTTTCCCTTTGCTCCAAGAAGGGATACCAAATGGACTCACAGTTGTCACCCTTGGGGATCCTTTAAGGGATATAGCCCATGCAGAAGTTACAAATAGGATTTTGATATTTAACTCAGACTAGTTCCAAAATATTTTGCTGTCTGGACTTCTTCCACAGAAAAAGCATGTGTAGTATGCAGATGGAGGGTGTAGGTGCTGGAGTGCAGACAAAAATGCAAAATCAACAGCCTTGAGTCTTACTAGCTCAAGGGGTGTGGACACAGGACACCTCTCCGGGGCAACCCAAGCCAGTGGAATTTGTGGTAAGGCAGAAAACAGCTAAGACTTGGGGTCAGCAGCTCAGGTTCAAATACAAGCTCCTGCTCAGAGTCTGAGTTACCACCTGCTCTGGACACACTCTGTCCACCCCCAACTTGGTACTCTCCTTTGTAACAAGGAACCAATCATTTCTGTCCTGCCCTTCTCTTTAAGGTGGTCTTGAGTTAACTGACATAAAAGTCCTTGAGAAACTGGAAGTCGCTAGACAAGCACAGGTTGTCAATATTACAGTGCAGTGTTCTAAAGTTTGCCATCTATTTTTCAGAGACTTACTATGCATTCCAATTCTCTTTGGTCTTTGTTTTGTCTTCTGCTTCTTTTGATCTCCCTGCACAAACTCCAAGTAGTCAAGGAACAGGTCGGCATTTGTTTTATAATTCACAGTGATTCAAGCCAGCATGTGGTATTTCAACCCAAAAAGAGAGTCCAAGAAAGCTTCCTTGATTGACAAGAGGTAAAAACAGATTTTGTTCAAAACACGCTTTTTGGTTTTTGGTTGGTTTTTTGTTTTTTTTGTTTTTTTTTTTTTTTTGGCTGCTCTAATCTATAAGGAAATTTGATTTGGAAGAGGAAAATAAAAGAACTTGAAGATTGAAAAGGATGTTTACATCTCACATCTTTAAGGATGATTGAAGAGATTATATTTATAAAGCTAATTGGTAATGTAGAGTTAAGCAGGCGCCACGAATTGGCAGGCTAGAGAAATAAACTGGCAAAGTTAGCCATGTTCCAAGTATTCGCCTATCTTTGCTATGCAAAGATCAATTTGCTTATCACAATTCAAGTCTTAATTCTAATAGTATCTTATCTTTGTCTAGGGCTTTGCCCAGGGAAACAGATTCTTAGGAAATAGGACTTGCCTCTTCTTTACATCTCAGCATTTCTCTTTTCCCCCTCCCCACCAACATGTTTTTTGGGGGATGCCCATAGAACCCCACTGTTACATTTCCAGAAGGAATTTTTCTGGTTTTTTTTTTTTTTTTAACTTTCCTTTTCAACAAGTTTGTGAATCTATGAATTCTTCTGTGAGCAGGTGACAGGCAGGACACTCCAATTTGAAATTCTTCCCCAGCACTGAGCAGACCGCAGGCAATGGAATTTGGATTCCGCAGCTGAATCTTGGAGTCATTCCAAACGATTTAGCTCAGGAAATACCAAAGCTCCTCAGTGCATCAGCTGCACTCTCAAGGCTGCTCCTCAGAGTGAAGGGGTCCGGGTAGGATTGCAGGCTAAGCTGGGCGTCAGAAATTGGAAACTTTTCTGAATAGCCACAAGGTGGCCACACTGTTCAGACCTACGTGGTCTGTTTAGGCTTCAAAGCAAGGTGGCTGAGGCGAAGTTTAAAGATTGCCATTGAAATTTTGACCAAGAAGAGACAATTTCCTGCTGTTCTCTGGATTCGTCACATTGGTTACCTATAACAATGTAGGCATATGGCGTCTCCAGTAGAAGAAAGAACATAACACATACTTTAAGTCTAATGTTACAGCCAAAATGTTTTCTGGGTCAACATCATATACTTCCTTTAAATTTCTGTTAACTGAAAGATAAAAGTCTCAAGAATAGTGTGGTAAAGGGTTTATAGGATAATCAAAGTGAGGATTCAAAGCCAGGAAGTAGCCCAAACAGATCTTAATCTATGAGAATTGTCACGTAAATTTGAATTTAGTTCATATAGCTAGAAACAGCGAGTCACTGACATTAAGAATGTAACTATTCTTCTTAGCAGGAGCCCACGGCTCTAAATTGTCCTGATCCAAATATATGCTAAGCCAGAGGTAAACAACATAGGATCCAGTCTCTTCCCCTCCAAAGAACAAGCTGCAGAGAAGCAAAGCCCAGTGCCTATTGTTCTATCTTTTTTACCTGAAAAGACTGACTTATGGGCCTCCAGGTGCCAAAAGGGGTTAAGCTTCAGTGAAACAATCCACAGCTACTGCAGCCCAAGTTTGAATCCTGGCCAGGGAGTTGACCCACATGACACAGCAGACCTCTCCTGATACACCTGCTTCTCCCCTCAGCAGTGCGTTTCAGTCAATCTGCCTGTTGTGCTCCCCACTCTGTCTCTGGTGAATCCTCTAACTCCCCACACCTCTGACCTAAACCCCAGCTCTTGTATGCATAAATAAGTCTTTAAAAAAAAAAAAAGACTGACTTATACCTTCAGGGAGATTTCTGCATAGAAGATGGAGTCTGTGCTTATGGCTTGTTAGTTTTGCTTTCCAGATCAGGGGTGGAGTCCCCAGGAAATTTTACACTAGTTTTACATTTTCCTGATACCCATCATCATTTTCCTGATACCCACCTGCCCCTCATCATCACTGAACATATCTTTTTTACCTTTTTTTTTAAGATTTATTTATTTATTTATGTATACAAGAGCTGAGGTACAGGACAGAGGCTTGAAGGGTGAGAGGATTCACCAGAGACAGAGTGGGGAGCAGAACAGGCAGATTGACTGAAATACACTGCTGAGGGGAGCAGCGGGCAAGTCGAGAGAGGTCTGCTGCGCCACATGGGTTGCTCCCTGGCCAGGGATCAAACTCGTGCTGCAGTAGTTGCAGATAGCTTCATAGGTTGCGTCTTAACCCCTTGCGCCACCAGGGAGGCCCTCTTTTTTTATCTTTTGATGTTTGTTTGTAAGATGTTCCATTGAACATGAGTTGAGGGTTGTCTAGGAAAGCAGTAGCTACCCTGTAGTGTGCTAAGCTTTGGGTGAAATTTCACATCTTGTGGGCTAAGGAATAGACCTAATTAAAATTTTCAGGGCCTGATGAGCCCAAGAAGGGTCCATAGTCATCCCCAGTCCCTAACCCTTCCCCCTCCCCACCTCGGTCCATGAAGAGGCATTCCAGTGTCTGCTAACACTTGTCCTGGTCTGTCTCCTACGACAAGTATGAGACAGCAGCCTCAGCAGCAGTCAAAAGTAGAACAGTCGGCTTTGGGGGTGCCGGCTATTTATAAGATTTGTCTTGCAATGCCAGCTGCCTGGCACCTGGAGACTCTGGAGCCCCAAGAATGTTTCAGTTCAGTCCCTCCATTGGTTGGAGGGAGGAAGCCCAAGTTCCAGCTCTGACTAGACCGATCTTTGTGGTTCTTATAATTACAAAATGCCATTAAGCGATCACCATAAGGACATTTTGAGAAAAATAGGAATTTTTTACCTACAAGATCTGGAAATTACACAGCATACCTGCGGTCACACGGGAAAGCCATGGGTACAGAGGATGTGCACTGGGCTGGGGATGCTTTGGGGGAGGTAATGGGCGGCGGGAGTGGGGGGGTGGCCTAGAGTTTCTTGGGCTCTCTCTTCATGGCAAATTTAAAACAAAAGAGCAGGAATTAAGAGTGGAAAGAAAAAAATAAAGGAGGGAGGGAGAGAGAGAGAGATAGATACAGTGTGCTCCAAATATTTATCTAAATCAACCAGGAACCTCATAAGCTAAGGGGTAGAAAGCAGTCTTTATTTAGTCACATGGTTGGCAATATGTTTATTCAAGTTTATTCAATCTGATCCCTCTTTGGGGGATCAAAACAGAGGAGGGAAGAGCACAAGGGACTATGATGATGGTGCACGGGTGAATTGGTGGTGGAGATTTTACAGGGACTTCATCTGAGAGGAGAAAGCATACACTGTACAAAAATAAATAATGATGTAATATTTATATATATATATATAATTTTTAAAAGATAGAAAAACAAGCAACAAAAAAAATTAGGCCTCTTTGAAATGGACTTTTCTACATCAAAGTTTAAGTAAGGCACTTGCATTACAAAAAGAAAAGTCAGCCCTTGGGGTTTACACCATAATGACAAGCTGAGCTTGGTCATTGTCCCTCCAACTGGAATAAGGGCAAGACACTAAGGCAAGACAATAAGGGCAAGACACTTTGACCCAGAAATGTCTGCCAGGGACACCATAACAAAATACCACAGTCTGAGTGACTTAAACAACAGAAGTGTATTTTTCACTCTTCTGAACAGGAAGTCCAAGATCAAGGTATTGACAGGTTCTGTTTCTCCTGAGACCACTCCCCTTATCTTGCAGATGGACTTCTCACAGAGTCCTCATGTAACATGGTGGTCCCCAGGGAAAGGGAGGTTCCCTAAGGAGGGTGGAGCTGAACAGGGAGAAAGAAGGAAGGAAGAAAGACCATTGTGCTCCTTTTCCTCTTTGTTTGCACACCTCCCCCCACACACACACCTCCATATCTGGATACTTCATTTCTTTTTATTTATTTATACATACAAGAACTGGGGTGTAGGCCAGAGATGTGGGGAGTGAGATGATTCACCAGAGACAGAATGGGGAGCAGAACAGGCAGATCCACTAAAATACACTGCTGAGGGGAGCAGCAGGTGAGACAAGAGAGGTCTGCTGCGCCATGTGGGATGCTCCCTGGCCAGGGATTGAACTCATGCTTCGGTGGCTGCTGATAGCCTGATAGTGCTGGGACTTAGCCCCTGTGCCACCAGGGAGGCTCCTGGATGCTTCATTTCTGTATTCAACTTTCAAGGGCTAGGGTTTTGTTGTTGTTTTATTTTTAAATTCATTTCTTTTTTTTTTTCCTTACATCATTGTTCATTTTTGTACAACATTTGATTTCTCACCTCAGGTGTAGTCCCCATAATTTCCCACCACCCTATCACCTTGATCCATCACCATATTGCCTAGTGCTCTTTCCTCCCCTGTCTAGAAATGACAGTTTTGGCTTTACATGTAGCCGTTTTTCTGCACGTAATTTCTAATCTTTTTCAATTAAGAATGGCCTTCTGTTATAATTGTAATCATAGAACTATTTGTCCAAATCAAATCTCTCTCTCTCTCTCTCTCTGTGCTTCAGGGCTCTTGGCTCGCTGCCAGCTCTCAGAGTACCATTGGGATTCCAAGTCAGCAGAATGGGTAGGAAGCATTTAAGACTTTATTTCCCTTTTTTCTCCCTGAGTTATACATTTCCTCATTTCCCCTTCCCTTGTAAATAAATCTTTTATTAACCTTTTGTGTGTGCCTGCAGTGGAGTATTAATAAGTCCCTTTTGGGCCTCCCCTGGTGGCGCAGCGGTTGAGTGCTGGGCTGCGAGGCTTCCCGTAGCCTTTGCAGCGCCGGTTCATTCCCAGGCCGCCGGCGAGGGTCCCACAAAAAAATAAAAATAATAAAAAAAAGTCCCTTTTAAGTGCACAGGTGAGGACCCACAGTCAGGCAACCTGTTTTATATTGGGGTTGCCCTGTAACAGTACTAACTTTTAAGGATAAATTTGATGTCATCCTTTTTTTCCTATATAATTTATAGAACATCAAAACTATGTGTTACTTGAAGATACTCACTATTAAAATTATCAAGGTGTTAGAATCTCATTTGTAGGTAATTTTTTAATAATTTCTCCTGGGTTGTTATGTTATTCAGATTTTTCACTTCTTGAGTCAGTTTTAATAATGTGTTTTCTCAGAAAAACATCTATTTCATTAGGGAGATTTCCAAACATCTGAGGAATAAGGTGCTCTTACAAATTTTCGACTTTTAATTGGGGAAATTTTTAAGTATATATTAAGGAATAGCGGAATGAACTGCTTCAGATCCATTACTCACTTCAATAGTAGTCAACGTTTTTGCCAATATTCTTTCACTTATTCCCAATCATTTTTTTTAATGGAACACTGCAGATTTTTAAAGTTTTATTGAGGTATAATTGACAAATAAAAATGTAAGATATTTAAAGTGTACATCATTATCATTTCATACACGTAGACATTATGTAAGAATCCCTCCCCACAGTTAGTCAATTAACACTTCCATCACCTCACATATTTGGCAGAGAGAGAACATTTAAATTCTATTCTCTTGGAAAATTTCAATTATATGATGCAGTATAATAACCACAGTCACCATGTCACATTTCAGAACCCCAGAACTTATTCAATTTAGAGCTGTGGGACACTCTTTTAAAACAAGTGTCAGACTCCCTGTCATTCCACCCATATAAACCTTGGGAGTACTCCTTACAGAAAAGAATGTCTTTATATCAGACTTAACCTCTTTTTTGTCTGTAGTTTTATCTCATTTTTCATTTTTTACTTTTTCTCTTATCTATTTTTCTGAAATTTTCTTTTTTTCTTTTTTTTTAAAGATTTATTTATTTATGTATATAAGAGCTGGGTACAGGCCAGAGGTGTGGGTGTGGTGAGAGGATTCACTAGAGACACAGTGGGGTGCAGAACAGGTGGATCTACCAAAATACACTGCTGAGGGGAGCAGCGGGTGAGACAGGAGAGGTCTGCTGCGCCACGTGGGTCAGCTACCTGGTCGGGAATCAAACTTGTGCTGCAATGGCTATCAATAGCATAATAATGCTGCGACTTAACCCCTCGCACATAAAATTTTCTTGAGAATCATATGTTTGTTTGCTTATCTTGAAAAAAAGAGATTAAACTTTAATTGGTATTTGCCAAGTACGTATTGTCCCACTCTCTATGCAGCTTTTGACCAACCTTGGTTGGGTGATTTGGTGGTTTGGGTGCTGTCAGAAAACAGACTATTTTATATTTGGGGGGGGTCTCAATGTCTCAATTATAGGGAGGGCAGAATACAGCAAGACTGGAGATGTAATTGACAAGGTACCAGCCATCACTCATTTTAGCTGGTAAAGGAGGGTGTTTGTTACGTTGTAACTTGAACAATGTTTATGTATTGTCTGTGTTCAGACGTAATTACCAAATGCTTTTCTTTGGGCTTTGAAGCTTCATGGTCAAAGAACAGACTTTATCTGATGTTGCTGTTCTGTGGAACTGTTTACCTTCAACCAGGGCATATTAAGACTTGGCCTGAGGGGGAGGCCAGTTTGTAACGAAATCAAGGGCAGTTCCTGAATGTCAGAGATGGCTTTTCTCTTTCTCATGACTTAGATGTTAGTAGAATTCTACTCTGTAAGCCCCCACTGGAGGGAAAGTTGGTGACAGTTTCCTGGACTGATTCCCAAGGTCAAACATATAGTGTTGCTCTATCTCCATGCTGGTTCTCTTCTCTAAAAAGATGCAAAATATTTCAGCCTGAACTCATAGTAGGACTTATCTCCAAGATGAAATGCACCATCTACAATCCTTTCATGTTTCCTGCCATTTATTTATGGAAATCGCAGGCTCTGAAAGATGAGAAAAGAGAGGTATCCATGGGAACGAAGAGGAAAGGACTCCTCCAGCAATGCCCACACAGCACAGGTAGGGTCAGAACATACCCTGCATTTCCAACCAGAGTACAGAGAGTACCTCTGTCAGTACAGACTGATAAAAAGTGTTTTGAGAATTATTTTTAAACAATAATACTTCCTCCACTTCAGACCACATTGTGCTTTTCGGCCCATTTCCATTGGCTGTTCGGTTAAGGGAAGTTTTCCCAGATTCTGCCAATACCTTAGAGTTTGTTCCAGTTTTTGAAAATGTATTTGAAATTTGAAAATTTATCTTTTCCCTTTTTTTTTGGAGAAGATATAAGAGAAGCTTCTAGCCAGGCATTAGTTCACTGGAATCTTGGCAATCTACCCTGGTATTGAAAACCTGCTTACTTATCTAGCTTTCCACCCCAGAGGTTATCTTTCAGAACAACACAAACTTTTCTAAGAAATTTACACAAGAGCCTGGATTACCCACTCATTCATTGAAATCGATATTTAACTAACATGCCTAGCTAAGGGTCAGCCTACCTTTAAAAAATGTATCAGGGCCTCCCCGGTGGCGCAGCGGTTGAGCGCTGGGTTGCAAAGCTGCCCGCGGCCTCTGCGGCGCTGGTTCGATCCCCGGCTGCTCCCCGGCCACCAGAGGAGGGTCCCACATGGCGCGCAGACCTCTCCTGCCGCCCGCTGCTCCCCTCAGCAGTGTACTTCGGTCCTTCTGCCTGCTCTGCTCCCCGCTCTGGCTCTGGTGAGTTCTCTCACCCTCCCGCGCTTCTGACTGTACCCAGTGCATGTATAAACAAAACAAACAAATAAATAAATAAAAACATGCCTCTATTAAAAAAAAAAAAAGATTAAAAAAAATAAAATAATAAAAAATGTATCAAATGTTGGCTTACAGGGATAAGACATGGAGAATATGGAGAATAATATGTGTGATTTTACCCTGTTCAAGGACCAGATAGATAAATAAACAGAAAGAACCACATCTACAAGGATGCAACTGGTGCTTGTTGTTCAGGGTATAGTGATCCATGTGTAGGATAACTTAAACCCATTCATAACAAGAGCAATTGATGAAGATGTCCATCCAAAAGAAGAGAGGATTTAGTGGCAGGAGTGAGGGATGGGGCTTTAGAGGGAGCAGAAATTTAATGGTCTCAAATAGTTGAAGGCTATCATAGAGAAGAATAAGACAAAAATCAGACCAAAAATGGAAGTTTCAAGAATAATCATATACTTGAAGACACTCTACAACTGAATTTTTTTTAAAGATTTATTTATGCATACAAGAACTGGGGTACAGGCCAGAGGTGTGGCGGGGGGGTGAGAGGATTCACCAGAGACAGAGGGGGGAACAGAACAGGCAGATTGACTGAAATACACTGCAGGGGGGAGCAGCAGGCGAGACAGGAAAGGTCTGCTGCGCCATGCGGGTTTCTCTCTGGCCAGCTGGGCATCAAACTCGTGCTGCAGAGGCTGCGGATTGCTTCATAGTGCAGTGCTTAACCCCTTGCGCCACCAGGGAGGCCCAATAAGGCTTTTTTATTAAAAAAAAAAAAAAAAAAAAAAAAAAAAGCCAATAATGGCTGTGGGCTTTCTAATAGCACTGAGTATTTAAAACATATCATCACTGGGGTGTCTTCATTGCAACAACAACAAAAAAAAAGAATTGTAGAGGGCATTCAAGAGTCCACAAAATGAGTCATCAAGAATGTTAAAACCTTTTCCAATCTTCAGATGTAGTGATTCAAGGAAAGACTGAGGACAAGACCATGGGGATGTGACAACTAAATGGAGCATGGAATCTGGAATTGGATTCTAGACAGAAAAAACATTCATAGGGAAGCTGGCAAAACAAGAAAAAGGTCTGTAGATTAGTGAATAGTGTAGTATTGGTGTTAATTTCCTGGTTTTGATAATTACACTGTGTTTATATAAGACTTACAGGGAAAAGGCATAAGGGAACTCCATGTTGTTTTTACAACTTTTCTGTCACATTATCTCAAAATAAAATCTTTCTTAAAAATGAAATATCAGGGGACCTCCCTGGTGGCACAAGACAAATAAATAAATCTTTAAGATAAATAAATCTTAAAGATTTATTTATTTTATGCATACAAGAACCGGGGTACAGGCCAGATGTGCAGGAGGTGAGAGGATTCACCAGAGACAGAGTGGGGAGCAGAAGAAGTAGACTGACTGAAATACACTGCTGAGGGGAGCAGCAGGCCAGTGAGGAGAGGTCTGCTGCGCCATGTGGGATTCTCCCTGGCTGGCCGGGGGACGAACTCTTGCTGCAGAGGTTGCTGATAGCGTCACAGTGCTGTGTTTAACCCCCTGCACCACCAGGGAGGCCCTAAATCCCCACTTTAAATTTCAGATGCTTTAAGAAGAAAATGATAATCACCAGAGGGGAAAGGAAATGGCAGGGAGAGCAAATGAGATCAAGGGGGTCAGCTGTATGGTTACCATACAACTGATAGACGGAAACTTCAGTGGGGATCATAATGTAGAATATACAGATGTTGAATATCCTGCTGTGCACCTGAAACCTATATAAGATTATAAACAAAAACAAGCAAACTTAAATCCCAGTTCAGAGCCCCCCACACCACCACTACAGACCTAGCCCCTAGCCTGTGGCGTGGGGGCATTAACCCTAAACAACCCTACAGAGTGGAAAGGATGCTCTTCTTCCATTCCCTTTACCCTCTGCCCCCTCACCCTGCAGCTTCTGGCTTCTCCAGGGTGCATTGGGTAGGGGAAAAGAGGAAAAGGAGCAAAAGTATCCCTCGTGGTCGATGCTATTATAATATCACAACACTGTCCACTACTCCGAGACGCTAATCCCTGCATCAGCTGGAGGTGTGTGATGGAGGCTGGTCTTACTTCCACTGTCTTTTCAGTTTCCACATGCATCTGTCTAATGCTAAGACCCCATTCAGAAATCTGGAGATACTTATCACCCTTTGTTCTCAGCTTTGGGGCTTCAGATGAAATTTCAAGAGGCCATGAACAGTCCCTTTGGATAATCTGTTGCACTTAAAAGCCACCGCAACTCCTTCCTCGGTCCCCATCAGGGCTACACAATGGGAAACAGAGAAGCTGCGAGTATTGGCAGGGCCAGTGTCTGGGCTGCTGAGATAAGACTTTGGGAAAGATTCAAACCACAGACTTTTGCAATAGTTACACAATCACTTCCGGCCCACCCTCGTGCTGAATGTGTTCCAGAAAACCAAACATTCCTTGGGAGGCTTTTGTACAACTAGAGTAGAAAGGGTTGTAATTTCATGTGTAGGAATGTCCTTGGTGGGGGGGGGGGTGTTGAAAATATATCAGACAAAAAGAAAAAACTTAATTAGAACTGGATAGCTTTATGTAGTTAAAGGGAATTCTGAGTCATCCCAAGAACTCTTCGATGGAAACAACAGGGGCCAGTTGGGGCCCAATATTTGGTCGTTCGCTATTTCATTCATTCATTCGCTGAGCAGCTGGGTTGCTGGGCTCCTGTTCCTGAGCTGCTGGTATTTGCCACAGTGGGTGAGGTTTGTTCCTTGCCTCATGCTGTGCAAGAAAAAACTCCATAATAAGGCACAGGCCCCCTTGCCCCAGCCCCACAGCCTGTGCCCCCTCAGAAGACCCCGGGGGCGCACGGCCGCGCCCACAGGCCAGCTGGGAAACAAAGATGAGGCCATTTTCAGGAGAAGACACCAGGCCATTGCGCAAACAGGATTTTAAGGGAAAAGACTTCAGCAGCTCTGGGACTCTAAGAACTGTGCTCCCATCCTGCCAGGGAGGAGAGGCCCTCTTCCCCACAGCATCTCTGATTTTTCCAAGTTCCTCAGAGCTTTGCCACCTCCCATCATACACCTTAACTCCAGCTGGCCGGGGTGGGAATACTCCAAGTTCCCCCTAAGCTATGGAAACAACCCAAATGCCCAAAAATAGATGACTGGATCAAGAAGATGTGGTACATATACACCATGGAATATTACTCAGCATTCAAAAAAGATAAACACATGCAATTTGCAGCAACATGGATGGAGCTGGAAGGGATCATGCTCAGCGAAATAAGCCAGAAAGGAAAAGAAAAATACCGGATGGTCTCACTCATAGCAGGAGTTTAGAAAACCTAAATTAGAGACCAGGAAAAAGACTAATCAATGCAAAGGAATAATCAAAATCAACAAGCAACTATAAACCAGAGACACACGGGGGGGGGGGGGGGGATGTGTTAGGGAGGGGCGGGGAGAGGAAGAACTAGAGTCAAAATAAGGTGGGCGGGTGCAATTGCATGGGGAATATAACCAAAATGAAAATGCATACATTGTACAAAGATGAAAAATGATGTAAGAATTATATAAAATAAAATATTAAAAAATAATAATAATAATAAATAGGGTATGAAGTCGCCAGAAGCAGGGGAGACACTGGGGGCCCTGAATGCATATCCTCAATGGCAGTAAGTAGGGATGATCCAAGACTGAAGAGTGGGAGGAAAGAAGCAGAGTAACAGCTGATCTTTTAAATCCCTTCAAACCTGAGGCGCCATCTACACCCTGGAAGACTCAAGTGCAAGGTATGATGATCTGCTGGCTGTTTGCATTAAATAGGATGAGAGACCGAAGGAAATGAATTGGTCACAGAAATTCATTTCAGACCAGTAATAGTACCAAAAGTGTACAGAGCCCAGTGTGAAGAATGAGTTCATCAAAATGCAGACGACAATCAGTAATGGGGTCTCCATCAGGAAGACCTACTCTGGCAGAGGGGTTCAGGCAGCTGGTGAGTAATGGAAATGCTTAAAAATGGTCCACGTGTCCTTGCACTGAAATACAGAGCAAGGGACAAAGATGTATGATTATTATTTACCAACACGGCTAAATGAGAATGTTCTGCCTCTACATTGTGGGTCCTGCGCACACAAAGACCCTACTTCTAGCCTTGTATGTATAAACCTATATGTATATATATATATATATATATATATATATATACACACACATGAAAGAATGCCTACCAAAAAAAAAAAAAGAATGCCTACCAAGTTTTAGTCCACTAGTTTCAAAAAATAAATTTAAAAAGCGCAGCACTGCCTCCCCAAATCATGTGGGAGGAACTTTAAGAAAAGCAGTTGTAGCACCTCCCGGGTGGCTCAAGGGGTTCAGTCTCAGCACTAGGAAACTATCACCAGCCACTGCAGAATGAGTTCAATCCCCGACCTGCCAGGAAGTAACCCACATGGCACAGCAGACCTAGTCTGTCTCCCTGCTGCTCCCCTCAGAAGTGTATTTCAGTAGATCTGCCTGTTCTGCTCCCCACTCCTCACTCTGTCTTTGGTGAATCTTCTCACCCTCTGGCCTCGACCCCAGCTCCCCACTCCAGCTCTTCTATACAGAATAGATCTTTAAAAAAAGGTCCTGGTGGAAGAGGTTACAGGGATGAACTGCAGGAGTGGGGAGTAGGGAAAGGGCTTCTCAAAGAGTACTGTGCCCACACCAGAAAGCACTGCCATGCCAGAGGCCCCAACAGGGCATCTCCAGAGAACCCACCAATGTCCACTTTTTAAAAGTGGTCTTTAGGGGCCTCCCTGATGGTGCAGGGGGTTGGGCACCGCACTATGGAGCAGTCCAAGGCCTCTGCAGTGCAAGTTCAATCCCCGGCCGGCCAGGGAGAAACCCACATGGCTCAGCAGACCTCTCCTGTCTCACCTGCTGCTCCTCTCAGCAGTGTATTTCATCAGTCTGCCTGTTCTGCTCCCCACTCTGTCTCTGGTGAATCCTCTCACCCAGCTCTTGTATGCATAAATAAATAAATAAATCTAAAAAAATAAGTGGTCTTTATATAGATGTTTAGCACTAACTAGGTTAAAAAAGATACCCTTCAACTTCCAACCCCTTCCTGCTGCCTAACCCTGGGGCATCTAGTCAGGAGAGGTAACAGGTGAGGAAAGAAAAGGCAGACCCTGTCTGCCCACTTTCCCACTTCAAGTTTCTGGGAGAACATGGAAGGAGCTTTGGATTATATATGAGGTTAAAGTCTTGCTTTTTATGGGGCTGAACTTTGTAATAACTGAAATCATTCTAATTCCAGTGTCCAGAGAAATAAAAGCCTGCCACCCCACCCCGGAGTTTAACCTGGAGTTTATTTGAAGGTTTTATTGGAAGGCAGTGGCGAGACCACAGAGGCGGTTTCCTCCAGAGGAGCACCCCAGCCAGCATACTCAACATATGGATCTCATTTGTGAGAGCCCATTTAGGCTCCTTTAAGAATCAGGATACCACCCAACAGGTGTGCTCTTGTTCAACAAAAACCAGTAGATGTAAAAAGAACCAGCAGGGGAAACCCACCTCGGAGAGGCAAAAGCAGCCTTTGATGGATAAGTTTCTGCCCAGAGACTGATGTAGGTAAGCAACAGCGTCAAAACTTCCCCAGGAGGATGAGCTCTATACTGTGCCTCATTTTGCTTAATGTCAGGCTTGAGCTGGGATTTGACAGAGAAGTCTGGTTTTAAATGAAAAAAGGGGGGAAAGCATCGCTGGAGAGAAGAGCTAATGTCTGGAGCATAAAAGATATTGCAGACTGACATTTGTGTCCCACCAGAACTTATATTTTGAAATGCAGTCCCCAATGTGAGTGAGGTAAGTGCCCTTGTAAAGAGGCCTCAGAACCCTCTTGCGCCTTCCAGCACATCAGGACACATGATCAGCCTGGAAACAGGCCTTCGCCAGGCACCCAATGTCCAGTGTCTTGATCTCAGACTTCCCCGCCCCCAGAAGCAAGAGAAATCATTTTCAGTTGTTGATACGATAAGCCACCCAGTCTATCATATTCTATCTCAGTGGCGCAAATGGACTAACACAGAAGGGCAGCAAAGGCTTAACAGATGGGGTTGAATAGGGTAGTTGCAAGGGAAAGAGACAAGTGGGTGGAGCAAAAGGTGAGTGTCTCCCCAAAGCAGGAGCAAGTTCCCTAAGCAGCACGGTGACTTCATTTTTTTTGAAGATTGATTTATTTATGCATACAAGAAATGGGGTACAGGCCAGAGGTGCAGGGGGTGAGAGGATTTACCAGAGATAGAGCGGGGAGCAGAACAGGCAGATCTACTGAGATACACTGCTGAGGGGAGCACGGGGCAAGACAGGAGAGATCTGCTCTGCCATGTGGGTCAGCTCCCTGGCTGGCCAGGGATGGAACTCTTGCTGCGGTGGCTGAAGATAGCTTGATAGCACTATCTTTAACCCCTGTGTCACCAGGGAGGCCCACGGTGTCTTTAAAACAGGAGGGAAAGTCTTTTGAGGCTTGTTATGATATATAACAAGTCATTAGCATTTCTGTAACTAAACATTGGCATGTAAAAGTGTGCCTTTTCTTTTTAACAAAGATAAGCAAAATGGATTAGAGATGAGGCATGGGGTTGAGAACACCAGCTAGGGATGTTGCCTAATCCCTGTGGTGACTGTGCTGTCAGTAGAGAAGCTGGGACCAGTAAGAGTAGACATAGGTCAACAAAACAACATTTGAATTGAAGAAGTCCCAGAAAATAATTACTGTAAGGACTCCAAGCCTATGGTGAAGAGATGGTAGGGTTTCTTAACTCCTCCTTCTTTGTTATGACATGTAAGATGAAATCGCCCCAATTCTTTTGAAATTGGTTAATTTGGGAACAAGCAGGGAATTATTTAGCAACAGTTGTTGCACCATCGTGAGATTTCATTCTTTCCCAGAGCTATGATTTAGTTAGACTTCTGTTTGCAACCTATTCGTCTCAAACAATCAAGACAAAACAAAACATTATTCTGAATGCAAATAACCTAGTTGGTTACCTCCCTGAAACTCAATTTCTAAAAAAGGGCCATATATTTTTTTTTAAGATTTATTTTTACTTATTTATTCATAGAAGAACTGGGGCATGGGCCAGAGGTGCAGAGGTTGAGAGGATCCACCAGAGACAGAGTGGGGAGCAGAAAAGGCAGATCTACTGAAATACACTGCTGACGGAAGCAGTGGGCAAGACAGGAGAGGTCTGCTGTGCCATGTGGGTGAGCTCCCTAACCAGGGATCGAACTCACGTTGCAGTGGCTGGTGATAGCTTCATAGTGCTGAGACTTTAACCCCTGTACCACCAGGGAGGCCTCAAAGGGTAATCCTGGTAAATCCTCTCACCCCCTGCACCTCTGGCCTGTACCCCATTTCTTGTATGCATAAATAAATCAATCTTCATATTCCCTTCATGAAACCAGTTACACTGAAGGTGTGAATACTTCTCAGGAAAGACAAAGCCATTCCTCTGTGGGAAATGTTTCACACACAAAATGAATAATCAATAATTTCTTCATTAAAAATTCAAAACTTGTGCTAAACAAAAAAAAACTGGAAAGAAATACAATTCAATAATATTTATAGTAATTAAACAAACAAAGAGTTATTACCTACATTAAAATCAGCTTATAAAAATTGGTTGAAACATTAAGGCTCCCTAGACACAAATAAATAGGGCATAAGCAAACATTTTGCATCCAAAATATCATTAGCAAACACAAATACAGGAAATGTTCAATCCCTCTAATAATCAAAGAAAAAGTCACTAAAATAACAATGAGGCATCATTTTATACCTACTTAATTTCAAGTTAGAATACCCAGGATTGGAAATATGCTGCATTTGTACCCGCATAAAATAAGTGGGTGTGATAATGCTTTCTGGAAAAAGAGCTGACATTTTGTAAGGAGTAAAGCATTTGGATTTAGCTTCTCTGTCTCCCTCCGTGGTTATGTTCTAAGAAAATAATTCAAACATTTTTTTCTAAACATTTAAAATTTTTGTGTGTAAAGCATTTCATGGCACTATTTATGCCAAAAAAAAGAAGGAATAAAGCCTAAATGTGTGTCTTAAGATTTGAAAATGGTGAATAAACAATCTTCCACCTTAACAGAGTAATTGGATTAATAGAATAAGAGTCCTTAAAAATGAAAAATGAGAACAGATTGATTTGGCAGGTGGCAAGAATGTGAGTACATTTTTTTCTTTTATATAAAGTTTCATTATTTTGCTATAATAAATATTTGTATAGTAATTTCTTCTTTAACCAATAAGCTACTATGGTACCATGATAAAGAACCTTTCTTTTTTTCTTTCCTCTTTCCCTTTGCCTTTTTCTGTAGCAGCTGCAATTAAAAACAACAAGTAGTTCACAGTTTACATTGTAAATGCTCCCTGGCAAGACATTTCAAAACATGCTTTATTCATATGCCCTCAGATTTCAGCTCTCCAGACAAGCCAATTTGGAACCTCCTATGCCAATTGAAACTTTCTTTTTTTCATTAGCTGTCAATTTATTTCATTTTGCTTTTGGAAAATATCACCACAAAGTAGACTGTCTATATTTTACTTTTAAATAAGATGAGAAAATAATCTGTGAAAAGAGATTTTCTTGAATCATTAACACTTCACTTAGACAATTTGTCACTTTCTAAAGTGACATTGACATTTCAGAGGAAGAATCAAATCCAAACATAACACAGAGCAAGAGCAAGATAGTCCAACATTATATAAAGCTGCTTTAAAAGGCATTCCTTTCCAATGAAATCAAAGATCCTAAAAATTTGTTGTTTTTTTTTTTTGTTTTTTTAAAATAAATTTTATTTTTATATTCCCCATACAATTGCAACCCCCTTATTTCGACCCCAATCCCTCCCCTCCCCTCCCCCCCCCCATAGCATGTCTCTGGTTCATATTTTTTTGTTGATTTTGATTTTCACTTTCTTAGAGTTATTCATTTTCCTGGTCCCTTATTTAAGTTTTCTAGATTCCTGCTATGAGTGAGACCATCCGGTATTTTTCTTTTTCTTTCTGGCTTATTTCTCTGAGCATGATCCCTTCCAGTGCCATCCATGTTGCTGCAAATTGCATGTGTTTATCTTTTTTGATTGCTGAGTAATATTCCATGGTGTATATGTACCACATCTTCTTGATCCAGTCATCTATTCCTAAAAATTTGTTTTGTGAATCATAATCTAAAATGATCTTATGCTTTCTCAAGGCAATCAAGCCATTTAAAACCAAATTATCTTTATCCTAACAATGTATTAACCAATCAGAAGTAATGTCCTCAGGAGAGTCAACCAAAGAAATCATTGCAAGTTTCCTTCCATATTTTTTGTTAAAAAAAGCATAGCAGAGTTTATTAATTTTTTTTAAAGATTTATTTATTTATTTATATAAGTACTGGGTACAGTCAGAAGCACAGGAGGGTGAGAGAATTCACCGGAACCAGAGCAGGGAGCAGAGCAGGCAGAAGGACCGAAGTACACTGCTGAGGGGAGCAGCCGGGGATCGAACCAGCGCTGCAGAGGCAGCGGGCAGCTTCACAGCCCAGCGCTCAACCGCTGCACCACCAGGGGAAGCCCAAAATGTTATTAGTTTCATAATATCTCACACACTACTGTAAAAGTTATAATTTTATTATTTTACTGATTCTTTTTCATCCATTTCAAAGGCACAAAGTCTCTAGGAATTTACTTCCACTAGAACTATCTGTCAGTGATATTTTTAAAAAAGATTTATTTATTTATGCATACAAGAACAGTGGTGCAGGCCAGAGGTGCAGTGGGGGAGAAGATCCACCAGAGAGAGTAGGGAGCAGAACAGGCAGATTGACTGAAATACACTGCTAAGGGGAGCAGTGGGCAAGCCAGAAGAGGTCTGTTGCACCATGTGGGTATCTCCCTGGCCAGATTGAATTCGTGTTAGAGAGGCTGCGGATAGCTTCATAGTGCTATGCTTAACCCCTTGCGCCACCAGGGAAGCCCTGTAAGCAAACTTTATACAATTTTCATGTGTCACGATGTTGTTTTGATTTTTCAGCCATTTAAAATGTAAAAACTATTACATTTATTACTGAATATAATTTAATAAATGTTAAAATATAAAGGTAAGTATAAACTGATATTTAGCTATATAAAAATATGCAGCAAGTTGGATTCCTCCCTTAGGCCATACTTTAAGGACCCCTGAATTACTTGATTCCAAAACAAAAGCCTTTGGGAAAGACATTGTGGTAAAGGCCTAAAAAGGCCTCTCACTGGGAAAACTAGAGGCAAAGGCCTAGGGAGTATGCACTAGGACTGCTCAGGTGGGCAAAGAGAAGCCCTCAAATCCGGGTGTGCATACAGAGGTTTTAAATATGCTAAGTGGAAAAGAATGGCATTTCAAATAATTGTCTGGGCATATCACCTTTGTAAATTTCTTAATTTGACAAAAGTCATTCTCTGAGATAGGAGGTATTTTGTATAAATGGGTTTTCCCCCAAGATGCTGTAAACACAAGGCCTAGCAACATAGTCAACCTATAATTAACCTCAAGGGAGAGCTCCTGAGTTTTTATTTATTGGCCATGGACTCTAAGCAACTGGCAGACTGACTGATACCATGGTGAGGCTGAGAATGATTTTCTTTACACCCTTGGGTGTTTTCATAGTTCCTCTCCTTCTTTCAAATACCAGGGGGTGTCTGGTCAGGAAGACACCAAGGTTCTGGGAAGATCACCTTGCTTCTAATAACTACTCCAGAAACAAGGCAAATTCCGATTCATGGAATCCTGGCATTATGTTACTTAAAGGAAAAATATGTATACAGTTGGCCCTGGAACAACATGGGTTTCCACTGTACAGGTCCAATTACACACAAAAAATTTTTAAGCTTTATTTATCTATGCATATAAGAACTGGGGTGTAGGCCAGAGGTGAGGGGGTGAGAGGATTCACCAGAGACAGAGTGGGGAGCAGAACAGGTGGATCTATTGAAATACACTGTTGATGAGCCTCCCTGGTGGCGCAAGGGGTTAAGCACTGCACTATGAAGCAATCCGCAGCCTCTGCAGCAGGAGTTCAATCCCCGGCCTGCCAGGGAGCTACCCACATGGCACAGCAGACCTCTCCTGAGTTGCCTGCTGCTCCCCTCAGCAGTGTACTTCAGTCAATCTGCCTGTTTTGTTCCCCACTCTGTCTCTGGTGAATCCTCTTACCCCCCTGCATCTCTGGCCTGTACCCCAGCTCTTGTATGCATAAATAAATAAAATCTTTTTTAAAAAAAAAAGAGAGACACACTGTTGAGGGGAGCAGTGGGTGAAACAGAAGAGGTCTGCTGTGCCATGTGGGTCAGCTCCTTGGCTGGGGATCAAACTCATGCTACCATGTCTGGTGATAGCTTGATTGTGCCATGGCTTTAACCTCTGCACCACCAGGGAGGCCCTACACAAAAATATTTTAAAAACAAATACACTGGAAAATTTTTGCAGATCACCAATACATGAATCATTATACCTGTAAATATGAATTTCTGTTTCACATTATTTTTCATTTTTGATGTCCAGTGATTGTACTATGTATAACTATTGTACTATGTATAACTATGTACTATGTATAACATAGTATAATACTATGTATTGTACTATGTATAACATAGTATAATACTATGTATTGTACTATGTATAACATATACATATATATAACTATGTATATGTCTTGTATCATATAAGACATTATCGAGGTAGGTACTAACTGATGATGCATAAACTTAAAATTAGTATATGGACGAATTGTAACTTGTAAACATAAACTTAGTATATGGACGAATACAGTACGTATTGTGAATGTATTTTTATTTCCATATGATTTTCTTAATAACATTTTCTTTTCTCCAGCTTCCATTATTGTAAGATTATAGTATATAATACATATAACATGCAAAATGTGTGTTAATCAATTGTCTTAATTTGTTAATCAATCCTTCAGAAATTGAGCAAATGGCACCTAAGAGTTCTGAATCTTTTCACTTAAATTTATATAAGGGAGAAAAAAATTAGTCTTTGGACTTTTGATTTGGGGGGATATTTTTATATGTTGATATAACATTATTTGAAGAAGCTTATGTTCTCCATGGGATCGCTGCTTGAATTCTGATACTTTCTATTGCCTAACATCGCTGGCATAAATTGAAATGAAATCTAGAAGTGGGTCTCATTTTCAGCAAGAGTGCAGGTCAGCCTTGCTGATTATTTGATTCATGTTCTTCTTCTATCTTGTTTTGGAGACTTCTGGTGGCAAAAGATAAAACTCCTAACTGTGGCCCCAGTTTGAACTTTAGTTGATAAGTAGCAGGAAGCTATTGAAGTTATTAGGACAGCAGAGAGAACATGATCAGAGAGGACTCTTCAGAAAGCTAAAGTGAAGCAGGATGAGATGTGAGCAGGATCGGAAAAATGAGAATGAGAAAAAGTGGCACCAATAATACACTATGATATGAATTGAATAACTATGCCTCCCATCTCTCTCTCTCTCTCTCTCTCTCTCTCTCACACACACACACACACACACACACGCACGCAAGCACACACATGCACACACAATCATATGTTGAGGCCCTAGCCTTCAATGTGAATATTTGAAGATGTCATCTTCTGGAGGTCATTAGATGAGGTTTAGATGAAATTGTGAGGGTGGAGTCCTACACCAGTGAGAATGGCACATATTAAAAAAACTAGCAACAACAAATGTTGGGAGGATGTGGAGAAAAAGGAACACTCTTGTGCTGCTGGTGGGAGTGCAAAATGGTCCAACCACTATGGAAAGCTGTATGGAGATTCCTCAAGCTACTAAAGATAGAGCTTCCATATGATCCAACAATTTCACTGGTAGGTATTTACCCAAAGGACACAGATACATTAATTCCAAAGAACACCTGCACCCCTATGTTTATAGCAGCCCTGTTTACAATAGCTAAGCTTTGGAAACAATCCAAATGCCCAAAAATAGATGACTGGATCAAGAAGATGTGGTACATAGACACCATGGAATATTACTCAGCATTCAAAAAAGATAAAGTCATGCAATTTGCAGCAACATGGATGTAGCTGGAAGGGATCATGCTCAGCAAAATAAGCCAGAAAGAAAAAGAAAAATACCGGATGGTCTCACTCACAGCAGGAATTTGGAAAACCCAAATAAGGGACCAGGAAAAAGACTAATTATACTAAAGAAAAAAATCAAAATCAACAAGCAACTATAAACCAGAGACATACTACGGGGGGAGGGAGGGGAAGAGTAGAGGGATTAGGGTCAAAATAAGGGGGGTGGGAATTGTATGGGGAATATAGCCAAGATGAAAATGCATACATTGTGCAAAAATGAAAAATGATGTAAGAATTATATAAAATAAAATATATTAAATAAAAATAAATAAAAGTATTTCTACCTAAAAAAAAATAAAGAAAAGAAATCGTGAGGGTGGAGCCCTAAAAGAAATGATGCTTCCTCTCGCTCCCCCTCTCTGCCCTGCTAGGACAGAGAGACAAGCCAGTTATCTACCAGGCAGGTAGGGAGCGCTCACCAGAAGCCAACCATGCTGGCAGCTTGATCTTGTACTTCCTACCTTCCAGAACTGTGAGGAATACCTTTCTGTGGTTTAAGCCACCACCCAGCCTATTTTTTGTATTGTCAGCCCAAACTGACTGACAGTATAAAGACAGATCAATGTGGCAGGGGAGAACTGGAAATCAAGAGAAAAAAATAAATTGAAATGAGACCAGAGTTTTTAAACAATGATGTAAAATGAACAATGATGTAAAAATTTAAAAAAAAAAGTCAAGCCAGAAGGAAAAAGAAAAAAATAGAAAAAGAAAAAAAAAGAAAGAAAGAAAGAAATGAGACCAGAGTTTCCCATCTAACTGGAAGACAAGGTAGTTGTTCTTTGAAAAAGCAGGAAGGAAAGTGACTAAACTTTGGGGCGATCCTGGCCATGCTCCTATGTGCCTGCCCAGCCACTGGGACTGCTGACAACAAAGTGTTCTCCCCAGGGACCACGCAATCCCTCCAGCCACAACTGACCCAAAGGCAGCCACCCTAAGTTGACCTGGGATCTATGAGCTGCTCGGCACAAAACCCTGAGCATAGCTAACTGGATTACTCATCTCAGGAATCTGGGGAGAAAAAAAATACAAGGAAATAAAGCTGTTAAATGCAGGTGACCCTGAAAGGATGCCAGGAAGGATCATGAACTCAAGAACCATAAAGCACAAGTAAAATGAAGAAGCAAAAAACCAAAAATGCAGAAAGTGAATCTCCTTAATGGTGAAGCACTCAAGTGCTGGTAAGTGTTGGGAAGTAGAAACTCACCAACAGCGGCAGCTGAGGTCCTGTCACTGGGTTTTCTGGGATCCTGTCCTTATTTGACACAGATACTCGGAGGATTTCACATAAAGACTGTTTGAGTCTTGTCCCATCCTCCACTCCTGCTCTTCTTGAAGCTTCCATATTTGCCTTCTCCAGGATCCTATGGACTTTCTCCTCACGACATACCTCTCATTACTTGGTAACTTGCAATGAGAAAAAAGATTATGACTAAAGCAAGACATTCTGTATATAGAGTACTTTTAGGAAATTGATGTACAGACAATGAGACTTCTGGAATTACAAAACCGAAGGTCAGGAGAAACATCAAGGCAAAGAGGGATTTGACGGTTGTGATTATAAAAGTATTATGTTAAGAGTAGGTATGTGGGGGACTCCCTGGTGGCGCAGGGGTTAAAGTCTCAGCGCTATCAAGTTATCACCAGCCACTGCAGCATGAGGTCCATCCAGGCCAAGAAGCTAACCCACATGGCGCAGCAGACCTCTCCTATCTCACTCGCTCGCTGCTCCCCTCAGCAGTGTATTTCAGTAGATCTGCCTTTTCTGCTCCCCACTGTGGTGAATCCTCTCATCCCGCGCACCTCTAACCGACACCCCTGTTCTTGTATGCATAAATAAATAAAAATAAATCTTTAAAAAAAAAGAGTACATAAAAAAAAAAGAATAGGTATACGACAGCATATCAGACAGATGGAGGAGACAAGCATTGTGATAAGAAAGCCCTTCATTTAGAGAAAGGAAAAAGAAAGCAAAAGACACAGAACCCAAATGGTCAGAAGGTTCTAGTCTATTTTTGCATCAGTCTCCATATATATGTGATCTTTTGCACTGACCGTACAAAGAAGACTCCTTTTGTTCTATACAAAGCAGGGTTTAATGGGAGACCTCTTTTCCTGGCCTCATACTTGTATGGAGGATAACAGTCCTGGCTTTTTACCTACCTCCTTACCCAAGAGAGGGAGAATGGCTTACCTGATTGACCAATGAACAGATAATAGGAACAGCCATAAAGCCTGTTTAGTGAGGGTAGATGGAGTAAATCCAATTAGGAACGACACACTAGCAAACCCGTTAGGCTCTCAAATTTCAGCCATGTCCTCTAGGCTCAGTTTTTCAATTATCAATCTAATGAGATCTCTGTTTATGGAGCCCATGTGCCAATCCCTCAGTTGGCTCTGAATTTGAGCACGGTGAAGGAGGGGCCTTTGTTTTCATTTTTACCCTACTGCAGACTCTTAGGCATGCAGGAATTTGGCTGGACGTGCTCTCAAGAGCAACACCTATGGTGTAAGGGAAGAAAGCAGGATTACAGGGAGAGAAGTTTGATTGCCAGGCCACCTAGGGCTGTCAGACTTAGCAAAGAAATCTCCAGCTTGCCCAGTTCAATCTGAAAATCAAATAACCAGCAAAAAGAATTTTAGGGCCTCTCTGGTGGCACAAGGGGTTAAGCACAGCACTGTGGAGCTATCTGCAGCCTCTGCAACATGAGTTTGATCCCTGGCCAGGGAGATAACTTACAAAGCGCAGCAGACCTCTCCTATCTCACCGGCTGCTCCCCTCAGCATGGATTTAAGACAGTCTGCCCGTTCTGTTCCCCACTCTGTCTCTGGTGAATCCTCTCAGTGACCCCCGCCCCCACACCTCTGGCCTGTACCCCAGTTCTTGCATGCATAAGTAAATAAATCTTAAAAAAAAAAAAAAAAGAATTTGAGCAGCAGCATGTCCCATACAATATTCAGAACATACTGAATCTAAAACATTATTGGTTACTTATATAAAATTCAAATTTAACTGGACATCCTGTGTTTATTTTATCTGTTAATCCTGAGGCCTTAGCTGCCCCACAAGGAGCTCTGAAGCTGGGAAAGCCCTTTCAACCTGCCCTGCATTGAACAAGGGTGCTGGGATTTTAGTTTCACAAGGGCCATCGCTGGACACAGCTGCTCCTGGAAAAGGAGTCGAAATTCAAGCAAAGTTCTTTTCAGCCAAAGGCAGTTCCTGGAAAGGGTTGGTTGGCAACTGGAGAGTGTCAGCCAATTATAATCCCAGCTGCTGCTGGGAAGGTAAATCCTGCAGTCCCAGAGGGGGCCTTAAGGGGGCATAATACAGCTTCTAAGACCCACATCACCCCCCTCCCCAAAACCCTCTAACAATGACACATTATTTATTTAGACTCTTCTGTGTTTTCAGCAATACACTAGGCCCCGGAGGCACTTCTACACATATTGAAAGCTGTCAGTTGGTGAAAAGAGATATAAGCAAATTTAAATAACTGACGAATGCGTTCTCAGGTTTTTATTTTGAGATTCTCAGGCTGCTTTCATTGGTCTTTTAAGAGGGGTGGCTCCTGATATATTTTTTCTTTTAAAAGTATTTTCTGCCAAAGTTACCTTAGTAAAAAGAGTTTAAAAAATTAAGACTAAAAAAATATTTTCTGAAAATACATTCAATTCCCAACAAGCTAAGTAAAGATACTTGCATGATTTGAAAAAGGGTTTCTACCAAAACCCTAAAACAAGGGTTGTTGCAGAACTTTTCTATTGGAATCAATGTTTTTCCATTGAATCCTTTATAATGGAAATTTGCAAACATACACAAGCAGAGTGAAAATAGATTCATCAGTTCCATGTACCAATCACTCATCTTCCGCAATCATCAACATTTTCCAGTCACCAAATATCATTCAAAATATTAAAACACATCTCCATAAAAATCAGAAACAAGATATAATGATGCCTACTTTCATTGTCAGTAATGAACACTGTCCTATTGTTACTGGTCAATGCAAAAAGATATGAAAAAACAAATACATATGAGTATTGTCACGGTAGATATAAACCTAGAAAGTTGAAGGCAATCACACAGTAAAATTAGCTGGTCTAATTAAAGTTTTAAGAAAGGTAGAAACAAAATTAACATAAAAATTTACATCTTCTCTACAATCAGCAAAAATTTGAAAATATAACAGAGGAAAAAAGTTATATTCAATTCCAATGAAACCTGGAAATATCTAGGAAAAAAAATCTTAAAAGTATCAAATTTATTGAAGATAACCATACAGTTTTAATGAAGGAAGGCTATAAAAAATACTCCTAGCTAAAAAGTTTATTATACAGTTATTAATGCTTCCCAAATTAAATAATACATGCTATGCAATTTTTATTAAAATCCCAACAGGATATTTTATAGAACTGACAAACTAATTCTGAAGTTTATCTATGTACCAAAAAAGATGAAAATTTTTAAGGAAAAGGACTTACTTTCCAAGTGTCAAAATGTACTATAAAATCACAGTAATTGAAATAGTGTGGTGCCATGATAAATAGGCTAATAGATCAATAGAACAGAAATGACAGACTATTTTTAAAAAACTGTTGGGACAAAGAGTTATCCATTTGGAAAAAAGTAAAAATACCTTCTTCACACCATACTTAAAAATAAATTCCAGTTGTAATAGAAATATGAATTGTTGGGGCCTCCCTGGTGGTGCAAGTGGTTAGGATGCAACCTAGGAAGCTAGCCGCAGCCACTGCAGCACAAGTTCGATCCCTGGCCAGGGAGCTACCCACATGGCGCAGCAGACCTCTCCTGACTCTCCTGCTGCTCCCCTCAGCAGTGTATTTCAGTAGATCTGCCTGTTCTGTTCCCCACTCTGTCTCTGGTGAATCTTTTTACCCTCTACAACTCTGGCCTATACCCAAGTTCCCGTATGTATAAATAAATCCTTAAAAAAAAATGAATTGTTAAAAGAGAAAAGAAAAATGGTAAAATATATAAACTTGGGGGTATAAAGCTATCTGAACAAAACAGAAAGTTCACATATCTTTTGTCCATGGCAGAAGGCACAAAATCAAAAAGCAAATGAATATGAAGAAAATAACTGCAACTGATATTAAACAATTATTTTACTATTTATACATATGATTTATCCAAATTATTTAAGAATAACTGAATATAATATATATTTATAAATAAAGACTCTAGCATCAATAAGAAGCAGCCCAATAGTCTATCCCTATGGGGCTTTCCATATAGACCCACATCAAGGGTGGAGCTGAGCAGGGAGGAGAAGCAGAGAAAGGAAGGAGATCTACAAGAGGACTTGGAGGAGGCACATAGAGCAGACAGACATATAAAGACACTGCACTTGCTTCTCAGCCTTGACCAGGGACTCGCAGGACACTGGAAGGAGTCACTTGAGACAGAGACATAGGTACCCACGGGGAGGGGGACAATGGCAGCCTTTATCCTGACGGGTTTCCTTCCAGACTTGCCTGGCCCCTTCTGCCCCTTTTTTATTCATCCCCACCAGGACACAGAAGTCCTGCTTTGGGTCAAGCCTGTTTGGCTGGGCATTTACCCACGAGGGGATGGGTAGCTTTGGGTGCTTGATTTGGAAACTATATTCTTTTTCGTGTCTTTGTTGCATGCTAATTGTATTAAAGTTATTTTCTACTGAAGGTTTTACACACTACAGTATGTTTTGTCTTTATGTGGCAGATGGCAGAACCCATTTAGAGCAAGCAGGTCAGGGAGCCTCTGACCTGCCCTGTAACAGCACCACCTGGGAGGAACTGTGCAGTTTGCTTTATTCATAGAAGATCTAAGAGAAAGAACACCAAGATAAAAGATAAAAGAGTTACTAAACTTATGGCATGAAAGCCTAATGGTTACAGTTTTTTTCCCTTAGTCCTGGCATATCCACTCTAGTGTTCTTGAGCATAATAGTTTCAGAATGAATAAGATTTGAACTTGTTTCATATTTAGATTTCTGAAATTGAGAACCAGGAAGATCTATGCACTCTAATCCTAAAAATAGCCTTAAAGTAAATTACTTGAAGAAATTACACTCCAAAGATCCTAGGTGGGGAAATGTTTAAAATATGTACACATTTAAGTGGAGATTTAAAACAAAGACAACAAACTGAAATAATTACAGAACAACTGTGGCTGGAACACAGGTTTTCTTAAAAAGGACTATCTTGAAGATCAACCTTCACCCAAATTTCAGAGGAACTAAGCTGCTCATCGCAGGCAGTTTGAGCAATCACAGTATGTAAAATTCCTTAAATAAAAATGTCTCAGGTTTAAATAATTGTACCTAAGCCTACACATAATTTTTCTTCCATCATCAATGTATTGAAAAACCAAAATAGAAGATCACCTTACAAAATTCAACATAATTACATGACCATGGGAGATGAACTGGAATGACTGAACGGGTGCAGCTCTCTGTGATGTAACCCCACTTCAGGAAGTCCAGCAGATGGCCGCTGCTGCTTGCTTCTACGAAAACACCTTCCCAGGTCTGGTCTCAGCACCATCGCTAGCAGCTGCAGAAAGAACCACCGTCTGAGCAAAAAGCATGGTCATCTTGTAGCAACCTGGACATTTTACAACCATAAAATAGGAATCTGGACTTTGAACTAATGGCTTCTTTGCATGTTTTTTCCTTTTCCTTTTCCAAGGGAGAATAAAGCAGATCTCAGGCTGAAAGCATGTTGTCTTTTCTTTTTTTTTTTTTTTCTTTTTTTTTTTTTATAGAGGCATGGTTTTTTATTTATTTATTTATTTGTTTGTTTGTTCTGTTTACACATGCACTGGGTACAGTCAGAAGCGCGGGAGGGTGAGAGAATTCACCAGAGCCAGAGTGGGGAGCAGAGCAGGCAGAAGGACCGAAGTACACTGCTGAGGGGAGCAGCGGGCAGCAGGAGAGGTCTGCGCGCCATGTGGGACCCTCCTCTGGTGGCCGGGGAGCAGCCGGGGATCGAACCGGCGCCGCAGAGGCCGCGGGCAGCTTCGCAACCCAGCGCTCAACCGCTGCGCCACCGGGGAGGCCCAGCATGTTGTCTTTTCCCTGGAGGGGGTGTTCAGAATGCTAAGGTGACACCACAAACCTTTTTTCTTTCTTTCACTCTTTTTTTGTGCTACACATCGTTTTTAAATTTTATTTTGTTTATTTATTTATTTATGTATTTTTAACTGAGGTAACACTGGGGTATCCCCATCAGGTACTACCACCACCGTGCACCCACCATCCACTCACCCATAGCACCAACCACTACCACAGACCACTATACGTGTTTTCCAAAAGCCCCTATACACTACAGGAAAAAAAAAAAAAAAAGAAATCTGCATCCAATTCAAAGTAACCCAAGGAGACTTCATCCTGGGACTGGCAGGTCTGTTCTCTCCTTCTGGGCCCCAATGCCTCTCCCACTAGCTCCTCAGTCAGGCCAACGAGCATCTGAGCTTGACCCTCTTTGTATAGATTGGAGCCCGGGTACTGGGGCAGTGCTGTGTGTCATGTGTCTGGATTCATTCTGTCCAGATGCCAGTGGTGACAGAAAGAGTAACCCACAACCCATTGCTCATGGGAACAAACTGCCTCCCATGAGCAATACAAGTTCTACTCAGTAAACATAGATGACAGCAAACTGAAGAAAGAAGGTCCAGACTCCCAAGGGAAATATTTCACTATAAAGCTGTTCAGGATGATGCACAATCATCCGTTTAACCAGGAAATATTTCCCCTCTAAATGTGTGAAATCCTATGGGTGTATTGTGTCGGCATTTGCACTGGCTAATAATTAATAAATAATGAAATATCCATCTTTGACCTCCTCAGTCAACAACTGTGAAGGACCAGGCATGGTTGTAAATTGTTAATTTACCCTAGTTAAAATCTAACAATTTAGCTTACCACAGTATTACATTCATACTGTGACAGAAGAATACAAGACCACCCCCTAGGAAAAAAAGATGCTCTGATTAGTAAATAGAGTATAACATCTGTTATACTACAGTATTCATCTTCTGCAGCTTTCATGATTTATTAATTTGATTTATTAACTTGTTTTGTTAACTTGATTTATATTTCATTATTTTATTAACTTCATAACATCTTATTTATCATCCTATTTAATCCCCCAGGAATGCTGTGATGCACATTTGTCTGTATCCATTTTACAAATGGGAGACCTGAGGTTCATGGAGTTTAAGCAGTTGTCTGAGAACCAAGTTGCTCAGTGGCTGAACCAGGGTTGCCATAAGACCACATTCATTATCCCTCCTATACCACCAAAGGGCATTCTGACTCTTCCTGTATTTCTACATTTTTAAGTCTTTACACAGCATAATAAAGAAGTTCAGAGTGCAAGCTCCAGTGGCACAATGCCTTGTATAATGATCTTGAACAAGTTACTTAATCCCTACTCATGTGATCTGGATCAGGTTACTTAAGTTCTCCAAGTTTCAGTTGTCCCACGTGCAAAACAAGAGTCATAATAGACATTTCAGGACTGGTTATGTAACAGGGTGGTCCCCAGGAAAAGGGGAGGTTCCAGGTTCCCTACCATACACAAGAGAGGGTGGAGCTGAGCAGGGAGGGAAAAAAGCTGGCGAAGAGACTGAAGAAGGAAGGAAGCAGAATGGAGAGCAAGAAGGAGACCTGGAGGAGTCTCATGCAGTAGAGACATGTGAAGAAACTGTGCTTGCCTTTTGGTCCTGGACTGGTTGAAACAGATGTGGGTGAGAGACAGGGGAGGTTAACAATGGCTGCTTTTATGTTGATTTTTATTCTGCTCTTTTTCCTCCCAGACATGTCTGCTGTTTCTGACCCTGTTCTATGAGTTCCTGCTGGAAGGTGCTTTAGACTTGTGGCAGGCTTCCGGACCTTGCTTTGGGCCAACACTGTTTGGCTGGACATTTACCCATGAGGGGAAGGGTAACTCAGGTGCTTGATTTGGAAACTATATTCTTTGTCATTTCTGTATTGCACACTAATTGTATTAAAGCTCCTTTCCATTAAAGGTCTATATGTTGGGCCTCCCTGGTGATACAAGAGGTTAAGTCTCAAGCACTGCGAAGCAATTCGCAGCCACTGCAACACGAGTTCAATCCCAGGCCAGGGAGCTAACCCACATGGTGCAGCAGATGTCTCCTGTCTCACCTGCTGCTCCACTCAGCAATATATTTCAGTGGCTCCATCTGTTCTGCTCCCCACTCTGTCTCTGGTGAATCCTCTCACACACCCCCTACCTCTGATCTAAACCCTAGCTATTGTATGCATAAATAAATGTTTAAAAAAAAAAATAAAGGTCGGGCCTCTCTGGTGGCGCAGTGGGTTGAGCGCAGCGCTGTGAAGCTGTCTGCAGCCTCTGTGGCACAAGTTCAATTTCAGGCCTGCCAGGGAGATTCCCACATGGCGCGGCAGACCTCTCCTGTCTCGCCCACTGCTCCCCTCAGCCGTGTGTTTCTTCAGTCTGCCTGTTCTGCTCCCCGCTCTATCTCTGGTGAATCCTCTCACCCTCCCATGCCTCTGGCCTGTGCCCCGGTTCTTGTATAAAAATAAATAAATCTAAAAAATAAATTAAAAAAGGTCTATGTGTTTTGTCTTGATGTAGCAGATGGCAGAAACTATTTAGAGCAGGCAAGTTTGGGGGTTCTGGGGTGCCCCTCTCCCTGCCCTGTAATAGTGAAACAAGATAGCACTTAACACAGTGCCTACCCGCTGCCTGCAAATAGATGTGGCCATATCCCTCCACCCCCTCCCCTCGCTTTAGCCACGTCTGCTTAGGAAACCATTCTAGAGGATTTCCAGGGATCTATATCAAATTTGCTAAATTTCTTTAAACTTTCTTAAATGCAAATTTTTCTCCACCTAAAATATGCCAGATTACATCTAGCCTTCTCTTCCTCATTTCTGTAAACTCCAAAATGATAGGGTTGAGAAGAGAAACAAAGGCCATCACAACTCCTAAAAGGTAAAACCCAGAACTAACAAAGTTGACTTCAGTTATGACTCACTACGACTGGCTGGGCAGTTCCTGCTTCTTACCACAGCTCACTTCCCATATTGCTCAGTCTTATATATTTATCATCTGCAACTCATATTTGAGGGCACTGATTACAAAATGTTCTTTTGTACATCAACCCAGCTGTCAGGAGCCCCCCAATACTCAGTAAAAATAGTTCTGATAACTAAGCTTTGAGTGTCTCAAGGCTAAAGGGAAAGGGACTCATCACCCCCCATGGGGGTTCTGTGAGATATTTATTGTGATCTCCTTTTGCAGCTAGGAGGATGAGGCCTCTCAGGGCCATTATTTACTTTTTACCTAAAGGCACAAAGCTGCTTAGGGGCAGGGATAAAAGAGTTGATCCAGATAGCTCACAAAGCTGCCGAGGGTGGAAGGAGTCTGTGAGGTGCAAACAATGTCTCTTCCCCAACTGTCCTTCTGTCCACATTCTCCCACATCTTCCTACCTCTCGATGGTCCTTGGCTTGTAGACGCCAATCTCTACTTCCATATTCATTCACCTTTTTCTCTATATATGTTTGGGTCCAAAACTCCCTCTCTTTCCTTTTATAGTGAATAGATTCACGTCCCACCCTAAGTTTAAGATTGCTTCATCTCAAGATCCTCAGCAAGGGCCTCCCTGGTGGCACAAGGGGTTAAGCACCACACTATGAAGCAATCCACAGCCTCTGCAGCATGAGTTCAATGCCCGACCGGTCAGGGGACAACCCACATGGAAATGCAGACCTCTCCTGTCTCTCCCGCTGCTCCCCTCAGCAGTATATTTCAGTCAGTCTGCTTATTCTGTTGCCCACTCTGTGAATCCTCTCACCCCCAGCCAACTCTAGCCTGTACCCCAGCTCTTGTACGCATAAATCAATAAATCTTTAAAAATGAAAAAAAGGGGCCTCCCCGGTGGCGCAGCGGTTGAGCGCTGGGTTGCGAAGCTGCCCGCAGCCTCTGCAGTGCTGGTTCAATCCCCGGCTGCTCCCCAGCCATGGGAGGAGGGTCCCACATGGCGCACAGACCTCTCCTACTGCCCGCTGCTCCCCTCAGCAGTGTACTTCTGTCCTTCTGCCTGTTCTGCTCCCCGCTCTGGCTCTGGTGAATTCTCTCACCCTCCCGTGCTTCTGACTGTACCCAGTGCTTGTATAAATAAATAAATAAATAAATAAATCTTTAAAAAAATCTTTATCATCTTTAAAAAAATGATAAAAAGATCCTCAGCAAATTGCATCTGCAAAGACCCTATTTCCAAATAAGGTCTAAATCACATGCTGAAATGCCCACTGGAACAAGTGATTAATGTTACAATTTTTTGAGAGTTTATCTGTGCACCCCCTAAAATTATCTTGCATCCTGCTGGTGGTTTGCAAATCACACCAGGAAAGCGGGGTGAACACAGGATTTGGAGACCTTGGACACCTCCTGGTTTAAACAACAGCAAATTTCATAGTTAAGATGTTGTCTTTCCTTCACTACATTTCATCCTGTGTGTATTTTGTAAATCAAGAAGTCGCTCCCCTAGAGAGAGTCAATTCTTTAGTTTGTGAGCTCAGGAAATGTTATTAATAATAGGTTGTTTCAAGAGCTATTTCAAGAAGGTAGATGAACACTAGCTTGTTGCATGATTCATTGTTTTCTAGAGTCAAAGCTGTACATGTGAAGGTCTCTGCAGGGTTGTATTTGGGAGTTTATCATCTTCTCTCCAAGGAGACAGCCAAAGGATCTTAGGGTGGATTTGAAGTTTGTAAGAAGCAATTAAGCAACGCTGGACCTCCATTTTGTGCAGGATGGCAGGATGCCTGAAAACATTGTGAATAGGACCCCAGAATAAGCCCAAACCTTCAGCCAAAGAAGAAGGTTGGAAAAAGGAATTCTATTCTCAGAGGTCTTTGTGAGACCTAGGCACCCACTGGAATCACCAGTTGAGTAAACTCTGATTTTTCCATTTGAAACACTATTGAGAAGACCTCACTCTTCAATATGCACATGCCAGCTCTTTTTAAAACATATGTACTGAATAATGGAAATTAAAGAACTTAGAGAATTCGTTAATATTGATCATTCTTATTTTTAAATGAGGTGCATTTTGCCCCCCAAGTTTTTCTTTTTTCTTTTTTTTTTTAAAGATTTATTTATTTATTTATACAGGCACTGGGTACAGTCAGAAGCACAGGAGGGTGAGAGAATTCACCAGAGCCAGAGCGGGGAACAGAACAGGCAAACCAACGAAATACACTGCTGAGGCGAGGAGCAGGAGCAACAGGAGAGGTCTGCGCGCCGTGTGGGACTCTCACGGGTCAGCCGGGGATCAAACCGGTGCTGCAGAGACTGCAGGCAGCTTCACAGCCCAGCGCTCAACTGCTGCACCACCAGGGGAGGCCCTGCCCCCCAGGTTTTAAAAAATGATCATTTATCAAAAACATAAGAGGGGGGCATGGGGAAATGTCTTAAGTGAAAAATTATCAGATGGCACGGATCAATTATCATATGGGCTCGATGCAAGATATTATAAAAGATGCAGAAGAGCAGATGCTGTGCTTGGAACCATCTCCACGAATACATTTCCATAAACACACATGGCGCAGGGGCTTCCCCATACGTCCCACCCAGTGTTTACAGTGAATTCAATAATTCAAGATGCTATACCAGGCCTACAGAAATGTGATAAAACACTTCAAATGAATTGGGTTATTGCCATGACAAATAAACAAAAGAAACAACAGCAGCAAAAAACCACTTAGACAAGACGAGGCGGGGAAGGTTCTCAAACCAAAAGGTTCAGTATTTGTTGGCAAAAAGTCAACGGACCACATGTTACTAACTCACATCTCGTGTTTCCACCAGCAAACACCTCTGAAAGGAGCAACCCAAAAATCCCCATGGGATGGCTGCCAGCCTTCAGACAGTATCATCAGCAGATGACTGTCTATCACCTAACAGTACTGCTCGCAGATAGAGTTTAATAAAACTCCTGTGCAGAATTTCCTCACAGACTGACCACCCACCTCACCAGATGTGTGCCTTGACTTTTTAACACTCCCCGGTTGTGGTGAAATGCATTATCCTAAAGAATAGGAAGTCCTTGTGCCTCCCGGTGGCACAAGGTGTTGAGCACAGCACCATGAGGCTGTCCACAGCCAATGCAGCATGAGCTCATCCCCGACTGGCCAGGGGGCTACTCACATGGTGCAGCAGACCTGTCCTGTCTCGCCCGCTGCTCCCCTCAGCAGTGTATTTCGGTCCGTCTGCCTGTTCTGTTCCCCAGTCTGTCTCTGGTAACTCCTCTCACCCTCCTGCACATCTGACCTGTACCCCAGTTCTTGTATAAATAAATAAATCTTTAAAAAAAAAAGAAAGAAAATAATTTCCTTTTTCAACCTTGAAGTCTGACACATCATGTTGCCCTTGTCTTCAGAGTCATGTTTTACGTAATCTCCTTTATTAAAGTTAAAAATCAGGGTCAAAGTTGCACCATTGCTACCACATAGTAGAAGACACAGTCCTTGCCCTGCTGGCAAACAGAGGCGCTCTTCCGCAGTTAACAGGGGTATGTGGAATCTCAATGAAATTTCCCCACATATCCTACTCGGTAAAACATTGCCACTAGACAGTAGTCTTATTCAGTTTCATGATTCTGTAAGGTGAGCAATGAAGAAGTGCACAGTATCAAAAATAATTGAATATGTTAAGCTTAGACCATCTCATTTTATATCAAAACTTTAGAATTCTGTATAAATTCAATAGATTTATTCAGAATGCTCTTCCTCTATTACTGAGAAAATAAAAATTGGATTGTGTTTTCACATTTTCAGGAATTTGAGGTAGGAAAAATATTGACACACTACAAGGAAATTAAGTATAATTTCCTGTCATTGATTTTTATGATCATGAAAATGTTTTCACCCTCCTCATTATTGAAACTTCAAAAACAATCAATGGACATAAATCTTACACATCAAAATGCTATTTAAATTTTAGTTTGACAGGCAAGTCTTAAGTTACTAAGGGGAGAGGGGTGGAATACTGAATCAAAACATCTAAGAAAAATATCTCACCTTTGTTCCTCTGTAAAAGGTCACTCCTAGATGACTTTTGTGGTTTAAATCCTGGTATTGTTCTGGTTTTGGTCATCTGGAAGTTTCCTCTGACCCGCCTTTTATTTAAGTGTTCCAAATGACACACACATGCACTCTCCTTTCACAAAGCTCTCCCAATATTCTCATTTATCTTCAAGGAGATTGGCATGCCCTAGGGGACCTTCATTTTCTCTCTGCTCTGGGTTGTTCAGGACTGCCAAGCACACCCTCATAGATGATGCTGGAGAAGCTACATCAGCCTGGCAGCCAGCGCGTGCTCTAGGCTGAGGCAACAGCCAGTAGACTGCCAAGAATAACATTCTGTTGTACCCTGATTCCCCTCCCTCAGGGACTAGTGAGCCTGAGTCAGACTTGTAATCCAGAGTAGACTCTAAATGTCTGCCTGGAGAAACTCAACCGCCCCAGGCCAGGCCCCTAGGCTTCTTCTGCACTAGGGTTTAGGAGTCATGGAGTTAAAAGCCACCATCTGAAACCCACCTACACCAGAGACTGCCTCTGAACTAAACCAGCCTCTACTTTTCCACCGACAACTTCATTAGCCTCTGATAAAATTAATCAGAAGTGGGACCTCCCTGGTGATGCAATGGGTTAAGTCTCAGTACTATGAAGCTATCACCTGCCACTGCAGTCTGAGTTTGATCCCCAGCCAGGGAGTTGACCCACATGGCGCGGCAGACCTCCCCTGTCTCGCCCGCTGCTCCCCTAAGCAATCCACCTGTTCTGCTTCCCACTCTGTCTCTGGTGAATCTTCTTACTTCCCTGCACCTCTGGCTAACACCCCAACATCCCAGCTCTTATATACATAAATAAATGAAATAAATCTTTGAAAAAAATTAATCAGAAGTTCACGTGGGTTATAACTCTACTCCCTAGGATTATGTGACATGAAATATGTCAGAAGGAGAAAAGCAAACAAAGCAGGTGAAATAAGAATAAACCAATGGACTTTGTCACGGAACTGAGGTTACCAGAGGGGGAGGGAGTATGGGTGGGAACAAGGGTGGATTCACCAGAGGGTGGTGCTTTTTTTAATTAAAGAAAATTTGCTCTACATATAAAACCAAAGCTATAAAACTTCTAAAAAAATAAGAGAATATCTTCATAACTTTAGTTTGGACAATTATTTTAGATATGACAGAAAACACTAATGAATTGAATGTCATCAAAATTAAGAACTTCTACCCTTACCACTGTTAAGAGAATAACAGACAAGCCAGACTAGGAGAAGAAAATACTTGTAAATAAATTATCTGATGAAGGAGTTGTACCTAGAATGTATCCAACACCCTCAAAATCCAATGATAATAAAAAAGCAACTAAATTTTAAAATAAGCAAAAGATCTTAAGTGACATTTTATCATAGAAGATATATAGGTGGTGTACAAATTCCTGAAGAGCAGCATTAGTCTAAAGGGAAATACAAATTAAAACCACAATGAAATAGACTATACATAATTAGAAAAATAAAAACTCCCTAAATACCCCACTGGTAATATATGCTAATATTTAACCGAGTGCTATTATAGCACAGCAGTTGGAATTATACCTAGAGATTACTTGGTATTTAAAAATTCGATTTTCTACATCTGGATTATAAGGATCAAAAATTTTAATCTTATAAGTAAGTTACACGTCTTTGTATCAAACATAGAAAGAGATAAGTACAAAATGGGAAAAAAATCCCTCTGATTTTCTCATTAGATGTGCATCATCCTCTTTCCTATGCATATGTAGTGGACTACTGCATAAAATATTGCTTGTTTTGATTTCCAAGGCTCTATTTCTTGCCCTCCTCTGACTAGATAAGTGGGCTCCCACTACTGCAGAGATTTTAGCAGGAGTGCTTAAGAGAACACATGCAATGTTTTTTTTGTTTTTTTGTTTTGTTTTGTTTTTTCTTTTAAAATGGAAGGCCCTATTGCTCTGTGACCCAGAAAAGACTGGAAAGAATATGCAAATAGTTTTAATAATTTTCCCTGGCACCTCTCCCACTCTACCTCCCACTCTCAAACTGGTTAGGACCCTCTGAGTCAAGACAAATAGAAAGAGTGAAGAGAAGAAGCAATAGGGTCAAGCGCAGAGTGAGGTGGAGGCATGGGGCCATGTGACAGATGCAGTGGATGATGCCCCAGTATGTATCCCTCTCTTCCTCTCTAATTTACAGAACCCCAATTTTGCTCAAGTGCCATTTTCCTAGCCTTCTTTGCAGTGAATCATAGCCATGTGACAGTATGAGTCAATTAGTTATGGGCAAAAATCTGCTAAAGATTTCCAGAAAATTCTTTGTTTTCTTGCTATAGACACCATTTTCCTTCTTCCTTCCTTAAATGCAGAACAGATAGCTGGCATGCAGCAGCCAGTTTGTAACCATAAGGCAGCGGCATAACAGGTTAAGACAGGATAGCAAAAGCAAAATAAAGGCCCTAGGTTCACACTGACTAATACAGTAGCCCCTAGCCCAGTCTGCTGTGTGGGCTGGATGGCAAGTGACAGGGCACAACGCAGTAAAGCAGGTGGTAGAGGAGATGTTGTTGAGGCCTCTTTGGAAAATGCAGCCATCAGAAAGTGGAACCTTATTCCCCTACCCATCAACAATAATAATATGAGCTTGCTAGTGATCGTTCAGCATGCACCATGATCTAGGTTAAATGATTTATGCTTTACATCTTTTTCTCTTAATAACCCCTCAATTATGTCTCCACTGTTATCTGTATTTTACAGATGAGGAAAAAAGTTTGGATAGTTGGGAAGCCATTGAACTAGTCTTGAACTAAGGTCCATCTGACTCCAAAGTCTGAAGCAACCAATAGTGAACAGAGAACTAAACTTAATTTATTCAGATGTTTCACAACAAAGGAGCTAAGTTCAGACCACTTTCCTACTTGATCCTTTAAAATTTTCCTATGCTCTGACCCTCTTGGTCCACACCTTGGGACTGCTCCTTGGTCATGGACCCAAGTCAAGATTCCCATTCTCTACCAAATGCTTTCCTGGGCCAGCCACTGCAGCAGTGGCTGCAATCCCCGCCTGGCCAGGGAGCTAACCCACATGGCGCAGCAGACCTCTCTTGCCTTGCCCACTGCTCCCCTCAGCAGTGTGTTTTAGTAGATCTACCTGTTCTTCTCCCTGCTTTCTCTGGTGAATCCTCTCACCCCCTGCACCTCTGGCTTACACCCCAATTCTTGTATGCATAAATAAATAAATCTTTAAGAAAAAAAAAACTTATTGGAATGCTTAAAAGGAGGTCACAAGAAATGAAGCCTTTCAAAATCAAGAAACCTTAAGAATTTCCATCAGCAGGAAAAAGATACAATAGTTATAAACAATATCAGATTGGATTCATACCTGAAATCTTAGACCAAAATTAATTCTAGATTAATATTTATATGTGAAAAAAATGAAAACCTAAAAGTGCAAGAAGAAAATATGGCAGAATTATTTCATAATCTGGGAGTAGGAACAACCTTTGTGAGCATAATGCAAAACATTGAAGCTATAAAAGGAAAGAAGTTAAATATAAAAACATATTTTAAATTCTTCTTAAATTAAAAACATCACAGACAAACTGAAAAGACATGAAAAGCCAGGATCAACTCTTTGCTTTCCTATAACTCAATAAGAAAAAGACCAATAACTCGATCAAAAATGGGCAAAAGATATGAACAAATAGTTCCCAGGAAAGGAATTTTGAATGACTTTTAAACATGAAAATACACTCAATTTCCTCCATAATAAGAGAAACGCAAATTAAAACTACCAGATTGACAGATAAAAATTTTGATAACACCATGTGGATGAAGGTTAGAGAAACAGATGCTCTCCCATATTGCTGGTAGGAGTGTAAACTGACTCAACCCCTGTGGAGAACAACTTGACTATATGTATCAAAATCCAGAATGCATGTTTTGGCAGGCACCCTGAGTTGTAAACCCCAAAATCATTCCTCCATATTCCATGCTAACAGAATCCAATTGCTCAGGTGGCAATGTGCCAAATTCCAAATGATGGCATTTATTTGCTGATTCATTTATATTTATTAAGTTTTTATTGTGTACTATACACTACTCCTGGAGGGACAAGATGATGGAGGCAGCCCAAAGCCCAGCCCTCATGATAATCCTATATCTGCTGATTGAGTTTCCAAAGTAAAATGACAACAATGGATTCTTTTTTTTAAAGATTTATTTATTTATGCATATAAGAACTGGGGTACAGGCCAGAGGTGGGGGGTGGTAAGAGGATTCACCAGAGACAGAGTGGAGAGCAGAACAGGTGGACTGACTGAAATACACTGCTGAGGGGAGCAGCAGGCAAGACAGGAGAGGATGCTGCGTTATGTGGGTTAGCTCCCTAACCCCTTGCACCACAAGGGAGGCCCAACAGTGGAATTTTTATGCCTGTTACAACCCTTAGTAATAATGATGATGTCCTCATTGTCTTAGGTGCTGTTTTAAAGGGTGCTCTTCCGTTCTAGAATGACTCTACCAGAAAAGTTTAGAAGAAAATCAAAACTGAAAAAAAAAGTACCCATGACAGATACAAAAGAGAAAGTACTCAACCTCTTTAACAATAAAGAAAATTGGAATGAAGTCAATAATAAGATGCCTTGGAAAGATGTGCAATAGAGGAAGGATGTGCTCAGAAATACTTTCAAATCATGAGCATCTTTGTTTGATTGGAGATTTTAAGGTAGTATATAAATTTCTGGGCATATCTCCAGATTTAAAATGATTAATACAGTATTGTTAAATTAAGGAAAAACAGTGTTACTCTAAACAGATTTCAGTTCCTAAATCTGTTCAGTTCAGAACACTGAAAAACTGACATTATAATCAGTACCCATTTCCTTTTGTAAGATAGTCACTTTCCCAGCCTCCTTGTGACCTGACAGTGTCTAAAGCCACCTAGGGGAACAACAGCCAGAAATCTCAGAAGGCGTTTTTCCTGTTAAAAGTGACAAATTAAAAAAAAAATAGAGTTTGTTGGAGCTGCCTGTTCTCTCATGTTCCAATCTTGAAAGTGGCCATGATGCTTGGAAGTACAGCAGCCATCTTAGAACCATGAAAAGGAAAGTCAGTGTGCTAAGGGGTGCAAAGAAGAAAGACCCAGAGCTCCTCACCTTATTGAGCAAACAGACATCACTTGAGAATTGTAGCTGTAGGTCAAACGTGGGTGAAAGACTTTCCTCTATATACGTCTTGGTACTTTTTTTTTTTAAGATTTATTTATTTATGCATTAAAGAGCTGTGGTACAGGCCAGAGATGAGGGAGTGTGAGAGGATTTACCAGAGACAGAGTAGGGAACAGAACAGGCAGACTGACTGAAACATTCTGCTGAGGGGAGCAGCGGCTAGACAGGAGGGGTCTGCTGCACCATGTGGGTTGCTCCGTGGACAGCCGGGGATCGAACTCGTGCTGCAGAGGTCGTGGATTGCTTTGTACTGTGGTGCTTAACCCCTTGCGCCACCAGGGAGTCCCCTTCTTGGTACTTTTTTAAATTTCATGCTATTTGCATGGATAGGCTATGAAGGCAAAATATGACACTCTGGCATAAGGATTATTTTGAGCTTGATAAAGACACTTAAAAAATAGCAGATGCGGGCCTCCCCAGTGGCGCAGTGGTTGAGCGCTGGGTTGCGAAGCTGCCCGCGGTCTCTGCGGCGCCGGTTCCATCCCCGGCTGCTCCCTGGCCACCAGAGGAGGGTCCCACATGGCGCGCAGACCTCTCCTGCCGCCCGCTGCTCCCCTCAGCAGTGTGCTTCAGTCCTTCTGCCTGCTCTGCTCCCCGCTCTGGCTCTGGTGAATTCTCTCACCCTCCCGTGCTTCTGACTGTACCCAGTGCATGTATAAACAAATAAATAAATAAAACATACCTCTATATATTAAAAAAAAAAAAGTAAAAAAAAAAAAATAGCAGATGCAAAAAGAGAACTCTGACCTCTCCTTTTTCTTCCAGAAAGCAGGAGATAAAATTCCCATGTCAAAGGTGCCATAGAACCTCCATACCAGGGAGAAAGAAATATTCTTATCACCAGAGATGAGTTGCAGAGGCCAAGAGGAGTCCACACAAACTGACCTTGTAAAAATAACTCTTATCATCCCCTAGCTTTCCCATACATTGTGGTTACTTTCCCACAACCAGCTCTCTTGTTCAATCTAGTGCAAAAGCCTTCTTCGGGTCTTCATTTTCCAATGGGAACTCCTAGGTACATGTAAAAATCTGTATGTAGTCTTCCTGTTTGTCTGTCTGTCTTATTTCAATTTAATTCTAAAGCCCAGCTGGAGACCATAAGAGGGAAGAGATCAAGTTTTGCCTTCCCAACACCTATTCAAATGAAACATTAATACCTGGCACAAATAAAACATTAATACTGTAACAGGGTGGTCCCCAGGAAAGTGAGAGGTTCCCTGCCCCACCCAAGGGAGGGTGGAGCTGAGCAGGAAGAAGAGAAGCTGCAGAAGAGACTGAGGAAGGAAGCAGGATGGAGCCAGGAGACCTGGAGGAGGCGCGTGGAGCCTAGAGACACGTGAAGAAACTGCGCTTGTCTTTTGGTGGTGGACTGGGTGACACAGATGTGGGTGAGACCCGTGGGGAGGTGACAATGGCAGCTTTTATCTTGATGTTGATTTTGCTCTTTTCCTTCCGGGCTTGTCTGGTTGTTTCTGACCCTTTGCTGTGGGTCCCCACTGGAAGATGCTTTAGACTTGTGGCAGGCTTTGGGGCCTTGCTCTGGGCCGATCCCATATGGATGGAGTTTTACCCACGAGGGGACGGGTAACTTTGTGTGCTTCATTTAGAAACTAGACTCTTTGCCTTACCTGTATTGTTTCCTAGTTTTATTAAAGTTCCTTCCCATTAAAGTCTCATATGTTTTGTGTTGATGCGGCGGATGGCAGAACCCTACATAGAATAGGCAGGTTTGCGGGGTTTGGGCTACCCCTCTCCCTGTCCTATAACAATACCTTATGAATCCTTAAACCTTTACACCAAAAATATTCTTTGCCTACTTTGGTTTTGTGCAAAGTAGTTTTTTTTGTGCAAAGTGTTTTGTTGTTGTTGTTGGTTTTTTTTTTTTTTTTTTGACCTACTTTGGTTTAGTGGAAGTGTACTTTAAAATAAAACATGTAGTTTGATGAGAAATGCAAAACAAAAAAGGAAATTATAGACAAAAGAACACCAGCAATCTCGACTCCTATTATGTTGATAAAGTTCAAAGTGGCAGAAGTCTTTATCCATAGACTAACATACTCAACATCACTTTCAATATGTCCATCAACAAACAACATAAAAATAAAGCCCAAGTATTGTTTTCTATTGTAACTATAGAACAAAATAGGACTTTCTTAATTTGAGAACCCAGAAACCTGTGTCCAATGCTTTTTGAGAATTTACTATTAGATTTTTTTTTTTAATTCCCAGATGCTGATTTTTAGTTCTTCAAGAATGAGTATCCACAGCTCTACGGTCTCAAAAACTAAACCTTCCAGGCTTGTTGGTGTGTGGTTCCTTTCTCTAAAATTCCAGACATTCTCTTCTCCAGGCATCACCACGTGGGGAAAACGCTGAGTGAAAATGGCTGTGATCTTTGTGGGGGATTGTCTGGTAATGCCTCTCCTGAACACCAGAGAGCGCGCGGAGGCCCGTCACTTGTTTTTCTTTAAACATGAATCGAAGTCCGTACCGAGAATAACAAAAGACTCGAAACAGAGGGGCCTGCAAACAAAGGGACAAGGAAAAAGGCTGCCCGCCCAGTTTTACTGGAGCCCAAGTTTGCTTCCTCACCCCACCCTCCAGCAAACGACTTAAACTGCCAAACAAATCTTGGACTAACAAGGAAAATCAAGGCAGAATAGATTAGTCACCACCACCAAGGGTCTGGGAAGAAGATCACAGGTGCATTTGAACTATGTGCTTGGCCTGATATTAGTACTCAAAAAAAATGCTTTCAGTGTTTGTTTTTCTGATTTCAAGAATAACATATGCACGTAGAAAATTTAAAAAACAGAAAAGCAAAAAGAACAGAAATCAACATATTCTAACACAACTAGAACTATTTTTAATCTTTCTAAGTATTTCTTTCCAGACTTTTTTTACAGTAGTTTAGTGCATAGAAAATTAGGACTCCACATGCTATTTTCTACTGGTTTCTCTTCTCATTTAGTATATCAACAACTTAAATTCTGATAACATAATCTTGTCAGTAATCACATGGTTGAATAACAAGTAAAAGAATAACAAAATTTCAAAAGCTGCAGCTTTTTGCCCTAAGATAGCAGCAACTTGAATGCCAGATCCAAATCATGTATTTAGGCAGGACTTTTTCTGCTGCTTTGCATTTAGAAGCTGAAACAGGTTAAGAAAAGAAGGAATGGAAACTATTTCATACCACCCTGAACTACTATAAGGATCTTGTCATTCCCAGTGGCCTGACAGCCACCCTAAAGGACCAGGGGAGAGTGTGGGTACCCAAAACCCAGGTATTCCCACCCCTGCCAGTGCTTGTCTTAAGGTCAGACAGAGCAATCAGTACAACTACTCATGTGGGCAGGTCAGCAGGTGGTGAGCAAGCCAGAAAAGACAGAGAGGTCACTGACCTTGAGACCTGGAACCAAAGGCAGCTGGCCTTTTCTCAAAGGAGAAGCCTGGCACAGGAGACAGCCCAGACACAGATAGATGTTGGGGAGGTGATGCCCTGGAAGCCAGAATGGACAACTAATCACTGAGCCCAGACTTCCCCTTCTATTACTCCAGCAGGTAATGGGTGATGTGATGGTCTTGAGACTGAGAATTTAGGAGAATCACTGGAGCACTCTGAGCTCTGTTCCCTTGTCTGTGTAAGGGAAAGTCTCCAAAAGATCTGTAACTGTTCTGCCAGCTTTTCAAAGTCTATGCTGTTTAGCTATCCCCAGCGGTGCACCTGAAGAGCCGCTGACACCTTTCCCACCTCCTGCAGTCCTGTCCCACAAGAGGTAACCTCTCTACATGCAATTGCCCAAATCCCCCTCTGCTCTTCCACAAGTGCTGAGCCTTTGCACTAGCTTTTCTGTCTTGCATAAATGCTGGGAAGACTTTTCACCTTCTCTTTCAAAGTTTTATCATCCTTCAAAGGCCTGAGTATAAGGTCTTCCTGGTCTACCGCAGGCAGACCTGTCCTCTCTACTCCCATGATATTCTGCACGTATTTCCATCATTTTCTACCAGGTGACCTTGACATGCCCATGCATCAATTTCCTTGTCTGTAAAAGGGGGGAATTATTTTACCAATCTCATAGGGTTGTAATAAGGATTAAATGATTAACGAAAGTAAAGAACTCGAAACTGAACCTGTGTATAATAAGGTCGTAATAAGAGGGAAGTACGTCTCCACCACAGCACTCAACAGATTATATTACAACTGTCAACAAAGATTCCACTTCTCTCTTGAAAGTTTAGTACCTTGAGGGTAGGAAGAGAATCATTCATATCTTTGTTTCCAGTGCCTGGCTGTCTACCTGGCATAAAGGATTAATCGATAATGTTTTATTTTTTTTTTTTAATGGGAAGGAAGGGCGTTCCTGGTGCCCAAGGGGTTCAGACACAACCTATGAAGCTGTCCACAGCCTCTGCAGCACAAGGTCAATCCCTGGCCAGCCAGGGAGCTACCCACATGGGGCCTCAGACCTCTCCTGCCTTGCCTGCTGCTTCCCTGAGCATTGCTTTTGGTCCATCTGCCTGTTCTGCTCCCCACTCTGTCCCTAGTGAATCCTCTCACCCTCCCGTGCCTCTGGCCTGTACCTCAGCTCTTGTATGCATAAATAAATAAATCTTTAAAAAATAAGTAAAATAAAATGGGTAGGAAAGGAAAAGAATGAAGCGTTGATTGAATTGGAGGGGGACAGACTTTCGTTTGTAACGAAACTATTATTTCGGGGCTATTTGTAACTCGGGGCTATTGTTTAAATAAGATAGGCTGGGAAATAGTAAAGTATGGGCATCTTCAATAGATGTTTTTCCCTTCATAATCTAAACAAATATCCATCTCATTCTGTCTCAGGCCCAAATCACAAACATTCACCTTTGAATTTTAATGTTTATGGACAGTTAGTTCTCATATTTGCATGGGAAGTGTGCATTCTAATAGATGTAGATCACGTATTTGTGAATAAATGATTATGAAATCTAAAACCTACCCAGGAGCAATTTATTTTTTTAATTTTTTTAAAGATTTATTTATTTATTCATACAAGAACTGGGGTACAGGCCAAAGGTGTGAAGGGTGAGAGGATTCACCAGACACAGAGTAGGGAGCAGAATAGGCAGATTGGCTGAAATACACTGCTGAGGGGAGCAGTGGGTGAGACAGGAGAGGTCTGCTGCACCATGTGGGTAGCTCCCTGGCTGGGGATCGAACTCATGCTGCAGTGGCTGCAGACAGTTTCATAGGTTGTGTCATAACCCCTTGCTACCCAGGAGCAATTTAGACTCTTCTTTATTATAGGGAAGGAGAAAGGAGAAGAAGAAAAAGGTTGGATAATGAGCTGGCCCAAGTTCTTGTTTATATTACATTCAAAGACTGAGTTGAGGAAGTGAGAATAACAGAAAAAAGGGAAGAAACATCAGAAACCAGGTAATGTATGCTCTACTTATAACTTATTAATGGTTTCCCATTACTCTTAAGATATAAATAAGATTTATGTAAGAAAGTAAAATGATTGGGCACAGAGTGGAAGAAAATGTGTCTTCCAATATATATTATATATGTGTTAATATATGTTATATATGTATTAATACATTCCAAAACACAGAAGTCCTCCTTATCCATGGAGGAGACGTTCCAAGATCCCCTTTAAGTGCCTGAAACTACTAATAGTACTGAACCCTACGTATACAATGTCTTTTTCTATCATGCTATAGAAATCTATGATATAGAAAAGCAGTTTAATTTATAAATTAGGTTCAGAAAGAGATAAACAATAATAGAATAAATATAACAACATTCTGTGATAAAAAGTTATGTGAATGTGGCTCTCTCTTTTAAAATACCTTATTGCTGTCATCTTATGATGATCTGAGATGATACAAGACTGATGTGATGAGATGAGGTGGTGTGAATGACGCAGGCATGTGGCATAGCCTGAGGCTCCTGTTGACCTGACCCCACATCAGAAAAAGGATCATGTGCTTTTGGTGATTCTGGATCTTCAAGTTATTAGGATATCAGGGAAGGTGGTACTGCTGGTTGAGAATCCTTGAGAGTTGAAGGCTTTTTTGCCACAATCACTTTTGTGTTTTTGGGCCATTTTTAAGTATAATAAAGGTTACTTGAGCACAAGCAGTACCTCAACAAAGATAGTGTAGATGACTACTAAGTACAAAGTGGGTAGCTAATAGTATGCAACGTGAATATGCTGGACAAGGGATGATTCACTTTCTGAGCAAGGCAGAGCCAGAGGGCTGGAGATTTCATCAGGCTACTCAGGACAATGTAACTTAAAATTTATACATTATTTATCTCTAGAATTTTCTATTTACTATTTTCAGACCAATGTTGACAGTGTGTAACTGAAACCATGAAAAGTAAAAGCACCTATAGGGTGCAAAGGGTACAAACATGGTTTAAAAAAAATTCATGAAAAAAAAAAAGACTAGTAATCAGAATATTTTTTTTAACTTTCTAAATGCCATAATAAGAAAACAATCCATTTAAAAATGGGCAACAGAAATAAAACCACCCACATGTGGACAATTAATTAATACAGTAACACAATAGCTAAGATTTGGAAAAAACTCAGTGCTCAACAACAGATGAATGGACAAAGAAGACATAGTACATACACTAAATGGACTACTATACAACAATAAAAAGTGGTGAAATCCTGCCATTTGCTACAAACTGGATGTACCTAGAAGGCATTATATTTATTAAAATAAGCCAGACAGGGAAAGACAAACACCCTATGAATTCACTCATATGTAGTATATACAGAAAACGAGCAACTGAACTAAATAAACTAAAAATAAAATTTGGACTGTAAGATGAATTAGTGGTTACCAGAAGGGAAGGAGGAAGGGGGGATAGGTAAATTGGGACAAAGGAAATAGTGGTACTTGGGCCTCCCTGGTGGCGCAAGGGGTTAAGACCCAACCTTTGGGGCTGTCCAAAGCCACTGCAGCACAAATTTGATCCCCAGCTAGGGAGTTGCCCACTTGGCGCAGCAGACCTCTTCTGACTCGCCCTCTGCTCCTCTCAGCAGTGTGTTTCACTCAATCTGCCTGTTCTGTTGCCCACTCAGTCTCTGGTGAATCCTCTCATTCCCCCCCATCTCTGGCCTGTACCCCAGTTCTTGTATGCATAAATAAGTAAAATCCTTTATAAAAAATAGTGGTACAGTGAAGGACAGAATGGGGCATTTAGCAGTGAACTTAATGGAGGACATACAAATGTTGATTCTCAATGATGCACCCCTGAAACTTATGTAATGTTTTAATAACAATGTTACTTCAATAAAGAGAAATGTAGGGCCTCCCTGGTGGTGCAGGGTTAAAGACATAGCGCTATCAAGTGCTATCAACATTATCATAGCGTTGCCAGCCAGTCAACTCGTGCAGCATGAGTTCCATCCCTGGTCAGGGAGCAACCCACATGGTGAGGCAGACCTCTCCTGTCTTGACTGCTGCTCCCCTCAGCAGTGTATTTCAGTAGATCCACCTGTTCTTCTCCCCACACTGTCTCTGGTGAATCCTCTCACCCCCCACACCTTTGACTTACACCCCAGTTCTTGTATGCATAAATAAATAAATTTTAAAAAAAGAAATGTAATAAGCTAAAGATTTACATGCTTAAATAAATCCATAAAAGTATGTTCAACATACTTAATCCCTAGAGAAAAGCATATTTATACCACAAAGAGATACCACCACATACCTATTTTAGAATGACTCAAATAAAAAAAGTTATAGTATCAAGTGCTAACAAAGACATGGAACATGCACACTCATGTATTGTTGGTGGGAATGCAAAATGTTTCAGCCACTTGGGAAAACAGTTTGATAGTTTCCTAAAAAGGTACACATACCCTAAGTTCCAGCAGTGCCGCTCTTAGTTTAGATATTGACCAAGAGAAATGAAGATATATATCCACACAAGAACATGTATGCTAATGTTTATAATAGCAATATATATAATATTGAAAAGCTGGAAGCAATCCAATGTTTACTATAATAGATAAATAAACCCAGTGTCTAGTGCATAGATAAATATGTCTGCACCATAAATACTAATCAGCAATTTTTAAAAAAACAACTGATACTCAGCAACATGGATGACTCAAAAGTCAAGTGAGTGAAGTCTCAAAAGGGTGTAAACTATACAGGTCTATTTATATGACATTCTGGAAATGGAGATCAGACCAGGGTCTGGAGGGAAGGGATTGACCGCAAAGGGACATAAGAGATCATTGTGGTGGAAGGGGTGGGGGAGATGGAATGAGCCTGTAACTTGATTATGGTGAAAATTCATAACCAGTACACACACACACAAAATGTGATATTATTGTACACACTTCCTCCATTGCAGTTGATGGAAACTCTATCCTTCCAGTTGCTCAGGCCCGTAATTTTAGAAGCATCTTTCGTTCTTTTACTCTCCAACCTCACATTCACTCTATCGGGAAATTCCGTTGATTCTGTTTCAAAATATTTCAGTACCTCTCACATTCTCCACCTGTCCCACTCTCACCAGATCCATCAGCATTTATTTCCTGCCTGGATTATTGCAGTAAAGCTCATTGGTCTCCCTAATTTTGCTCTTGTGCCCCTACCCTCCACTGTCAACCCAGTAGCCAAATGACCTTCATAAAGTAAATCAGGTCTTATCACTTCTCTGTTCAAAAACCCTGCCCTCCATTTCCTTCACAGTAAAAGTCAAAGTATTTACAATAGCCTTTAAGTCTCCACAGGCCTCCGGGATATCTCTATGACTATGTGACCACTTCCTTCAAGTCTGTTCAAATATTACCTTATTACAATGAGGTCTACTTTGACAAGGCTATTGAACTCGGCACTCTCCAAATCCCCTTGCCATGTTATTTTTGCTTATTTCCATTCCTATCACAATCTAAGTTATTTATTTTATTAATTATATTCATTATTTGTTGTCCATCTTCCCCGTTATGGGATAAGGTCCAAAAGAACAAGATTTATCCATTAAAACTTTCCCATGTATCTAAAACAATGTCTTGCATAGTATAGTTCAATACTAAATGACTAACTACAGTGTCTGCTCAGTAATTAGAGATTAGTAAGTATTAGTACAGGAATAACCGTGACGCTTCGGTTGAGGATATTTATAACATTTTTGTGTGTATTTGCTAATACGCATTTGTGGAACTATGTGACAAGGTGAAAACTGCACAGGATTTGTAGTCAAGACTGGGGTGAATCCCGGTGGCTGGTCATGAGCTGCCTACCTGTGCAACCCTGCATAGGACTCTCTTTGTCCACCTGTAAAATAGGTATAAATACACTTGCCCTGCTGACCTCAAGAGGTGGTTGAGAAGATGGAATGAATGTGAAATTGTGCAAGCTGTGACAAGCTATACAAGCAATTGTTTAGGCAGCAGGAGATTTGAAACTTTCAATGATATCAATTGCCATCATGCTGTTTACCTCCAGTAAGAGGTCTGTGCCCTCTGGCCTGCCAGTCAGATTTTATTTTCTCCCAGTGCTGACTGCGAGGATTCTATGACTCCCTGACTCCATTCAGGTTAATTGCCTTCTCTTTTCCTTTCCATTTTAGGAAGATGGACAACAGGTGCTGAGTTCCTTTCTCCCTGATCCCTGCTGACTTGGGGCCCTTGCCTTTTCCCAGGGAGGGGGGAAAAAAGAGCAGTAACAACATGTGTATGAACACTGGCATAGCTTTGCTAGTTCTCAGGTGGGGAGGAGGGGGTCTCTGCTCAAGGGGCAAAGATGAAGCCTCTTTTCCTGTGAAGCAGGGGGGCAAACGGGCAGTTTAGGTGCCCTGGGTTCCTGCCACCCTGCAGCTTTGCCAACTAGAGAACTGGGGCAAGGACTGGGGTAACTCCCTTTGAAGTTACCAGGGAAAGGACATCATCAGAGTTATCACAGTGTCCTTTGACACACTTACTGGAGGGTCAGAACTAAAAGGAGATCACAGGGCAAAATTGTATTGGGGGGGCGGGAATATGTCTCTGAAATTTTCATTTTTCAAGTGTGTGCATTGAACAAATCCCTTTCATGGGGTGGAAAATACCATGTAAGCATCTACGATCTAGAAAGATAAACTGTCAGAGCACACACACGTGGATTTCCTAAGACGTGTAAGCTTAAGTTCTATAATAAAAACTTTATCAAGTCAGTTTGTGGCTACGAAGATGGTTATTTAGACTAACGTCCAAAATTGGCATGGGAGACCCTGCTGGTTCCTCTGAGAACAGGCTGGATCCTTCTGAAGCTCAGGAGAATAGACAGGACACTGCCTGTTCTCTTTCCTCCCTCTGGGTTTCATCAATCCTAATTTTGAAATGTACAAATGCATTATTTATTCATTTACATTTTTAGTTGTCATTTTCAAGTAAATGCAGGTGAAAGACTGAAATACAGGAAAAATCAGCCAGTAAACTTTCATCTGGCCGCGGCTGCTGGAATGCACAGCCCTTTGGTGTCATGAAAGCTGCTGACAGATTGTCTGGAGAGGCCCAGGGCTGTCAGCGCTGACAGGCAGGGCATCTGGCAACCACACGATAGCCTTGAAGTTCAACTGCAGAATGAAAATAGCAGCGCAGGAAGATAAAGCTCTGCTTCAATGCACACCCTCTCCGTCAGGATTAAAACAAAGCCAAAAAAAAACAAACACCCCCCCCCCAAAAAAAAACCACAAAAAACCTTCTCCAGGAAAATCATTATTTATCTGGAAAAGTATAAAGGGGAGCTCCAGAAAACCATTTTCAACAATTCTCCACCACTAAAACTGGAAGAGCATTTTGTTTCATTTGCTCTAAACTGTTTACCCTTTCCAGAGAGAGTCTAAGCTGCCCAGCAAGGACAATAAACAGAAGAGAGGAACAAACATCCATGTCTGCACACCTCCCAGGAGCGGGCAAAAGACCCTGGGGAGGGAACCTTTCTTTGTCTTAAAGAGACACTGGCGCAGGCTTTCACCACCAGCTCCTCGTTAGTATAGTGGTTAGTATCCCCGCCTGTCACGCGGGAGACCGGGGTTCAATTCCCCGACGGGGAGGTTCACATTTTTCTTCAACATTTTATGAAACACAAATACATGGGCTCAAGTATCTTTCTAAGGGAGTGTTTTAAAAATGGTAACTTTTAAGCGTACAGCTGAGAGGACATGCTGTCTATTAGCTGAAAGGAGAAGAAAATGCTCGGCGACACCTCGGTGGGCGTTCCCTGTCGCTAGTTGGCAGAGCTCTGCGCGTGCGCACAGGCGTCCCGCCAAATTCCAACTCGAGGTCACGAACTCAGCGTGCGGAACCCACGTTGGGGGAGGGGAGGGCGCGCGGAGTCTCCGCCCCCCGCGGGGCGGGTAAGGGCGGAAACCGCTCGCTGAGCAAGAGGAAGGGCCGATTTCCTTTGGCCCGGGGATCTGACTAAACGGGAAGCCCCTTTCTCTCGCTTCTTCTGGCTTCGTCGCGACCTAGGTCGACAGCTAGTTGTCAGGAAAATCTGGGCGCCAAAGAAATCGGTCTTTAACTGCGACTTATACGGCGTGGAAGGGCAAGGGAAAAAATAAAAGAGTGGAAGGCGCCCGGAAGAGACGCCATGTTTTCGGAGTCCTAAGAAACTGCGCGCGCCACAGCCCAGCAGGACCTCGTGGCGCAACGGTAGCGCGTCTGACTCCAGATCAGAAGGCTGCGTGTTCGAATCACGTCGGGGTCATGTCTTTTAATTTCCGTGTTTGTTTCTGCTGTTTGAAGGGTATTCCCGCCATTTTTTGAAGACGCTTTTAATTTTAGAATTAAATCTTCGTTCGCGTCTTAGATTAATCTTTAGTCTGCAAAAGTCGACTCGTTATGTTGAAGAGCCTGTCAACTATTACTGCTGTGAGTTAGTGGCCATAATAGTCCCCTGAGGTCCTTCACAGGAAAGGTACCATGTACTGTGCAAGCTCTTTCCCACCAATAGTTTTTTTTTTAATTTAAATTTTATTTTTATATTCCCCATACAATTACAATCCCTTTATTTTGACCCCAATAGAGTGTCTCTGGTTCATAGTTGTTTGTTGATTTTGATATTTTCCTTCTTATAGTTATTCTTTTTTCCTGGTCCCTTATTTAAGTTTTCTAGATTCCTGCTACGAGTGAGACCATCCGGTATTTTTCTTTTTCTTTCTGGCTTATTTCGCTGAGCAAGATCCCTTCCAGCTCCATCCATGTTGCTGCAAATTTCATGAGTTTATCTTTTTTGATGCTGAGTAATATTCCATGGTGTATATGTACCACATCTTCTTGATCCAGTCATCTATTTTTGGGCATTTGGGTTGTTTCCAAAGCTTAGCTATTGTAAACAGTGCTGCTATAAACATAGGGGTGCAGGTGCCCTTTGGAATTGATGTTTCTGTGTCCTTTGGGTAAATACCTAGGAGTGGAATTGCTGGATCATATGGAAGCTCTATGTTTAGTAGGTCCAGAAATCTCCACACAGCTCTCCATAGTGGTTGGACCAGTTTGCACTCCCACCAACAGTGCAGAAGAGTTCCTTTTTCTCCACAACGTCGCCAACATTTGTTGTTGCTAGTTTTTTTAATATGTGCCATTCTCACTCCCACCAATAGTTTTAGATCCGCTTAGCTGCTGCAAGCGAGTACAAATTCTGACATTGAATATTACAATAGTGCACATATTTAAGGCATTGTAAAGACCCTTACAACGTCTGGTAATTGCCCACTTTTGCAGATGCAATGGTGGCACAGAGGTATAGGGACCTGCCAACAGGGACCTGCCAAGAGTCACCCAAGATTCCAAACCAGGCGACTGACTCCAGAGTCTCCTGTTTACTAACTAAATGTTTTGTAATAAAGATGGACACAAAAGAACGCTCTGGAAGCTGTTGGACTTGAAGTGATACAGCAATGCCACAGTTACATTTTCAGGATTCGTGCAAGTTGTGACAAGTTATTGCTACATATCAATTGTGGGTATTACCTCTTTAATAGCAGAGAGCAAAGCATATTCATTCACCTTTGTAAGCTCCAGGACCTTAGTACTAAACAGTGCTTTACAGACATGTGTCAAATATTGGTTGAACAAAAGATGAATAGCAAAACTTTGAGAAATTATATAATTACATTTTTGTCTACGAAAGTCCTTAGTTTTTCTGCTCAGTGTTTTGAAAATATAAAATATTAATTCCTTGTGATGCAACCTAGTATTGTGGCATAGCTGGGCATTGTATTTTAACTTTGTGTAGTTTTTCCTTCTCCTATTTGGTGTTTTGTTGTTTTGTTTTGCTTTTTAGCAGGAAGAGGCAGGTTAAGCCACAAAATACCATGACATGTTGGGATATTTGCCATGAACAAATGCTGTGGGGTTTCTAATATGATAACACTAACTTTATTGTCAGTGATTCAAAAAGGCCGCACCAAGGAGCATCCTGAAAAACAATGACAAGTTTGCTGTATAACTTTAATGCATTTATTCAGCCTATGAACATATGTGAGTGCTTTCTATAAGTCAAGTGCTGTCACAATATCCCTGAGATCTGACTTCTTCAATTATGAAAGTAGAGGCTTCTATTGCTTGGCTACAGTTGTCACAGCAAAATAGCACAGACACAGGCAACAGAAATTTATTTTCTCACAGGTCTGGAGGCTTGAAGTTCAAAATCATGGTGACAGCAGGGATGGATTCTTCCCTTGTGTTGGCTTGTAAGTAGCCACTTCTCATCTTCTGGCCTCTCTGTAAGCAGGCATCCCTGGTGGCCTCCTGTGTATCCAAGTTTCTCTGTAAGCACATTGGTCATATTGGATTAGAGCCTACTCTGATGGCCTCGTTGTAACTTGATATCTCTTAAGAGGCCTTATCTCCAAGTATAGTTTCATTTTGAGGTACTGGGTTAAGGACTTCAACGTGTGGATTGGGGGTTGGGGGTACAATTTTGTTCATCACTGAAGCCCATGTTCTTCCCTCCCCCGGCAACTTTTGTATGTGAACATATACTTGTATGCAACATGTACCTGTACTTGACCTTAGCTTGCTCCAAGCATCTATGCTCATTTACACAAACTCATATTCTCGTGAGGCAGACAGAACAGGTTTTATTACCTTGTTAATCATTTTGTTATGGTTGTTAGCAAATAACAGTGCTTCTTTGGAAAGAACTACTAGTTCTTTAGTATGGCTAGACAGGAATAGAGAGAAAGCTAAAGAGAGAAACAGCAGCCAGATCACGGACCTTGTAGTCATCTAACTTAAATTTCATTCTGAAAGCAATGCAGAACTATTAATCAATACTATGACAAGGTCGATTCTCACTTTACAAAGAATGTAAAAAAAACAAACAAAAACTTGACCTAAAGGTGTTATTCCCTCACTAGCATCCTGGGAACTAGTTAGAAATGCAAATTTTCAGGCCCCACCTGATTTTGGTGACATCGCTTAAAAGTAACTTCTGCTCTATTTGAGGTAACACCATTAACTTCACAACCAAGCCCTATGCAAAACAGGATAATGAAAACCAAGAACATTGGCTGTGTGCTAATAACATTAAGAATTTCAAAAGGGAAACAGAAGCAGGTTTCCAAACAAATTAGAAAAAAAAAAGTTTTGTAAGAGCTTTCTGACAAAGTAATGACATCAATATATTTTTTTTAAGTTGTGGCTTTTTGTGAAATATTCTTGTCCAAGGTTTTAGGAACCAATGCTATAGCATGTTAAGGATTTTTTTTAACTTGATGTCTGTTTTAACATAAAAGATAGCAAAACTTTTCTACTGGTGCTTGTAACACAAAATAAAATGCTGTCCTCTTTTTTAAGTGAAGAAATTTCACAGGGCAGATCATCGTTTTTACAAGTCTTGATGTTCCAACTCTTCATTCTGAATATTTACTAGAGAGACTGGTAATGCGTGAGAACTGAGATTTGAAACAATCAAAGCCTTGAGAAGGATGAGAGTCAGAGGACAAAGTGATAAAATCCCTCAGATCTGATCTCTGAAGTAAGCCATACCCTGCAGGTGATTTCTAGTTTTACAAGCTTGAGGCAAAGTCACCTGCTGGAAAAGGGGGAGAAGTGAGGACGAGGTGTGACATTTGAGAAGTGAAGGTAGAAATGGTTAATCCAGAGAATAAATAGCGTGGTCAGCCAGTGTTTAGTGCTGGGGTAAGGTGTGAAGTCATGAATTTAAACCAGTCAGCCTGATCCTGTGATTTGTCGACAGCAATCTTGGTTTCTTTGAGAAAGCAATTGGAAAGTTTGTTCTAGCCAGTTCAGTCCAAGAAGGTTGAGTTTCTTCCCAACAAGAAAGATAAAGAGAGACACTGGGAAACAAAGGGCTAAAAATGTTTGCAAAAGACCAATTACAGGGTTTTATCAGGGAATCTAACTTGAGTGAGTTGGAGATGGTTACATGATGGATAATAGGTTTCTTTTTTGTTTGTTTTGTAAGAGCTAATGGGTTAGAAGTGTCAAGTAGGTCAATGAAGGCAGTAAATGAGCTTACGGGGAAAGGCTGGTAAAATTGACAATTGGGATGTTTGAAATTGAGATTTAGAAGTTAAGACAGTTATTCTATGACAAAGTTCAGAGTCTTACTACTGGAATGGATGGATGAGAAGGAAGAGAGGAGCAAGTTGTTGGAGATGAAAAGCATAGAGGTAAGTGGCCAAGTGTTTGTGTTGCATGATGATCTAGAAGAATGGTGAATTCACAAAGAATTGTGATAGACAAGTAGGGTGCTGGGGAAAACATAGAGCAAGGAGCAACAGTCTAGAATATCCGAGGGAAAGTGACTAGAAAAAAAGGTGGAGGGTGATTTAGCTAGATGATGTTAACTTCAAATGTTTTTTTTTAAGCAGGAAAGAGGAGAAACTGTTTGGAAATAGTAATCAGAAACAAAGCTGCCCCCCCCCCCAACTCCTTGGGGCAATCATTTTCCTGTGTTCAGAGCACAAAAGAAATCATCCCCTACCTTGCTGGGTCTCTTCTCAGCCAGACCAATAATCCAAACAACATCAGGTAGATTAGTAAAGGAAAAATCAATTTTGTAACATAAGTATGGAGAATTTACATGGTTGAAGTCCTAAAGAATAATGGAACAAATCAGTGATGTTTATTCTGCATAGGGACCTGAGGTGGGGGTGGGGGACTTCAAATGAAAGACAAAGGGGTTACTCCATGTTTGCTCTTGAAGATGAGATTCTTAGATATATTTCACTGATAAACCTACCACTGGGTGAGACCCTCCCCGCAACTACCTTCTTCTAGATCATAGAAGGGGGAGCAGTGATTGTTTCTTCAACTAGGAAAAGGGCAAAGGACTGAGGCATGGGAACAGACTCCTCAGTCTCCAGGGCCCTCAGTCTCTCAACTCAAAACAATCTGTGTTCTTTAAGTGATGGTAATAGATCTCCCAAGGCTCACCAGGCCTCACTGACCTCTAGTTCCCATAACAAGAGACCTCCCCTGGAAATATTGAAGAAAGCCTATATAACCCTTTAGGGGAGACTGACCCCACAAATTATACATAGAGTGTGAGGAAAAAATAGCCTTCCCTTCAGAGTGCTGAAGCAAAGTTAAAAGCCAAAATACCTTTGTCACTGAAAATTGTGGTCCTGGGGATATACCCAATTACATATAGGAAGAGTCTAGATCTGAGTTGGATGACTCATGACTTTGAGGAAGCTGTAGTAGAAAAGCAATTTTGCTCTCTGATAGCATATGTCATCAACCAAACCTCCTAAAAAAAGTAAAATCTGCAAATAACCTCAGTTGATAGTATGCAAGGATAAGAGAAAGAGAGATACTTGATGAAAGGAGTAAAAATGATGGTTTTGCTCAGGGAACATTCATTTCAGGTATCTAGAATGTAGTTCTTCGTGAATTACATTACCTTTACTGTCGGTCTATAGGGCATAGTACTATACATGAAAAGGGTCAGATACTAGGGACCCTTTCATAGGCATGTAAACTGGTACAGCCATTATGGAAAGCAATCTGGATTGACCTCAGAAAACTAAAAATGGAAATACTATATGATCCAGCAATCCCACTCTTAGCTATCCAAAGAATATGAGACTATCAACATATGAATATAAATACATATATATACACATACATATATATTTATGCTCTAGTATATATCTATATGTGCTCTACAGTGTTTATTGCAGCCCTATTTACAATAGCTAGGATATGGAATGTTCAAAATGTCTAACAATAGATGACTGGATCAAAAAGTTGTGATATAGCCATACTAATGGAATATTATTAACTCACAAGAGGAAATGAAATGCAGCTATTTTCACCCAAACAGAGTGAGTCCAAAGAATTTTGTGTAATATTTAATAAGAAAGAATAACAAAATTCTGAAACTTTACTCAGCAGACAATTTGATAAAGTAGAATACAAAAACTAGTGGATATTAAACACTGTGAGAGCTCTGAGGTTAAGGAGTGAGAGAAAGGGATAAGGAGTAGTGGTGGGAAAATAAAACAACTTTTAAATATAATTGTCCCCCCACCCTTTCTTTTTTTGGCTAGTGGTAAAAAGTAGGATGAATTTCTGTCTGTAAGGATTAAACTGCCTAGAAAATTCCTGGTGCAAAGGCCCCAACAAAGAGGCTGTGTCCAAGTGCAACATCCTAGGGTGACTCTGGGTTGGGGACTGGGAGGTGGGAGGAGGTGCATTGTACTGCGTGCACATCCAATTTAGAGGGAGGACTATTACCTTTAGTGTTGGTAATGCCTCCTCCAAGGATCCACTTAAGGGACCTAGCGGCCCAGGAAGCCTGAGATCATAGGGCAGCTGTCTGAGCTTGGAGACCCTTTTTTGTACTCCACCCTTGTCACGTGGAACATAATCCTAGTAACTCACCCTTTTCAGTTAAAGCAGCAAAAATCTACCCTTTAAAATCACTCGTATAGTCAGGTCAGAGTCAAATGCTTCAACCTGCAGATTAACATTTTAATATGATAAATTGCTAATTCAAATAGGATAAATCCAACTGTCTTTGCAGACTGTACTCAGTACTTTCTTGCTTGGTCCGCTATAATTTGAGATTGGTCTAGAAAAAAATAGCTGAACGGCAGCAGGCACACTGCAGAGAGGGACCATCCTTCATGCATTAACTACGTTTGTGGGGTCACCAATCAGTGCAAAATCACGCTCCTTTGCATCCTTAGTTCAGTTTCCCCTCTGAAGACAGAAACAAAACACTTGCCTATGTGCCAAGAAACTGGGGGCCGGGTGGTGGGAGGAAGAGATAAGGAAGGAAGTAACCTCTTTTACAACTTGCTAATTAAAATGCAATTCTTAATTCGCATCACTTGGTTTATTAGTATGGTGTAAATGGGTAACTATTGAGATCTTTAGATCATGATATACATTTGCCTCTAGGAAAATAATACTTCATTTTAAAAGTCCCAATTTGAACAAAATAGGAAATGATTTTAGAGGAAACATTTTAAATTTACCCTAACTTAAACAACCATGCAGTAACGATAGAAATATTAAATTAATAAGTCTGTACTGTGAAAGTGATGCCAAATTTTTACAACATTTTATAAAATGTTTGGAGGTTGAGATTCTGGGGAATGATTAAGACTTCCTTACACAGCTTTTCTTTGCTTTAAACAAGCATCTTGAAGCATCTATGTAAGTCGTAAAACAGACAAAGTTTTGTCATCGATGGTATTTGTTTTCAGGAAGGCAGTATATTGGTAGCAAATTTCTGACTTCACCACGATTTGGATCAGTAATACAGGTTTGATGACGGGTCCCGGCTTCATTATAGGTAACCAGGCTCCTCCTGAGATTAAAATCGAGTATGCACCTTCTTAACTGTCTTAAGTGGCCCATTAATGTTGCCTTTCATGTCGCTGAACTGAACATTAGGTTTAACTTTCAAGCTACTTGACCTGCACAAGGCTCTCCACAACAAAATGCTGCTTGGGCTCTGCAGCCCCAGCTAACTGTTGCAGTGAACTCCTTCTCAAATGCCCCAGCCTTCAGCGTGAGAAACGAATGGGATGTTTGACAACACACTTTTGTGACAAATCCAAGGACACTGAAAGTGGCCACTCATAAAGGTCTGGCTTTCCGTGCATTTCAGGAACAAAAGAAGCGTCTGCAAACCAACGCGGGGACTGAACCACCAGCTCTCCCCTCCCCTCCCCTCCCGTAAATCAAATCCAGGGCTGGGGGAGCAACAAGCGCGCCCGGCTTCTCTCCCCCAGCAGGGCTGGTTTGGGGGGGGGGGCAGGAAACGCTGCGGCTATTCGCCCCAATAAGCGACCCCGGCTGGAGCCAGGCCCGGCCTGGGTGCTGGTGGCCGCGCGCCCCTCGGGCCCGGGCGCCGGGGCGCTTCAGCTTTGAGGGGGGGCGGGGGGGGCAGAGGGGAGCGCGCACAAAAGCGGCCCGGCGACCCCGGCCGGAGACAGGGCCACAGCCGCGGCCCGGCGCCGCCGCTCCCGCCCGAGCGCCTTTTAAACTGCGTTTCCACAACCCCCGGCCCGGCGCGACGGCTAATGGAGCCCGCGCGGGCCTCTCAGCCAATCAGCGCCGCGCTTCCTCGCGCCGCCCGCCAATGGCGGCGCGCCTTCTTGGGGCGTGGGCGCAGCGGGCGGCGCGCGGCGGCCTGTAGTGTGTGTGGGCTGCGGCGGCTGCGGGCTCTGGCTTGGCCGCGCCGGGGCCGCGCTCGAGCTCCGGGGCTTTGTGTCCGCTGGGCGCCGGGCGCCGGGCGCGCGGGCGTGGGCTGAGGCCGCGGGTTGGTGCCGGCGGCCGCCGCGAGGCTCGGAGGCGGCAGCGCGCCCCCCCCTTCCCGGCCAGGAGCGCGCGCGCCGGCGTGAGCGCGGGAGTGAGGGCTGCGGGGAAGGGGGTTCGCCGCCGAGATGCCCGAGTTCCTGGAGGACCCCTCGGTCCTGACGAAGGAGAAGTTGAAGAGCGAGTTGGTGGCCAACAACGTGGCGCTCCCGGCCGGCGAGCAGCGCAAGGACGTGTACGTGCAGCTCTACCTGCAGCACCTCACGGCGCGCAACCGGCCGCCGGCCGCGGGCACCAACAGCAAGGGGCCCCCCGACTTCTCCAGCGACGAGGAGCGCGAGCCCACCCCGGTCCTGGGCTCCGCGGCCGCCGTGGGCCGCAGCCGGGCCGCCGTCGGCAGGGTAAGGACGCCCGGCCGGGGCCACAAAGGCGGGCGTTTGGCGGGGGGCGCCCCCCGCGCGGCCGCTGGGCGCCCCCGCGAGCGGGCGGGCCGTGGGGGGGATGTGAGGGGGGCTGCTGGGCCCGGGCGTCCCTGAGGGGGGCCCGCGGGGTCGGCGTCTGGCCGCGGGGGGCCGGGGCGGTGTGAGCTCCGCGTCGGCTGGGGGGCGCGGGGCGCGCGCGGCCGGCTTGGGGCACCCCGGCCCCCCGGAGCGGATGTGCACCCCGCGACCCCCTCCCGCCAGGCCTGGGGGAGGCTCAGCCCGAAACTGCCGTAGGTGCCTCGCGAACGTTTTCCCGCTTTATTAACCGAAATGGCTGGTGACAGAGCGCTCCCTGGAGGGCAGTTTGCGGCCGACCCATTTCGAATCAAAAATTTGAATTAAAGATTCCCGCCCTTTTAGGGTTTTGCATATGGAGGGATTTTTGAACCGTTTGCGTGTTTTGGGGAGTGCTGCTCGCCGCCGGCCGCCGGCTGTCTTTGGGGGGCACGGCCTTACTCGCAAAGGAGCTTTTTAAGGCATTTTCAGGCCGTCGTCACGGACGCGCAGATGCCTGGAAACCCCAGTTAGTGGAGCAGGGTTGGGGTTGGGGAGTTTGAGTGTTGGCTTTTGGTAAACTCCGCCTGAGGAAAGGAGAGCTGCAGAATCAGGAGGATGTTTGCTTGTTGACAGGCCGATGCAGCGCTGATGAGATTGGGAATAGCTCATCCTCGGGAAATCCCAGATTGGCTCCAGCAAGTGCATATTTTTTGCTTGGGAATCGTTGGCTTTTGTTCTCTGGGTTTCTGGGTGCTGCTCCGGGGTGGCTGTGTCTGGGGCCCAGCCTTCCTAAGAGCATGCGGGAAAAGCTGTGAGTGGTGGAGGAGACACGCCGCGTGAGCCTTGGGTGGCGGGTTTCAAGTTGTTGCTAATTACTGGAAGGACTCCTGTCAAAGCACACGGCCCTCTGTGTTCTTTAACTTTAGTTTTTAAAATCTGCTGTGGTTTCTTGGACTACTCGGGTGGAAACGGGAGAACGATTTCCTATATCTAAATTTACATTCTTATCCTGGACTTTAGAAAAGTTACAGAAATCGAGAGTCCCTGCCTGGCACGTCGTAGTTCCAAGTAAATATCTGTTTCATAGAGAAAAGACTAACTGCATCTTACTGTTTCTGGTGTGTGTTTTGGGTGGGTTTGAAGAAAGCCAATTTACATCATAAATAGTTTACTTTTGAAGTAGACCATATCCCTTACCTGTTTTTCCCCAACCCCTCTGCAAAAGAAAGTAATAAACTATTTTAGTAAAATTTGGTTGAAATGAAATGTGTAACATATAAATCAGCAGGTCTTCTGTAGAACCAGGGAAGTTTTTGGTTGCATGTTTATAATAAGATTATTTGTTCTTGAGTTGATTTGTTTTCAGCAGAAAGAACAATTTCAGTTTTGATGTGTGTGTTAATTTTAAATCGATGTGTTTTTAACAGGCAATTATAAATCAGAGACATTCTGCAGGGGGAGGGAGGGACCTTGGTGCCGGTGCACCGGTGAATCGGTGGTGGGAATTCTATTGGGACTACTCTTGAGAGGAGAAAGCAAATATTGTACAAAAATGAACAATGGTATGACATATATAAATACATAAATAAAATTTAAAGACAGTAAAACAATGCATCCTAATCTACCCTGTGGTTTTTGAGGTGTAAGAAGACATGACATGAATGTAAAAAATTTTAGTATCAGTTCAGTTAGCCAATATTTTTCAGTTCATACGGCGTGTTCATAATTACTGGAGATCAATTTCTGTAGACTCCAACCACCACTGAAATTTAATTTCTTGGTTTGTAGTTTTTGTTTTGCATAATCATGTTTGTTTGCTCATATTTCCATGTTGCCCAAGTTGGCCAGCCCTGTGCATAAGTTCTGGGTAAAAGGAATTAACGTTTTAAGAGAACATTGTATATCAATGACATACTAAGTCCTAGTTTAATGTTTGATTATACAGAGAAAAAATATGTAGTGACTTAAATTTTAGTCGTCTACCTGGAGTATTTAAAACAAAGAAGTGTGTGCCCTTGAGCAGGTTCAGTGCTACCCAACAACTTGAAAAAAGTTAATAGTGATAGTTGGTCAGTAACATTTTCTGTATTAAAGCACATTGAGTTGAGTTTAAATTTAAAGCACAGTGAGTTGTAACTTAATATAGGAGTTTGACAGACATTTTAGGATCAGGCTTAAGGAGAATACTTCTACAGGAAAAAAAGCTTACGGCATTTGTAAATGTTGGTACATGCCTTTTACTCTCATACTCTCTTATAAATACAGTATTTTACATTCTAGTTGTTGCTAGTCCTATTTGAGTAACAGCATAGAATCACATTATGTTTGAGAGTTGCAGATAAGCAGTCTTTAATATTTTAAATGAAATATTGATGTGGATTTAGCTAAAGGCATGGCATATACCACCTTTTATGGGTTTGTGGGTTAACAGAGAAACTTTGATCTTTCGCTACAGTTATATTCACTTGGTGTGATATAAAATATTTGTATATCCAAAAATTGCTCTTTAGTTTTCTTATTTGAAAGCTTTTTATTTTGTGCATCGATATCATAATTTTTAGCTTTGAAATTAGGTTAGTGAGGGCCTCCCTGGTGGCACAAGGGGTTAAGATGGCAACGTATGAAGCTATTCGCAACCACTGCAGCACAAGTTCCGAACCCTGACCAGGGAGCTACCCACATGGCGCAGCAGACCTCTCCTGTCTCCCTGCTGCTACCCTCAGCAGTTTATTTCAGTCTGTCTGCCTGTTCTGTTCACTCTGTCTCTGGTGATTCCTCATACTTCCCACACCTATGGCCTTTACCCCAGTTCTTGTTTGCATAAATAAATAAATCTTTAAAAAAAATAGAAATTAGGTTATTTACAGAGTTGGCAATCAGCCTTTTCATTCCAAGGTACAAACCTTTGTAGCTTTTCAGAATCTGAAGGAACATAGTATTCTTGAATGGTCTGATCCGTCGGATTATGAATTCTTAACAGGAAATAATTTAGCGATGCACAACAAAAAGTATTAGCACAACAAAAAATATTAGCAATGGTAAATATTAATCAAATAATTGACCACTGCATGCATACTAGGTGTTAAGTGTACAGACATCATTCAGAGTTCAATTCATATTCCAGGTCTCCACTTGTTCAGATGACCTTGAACAATGAATATTGCCTATTGGACGCTTAGTTCCCATCTGGAAAACAGAAATACTCTAATAGCTGCTTAATTAGATTGAAGATTATATGAGGTTGCATATCTGAAGGTGTTTGTTGCTCAGCATTTGACACCTATCACATGAAATTTCAGAATTTTGCCAGAGCAATTCACTGTTGTGATAGTAATATTTTTCAGAATTGGACCAGGTAAGTTTGTTAAAGTGATACATATATATAGATATAAAGTCTTTAGAATTTTACTGTACAGCATAGTATGCAGATTTTCTAATTAGCTGTGCAACCTTTGATTGCATTTTCCTTATTTGTAAATCAAGGATGTTAGTATCTGTCTCAAAGGATTTTTTGGAATAGTAAATTAATACATATAAGACACTTAAAATGCAACTTGGTACCCAATAAATGATCAGTGAGTTTTTGGTTTGTTTTTTTTTTTAAACAATTATTGTCAAACTTCATCTTGCTACTAAAGATAGAGCTTGTGGGTGATACAGAAATAAATTTGGTTTACAACAATGTGTATGTTTTAGGACTACAGGTTCACATTTCTACAAATATCACACCATGCCCACAGCAAAGTACTAATATCCCTCCACCACAGTCTGTTAAACCCCTTCCATTGACCCTCTGCTGACCTTAGTCAGTTCTGTTGTCCAGAATCCAAGGGTTAGAACTGTTGGTTCTGATTGAAAAAGACATTATAAATATTAGAGTTCTACAGTGAAACAAGAACAGTGTCAGGCATATAGTAGGTCCTGGGTTTTTTTTGACTGAATCAAACTAAGAGATTACATTGATTTATTTAAAGGTAAAAAGCTCTCTGGAGGCAGAAATCAGTATAATTAAATGGTCTCCCTAATTGAAATTGCTGACAATTTGATAGCCACTTTCCTGGAAATTTTCTTAGAAGTGAAAATCTGAGACCTTGTTATGAACCCCTCCTCTATTTGACTTATGTCAGCTTATTGGCCGCTTAAGATTTCTCTGTAGAGCTGTAGTTTTTTGTAAAAATTCAAGGGAGTTGGTTTTCTGCTTTGATTTGATAAGCTTTTGTGGTGTTTTGATGAGAAATATATTTTTAAGAAACACGGAATTTATTTTACCACCCCCAAATGCCACTTTGATTAATTAATTCAACCTAACATCCGTGGAGTACCTGATCTGGTGTCACACTCTTGAAATTTTAGATGTCCTGCTTTCTTCTATCCTCTTGCATGCTGCATCCAGATCACCTAAGATACAAATTAAAATACAGAACTCAGACCCTGGTTTAGGAATCAGAATGGGGTGAGGCTTTTTCATAGGGGCAGTTTTTGCAAATTTTTGAAGGTTTGGTAACAAGTCAATTTAGGGGTGATTGCTTAAGGAATTCACCATGTAGAGAAGAAAAAGCTTGTTTCTTGAAACCCTCAGGCAGTTACAGTTTTGTTGGTAGTAAAATTTGAACGTTGTTCTGCTGGGAAGGATTATAAGTAATTATAATTGATTGATTTTCTTTTATTTAAAGTAGTTGTTATACTAAGCAAAGTTTTTCTCTCCAAACTATCCATGCTTTTTGGAAAGTTCAAGTGGATCACTAACCACAAATCTGTTTGATTTAAAAGTTTTTTCTCTAAAGTATTCAAGACTTTGTTTTTGTGGGTTTTTTTTTTTTTTTTTTAAGACTGACATATAGGACTCAGACTACCTCGGCATTTATTTTGATGACACCATGTGGGTTGCTTCAACATTTGAGAGTGATGTTCCTAATCAGTGCAATATGTATATTAAAGTCTTCTGGAAGTGCTCTCACTTTTCACAGCCGTTTTGTTCGTTAAAGAATTCTCTTGAATTGACGTCATTGTTGTTAGCAGCTTTAAAAAAACAATCTATAGTACTTTAATGGTTTCAATTTTTATTTGATGAACAAATTCTAATGCATGGCCAAATAATGCCTGTTTTTTTCCCCCTTCAGTATCATTGGAAAGTTAGCAGTCCATACTTTATGATTTCACCATTTCAATTTCTAGGATGCAGTATTGACTCTTCTGCCTTAAGTAATAATGTGGGCCTAAATTGGCTTTGATATACATGGCCCTTGTTAAACAGCTATATATTTGTTCTGTATCTTGCTGCTTTCTGAGATTAGTAAGGCTCTTTGCTACAAACTTAAAAGATAACCATGTTTTGCTCTCTTCTGTTTAATCCTGGGATTTTATATTTATTTTCCAATAAATAATTGCCATTACCAAAATTATTTTGAAAACTTCCTTTGAAATTTCTCTCTCAAAGCTTGTTCCAAGTTCCTCTGTCGGTGAAACAGTCATATAGAACTAAATGTGACAAAACTGTCAGAGGTGTTTATGTAGCCATGAAGTGTCTGGCTACCTTCATTGGTCATAAACTGGCTAGTAAGGTCATTATGTTAGAATATTTGTTTGGACATCTTAAATTCTGATAGACTAACTTAAAAGAAATCACTTTATATATAACTTTACTAAGTAAATATTTACTAAGTAAATATAAGTAAGACTTTATAAGGTAAAGTCTTTAAACTTTTCTAGATTATGTTTTTTAAGATTATGGAAAGAGGCCAGTTGTATATTGTATTTTGCAGTTACCTGCGTGAAAATGTTTAAAATCCAGTCTATTTGCTCTTGAGTTTTTTTTTTATTTCATCCTTGAATAGTTTAGCCAGAAATGGACCATTGTAACAGTAAGATCTTTAAAAGTTATTTGCTTGGCTGTAAAGTTTGTATAATTGAACTTAGAAAACATCTTCAAACTTAGAAAACATCTTCAAAGATAAGTTACCTTTTAATCAAATTGCTGTGGCCTGATGGAACTCTAAGTCGACATGACAATGAATTGTCATGTTGTAGAAAGTATTATTTGTATGATAAATACACATCTTTTAATTTATGTGGAAGTAACTGGACTTTGTTTACAGAAAGCCACAAAGAAAACTGATAAACCCAGGGTTGAAGATAAAGATGATCTAGACGTAACAGAGCTTACTAATGAAGAACTTCTGGATCAGCTTGTGAAATATGGGGTGAATCCTGGTCCTATTGTAGGTAAGTTGATAAAATTTGAAGTATCAGTATCCTGAATTGTTTCTTGTTGAGCAGTTTTGAGTTTGGGTTCTAATGGCCAGTCTGCTAGTAATTGTTTATATGACCAGATCCTCGGTTTCCTTAACTGTAAATGAGGGTGATAAAATGATGGAATGAAACCTGATAATCAGCAAAATTATCTGTTGAGATTGTTTCATATTGTGCTCATATCACACCACCTGGTGGAGATATGTGATTATTATATTACAGTTGAGGAAAATCTAAGATAACAGTGCTGGCTGACTTCAATCAGTAAGTTGGAGACAGACTTGTTAAGAAATTGAAGTTATTCAACTCTAGTATAATGTTCATTTTCAGTTATCATTAAAAGTATCCTTTCAAAAGTCTTACTGATTAGAATTTAACAATAATGCCCACCCTCCAAAGAAAAAGAGCAAAGGAAAAAACTTGGAGCTAGAGAAACTAAATTTCCATTGTTTGATTTTTTCAGCACTGTTTATTTATGACTTAATTTTGGAGGGTCTTGACATAATCTAATGATGAGAAAAAGTCTTTTTCCTGTGTTAGATTAAATTTTAAACATTGGAGATTTAGGATTTTTTTCCCCACCATGGCATGGTTACGAACAAGGATTTAGAATGTTGTCTTCCTTTTTAAATTTTAATATACTGCTTCCAAGTTGGTCCTTATAAGTCTACTAATGTTATTACCAACAGACATTTGATAATCTTTTTAAATTTTTCATTCAAATTCCAAAAGAAGACGTGAAAATGTGTATTATGTGTGTATGTATCATGTACATGAAATTACATATTGTATACCAGCTGTTCATTTTTCCCCCAAGCTTTACTGAGGTATAATTTACAACACTATACATGATTAAAATCTACAGTTTGGTGTTTTGATAAATATATTGTGAAATGTTCAACACTGTCAAGCCAATTAACATATCCCACCAGAATGTGTAGTGAGAATACTTAAGATACCACTTAGCAGATTTCAAGTCTATTATACCTTATTGTTAACTATAACTTCATGTGGTACATTAGATCCCCAGAACATGTTCATCTTGCATAATCAAATTTTGTACCCTTAGACCAGCATTACACCCTCCTTAGCTGTTCATCTCAAGACTACTTACATAACATTTTCAGATATGTATTGTTTCTAAAAGATATGTTCACTTTATTAATTTTACAGAAGTCAGAAAGACATACAGCTAGCTTGAAACAGAAGATGAGAACTAATTTTGTTTTTAAATTAGTGTTGAAATTCGGGTGTTAAAAATTTGTTAATCATATTTTACTTTGCAATCTAATTGGTTTATAATTTTAATTTGTAACACTTTCCATAAAGGGTTGTTTTTAACTGCAAAGTAGTTAAATGTTATAGGACTTTCCCCATGACTAGATAGGTATGTGTAGGCATACTAACTGTATAGGGTTATTCATTCATTCAAAAAAAAGATTTATTTATTTATTTATACAAGAACTGGGGTATAGGTCAGAAGTGCGGGAGGGTGAGAGAATTCACCAGAGCCGGAAGCAGAACAGTCAGATGGACCGAAGACACTGCTGAGGGGAGCAGCAGGTGAGGCAGGAGAGGTCTGCTGCGCCATGTGGGGTTCTCTCTGGCCAGCGGGGAATTGAACCGGCGCTGCAGAAGCTGCGGGCAGTTTCGCAGCTCGGCATTCAACTGCTGTGCCACCAGAGAGGCCCTTTGTTTTGTTTGGTTTATTTTTGTTTTGTTTTGTTTTTTAAAGATTTATTTATGCATACAAGAACAGGGGTACAGGCCAGAGGTGTGAGGAGTGAGAGGAGAGTGGGGAACAGAACAGGCAGACTGACTGAACTATGCTGCTGAGGGGAGCAGCGGTCAAGGCAGGAGAGGTCTGCTGCACCATGTGGGTTGCTCCCTGGCCGGCCGGGGATTGAACTTGTGCTGCAGTGGCTGTAGTAAGCTTCATAGGTTGTATCTTACCTTGTTCCACCAGGAGGCCCAGGTAGGGTTTGAATCATAGTATTTCTTCGGAGAAGTACAGACTGGTCTTTAAAAATTATTTTTCTACAAAGGTGGGCTCTGTTACATAGTAATGGAGAAAATATATAAGGTTCGAAACTTAAGTCAAAGATACTCCATTGGCTCTTTTCTAGGTGATCTATTTCAAGACCCGTATCAATCTACCATGTGTTCCATGCTATTAAAAGAAATGTAGGGACTCCCCGGTGGCGCAGCGGTTGAGCGCTGGGTTGCGAAGCTGCCCGCGGCCTCTGCAGCGCCGGTTCCATCCCCGGCTGCTCCCCGGCCACCGGAGGAGGGTCCCACATGGCGCGCAGACCTCTCCTGCCGCCTGCTGCTCCCCTCAGCAGTGTGCTTCGGTCCTTCTGCCTGCTCTGCTCCCCGCTCTGGCTCTGGTGAATTCTCTCACCCTCCTGCGCTTCTGACTGTACCCAGTGCATGTATAAACAAAACAAACGAATAAATAAATAATATAAAAAAAAAAACCACATGCCTCTTAAAAAAAAAAAAAGAAATGTAATCACATGTTACCCAGAAAAACTACCTACTTTAAAAAATGATCCATACATAGTATTTTTAAGTACTTAAGTTTAGTAGAGGAAAGAAAGTAACATTTTAATGTTTCTAAAGTTAATGCTGAGCTGGATCTTAAATAAAATAGTAGAAGTACTAAAACATGTTCTGTCTTAATACAGGAACAACCAGGAAGCTCTATGAGAAAAAGCTATTGAAACTGAGGGAACAAGGAACAGAATCAAGATCATCTACTCCTTTGCCAACAATTTCTTCTTCAGAAAATACAAGACAGAATGGAAGTAATGACTCCGATCGATACAGTGACAATGAAGAAGGTAAAATTTTATGAGGTTGATCAAAACTATGTATTTTTTTCAGATTCATAAGATACCATAACCATGAAGAAAATAAAATTTGAAATATTAGCGAGATATGTGTAATTTTTATTTATATTATTACAGTATTCCTCCAATTAATTTAACTTAAATACCTATTGTTGAGAATTCTAAGAAACAAAAAAGTATAAATGTCTTAAATTTCTGTCACCTAGAATTTCTAGGTAACTTTACTTTTTTCCCTTCAAATCCTTCAAATCTCATTTTTCTAAGAGTAGTATTACAAGTAGTCCCCCCTTACCTCTTTCAAATATCATCACTTCCAAAGCAACCATTATCCTTAATGTGATGCTTATATTTCTAAGGTTTTAAATGTTTCATGTGCATCTAATACATGTTACTGTTTTCAACTTTAAAAAAAAAAATCTATATAAACAATACCATGCTAAATGTTGTCACTTTCCTTTCTTTGATGTTAGATTTTTGAGAGCTCATCTTACTGATACATATATCTGTTTTATTATTCCTCATACTTAATATATAGTCACAGTATTTGCACATGGCATGCATTCTCTGTTCTCTACTGCTAGGCATTTAAATTTTCAATTTCTGCTAGATAATCTGATTTCCAGGCAAGTTTAAACCAAATATTTTGACATATTTTAGTAGACTATTTTAAGAGAACTTTACTACATTTAAATATTTTCGTGAATACTACATGAAATAGGTGACCTTTTAAATTATAGCAGCAGTGGGCTATTTATAAAGTTTTAATTTGTATGACATGTTTATCATTTCCAGTTATTATTTAATTTGACTCAAATTGTTTATAACTCTATAAGCGTTGCCTGCCAGGGCATAGTCTGTCAAATTAGTTGTTCAGAATATGAAATATATAGTCTTTTCCTTCAACAGCACTAATGTTAGCAAAGAGGCAAAGAATAAAACCAACTTAAACAAAAGTAATGCTTAAACTTCCTGCCTCTTTTGCCTCTACAGGAAAGAAGAAAGAACACAAGAAAGTGAAGTCCACTAGGGATTTTGTTCCTTTTTCTGAACTTCCAACTACTCCCTCTGGTGGATTTTTTCAGGGTATTTCTTTTCCTGAAATCTCCACACGTCCTCCTTTGGGCAGGACTGAACGACAGGCAGCTAAGAAAGTATATACTGCTAAGGGAGATTCGTCTAGGGAACCTCTTAGTGCCACAACCTTGCCTGGCAGGGAACAGTTAGCCTCTGGAGGGAATTTGTTGCTTTCCTCCAAGTCTAGCCTTGATAGTTATTTAGAGAAAAATTCTTCGACATCATCTCAGCATGAACTTGCTGCTATGTTGGTCTCTGCTGCAGCTTCTCCTTCACTGATAAAAGAAACCACCAATATTTGTTACAAAGATATACTAGGAAATATTTTCGGTGGAGAGAGAAGTGGAAGTCAGCCATTTAGTGCTGAGAGGTCTTATGTTTCAGAGCAGTCGAGTCTTTCCAGTGAAAGAAAAACACTAGAAGAATCTGAGACTTCACAAGTAATTTCTCCACCACTTGCTCAGGCAATCAGAGATTATGTCAATTCTCTGTTGGTCCAGGGTGGGGTAGGTAGTTTGCCTGGAACTTCTAACTCTTCACCCCCACTGGATTTAGAAAACACACGGAAGAGAATTGATAAATCTAATTTCCAAGAAACTGAATCCCTTTCTCCTCCACGGAAATTCCCTAGACTCAGTGAGAAGTCAGTTGAGCAGGATTCAGGTTCCTCTGTGGGACTGCAAAATATACCTGCGTCTGAACTGATGTCCCCTTTTGCCAAAACTGTTGTGTCTCGCTCACTCTCTACATTAGGCATAGAAGTGCCTAAAGAATCACATCATAAAATAGATGCCCCAGAACTGTCTTTTCCATTCCATGAATCTATTTTAAAAGTAATTGAAGAGGAGTGGCAGCAAGTTGACAGGCAGCTGCCTTCATTGGCACACAAGTATCCAGTTTCTTCCAGAGAGGCATCACGTATATTATCAGTTCCAAAAGTAGATGATGAAATTCTGGGGCTTATTTCTGAAGCCACTCCACCAGCAGGTATTCAGGCAGCTTCCACTGTGTCTTGTGATAAACAGTTGGACTTGGCACTTTGTAGAACATATGAAGCTGCAGCATCAGCATTGCAGGCTGCAGCCCACACTGCCTTTGTTGTTCGGGCTATGCAGGCAGACATTAGTCAGGCTGCACAAATTCTTAATTCAGATCCTAGTTGCATGCACCAGGCACTTGGAATTTTGAGCAAAACGTATGACGCAGCCTCATTTCTTTGTGACGCTGCATTTGATGAAGTAAAGATGGCTGCCCATACTATGGGCTATTCTACTATGGGTCGTCGACATCTGTGGCTGAAAGATTGCAAAATTAATCCAGCTTCTAAGAATAAGCTGGCTGTTACTCCCTTTAAAGGTGGGACTTTGTTTGGAGGAGAAGTGCACAAAGTTATTAAAAAGCGTGCAAGTAAACACTAATAAAATTAAGACTAAAGAAACACTAGTAAGAGATTTTATCTTTGATATGGGGAATTTAGAAGCTTTTATGGAATTGCAGGTACTCTTAGGCCAAAATCTTCTTTAAAGGTGCTTTTTTAAAGACATAGACAAAAAGCCTGATAAAATCTAAAGCTTTCTAGATCACATTTTTTGTTTCAAATAGTTTGCTGTGTTTTACTAGAGTTTTTATATATATCTTCAAAACTTTTTAACATATCAAATGTTCTTTTACTTTCTGGAACCTGTTTATAATTTTTCTTATTTTCTCAATTTTGTTTGTTTTTTATTTTGTTTACAGTATCATTCATCATATTCTAGATTTGTATAACTCAGTGTGCCGACCTTTAGCTAGTGACCTACCGACACGCATGCACCATCATTTAAATCTAGAGATAACTTTAAGATCGGCTACAGAGTTTATCTTTGTTGTAAAGTTTTAATGATAGAGAGAAAACTGCTGATTCACATTCTGATGCAAATGCCTCGTTTCTTAATGGACTGGTAGCAAACAGTTCTGGACCACACTTGAGAAGCACTGCCCTAGCTGATAATCTGGGACAGTGCATTCCCACTGTCACTGTAACTGTCACATGAGCTGGGCCACTGGAAAGATGGAACCTTTTTTTTTAAATACATTTAAGGTATCTTGTAGCTGTGAATGATTAGGCTACACTTAACAATCTGCACTCTAAAAACAAGTTACTAGGGTTTCTTTTTTAAGTCATAGGAAATCACAGTGTCTGTGTGTCTATGTAAAGCAATACATTATCCTCTGTTTTCATTTTATGATTGTAAGATGAGACAGCCTTAACTTTGGAAGCATTTGATAATCTAATTTTGTGTTTCTATGGAAAATAGTTCCTTGGATACTTCTAGTTATTCTTAAACTATACATGTCCATCTTTGCAGCTTTCTGGGAGTAATTTTGTTGTCTTCTGAAATGTACATGTATCCATGTACCTACTACATGCTATGTGATTTTTTAAAATGTATTACTGTAGTATGCTTCTGCAAATTCAATAAAGTTAAATTTGAACAGTTTGTGTGGTCTCCAGAAACATGTTGTATGTGTGTTTTATTCTTTGGAGTTGCAGCAATTTAGATGTATGTGAATGAACATCCCTTTTCCATTTCATCAATGAAACTCATTCAGTATTCCAGTGGTATAGTTGAAAAAATTTTTTATGGTTTTCTTCTATTTGAGGATCATGTTTTTAATTGGCTGTTGGAATTTAAATTTGTAAGTGGAATTACTCTGTAACCAGATAGTTATTTGTTAAATCAGTTTCTGCTTAGCCACTATTAGAATCTTGGCTTTCTAATTTTTAGATTCTGAATAAACACCTTAAATTTTAAAATGCTAAAGACTGTCACAAATAAATATAATAGTGGATATATTAAGAGAAGTATTGGGAGGTGAGGGGTGAATTTGATGCCTTAATCTTAAATAAAAATTGAACTATTTGAACTAGGTAAGAATCACTATTTTTGTGAAATTTGAAGTAGGTTCAGGGTTGACTAGTGTTAACAGTAGATAGCCAGATACATTTATCTTACCTAAGTCACTTTTTAGCACAACTTACATACATTGAGTTGATATAAAATTGAGTCTTTAAGGATGAACTCTGTCTCTGGTAAGAAAGTAATTTAACTCAAAATTTTTGGTGATAGAAGTTTTAGAAGTAACAGCTGGCAGGTATTTTGCTATATTATGATAAATGACTGACAAATTGTGGAAATTAAAATTATCAGTCTTTTTAAAAAAATCTCTTGTATAATCAATGCTGGGAGAATGGATTACTGATGGCCTATAAAAAGATGTATATTTGAGTTGTTGGGTTAATAACCATCATGGTGGCTATGTGCCCTAGCTTCTCTGACAGAGGTGTATCTTATTAAGGGGGGAATAGAAGTCCCTGTGATGGTTGTGTTTTTCTGTGCACAAGATTCCTCTTTACCTCAGTTACACCTAAAAAGTTTTTTGTGGGCCTCCCCGGTGGTGTAGCGGTTGAGCACTGGGTTGCGAAGCTGCCCACAGCCTCTGCAGTGCCAGTTCAATCCCCGGCTGCTCCCCTCAGCAGTGTACTTCGGTCCTTCTGCCTGCTCTGCTCCCCGCTCTAGCTCTGGTGAATTCTCTCACCCTCCTGCGCTTCTGACTATACCCAGTGTTTGTAAAAATAAATAAATAAATAAATGTTTTTAAAAAGAAAAAAATCTTTAAAAAAGTTTTTTTGTATCACATCAAAAAAGAAGGGAAGAGAGACTTAAACTGCTCTAAGGTGTTAATGTTACGCACATATTGTTAACTTGAGACTTGATAGCATACTTTTTTTAACCTTTGTTTATGTAGTAGTGATGCATTCTGGTCAAAAGAATGGCAACAACTATTTTAGTTCCTTTTCCCACATAAAAATTGCTTTTGATGAAAAGCCTCTTTGGGAGTGGTTTGAATTCACTGTTTTAGGCTACTAGGCCCCCCAAAAGAAAAGGAGAATAAATTGAAAGCAGTAATCTAATTCAGGTGACGAGGAATAAATGAGAATGGAATAAAATGACAGGAAAATTGTTATGGACAGGAAGTTTGGTTTTTTGAGTTAATACAATTGACAAATTTGTTTTACATATTAATGTGTCTGAAACCAGGGTTCCTAAATAATGTTAGGATGATCCTGTAGTTTGTTTCAATGAGTAATGGTTTTTCCAATGTTATTTCCAGACTCTAAAATAGAGCTCAAGCTTGAGAAGAGAGAACCACTAAAAGGCAGAGCAAAGACTCCAGTAACACTCAAGCAAAGAAGAATTGAGCACAATCAGGTATCTTGTTTTATTATGACCATGGTGAGGTACAGGTCCTCTGCTGGCAGTGCTAATTTGCCTGTGTTTTAGCCTTTGGTGAATAGTTGACAAGCACATTCCAGCATTTGACAGTGTTCATTTCATGGCATTTTAAATCTAAACTTTTTGCGTTTTGTCAATAGTGCACCTGTGCTTTACTGCAAAAGTAAGTAATAGATGTTTTATTTGTGTTTGATTCTGTGTTAAGCATGGTTCAAAACCAATCACTACTTTTTTTAAGAGAAATATTTTATAAGGTAGAAATGCCTAAGCAATTCTGGTATAATTTCTTTAAAAGGCAGAGCAAGGGTTTTATATTTATGTCTGCCTCTAGACTTCTGACCTGCCTGTCTTCTGTGATTTCGTTTTCAACTCTGAAGCTTGTCTGGTCCTAAGACCACACTGTTTTCCTTTATTCTAGATGAAAACTGACCTTTATATGAAAAACAAAATGCAGTTTTTCAGAAAGAAATCAAGGGGAGAATAAGCAAAGGATTAAATTACAGAGAACAAATTACTGACTATAATCTAGCTTTTATTTGGCTGACACCTTGCAAGACAGCTATCTTTAATCTGTCTAGCTGCAAGTTTTGTCTAACTGGTTGTCCTTTTACTTAATCTTTGCCGTTTCTATAGTCATGCATCCTCAAAGGAAGTGTTCTTGCGTATTTAAGCCATGTCTCTCTTGACTTGATTTAGTTGATTAGTTGAATTTCAGAGCTGCTCAGTAGAAAGGAGCTTGGTGGCTTGAAAATATATATAGAGCACTGAATGAAAGATTTTGTTTAATATAGAGCCAAATAATGGAGTAAATATTTTATTGCTTTTTAATCTTACATTGCTAGGGACAAGCTGCAGGGGCATTCTGAAGAATAAGGAAATAACAGAGCAAGGAAAAGTAGGAAAATCTGGTGAAGGACCCTGAAATAAACTTGGGAAATTCTGGTCCAGAGTGAAGGCAAAATGGAATAGTGCTGGCAGGGACCCATGACTGGCCAGAGAATGGATTCAAAGGAGGGGAGTAGCATTGTATTAAAGATTGATCAAAGGTTAAATATTTTGAGTTGGGGGATCTAAACTGAGGGGCAGGGTAGTCAAACGAGTCAATTTAGAAGATGAGAACATAGAATAGACCTGACTATACAAAATGTCAAGCATAGAAAAGTAAAAGGAAGGGCCTCCCTGGTAGCGCAACCTATGAAGCTGTCCATAGCCACTGCATCATGAGGTCGTGCCCCGGCCAGGGAGCTACCCACATGACGCAGCAGACCTCTTCTGTCTCACCTGCTGCTCCCCTCAGCACTGTATTTCAGTCAATCTGCCTGTTCTGTTCCCCTCTCTGTCTCTGGTGAATTTTCTTGCCCCCACATCTCTGGCCTGTACCCCAGTTCTTGTATGCATAGATAAATCAATCTTTAAGAAAAAAGAAAAGTAAAAGGAGGAATTTAATCACCTTCTAGTCACATAGGCTCAACAGTTGTCAACATTTTATTTCATCTTAGACTGCTCCCTCTAGCAATGTAAGTTTTTTGGGGTTTTGTTTTGCTTTTTGCTGGAATCTCTTAGAGCAAGTCTCTGAGACTTTTCACATTAAAATGTCAGTATTTCAATATATTTAAGTCATAAGAGCTATTTTATATATAGTACATAATTATAGGTAATTTTTAATGATTTTATATATGCGATTATATGGGGATTTTACATATATATGTATATCTAGTAAAATTAATAGTTGTTTCACATCTAATGTATGTCAAACAAGATCCACATATCATTTGGTTTTTGTTTTTAAATCTACGTCTGTAGCTGTTCCCACTATAATGGTTCTGTCCCTCTATTTTTTTGGTTTAAAAAAAAAACATCAGTTCGCTGCAGAATTAGCCATATTCTGGATTTGGCAGATTAATTGTTCAAGTAGCATTTAATTTGCTCTTCTATACTTTGTATTTCCTGTAGACTCGGAGTTAGACTTGTGGTAGGGCTATGTAATAGGTCTTTCTTGTGATGATGGAAATGTTTTATATTTGCTATCCATTTTGATAACCATTCCACATGGGGTATTCAAATAGTGCTTGGAATGTGACTAATGTGGCTGACAAATCAAAATTTTGATATTACTTAAATTTAAATAACCACATGTAGCTAGTACTTACAGTATTAGCACGGACCTAGAGGGGTTGGTTAGATTCATGTTCATTTTTTTGGACAAGAATGGTCATAAACAGTGTTTTGGGCTTCAAATTGCATTATTTTAGGAGGCATGTCATATTTTGTTGATGCTAAACTTAACTACTTAGTGTCAAAAGCCTGATGAATCCATTATGCTGTTCACACTGCCATTTTATTAATGGTTATAACAACCATTGATAAATATTGCCTAGATTCATTATTTATGGTTGTACGATAGTGATTTTTCTCATTCTCTCATTTCTTTATATCTATGACTGGAATTCCTTTTTTAAGTACTTTCTCTCATGAACTGCTTAGTTACCTTGAAATAAATTCTTGTAAGATAAATATTTACTTTGCCATTTAGTTGTCAATTTCCAAAAAGTGCTTTTCATTTTGAAAGATATAAAATCTTGGGCCTCCCTGATGGCGCAAGCGGTTGAGCACCTCACTGTGAAGCTGTCCGCAGCCTCTGCAGTGCTGGTTTGATCCTGGCCGGCTGGCGAGAATCACACATGGCGTGGCAGACCTCTCCTGTCTCGCCCACTGCTCCCCTCAGCAGTGTATTTCTTCAGTCGGCTTATTCTGTTCCCCACTCTGTCTCTGGTGAATCTTCTCACCCTCCCGTGCATCTGGCCTGTACCCTGGTTCTATCAATCAATCAATCAATCAATCAATCTTTAAAAAAAAAAAGATATAAGATCTTTTTACTACAATTTTTTCTACATTTGATTTGTGATAAATTGCAGTCACTAATTCTTTTTTTCATGTTTAAATTGTGTCTTTAGCCAGCAAGAATTACTACGTTGGTTCCTGTGTTCTTTTATTGACCCAAATACAAATATGTCCTTTATGGCTTCTTGTTTTCTGCACAGTAAAAGTTGTGCCTGCCTCTTATCAAGTCAGCCATTTTTCCAAAGAACCTCCATCCTTTTTTTTTTTAAAAGCATGTTTTATTTATTTATCCATTTGCTTGTTTGCTTTGGCTATACATGCACTGGGTACAGCCAGAAGCGCGGGAGGGTAAGAGAACTCACCAGAACCAGAGCGGGGAGCAGAGCAGGCAGAAGGACCGAAGTACACTGCCGAGGGGAGCAGCGGGCGGCAGGAGAGGTCCGCGCGCCATGTGGGACCCTCCTCCGGTGGCCGGGGAGCAGAGGCATAGGGCAGCTCTGCAACCCAGCGCTCAACCGCCGCGCCACCGGGGAGGCCCTGAACCTCCATCCTTTTAATTGAAAAAATTGTTTGGAGGCTATCTAGGTGCTAGAGTGTTCATTCCTATGGGGTTGCCATTGCTGCTAGGCCTTTTCAAGGGAGTATGTTTATTAGAATGTAAATAAATCATGAATTCATTGTTTATGAATGCAGGCTACCTAACTTCTAGGTGTTTTATTGTTTCTCTTAGGCTATCTTGGTTGTTAAAATAGTGTTGTTACGTTGTGCTTATCACTCTATTTGTTTTAAATACTACAGTATTATCACTAGCAAGTCTAGTAAAGGCCGTTTTAGATTTGAGGGAATGCAGTTTTTCTTTAAGATATAAATCAGGGGGCCTCCCTTGTAGTGCACGGGGTTAAGTCTCAACACCATGAAGCTATCTGGAGCCACTGCACCGTGAGTTCCATCCCTGGCCAGGGAGCTACCCACATGGCGCAGCAGACCTCTCCTGTCTCACCTACTGCCTCCCCTCAGCAGTGTATTTTAGTCAGTCTGCCTGTCCTGCTCCCCACTCTGTCTCTGGTGAATCCTCTCACCCCTACCTCTGACCTACATACCAGCTCTTGTATGCATAAATAAATTATTGGGGGAGATATAAAATCAAAATTCTAGGTATCAAACTACTTGAAAAATTTTTCTGTCAATTTTACCTTTTATTTAGATTGATACCTAGTTTTGTTTTGACAAAATTAGAGTCAGAAATCTTGCTCTTCTATTTTACTCCTTCCACTCATAGGTAACTATTTTTTTAGTCAAACTTTGGTTTATATGTTGTTTCTTGTTGAAAGTAGAAGTAAATGCGTAGATTAATATACTCTCTTCACTCATTATGTAAAGGTAGTCTGTTTTGCCACATTCCATTTGTATTTTTAATCTAAGAACATATCCTGGCACAGAATATAGCATAGCCATCTCCTTCATTGATTTGTACAGTTTCATGGTGTTGCATTTTATGGATTTAATTCAACCACTTTCATTTAGTGGATATTTGAGTTATTTCCCATTTATACAGTATTTTTAATAATGTAGGGATAAATCGGTGTTATTTAAATAACATGTTTATTTAATATTGCAACCAGTTTATCTTCAAGAAATTTTGCTAGATGTTACAAATTCCCTTCCATAACAGTGGAAACATTTTTCATACCCACCAGCAATGTATGCCAGTACCTTTCTCTAATAAGGAATATGGTGTTGTTTAAAAAAATGTGTTTATATGAGTAACCATGTTGATTGGGTTTTACCCAGTTGATAGTTCCTCACAATAAGGTGGCTTTTTACTTTCCTCTGTTAATTTTTTTCATAAAGTAGTTTTGTGTAAATTTTTTGTCCAGAACTTAATGTTTTTACTTGGGTTGGGGATATTAGCTATTTTTTAAAAATTCCCCACCTTATCATTGAGAACCTCCAATTGAAACTATTGTTCCTTTCTATTCAAGTAGTAAGGGTTTTAACTATTAATAAGCTTTTGTTATATAGGAGTGTGACTTGTTTACAAATTTCTCTTTTAACAATAAAATTAACCTTCAGCATATATTTCCTGATAGCAAGATTTCAGACAAAGGAAAGCTGTCAATTAAATGTCAATTCCAAATATAGATAAATACAAAATCAAATACATGAATCTCTAATTATGTACCTCGTGGAGTTTTGGCACTACTTACAGTCAGATGAGCAATTTGTTAGATGTGCTCTTACTGCAGAATAAGAGTAAAATTAGTCAGTCTATAAAATTAATAAACACTACGGTTCTCCCTGGTGGCGAAAGGGGTTAAGACGCAACCTATGAAGTTGTCCGCAGCCACTGTCCCAGCCAGGGAGCTACCCACATAGTGCAACAGATCTCTCCTGACTTGCTCCCTGCTCTGTCACTGGTGAATCCTCTCACCCCCCACACTTCTGGCCTCTACCCAAGCTCTTGTATGCATAAATAAATAAATCTTTTTTAAAAATTAATAAACACTGGGATATAAAAAATCAGTTATCTGGGTAAAATACTACCTTGAAAGCAAAATTGACAACATAAGCACATTCTAATATAACACTGATCATTGATGGATATTTCTAGTTCAAAGAATTTAAAAGAATTCTCCAGTAGTAGTGACTTCAGTTGAATAACTTGCTCCTTGGAATGTAGACTTTCAGATACCACCTAAGAGCTACAGAAAAAGAATCTGCATTTTAACAAAAGCCGTGGGTGATTGATGGGCAGTCTTACTATTTAGGTTTCAAACTGGTATGGAAACACTGCTAATTATTTGTTAAATGAATAAAAGATCACTTTTCCAGAGATAGGAAACTGGGACAGAAAGAAAACAACGATCAGTAGCTATTACCTTTTTCTGACCTGAGGAGTTGGGGTGGTACTGAGATTTGGGGGGATGGTATAAGCTTGCATGTTTGTGAAACAGTAACCACCAGGTTTTTGTTGCTGAGCAGTTGATGTTTCCTAAAAGGTTTTATTTTTAAGTTCTCTTAAGTACTGAGATTTTTTTTTTTTTTTTAAGTTTAGGTAGAATTGTTAAGTTCAGATAGCTGTGTATGGACTATAAACTGATTCTAACCAGATGGAGGGAGTAATGTGTAATCTTTGCTAGTAATTATAAATTTGTGTTTTGTATTAAAGGAAACTGAGTTGTAACAGATGACTTAGAAGTGATGATCAGCCTGCTTTTTGTTTCAGTAGCCAATACAATACAGCTGCAATTAGTTAAACAGCACAATAGCAAATCACAGAAAGGGGCAGTGATAAACTGAAGTGCTCCCTCCCCACTTATATAACTTGAGGTGTTATAGCTGGACTCTTTAGTGTTTCTTTATACTTAAGTATTTTTGATTCCTATATATAAATTCAATTAAGACATTTAGAAATATTTTGAGGACACAGTATTGTTTGCAAATGCTGGATTTTGGAGGCTTTTCTTGGCTTCTCAGTATACTAATGTGGGCATTGTAAGGTGTTTGATGTTAGAATGTGACTTTTTTATGTGTCGATGCTTGAATAGAGCTATTCTCAAGCTGGAGTAACTGAGACTGAATGGACAAGTGGATCTTCAAAAGGCGGACCTCTGCAGGCATTAACTAGGGAATCTACCAGAGGGGCAAGAAGAACTCCGAGGAAAAGGGTGATGCAAGGCTTATTGCTTAGAATTGGGGTTTCAGATTGGTAGGGTTTTAGTGATTATTTTATATTTATTGTTTTTGTTTTGTTTTCAAACTAACAGGTGGAAACTTCAGAACATTTTCGTATAGCTGGTGCAATAATTTCAGAGAGTACTCCCATAGCTGAAACTATAAAGGCTTCAAGCAACGAAACCTTAGTAAATATGTTTCATAACTGTACAAGTGGGATTCTTTGTAAATTACCCTTTAATTAGAATTGGGGAGGTGGTGAATTTTGGCAACTCATTTATGTTTTTATACATTTCTAACTGGTTTTCCCTTTATATTTCTAAGATTTAGAAATTTTCAATATATCCAAATATACACATATATAATAACTCATGGTATAAGAGTCCTAGGTATTGTAAGAGTACCTTTTGACTAAAATACAAATGATGGTAAGGATCACATGTGAAGCTCTAAATATGTTCATTTCTAGGGACTATTACCTGAATTTTTATTAAGGGAAGGTTTTAAGTATTACAGAAATAGAGTATCTTTTTACATGTCTTTGCTATGTTTGGATAATTCTGAGTCTGAATAATTTGAATCTTGGCAGGTTGTCAATAGGGTGACTGGAAATTTCAAGCATGCAGCTCCCATTCTGCCAATCACTGAATTCTCAGACATATCCAGAAGAACACCAAAGAAACCATTGACAAGAGCTGAAGTAAATGAATAAAATTTAGATCGATGCTATCATTGATCTTTTAAAGAGGATTTTTTTCTTTTGGAGTGGGAGGGAGCAGGACTTTTCTTATTGGTGTGTATGATTGTATGAGTGTGCGCACACACGCATAGAGTATCTTAAAGACATACTTTTTATAAGTGAAAATGGAAAGTAACTAATATAGTAAGACATGCTAATACTATCTTGCTCCAGTTTTCAAGGGAGTGGTCATTTATGTGCTGCTTGTAAATGTATTTTCTTCATTATGGATGTGAGTTGAAAGTGAAACTGGGGCAGTGAGGGAGGCTGCACTGTCTCTTTGATGGGTCAAATAATGGGACTTCAGAGTGACTTTGTATGATGCCTGATTAACTCCTATATAATTAAGCGTTAAAGTACTAACTGCATGATGACATAATTTTAATCATGAGTCTTTACGAAAGGCTACTCATCTGGGCATAAAGGTAAACAGCAAAATAATCAGGTTGTTAAATTATTTTATGTGCTGTAAAGTTAGTAAAATTGAATTGGCCAGTTAAAACATAGTAAAATTTGTTAAAGATCCATGTTAGTTCATTTTCTATATTTGATTATTTTATTACAAAATAACAGGGAAAGAAATAATATACTCTTAATGTTTATTCATGAAAAGCATAGGAAATCCATGCGGGAACTTAAACTGCCACATTAGCTGTTAATGAATTTGTTTTAATTTTTTATTTTCTTTTCTTACTTGAATGTGTGGCAATTTACTCCCCAATTGCCATATTAAAGATATCTTCGCATTGGAAGTTTGTGAATACTTAAAAGACAGTAGTGAATTTAGAAATGGTGGTTGTAAAAGCCAGCATAGACTTAAGTGCGTTCTGTTCTCTGAAACATCTATTTGATATTATGTTTAATAATTGCATATCTTAACTAGTGATTGTTTCTCTTATTAGGTGGGAGAAAAAACAGAGGAAAGAAGAATAGAAAGAGATATTCTTAAGGAAATGTTTCCCTTTGAAGCATCTACACCAACAGGAATTAGGTATTCAGATACATTGAAACAAGTATTAGTGTATTCTAGTACAGAATTTTTATATATTTCCACCTTTATTGAGGGATAATTGACAAATGAAAATCATGTATATTTCAGGTATGGTTAAATGTGTAAGCCAGAGCTTTGTCTTAATTCTTCACAAAGTTAATGTACTTCTGCTCTCAGAATTTAACTGTTCTTTTGGGAGCAGTTTAGTTCAGTTCTTTGTAGCCACCATTCAAGTTGAGCCAGTTTCAAAATTAACTTTAAGTTGAGGGATAATAAGTAGATCATTTACCTACGATTTAATTAATATTTTTAAATCTAAATAGAAATACAGTAAGAGGGAAATAATTTTTTTCCTTGGGAGTTTCCTTTTACTAAAGAGGAAACTGTATTATCCGTTGAATTGTTTCCTAACTGATCACAACCAAACTACCTTATTTTTTAACCCTCTGTCTCCAAAAGTATTGCTCTGAAAAGCCTTTTAGAAGGCAAGTTTGGTGAATTTTTATCAATATCCTGAATATTCTAACTTAATAAAAGATAAGCATCTAGCTTTTTGAATGGAAAAACAGGGGCCTCCCTGATAGTACAAGAGGTTAAACTAAGCGTCAGCACTGTGGAAGCAATCTGCAGCTGCTGCAGCAGATTTCAGTCACCAGCCAGGGAGCAACCAACCCACATGGCGCAGCAGACCTCTCCTGTCTCACCCGCTGCTCCCCTCAGCAGTGTATTTCAGTCATCTGCCTGTTCTGCTCCCCACTCTCTCTGGTGAATCCTCTCACCCTCGACCTACACACTAAATACGTTTTTTAAAAAATATATTAAAAATAAATGGAAAACATTAATGTTTCACACAGTTGACTGATGTCACTGTTTCATATGTGATAATTTTCTATTCTTACCTTAAGTAATATGGTTGGAATTAGGAATGGTAATGACATTTATCTAAGTCATGACTTTATGTAAAATTTATTTCTCTCTTCCCTCTTCCCTCCCAACAGTGCTAGTTGCCGCAGACCAATCAAAGGAGCAGCAGGCCGACCATTGGAACTCAGTGATTTCAGGATGGAGGAAACTTTCTCATCCAAATATGCTCCTAAGTATGTTCCCTTGCCAGATGTCAAGTCAGAAAAGACAAAAAAGGGACGCTTCATTCCCATGTGGATAAAAATTTTGCTCCTTGTTGTTGTGGCCGGTTTTTTGTTTTTGGTCTATCAAGCTATGGAAACCAACCAAGGAAATCCATTCTCTAAATTTCTTTCTGATGAGTCTAAAACTCCCAACTGAATGATAACTCTCTGGCACATTCAACTTGGTCTCCTATTTTTTAATAACTGTATAAAACAACAACAACAACAAACATTTGTGTACATTTGTTGACTCAAGAACTAAATAGTAATGTGATTTCACCTCAATAAATGTAGTATTCCATTGAAAAGCAAACAAGATATATAAATGGAATTCATTTCAATGTTTTGGACTTTGGACTAGTAGGAGATCACTGTGTGCCATATGAATAATCTTTTTTAGCTCTGGAACTTTTTTGTAGGCTTTATTTTTTTAATGCAGACATCTTATTTCATTTTTGAGAAAAATGTATATTGTTTTGTGTATTTGGGAAACAAGGGCAAAACATGCTAGTATAATGTGAAGCTTCACATTTAAATACTTTGAATTCTTACAGAAAAGATTTGAAGATTCTCTGCTGACTAAAAATCTTTAAAGATATGTGAAACATGAAATTCAGTAAGAGAAAAAGTAACTTAGGGTTGTACTTTTTGTAATTGTAACAAAATTTGATGGTGTTAATGGGAAAAAGTACAGCAATAATCTCTTCTGTAACTTTTATTAATAGTAATGTTGTAGCCCTATTGTACTCACTTTTTAAAAGATTTCTAGTATCATGAATGTCCTACTTCAGTAAAATCCAATTAAATACAGTTGATTTTTAGCAGGGATATTTTAGTGCAGCGTACACAAGATTAGAGCAGAAAATTGGCTATACATTTTTTTTAAATTGTTTAGCTAGTTAACAGGCTATATTGGAAACTTCTGCTTTTTATTTACAACAAAACATTTATTCTGTCAATTGAGTTTGCTACCAAAATATCTTTTAGATAAGTGTGTGTCTGTTTAGAACTAAGTTAGCAACTTTTAACACTGGTCATAGATTCCATTTGGATTCATTATTGCATTGTCTTCTGTTACCAAAAACAAATTTTGCCAGGTTTTTTTGCCCTATACTCCCCATGATTTGATTAAAAAGTGCAAAAGGTATTTGCTTTTAATTACATAATAAACTTGTTGTGGATACACAGTAGTTAATACATAAATTTATAAACTGAATATGAGGTGGGCATTATGATTTTTGTGGACTCTTAAAGTGGTTAACTTTTTCTTTGTGGGTTTGTTTTGTTTTGTTTCGTTTTGTTCTTAGCTGAATCTTACCTCATGTAAAACTTGGTTAAATAAAGTAGTAGGTAATTGAAATTTCAATAGAATCAAGTAAAACAAACAATTTAAATGTGTATGTTTGAATTTCAACTTTACAGTCATTGACCAGAAAGCACACTAAAATATAAGTTATTTTTAAATATCAATTGAAATAAAAAGATAATTTTTTAAAAAGTAACAATCTGAAAATGTATATTTAGACCACACAGCTTTTATTTGAATTCAGTCCCTGATATTTCATTTTTAGATAATTTGAAGACATTATTCATGTACTTTGCAGTTGACCAGACACACTTGGAGGTCTGGTTCTACAGGGGGAGTGGAAACTTATTCTTCAATCAGAAATGCTTGCCTCTGAGTAAAAGTGTTTCTTTGAGATGAGCCACAGAGGGGCCACCTTTTACTCAGCTCTTCCCACTATAAGATAATACCGGTCTACTTTACTTTCTTTGTTCTTAAACTTTGTTTCATATATTTTCAATCTTTTGTTTATACTAAAAATTGTAAGAAGCTGCATTTTATGTTTTAAAATGTGGGGAAATAAATCAGACTTACTATGTGAAAATCAATTTTCTTATAGGAAAGGTATGCTTCAAAATAGCAAACATGTAGTCTTTGAGACCGGGTTAAACATGTAGTCTTTTTTTTTTTTTTTTTTTTTAAATGTGTACTTGGTCTTTTGTCTGTGTCTTTTATTCCACTAGAATAAATGTGTCCTTGGTGTAAATGCAAAGCATTTCTTCCAGATTAATTGTAGATGTAGACTTTACAATATAATTCAATAATAAAAAATAATTAACCTCGTTTCGTCATTGCAATAAATGCTTTACAGATAGCACAAACTTAAGATTTCCAGATAACATTTTTTGTGTTTTTTCTGAATTGTTGGATTTTAGTTCTCGTTAAGTCTATTTCTTTGTTTTGCTTCTAACTATAGTAACCAGATCCTCCTTCATTCATAGGTAAGCAGTAAGTAGAGAGCCTTTATCCTTAAAGAAGAACATAGGGAAGCTCTCAGAGAACTTCTCCCACCCCCACAATATAGAACTACTACTTTTCAATCTCCAATTTCCTTAACCCTCCTCCCAGCTTTACTGTCTTAATACTCATTTGTGACACTCTGTTAGCCTTGCTTTGATACTAAGCAAAGACATTGTGATGTGCTCATCATGGAGCTATGTTCATCAAATTAAGGTGTCTTTGTTTCTCCATCATTCATGTCTCCAGATGTGATATTATTTAATGATTCTAAAATTTAAATTACTTAAAGATTAACTAGCAAATACAGGGATACCTGTATTGGGTACAAATCTAGGCTGCTGCAATAAAGCACATTACGACAAAGTGAGTGCAACAAATTCTTTGGTTTCTGGTGCATATAAAAGTTAAGCGTGCGATAGCATATGTAAAAGAACAATGTGCATTTCTTAATTTAAAATATTCTATTGCCAAAAACATGCTATCATTTGAATTTTCAGTGAGTTATAATCTCTTTGCTGGTGGAAGGTCTTGCCTTAATGCTCATGGCTGCTGACTAACCAGGGTGGTGGTTGCGGAAAGCTGGGGTGGCTGTGGCAGTATCTTAAAATGAAACAGTGAAGTTTGCCACATTGACTGACAATGCTTTCATGAGAGAAAGCTTTCTTTGTAGCATGCAGTGCTGAGTTTAAATAATTTAAATCCTCTGTCATTTCAATAGTGTTCACAGCATCTTCAAGAGTAGATTCCATCTTAAGAAACTTTCTTTACTCATCTGTAAGAAGCAACTCATCTGTGAAAAGTTTTGTCATGAGATTGCAGCAATTCAGTCACATCTTCAAGCTCCACTTTCTCTTGCTAGTTCCACCAAATCTACAGTTGCCTCCTCCACTGAAGTCTTGAGCCCTTCAGACTCCTCTGTCCATGAGAGTTAAAATCAGCGTCTTCCAAAATTCAGTTCATGTTCATATTTTAAACTCACGAATGTTCTTACTGGCATCTATCCATGATAAACCTACTCCTTTCCAGAAGATTTTTTCATTGACTACTCAGATTTATTGGTGAAATCACTATGTATGGCAGTTACAGCCTTGTAAATTTTTTTTTTTTTTTAAGATTTATGCATACAAGAGCTGGGATACAGGCCAGAAGTGCAGGAGGTGAGAGGATTCACCAGAGACAGAGTGGGGAACAATCAGTACAGGCAGATTGACCGAAGTACACTGCTTAGGGGAGCGGCGGGCGAGTCAGGAGAGGTCAGCTGCGCCATGTGGGTTGTTCCCTGGCCAGCAGGGGATCGAACTTGTGTTGCAGTGGCTGCGGATTGCTTCATAGGCTGCATCTTAACCCCCTGCGCCACCAGGGAGGCCCAAAATGTTTCTTAATAAGATTTGAAAGTCAAAATTACTCCATCCAGAGGCTGCAGAATGCATGTTGTGTTAGTGGGCATAGAACCATGAATCTCCTTGTACACAGCTCTCGGGTGACCGTGTGCATTGTTGATGAGTAGTAATCTATGAATGGAATCTTTCTGAGAAATCAATCTCAACAGTGGATTTAAAACATTGAGTAAACCATGTTATATGCACATGTTGTCGATAACAGACTTTGTTTCCTATTTATAGAACATAGGCCTGTTGATTTCAGCATCATTCATAAGGGCCTTCAGAATGGTAAATGAACGTTGTCTTCAACTGAAAATCACCAGCTGCATTAGCCCCTTATGAGAGCTTGTCCTTTGACACATTGAAGCAAGACATTAATTAACTGGTTCCTTCTAGTTATGAAAGTTCTAGATGTAATCTACCTCTAATAGAAGGATATTTTGTCTATATTGAAAATCTATTTTGTATAGCCAATTTCAGCTAGGTCTTTGGGATAACTTGTGGCTTCATCAGCATTTGCTGCTTTACCTTGTACTTTGATGTTATGAAGACAACTTCTTTATTTTTTTTTAAAACAATTTTTTTTTAAAGATTTATTTATTTATACAAGCACTGGGTACAGTCAGAAGCGCAGGAGGGTGAGAGAATTCAGAGCCAGAGCGGGGAGCAGAGCAGGCAGAAGGACCGAAGTACACTGCTGAAGGGAGCAGCGGGCGGCCGGAGAGGTCTGTGCACCAGGTGGGACCCTCGCCCGTGGCTGGGGATCTAACTGGCTCTGCCGAGGCTGCAGGCAGCTTCGCAACCCAGCTCTCAACCGCTACACCACTGGGGGAGCCCGACAGACGGCTTTAAATCTCATGAAACAACCTTTGCTAGCTCCACATTTTTCTTCTGCAAATTCCTTAGCTCTCAACTTTCTTAAAATCAGAAGAGGGCCTTGCCTTGGATTAGGCTTTTCTTTAAAGGAATGTTGTTGCTGGTTTAATCTCTGCAGAACATTCAGATTTTCTCCATGTCAGCAATAAGTTTGGTTTGCTTTCTTTGTGTAGTCACTGGAATAACACTTTTCTCTCAAGAAGTTTTCCTTTGAATTTCTTTATACAATTTGTTGGCCCAAAAGACCTAGTTCTTGGTCTTTCTGGCTTTTGACATATCTTCCTCAGTCAGCTTAATCATTTCTAACAATTTAAAAGTGAAAGATGCAGCTTCTTTTCACTTGAACACTTAAAGACCATTGTAGGATTATTAATTGGCCTAAGTGTAGGATTGTGTCTCAGGGAATAGGGATGTTCCAGCTAGCGGGTGGTGGGAGCAGGGGAGAACTGTCAGCTGGCAGAGCAGACAGACGTTTTTCACTCAACTGCCTTTAGTGGGCTCTGGTCCTCCTAAGCAAAATAGTAATAGCAGAGATCGCTGATCACTGGTCAAAATGACAGTATACTTATGAAAAAGTTTAAAACATTGTGAGAATCACCAAAATGTGACAGACAAAGTGAGCACATGCTGTTGGATAAAAAGACAACTATTGACTTGCTTGAGGCAGGATTGCCACAAACTTCAATTTGTAAAAGATGCAATACTGGAGCAAGATGTGTCTGTAGCATCGAAGGCTTAAAGTTTTATTGCTTGATTACCTTGTGCTAGATGCTGTTGGAAGCACTTGCTACATAATAACTAATAAACCCTCTTGATCCTATGAATTGGTTATTTTCTTCCACTCCATGAAAATTGATCAGAGATTAAGAAACCCTTTGCACAGCTGGGAAATGATGGGCCTAATTGCATATGATGTGACAGAGGAACTGAAAGTTCTGAGCGCAGGGGCTTGCCTACGTGATTCTGTTACATGTTCTGGTATAGAATCATTAGTTGAACTGACATTTGATGACAAGCTGTATTCACTGTTTTGATTGCTTATAAAATTTTACCACCCACTGAAATATTTATTCCGTACCTCCTCTATCAGGTATAACGTTTGGGAGGGCATGGGTAGTTTTAGAAATGTCTTTTGACTTGGATATTCTTTTAGGAGGTAGGTTTTTTTTTTTTTTTCTTTAAGAAAAAGCATTTTGACCACCCCATTAACTAATAGCAATATAAGTATATTACTAAAGTGATATTGTTACTGTTCTTATTGAGAGTATGTAGTGATGTTCATCTTTTATAGTCATAGAACTGAACATTAGTCAGAACTTGTTTAGAATAAATCAAAGTCCTTATATAAATACAATACTGATGAAATGGTTTTACAGTAGACTTTACCACCGACTTCATTGTCCAGAGTTTCACACATTGATCTTGTGATGGTGAATAATTTGAAATTGAGAGGCATTGTTAGCTTCTGCTTGCTTTACTTGTCCTAGTAACAGAAATTGAAGTCTATTACAGTTTATGGTTTGTTACTATAGAACAACTTACAACAATTTTACAGGTCCTGTGGCTCAGAAATCAAGGAGTCGCTCAGCTTTGTGGTTCTAGCTTAAATCTCATGACATAGTAAACTCTCCAGGCTGTATTATCCTGAGGGCTCAGCTGACCTAGAATCTGCCTCTAAGCTCAGAGTATATGGCAGATCTCAGTTCCTTACTTGCTGTTGGCTGAAGACATCATAGTCTGAGTGCTCTATGACAGGGCAACTGACTTCTCTTAGAGTAATCCGAGAGTGTCCCCACAGTTGAAGCCACAGGCTTTACATAATCTTGGAAATGATAGACATCACTTGGCTATATTGTATTGATCAGAACAGAGAGACTGGAAAGATAGGGAAGGAACTACACAGGATGTGAATACCACAGGGCCACATGTTGGGGTAGGGGGTGTTTACCACATCTGTCAAATCTGAGGGGTTGAACAGATCTTTTGGTCATGCTGTAATATATGAAAACAATGTTAAGCATCTTTGGAATTTATGTGACTATTTCTCTGGAGTATTCACTTTGATCTCCATTATTCAAAAAATATATGTAATTAAATATGAATAACAGACTGGAGAGATTGGTAGGTTTGAATTCTGGTTCACAGGTAAGTCAGTAGATTTGATTAATTAGATATGGTCAGAGAGATGAGTTAAAAGTACTCATCTCTAAAAATTATGCTTTTGGAAGAACATCATGGCTGCTCAAGGAGAGCCCCATGTTCAGTTCCAGCCTCTATTGATGGGTGATTGTAGTACCGGGAAAAACTAAATTTGTGAAACATTTGGTGAATTTGAGAAGTTTGTGACTACCTTGGGTGCTGTGTTCAATATCTCGGATACATATTAGTTTCCATATTTTTAGGATATCAGGGATAAATATCTGGCAGATACTATTGGATCATAGGGATTTCCATTTTTATTTTCTTAAGAAATATCCAAAACATTTTCCATAGAAGCTATACCAACTTGCATTCTCACTAACAGAGGATGAATGTCCTTTTCTCTACATCCTCACCAACACTTGTTTCCATTCCTTTTGATAGGGACCATCTTCACAGTGGGAGGGTGATACAATGGTTTTGATTTGCATCTCCTTTATAATAAGATGTTAAACAATTTTTCATGTATTTAGGCTATCTGTATTTTTTTTTTAACTTTTTGTGTAGAAGAACTGGGGTACAGGTGGGGGTGAGAGTATTCACCAGAGACAGTGGGGAGCAGAACAGGTGGATTTACTGAAATACACTGCTGAGGGCCGCAGTGGGCACGATGGGAGGTCTGCTGTGGGTCACCTCCCTGGCTGGGGATCAAAGTCAGGCCTTATGGGTGATGGCGCTGACATGAGGCCACCAGGAAGACCCTGGATGTCTTCTTTACAAAAATGTTTATGTCTCACTCATGTTTTTCTTTGGGTAGTCTTTTTGTTCTTAGATTGTGTAAGTACTTTGTATATTTTGGAAATTAGCCTCTTGTCAGATATGTGATGTGTAAATATTTTTTTCCCATACTATAGGTTGCCTTTTTTTTATGATGGTACAAAATCTTTTTATTTGGTGTTTATTTTTGTCCTGTTTTCCCTTGCCACTGGAGTTCAGTCCACAAATAGATCTTGAGGTAAATATCCTGTAGTGTGTCTCCTATGTTTTCTTTCAAGTATTTTATGATATTTTCAGTTCTAATTCAAAATGGATTGGAGATAATTTTTGTGTATGTGTTAAGTGTGGATCTAGTTTTATTGTTTTTCATGTGGCTATGGTTATCTATATTTCCCAACACCCTTTATTAAAGAGGAGATTTTCCATTGCATAGTTATGGCTCCTTTGTCGATTAACTGGGGTTTCTTTCTGGGCCTTCTATTTTGCTTCCATTGGTCTTAGTTTATGTTTTTCTTCCAATACCATACTGTTTTGATTACTGTTGCTGTGTAATTTTGAAGCCAGGAAGTGTGATACCTCCATTTTTCTTTACTCTCAGGCTTGCTTTAATGTTTTTGCTCATAATAGCTCCTGTTGGAAATAGTTTACATGCCCATCAACAGCTTTTTACAGTAATTATAGAATAAATTATAGAATATTCATAATGGAATATTATGTAACACAAGTCATCTCCAGCTCCATGTAACAACATGATGCATTGCACAGACAATGTTGATTGAAAGGAGCCTGGGGCAAAGTAATTACTGTGTGTTTCCATTCAAAATTCCCAATGTAGGAAAACAGGCAAAGATACTCTATGTGCTAGAAGTCTGAACAGTGCATGCCGTTAGGGAAAAGTGGCCATTAGCTGAATATGAAGGATACATCCAGGGTGATAGAACATTTTCTGTGGTAACTGAGGTGGTACATATATATTTACTCATTAATCTCTATACCTAGAATTTGGAACAGCTTTCTGTGTTTTGAAATTAAATAAGTAAAAAACATTTCTTATCCAAGATTGAGAAGCAATTTAATACTAATGCAGCTTTTCATCCACCGGTTAGGTTTTCAAATCTATTTTTTGGTTGTTTATTTCATTTTTATTCATTACCCATTCATATTTTGCACATTTTCTGAAAATGGAAAGTTGGGTTCTTACTGACAGGTGATGTTTTTAATATTTCGTAGTATTTTCCAGTATTTTTCCTGGCCTCTTTGAAGGAGTTTATAGTATCTTTTGTAGCACATTAGTTGTCAGTTATTAGATGTGAAAAATCATTGCTTTTTATATCTGCTTCTGGCCATGACAACTAACTGGTACTAAAAAACTAGACAAAATATATGAAACAACTTTTTTTCTGACACTGAGTAATAGTAAGTGACTCATCTCTGAGAGAAGAGAAACAAAAGTAAGCCATATTATTCATCTTTTATCCTACAGCACTTTTCAGCTGGTGACTAAAGGAGGGTAAGCCCAAACAGACCACAAGATCCATGGTTAGTTGAGGACATAAATCAAAGTTTGAGGAGGGTGAGACAGGTAGAACCTGTGAGAAAGAGCAACAGAGAAGGGAATTATGCAGGAAAAAACACAACTTCCAGAATCTATTTAACTGTGCATGCACTAGGGTGAAGTTATGGGCCTAAGAAGACAATGCCAACCCCAGACGCTTTGAGCTGAACAATTAAAGATCACACAGGACTGGGAGACATTCAAGTCATAAACAAACAGAGTGGAGAGACCTTGTAAATTACCCAGGGTATTAAGCATTGATCCCAGAAGATAGCCCTGAGAAGTAATAAACAAGCTCTAAAACAAAAGCTACTGTGGATAGCCTACTAAAATTTAAAAAAAGCAAGTTTGAAAGGATCAAGTTGACCTCATACACTGAGTCTTCTAGAAGTTAATTTATGGTTAAGGTTGAACATTTTAAAGGAATAAAGCAAAGTGCAAAGTACAGTCACAATATCTATCCAATGAAAGTGAACTGCAAATGCAAAGGGACAGGGCATTTAAACCCATAACCAGAAGGGAAATGAGTCAATAGGAACAGCAAGAAATGTTTTGTTAATAGATATATTCAAAATCTTAAAAACATGAACATAGTGATGAAAGAAATGGAGACTTTTTTTAAAAAGAACCCAAATGAAACTTCTAGAAGTGGAAAAACAATACTCAACAAAATTTTATTGGATGGACTTAACAGCCTATTAGATGTAAAAGGAGATGGATGAAGACATTAACAAAAGTATCTAAAGAAAAAAAACCTCAGTGATCTGTGGGAGGACTTCAACCAGTCTTTCATACATGAAGTTAGAATACCAGGAGAGGAGAGAGGGCAGACCAAATTTTAAAGAAATAATGGCTAAAAGAAATTTTCCAAATTTAGTAACCCACAATTTCCAAAAGTTAGTAACCCCCTCATGTGAATAGCAACAAAGTCAAGATATAAAATATTTTCACAGTTCCTAGAAGTCCCCTATTACCCCTTTGTAATCAAATTCTTGCCCCAAACTCATCCCCACAAGGGCTGTTTTCTGTTCTGAGAGGTTTACCCTTTCTAGAATGATAGGTAAAAGAACCATACAGTCCAGTTTTTAAATCTGGCTTTCACTTAGCACAGTGGTTCTCAACTGGCTATTTTGTTTCCGGGAAGACATTGGCAGTCTGGAGACAAGTTTGTTGGTGTGTAGACTAAGGAGTACCCTGGGGCTCCAAACTTGCAGCTCCGAAGGGATTCTGACATCTGCCACATAAAGACAAAGCAAACTCTTAGTGTGAAAGAATTTTAATGGGATTAATGAGCATACAAGAGAAGAAAGAATAATTGTTTTCCAGTAAAACATGCCAACCTAAAAAGAAGAAATCATAGTAAGGATTTAAGAGCAGGCTTTGGTTAGGCTGTTTGCTTTAAGACTTTAAAAAGGGCCTCCCCGGTGGCGCAGTGTTGGAGCGCTGGGTTGCAAAGCTGCCCGAGGCCTCTGCAGTCAGTGCCGGTTCGATCCCCGGCCACAGGCAAGGGTCCCACATGGCGCGCAGACCTCTCCTGCCGCCCGCTGCTCCCCTCAGCAGTGTACTTTGTCAGTCTGCCTGCTCTGCTCCCTGCTCTGGCTCTGGTGAATTCTCCCACCCTCCCGCGCTTCTGACTGTACCCAGTGCTTGTATAAATAAATAAATAAATAAATCTTTAAAAAAAAAATGACTAAAAATAATGCCTAGTCAAGCAACAACAAATGTTGGTGAGGATTCGGAGAGAAAGGAACTCTCCTGCATTGCTGGTGGGAGTGCAAACTAGCCCAACCACTATGGAAAGCTGTGTGGAGATTTCTCAGCCTGCTAAAGATGGAGCTTCCATATGATCCAGCAATTCCACTCCTAGGTATTTACCCAACGGACACAATCATTAACTCAAAAGGGCACCTGCACCCCTATGTTTACATCAGTGCTATTTACAATAGCTAAGCTATGGAAGCAACCCAAATGCGCAAAAATAGATGACTGGATCAAGAAGATGTGGTCCATATACACAATGGAATTTTTTTTTTTAAGGTTTATTTATTTATTTATTTATTTATACAAGCACTGGGTACAGTCAGAAGCGCCGAAGGGTGAGAGAATTCACCAGAGCCAGAGCGAGGAGCAGAGCAGGCAGAAGGAGCGAAGTACACTGCTGAGGGGAGCAGCGGGCGGCAGGAGAGGTCTGCACACCATGTGGGACCCTCCTCTGGTGGCCGGGGAGCAGCCGGGGATCGAACCGGCGCTGCAGAGGCCACGGGCAGCTTCGCAACCCAGCGCTCAACCGCTGCGCCACTGGGGAGGCCCCACAATGGAATATTACTCAGCAATCAAAAAAGATAAACACATGCAATTTGCAGCAACATTGATGGAGCTAGAAGGGATCATGCTCAGCCAAATAAGCCAGAAAGAAAAAAAAAAAAAACAGATAGTCTCACTCATAGCAGGAATTTAGAAAACCTAAATAAGGGACCAGGAAAAAGACTAATTATAATAAAGTAAAAATCAAAATCAACAAGCAACTGTAAACCAGAGGTGGGGGGGGGTGTAGGAGAGATTAGGGTCAAAATAAGCGGGGTTGGGAGTTGTATGGGGACTATAACCAAGATGAAAATGCATACATTGTGCAAAAATGAAAAATGATGTAAAAATATATAAAATAATAATAATAAAAAAGCCTAATCAAATGGCCATTAGCTACTGTTACAGAAAGAATAGCCCAGTGCCGTTATTTTACGAAAAGGAACAGTAGATGTCACTGTGGCACTCGCTGTAGTTTGTATTGAGGGTATTTCTGCAGGGACCTTGCCAAGGAGCCCGCCACCTGTGAGTACTCGGTGAAATGTCGAGTTGCAGGTAATTTAGTTCTTACTGTGCTGGATCAGCGGGACTAATTGCGCTCAATCATTATGTCCACATTGCACTAAAATAAGGATAAAATCACAGTACTAGAAAATCATTAAATTGGAAATACGAAGTTTTCATTTTGTCTTATTTCCACTATAATAAGACTTGACTGACAAGGCTTTTAAATCACTTCACTATTCGTTTATTTGCTGTGAACATAATTATTTCATAAGAACTGGAGCCCCTGTCATTATGAACTTGCGTAGAATAACGCCGGGAATACTCAGAAGTGTCAGGGCAATCATTCTTCGTTTCCTTTTTTAAAAATAAACATGTGCCCGAGGTGGTTCCGCGCGGACTGGCACGGTTTCCCCTTGTCAGTGCTTCCTGGGAGCCCGGCCCGGGGCCGCCCTGGGGAGCCGGTGCCCGAGGGCGGTGGCCCGGGTTCGAGCCTCGGCCACTCACTGTCCGGGTGGGGCCGCTGCCTTCGCGCCGGCCTTCGGGCGCCCCCTGGCGGCCGCTGCGATATCGCGCCCCTGCAGGCCCCGGGCGCGGAGGCGGGAGGTTTGTGGCCAAGTTTCCTAAGCCCGGGCTGGGAGCCTTGTGGGTCCAAGGCCGTGGGCGACCTGCCAGCCCCGACGCCACGCCTGCAGGCTTGCGGGGTCCACTAGCCGGCCGCGCCCGGACCCCGCCTCGGGACTTTTGGGGTCAAGTCCCAGGTGAAGCAGCTGGGTGCATTGGGGCCTTGCGGCTGCAACTCTGAGGTCACCCAGCCCTCGGAGCCGTGAAGTGGGTGCAGGCCGTGGCCTGGTGTGTGCACTCCTGCGGCACGAATGCAGGGTTGGCCAGCCTGCCTGAGCTGGACTCGCACTCTGACCCGGATTCGGTTGTCGAGGTCGACCCGCCTGCGGGAGGGACCCCGACTAGGACTCGGGCCTTGACTCGAGGTCGACCAGCCTCCAGCCAAACTTGACCTTGGACCGGGCCTGGACTTATGCCTCAGGCTTGCAGCTCCAGGTCCTAGGTCGACTAACCGGCCGGGCTTGGGCCTGGCGCTGACACCGACTTGTGTGCAGCTGCAGGCTCGTGAGGTCAGCCAGCAGGCCCCAGACTCGTACATCGGATCCAAGGTCCACCAGCCAGCCAGACCTGGACTTGCAGTTGGTCCCCGCCTGGAGACTCTGCGGTCCAGCAGCCAGCACACACACGACATAGTGATACATGCCGCGTGCACACAACATATGGGACCATAGTCCATATGTGTACATCACAGGCATATAACATGCATAACACATACGTTTATATATTTATTTAAGTAAAGTTCATTGGCACTGTAATTTTTTTTTTTAAAGATTTATTTATTTATGCATACAAGAGCTGGGTTACAGGCCAGAGGTGCAGGAGGGTGAGAGGATTCACCAGAGACAGAGTGGGGAACAGAACAGGCAGACTGATGAAATACACTGCTGAGGGGAGCAGTGGGCGAGTCAGGAGAGGTCTGCTGCGCCATGTGGGTTGCTCCCTGGCCTAGGGATCCAACTAATGTGGCAGTGGCTGGTGATATCTTGATAGCATTGTCTTTTAATGCTTCGCCACCAGGGAGACCCCCTCTTACTAATTTTTATCCTCTAATCTTCAGTGGTTTAAAAAAGTGGATCTCTAAACTAATGAGGTTTCCATCAGAAAAAGATCAAACTACATTCACTAACTGTATTTTGTTTCTCAAACTAGAGAACAGAACTCTACCTCTTTCAAATTTGTAATCTGAGTTATTCAGATTTTTATATCTATTTTCTTCACAGTTAAATAACTCTATATTTTAATATTTTACATAATCAACCATATACATTTTGGTGTAAGAAAACTAACAAAAGCTGAATACATGTAAGTTTATGAGTGCATTAAATCCATGGAGTGAGCCCTCAAGTATTCTGTCTAAAGTGATGTATTTCTTCCCGAAATGCACAACTTGAATCTGATTCTGAGGAAACATCAGAACAACCTAAACTGAGGGAAATGTTACAAAATAGCTGGTTTGTATTCTTCCAAAATGCCAGTGTCATGAAAGACAGAAGAGTGACTGAAAAACTGTTATAGAGCAAAGTGAACCAGAGACGTGACCACGAGATGTGACACATCCTCCTGGATTGGAGTTGGAGCAGAACAAAGGCATTGTTGTGAGGACATCACTGGGACAACTGGCAAATTTGGATGGAAATTGCAGCTTGGGTTATCAGTGGTAAATTTGCCATGGTGTATTGTGCTATACACTGTACAGTGTATAAATGAAGAAACTATCCTTGTTTTTAAGAAATACACTCTGAGGTCTTTAGGGATTAAAAATATTATAAGCCTGTAATTTACTCTCTGTTTCTAGGTAGGTAGGGAGAGAGAGAGAGAGACAAAAAGAGAGAGAGGTACTACTAAAATTATTGTGGCAAAATGTTAACACTGGTAAATCTGGAAGCTTCTTTGTGCTATGAAAATTCTTTGCATCATTCTTACATCTCTTCTGTAAATTTTAAATTATTTGAAAATTTAAACAGTAATTATAGTTAAAAGAGAAAGCACAGGATGTTCCTTGCCCAGCAGTTTCTAAACAAACACTTCATAGTAATCCTGATGTGTATGAGGAAAGACTATGTCAGCCTTTGGACTAGGGAAGACTGACATAACCCTGCTAATTGCTAACTACTGCTAGGGAAAAAATGGCTTTAAGGCAACTAATCCCAATCCGAAAATCATTGTTTATAGCTGGCTATTTCATTTTATCAACATATATTTAAGAGGTGTGTACATAATGGGTTTACTCATTGTTTCCTGATCAGCTTGCCATGGTCACCAGGAAGCTACTTTGTTATCTAGATATAAATGTGTCTGTGTTGGGGGAGAATTAGACTGTTCCTGGTCCCTGAATATTCATATGCTCCTCTACCTCTCTTGGTCCAATGTCCCTGGATAGTGTCATAAGGTTATTTTTTGCTCAAGGAGCGTGAATGGAAGTGATGTGTCACTTCCACTCTGAGGCAGTTGAGCAAGGGTATGCCTTTCCCTTGTTCCAACTCTTCCCCTTTGAGGCGGGGAGAGGCCATAGGTTGAGGTGGCAGAACCATAAAATGAAATACCTTGGATCGCTGACTCACCACTTGAAGAACTGCTAGATCAGCACCAAGCTTTACCAGAGCAAGAAGCCAACTTTTCATTGTAGTATATTGTTAAGCTTTGGAGTTAATTTGTTAATTTAAGATAGTCATCGTTGCTTTCCCTTCCTCTCTGCCTTCTCCCTCTGTTACTTTTTCTTTTCCTTAAAATACATTGATTGTTGATTGTGGGCCTCCTTGGTGGCGCAAGGGATTAAGCAGCACATTATGAAGCAATCCGCAGCCTCTGCAGCATGAGTTTGATCCCCGGCCGGCCAGGGAGCAACCCACATGGCAGCAGACCTCTCCTGTCTGGCCCGCTGCTCCCCTCAGCAGTGTATTTCAGTCAATTGGCCTGTTCTGTTCCCCACTCTGTCTCTGGTGAATCCTCTCACTCTCTGCACCTCTGGCCTGTACCCCAGTTCTTGTATGCATAAACAAATAAATCTTTTAAAAAAATGAAGAATGAACTAAATAAATAAGGAGGAGGCACTTCTTACAATAGAGTCCTGATAACACACACAAATTACATGTTAATTACAGATAAAAATAGTAACTTCGCAGGGAAGAAAGCTGGCAAATACCTTCTCGATCCAGTGATTAAAGTTTACCTCACCAGTAAAAGGACAAATCAACATCACAGGACTCCAACAATGATACTCCAAAAAGAACAAAGAATCACGCCTTTATTCCTTCTGCCTTGAATGCATACCCTAAATCCAATAAAAGAAAGCATCTGAGAAATCCAATTGAGCAACATCCTCCAAGATAACCGTCTTGTACTCTTCAAATATGCCAAGGCCACAGATGACAAAGATAGCACTGTTTCAGACTGAAAATGATGAAAAAACATTAAAAATTAAAGGCAGTGTTTGTGTTTCTCTATTTGTTTATGTAATCTATACATCTAGATGTGTGTGTATCTCTATGTGCGTATCAAAATAGTTGATTGAGAGAATGATAAAGCACATGTGACAAAATATTAACAATCAGGGAAACTGAGTAAAGGTTGTTGGAAGGTTCTTTATACTATTTTTGCACTTTTTCTATAAATTTAGAATTACTTCAAGGCCTCTCTGGAGGCACAGCAGGTTGAGCACAGTGCTGTGAAGCTGTCCACAGCCTCTGCAATGCGGGTTCGATTCCCCGCCGGCCAGGGAGAAACCCACATGGTGTGGCAGACCTCTCCTGTCGCGCCTGCTGCTCCTGTAAACTGTTTTCAGTCTGTCTGCCTGTTCTGCTCCCCCCTCTGTCTCTGGTGAATCCTCTCACCCTCCCGCACATCTGGCCTGTACCCTGGTTCTTGTATGCATGAATAAATAAATCTAAACTAACTAAATAAATAAATAAAATGAAATTACTTCACATTTAAAAAGTAAACACAACTATAAAATATAAAAATAAGATGTTGAGGCTTTTCCCTTAAAGGATAAAAACTAATCCCATGGAAGTAAAGAAGCTTCCTGGGAATGTAAAAGTAATAAAAGGAAGAGAAAAGAAGCCAAAGATAGAACTTTGGAAATAATCACAGAATCATAATCTAGGTGCTCAGTAGATATTGAAAATTTAAAAAATGGACACCCTAATCTAACCTAGTTATTAAATTGCTTTAAAAATTGTTATGCTAAGATATTTCTGTTTTTCCTCTACATATTTTAGCAGTCATTACATAATGACTGCTACATAAAACTACATAATGTAGTTTTAGCTCATTACACATATTAAAGGTCAAGACACGTTTATAACTTTATTATCAATTCCGCTTGAATCTATTGTGTTAAGGAGAAATCACAAATGTTTTCAACAGTTTTTTATTTTTTTTATTTTTTTTAAATTTTTTTTTTTAATTTTTTATAGAGGCATGTTTTTTTTATTTATTTGTTTGTTTGTTTGCTTGTTTATACATGCACTGGGTACAGTCAGAAGCGCGGGAGGGTGAGAGAATTCACCAGAGCCAGAGCGAGGAGCAGAGCAGGCAGAAGCGAAGTACACTGCTGAGGGGAGCAGCGGGCGGCAGGAGAGGTCTGCGCCATGTGGGACCCTCCTCTGGTGGCCGGGGAGCAGCCAGGGATTGAACCGGCGCTGCAGAGGCCGCGGGCAGCTTCGCAACCCAGCGCTCAACCGCTGCGCCACCGGGGAGGCCCTCAACAGTTTTTTAAAATGTGGGGCCTTCCTGGTGGCACAAGCGGTTAAGAAGCAACATGTGCAGCATGAGTTCGATCCCCAACCAGGGAGCTACCCACATGGCACAGCCAGCAGACCTCTCCTGACTGCCCGCTGCTCCCTTCAGCAGTGTATTTCAGTCATTCCTCCTGTCTGTTCTCCACTCTGTCTCTAGTGAATCCTCTCAACCCCCAACACCTCTGGCCTGTACCCCAGTTCTTGTATGCATAAATAATCATTAAAAAATTTAAAATAAAATGTGCAATGCATATTTCACAAAAATTTTAAAATTAAGCACCATATTCTTAATTTCCCCAACATTTTAGTACTATTCAAAAATGGATACAAAGGGCTTGGTAACATACAGGAAATTTTAGGAAGAAATATCTATACCTGAAATTTCCCACAGATATAATTGTAGTATTCCAAAAACTTTTAAGTTTGTCTAGGTTACTAATGCCGAGAGCATTTTCGTTAGTCACTGGGAAGTGGGGAAGAATGGAATAAGCCTAGATATTTTCTGAAAGACCTAATTGGCAGATTGTCTTAACAAAAAACAATGATTATAAGTAACCAACAGGATTGGGGCTTGGCAAAATAAGGTATAAGAAGTTCTAATGTTTAAGTTAAAGCTTGTCCACATAAGTCAGAGATTCATTTATGTAATGAAAACAGTAATATGTAAAGAAAATTCAGGCCACACTTTGTTGGAGTAACATTGAAACAAATAATATTGTTAATGTACGAGAACACAGTATATGGAATCGTGGACTTCATCAATAGATACAGAATTTATAGTAACTTAGATCTAAGAGTAATTACACTTCCATTTACATAGACTTCTGGTGTTCAGTCCTGTTTCTTTAAAATAGAACATTGGTTCATAAACTTCAGCTATGCCACCTAATAATGAAGTGAATATATTAGTTATTTAATTGAGTCATCTGATCTGATCATTCAGACACCCAAAAACAAGTTATTCTAACCCATAAACTGCCTTGGATAAGCAAATCAGATAGCTGACAAATTCTGCTTTGATTGTTATTTTCTTCTACTTTGTAATTTAAATGAGGAGTGATTTAAATGTTTTCCAAAGTGGAAATGTTTTAATATCAAAAGAGAAAAAATTATTTTCCAATGTTTCAAAGCAGCACAAATGATAGAAAATTTAAGTAATTGCGAGTGTTATGGAGATTAATTGCAACTGGGTAACAGCAATATTCAGTTTCTCTCAGAAGAATTAAGCCAGTCACTTAATTCCAGTAACATTTGAAGTTACCGCTCGCTTTCTAAATATTTTAGAGATATACTAGCAGAATTCAGAATTTTTCTTGAAGCTTCACTGTGTTTACAAGTTTTAATTTCATTTAAGGCTGACTGCAATTGCATTGTACTTACTTGTGAGTTAGAATATTTAGTATACTGGGGCCTCCCTGGTGGCACAAGGGTTAAGAGTCAGCACTATGAAGCAATCCGCAGCCACTGCAGCACAAGTTTGATCCCCGGCCAGGGAGGTGACCCACATGGTGCAGCAGACCTCTTCTGACTCGCCCGCTGTATTTCAGTAGATCTGCCTGTTCTGCTCCCCACTCTGTCTCTGGTGAATCCTCTCCCCCCTCCAACCCCAGCACTTCTGGCCGGTACCCCAGTTCTTGTATGCATAAATAAATTATTTTTTTTTAAAGAATACTTAGTATACTTTCACAGCAAAAATATCATAAGTGGTTTGAATTCAACTTAACTGTAATACATTTTTGTTGCTAGAGCCCAGGTAATAAATAGAAATTCAGGTATTAGTTGTAAACTTTCTTGTGTCCCTAACAATGAACAGAACTATTGACTGAACCTTAATCTCTTCACTTATATATATTATTTTTTGTATTTGCTGTCATTCTTCATCTTTCCCTAAAATTCCCTCTATGTGAACTGTGACTGTGTGTCCATCTTTGAGCAGCTAATATCCTCCATCCTCTTTTATACCCCCTTAAGAGGGCACCCCATTTTTTAGGATAGACAAGGTGTATACTAAAGCCTTGCATCTTGTTCTTGCACTCGAAAGAACAAGGTGAATTATCTGTTTCAAGCAAATCTTATCAGCAAGAATTCCTTTCTAGTAACTGAGCATTTTCTGTCCATGGCAAACCAGGTAATTCAGGACATTATCTCATGTTACAGATAAGAAGTTCATGTCAGGCTTATTCCACAGGACTGTATTAATGGTTCCTAAACCTGGCTTTGAATAAGAATCACCTGGGGATCTTCACAAAAAGGCAGATTCCACTGTCTCAATTCATTGTTTTAGCTCAACTTGCCAAGAATGACTGGTCAGTTGACATTTAAACACTATGGTGGCCCATATTAAGTGAAATTAAAATGCCAGATCTTCTTGGCATACTGAATAGGAAGGTATTGACAAAGACTCTCTCCTTGACCTATATAGTCAGGGTACTCTGAGTCCCTTTTTAACTAGGCCCACCCTTAGACATGTCCTCAGATGCAGCAGCAATCTGTCCAGTTAGTGTAACCAAAATTCCCAAAACTCAGTATCTGATTGCCCTCAGTGCCTGGACCAATTTCTCATCCCCCAGGTAACATCTGATGACCTTGGCCAACCTTCAGCAAGAACACTGCTAGGTCACTTTAGCAAGAATTACCCTACCCTCTTAGTAACTTTTCCTCTACTGACCCCTCTCTCAACTCTTGGCTAAAAACCCCTCATCAAGAACTTATAAGATGCAGGGGTGGGATTCCCACATTTCCTTTCAGTTGGCCTAACTGGCCTGTGCAAAAGATGGTGTGGCTTGGAGAATAACATTGGATAACCACTGCAATTGCAACTGCTATTCCAGATGTGGTTTTGTTGCTAGAAAAAACCAACATATTCTGTGGCAACCGGTATACAGCTAGCATCGCCAGTGAATGCTCTTTCTCTATATCTATTAGTGTAAACCTCCAGAAACAGCTTGTTTTCAGCTGGAAGAGCCAGTCAAACATTTTCACTGTCTTACTCCAGAGCTACGCCAACTCAGCCTTATATCATAGTCCCCAAGGACTTTGATCAACAATGGTAGAAAGTCCAGTGTGACCTGAAATAGGCCGATTTATACCTTTTGAGGGGAAGGTTAAGTTGCTGTATCTGGCACCTACTACAACTAAGAAAATGACATCATGATCGAAATGAATACATTTGTGTGTATATTAAAATCTGTATATTAAATTCTTTCCCATTCTCTTACAATTTAACATGAGATATACTAATAGTCTTTAATCTTATACTTTGTTTATGTTATAGGCCATAAAATAGGGAGTGTAATTTAGTTAGACAAGAACATTCAGCTGGAATGAATGTCACCCAAAGACAGATAAAGGGACTTTCATCCTTTGGGGGAGAAGGTTCATCTGTTTACAGCTGTACAAAGGATCCCTGTATCATGTTAGGTGGAAGCCTGCTTTTGCTATGTTGTCTTTATTTATAAATTAATTATGGCTCTGTCGTCAAGTTAACAAGGAAAGGACTGTGGCCCTTTTTCACTGTAACAACTTAGCTAAGTTGTAACTGCATTTCCCAGAATTTCTTTCCCTGTATGCTTTTGGGTTAGGGTTAGCTAGAAGAGAAATCTGTAAGGATTTGGAAGGGAGAAGTGGAGCAGTAGTGATTACTCTCTGAAGGTCACTTGCTAAAGCAGGGTAGGAGCTGGCCTGCAGTTCCTTCAGCCACCTCTGAATCTCCTGTACTTTCCAGTCCTGCACGGTGCAGGTGCACGGCAAGGTGAAGGGCACCTGTGGCTCCAGCAGAAAAACTTGCAGCAAACTGAACACTGATTATCTGGTACTGGGAGAGGGGAGTAACCAAAGTCATATACTTTTATGTAACATTTCATTTTTTTCCATGATGTTTTTAATCAGAAAGGTACCATAAATATAAACTAACTGAGAGATATAGAACATATGGGGAGAGAGAAAGAGAGAGAGGAAAACAGAGAGAGAGACCGAGAGACAGAGAGGGAGAAAGGACCTTCACTAACTTCCTTTGTCTATATAATAATATTAAAGTCAGCCTGGATGTGAAGCTCTGAACTATCAGATATTAGTGCACTTTTCCAACTCTACCTGCCACTTACTACACGCTCTATTACTGAATTCTTCCTTTGACTTTTGTCTTCCTTTAGCAATTAGGTGATACTCTGTTCTCTTCAGAAGCCATCTCTCTTATGTCCAAATCATACTTGTATGTCACAACCCAGTCAAATTGCTGCTACCTGTGTGGACGTGTGACAGGTCCCACAACTGTTTTGTTAAAACCTGGCTCAAAAGAGGAAATGAACTCTTTCAAGATTCCTCTGAGAAACTCATTAATAAGAAAATAAAATTTTGAACTATGGTTCCAACTTAAGTCTCTTGTCCTCATCTATATAATTTTGTTTGTATATTGCATTGGGTCCAAAATAAGGACCCTTTGCCTACAAGTATACCCAGTTATGAAAATTCAGGAGCTAGTCTCCATTCTTGAGGCAGATTAAATGGGAGAACTTTAAAAAATTACCAGAATAATGAGCATTAATATTTTGAGCTGAAACAAAAGAAATTTATTTTCTTCCAGTTCTGAGCTTTTTTTTTTTTTTTTTTTAACAGAGCATTTTAAAAAGACTTTATGACTTTATCTCACTGCGTTATAAATTCTACAAGATAGCAAGTACTCCCATCTAGGGCCAGTTATGTAATTTGCAGGGCCCAGTGCAAAATAAAAAAATGAAGAACTCTTGGTTCGTAAATTATTAAGAATTTTAAAGCGGTGATAGTAGATAGAGCATTAAACCAAGTGTACGACCCCGTGAAACTGTACAGATAGCAAGTCCGGAGATTGCCCTGCTTCCAGCCTGTATGTAAGAAACAGGTTCACTGAGATCAAGTAAACTCCCACAGTTACTTTATCAAGAGCTGGGAAAATGTCAAAGCCCGAATTCTGGGTCTGCCCCCCACCTAGTAGCGCTCCTCAATTATATTATTTTTTTTCTATTGAGCTGAATCTAATGCAGACACTCCAAATTTATTAAACACAAAACCTGCCAGTTCCTTTTCCTCTCTAGTTCATCCCTGTCACTCCAGGTGTTCAAAAAAAAGCATTTACAGAATATTTTGGTATGTTCTATAGTGTGATGAAGCAGCAAACTGTCTTGTTTGCCTTTGAGTTCTTTCTGCACGTTTCCTCCTGCAATTTAAGGAAAATGCAGACATGTCTTCGTGTGTGTCAATGGCAGGAACTTTAAAAAATGTACCATAATGGCAGAAATTGATAGAAAATACTGCAGGGACCTTCTCATTGCAACCCCAAAATAGTACATCAAGCCTTCGTTTTGTTTTTCAAGTGACTCCTGGAACTCATTTAAATGGAAACCACTCAAGCTCCAGCGTCAAGGAGAGCTGCCTGAAGGTGAACGGACAAAAAAGAAGAGGTCACGAGCGGGAGTCCCACACCTCAAAAACGCGGCCTGGAATGCGCGCCTGCGCAGAACGAATCCTCCTGCGCAGAGCCGGGCCGGAAGGGGTTGGGCCTGGCGGGGGCGGGGACAGGGTTGCTAGGAGAACGCGATGACGCTACGACCTCCGCGCTCTTCTGGGCCAATGGGTGCCGCCTGCTGGTGGTGACGCGCCGTGCGCGTCGCACTGACGTCGCGCGAAGGGCACTGATCTAAGGGCCGGGAGGACGTTCGGCCTCTGTGAGCCGCAGCCTTCCCCGGGAGAGGTTGTGATTTCGCCATCTTAGGGTGTGAGTGTGGCCGGCCTTCCCCGCGGAGGGTGGGTGCGGGCGGCGGAGCGCGGAACCCCCTGTGGGGCTCCGCTCTGGCTGGCTGCCCCGGCGGGCGCGGCCTCTTTGACGAAGGCGCCGTGACCTCGTCAAGGGCGACGAGGCGGGAGGCCTAGGTCGGGGTCCCGGGGCTCGGCGGGCCCTTCCGCCTTCTCTGACCGCGACTCCCTGTCCCCCCAGGAGGATGTTCTCGTCCGTGGCGCACCTGGCGCGGGCGAACCCCTTCAACGCGCCCCACTTGCAGCTGGTGCAGGACGGCCTCGCGGGCTCACGCAGCCCCGGCTCGGACGCGCTTCCCAGCCAGCCCCGCCGCTCCCGCACCCTGGCGGCCGCCGCGGTGGAAGGTGAGCACAGCCCCTGCCCCGGCGCGGCCCTCGATGCGTCCGCTCGGCCTGGGGGGCCTGGCCGGGCCTGGAGGGCGGGGAAGGACCCCCCGACCCGCCGCGCGCCCGCACGCTGCCCGCTGGCTCGCCCGGGGATGTCAGCTCTAGGCGGGGTGTCGGCCCCTGGGCCCTCCCCCAAGGGCGTGGAAAGACCCAGGCTCAGGTCTCCGTGACCTCCGCGTCCTCGAGGGAGTGAGACCGTGGCAGGCTCCTTATCTGCAGCGCGAGCCCGCTGGGTCAGCAGACTCGTGTTGCATAGTCTCCTTCTCGAGCAAGGCCCTGGTCGCCCGCAGTTTCTCACTGCACCGTCTTTTCTTTTCTTTCCCTTTTTTCTTTTTTTCCCCTGAAACTCCTGAAGTAGTCCCTAAATTGACAAGTTAGGGAAGATGAGTGGTTGTTAGGGGAGGTAATCCAGTTGGTGGGAGACGCCAAAAGGGAGTTGATAGGCAGCCCTTCTCCATTTATTCTCCCTCGGGATTCCTGGCAGGTGCCCTAACTTTAACTGTTTTCAATCCCAGGGGAGTGTTTGTACCTGAAAACCCGATTTGTAGGAGTCCTGAAAATAATATCTACATCGTGCCTGTAAAAGCCTGCTTTAAAAAAAAAAAAAAAACAAAAACATACATATATATTTTTGTTTTGTTTCTGTTTTTGTCTTTAATTTGGGTAAAAACCCTTCCATCGTCTTTTCCACCCTTCTATTTTAAAAGTTGGCGGTAGCATCGTTATAGTAAATGTATTTGATTGCAAAGATTTACTTAGTTTATTTTGTAGGAATCCATTAGTGAGATATTACTGGTTAGTAGCTGGGGTAAACTTGGAAGTTGGATGCAAGTTTTTGTGTCAAGTGCTCTTTCTGAGCTTCATTTCTATTCTGATAAGTTTTTATTAGCGCTTAGTAATTTCAAGTTTGATTTTAATTGGAAGATCCATTAATGTTGAGAATTTTTATTAAGATGGCAAATATATAGCTAGTATCTCACAACTAGAACCTTCATGATTTTAAAATCATTGTTTTTATTTTGTCACTTTCTTGTTAATTGCACTAGGTGGAAAATCATTTTTCAAGTTAAATTATAAACCGCTGCCAGAACTGTGACAGTACTATTTTATAGGGAAATGGTTCTCCTTTCCATTATCTTAGTCATGTCTGAAGAAATACTTACTTTATTTTTTTTTTTCCCATTCAAACAGAACAGTATAGCTGTGAATATGGATCTAACAGGTTCTTTCTCCTTTGTGGAATTGGAGGAATTATTAGCTGTGGCACAACACATACAGCATTGGTTCCTCTAGATCTGGTTAAATGCAGAATGCAGGTTTGTTTTGCATGTTGGTCTAAAGAAAGTATATTGTTGAAGCATGGCTGTTATAAGATGTAGTCATCTACTAACAAGCTGTGTGGAAACCTAACTTTCCAGGAGGTAAGTTGATAACCAGTAACATGAGTTTTGTATTAAAATGCATGGTGTGTCTTGTCTTACTACAGAATACAGTTGTGAATATGGCTCCATGAAGTTTTATGCACTGTGTGGCTTTGGTGGGGTCTTAAGTTGTGGTCTGACACACACTGCTGTCGTCCCCCTGGATTTAGTGAAATGCCGTATGCAGGTTTGTATTGTGATGGCAACATTGAATGTGTCTTTTTTTCATATGACTTAATTTCAAATAACTTAAAAAGACTTAACAATTGAGAACCTTGAATTTCTTTAACTTGCAAACTTTAAGAGTAAATCCTGAGTTTCTTTAACCTAATGGACTTTATTTTAAATCCAAGAAATCACCTCTTTTAAAATAGTAGGTAGATTGTTGGATTTCAGACTCTTGGTATAAATGTTTTTTTACTGCTTGGCTCAATTCCGGCTAGAGTTCCTCTTCAGGGCCTACTGTTTTTTATGTTTCAGGTAGTCATTTTATAAGCAATTACATGTCAGAGTGGGTAATCAATCCTTGTGAAGTAACTTCTTGTCTCCTATTTACTAATAAGATTAAGGCAGAGAGCACTATGTAGATTTAAAACAAAAATACTCTCAGCATCTTAGTATTAAAAAATTGTGGGTGTAGCTTCTTGTATATTATGTAGAAGTTTTTACATTTAGAATATCTTTAGAATTATTGAAACAAAAATAATCAAACATAAAACATTTATTTGTCCCAAACAGGATTAGAAGTCTACTTACCTAAAAGAGAAAGGAAGGTGAAATATTATCAGGGAGAGGAAGGTGACGTATACCAGCCCCTTCTAGTAATGACAGAAATAGTGATAAGATTTCCCCCCATTAGTTAATGGAATGGATATGAAATATATCTTTGCTAAAACATCTTGTGCATGTTTCTTGAAGTGAATTTAATTTCTTAAAGGACAGAACCTCACTATTGGATATACCTTTTAAGCTTGTATTTAGTTTGCCTTAAATTCAATCTTTATAGTATAATCTACTTAATGGATTAGCATATATCAGGGATATATAGATTATATATAGTCTATATACAGACTTATTTATAGACTTATTTATATATAGGCTTATATATAGCCTATATATAGAGACTTATTTTTTTCTTTGGGCAGTAGCTTTAAATTAAAGATTTTTAAAGTGCTGGATTTGGGTGGTGTGGTATCTCTTTAAAGAGTCAGTTTTATCATGTATTTTAAAAGGAATTTTACCCTTATTAATGCTCTAAGACTTAAAAGTTTGACTTAAAGAAAACTAGACCTTAATGTACAGAAAGCTGCATTTATAAAAGTATGACTGTTATAAGATGTAGTCATCTAATAACTTGTATTACTTTTTATTTACTTACTGAAGTTTATTTTAGAACCAAAAGGAAAATAATGAAATTTAATGATTATGACAAGTACTAACTCTGTGGTACATTTAGTTGTTTTTTTTTTTCTTTCTTTCTTCTTTTGAATAAAGGTGGACCCCCAGAAGTACAAAGGCATATTTAATGGATTCTCAGTTACACTTAAAGAGGATGGTGTTCGTGGTTTGGCTAAAGGATGGGCTCCGACTTTCATTGGCTACTCCATGCAGGGGCTCTGCAAATTTGGTTTTTATGAAGTCTTCAAAGTCTTGTATAGCAACCTACTTGGAGAGGTATTTAATTTACTTCAACAATTCTAAACTGTTAAAGACCAAAAAGGGACTTACTTTAGAATTAAGGAAATGGTCTCAGAAAGTGTAAGCGAGTTTCAAATCATCTGGCTGTTCTAGTAGCAGAGACAGAATGAGAGAAAGAAAACGTCCTTAGATATCAGGGCTTTTATTATGCTGCTTTCCAAATAAGTTAGATTTTGAGTTTCTGGGATTCCTTTGTAGTTGAAGGGCCAATTATACTTAACATTTAGATGTTCAAAAAATGCACTGTACTGTGGTTGATGAGGTTACAGGAGAATACATAATAATCCTTAATACTGTGTATGATGCATGGGCTGTGGTAAAACACTTCTAAAATGTAGAACTGTCCTTAAAGTTAAATTGAAAACAGTCAATGTAGCAGCAGTTGATGTCCCTCTGTATGTTTTTCAATTAGGAGAACACCTATCTCTGGCGCACATCCCTGTATTTGGCTTCCTCTGCCAGTGCTGAATTCTTTGCTGACATTGCCCTGGCTCCCATGGAAGCTGCTAAAGTTAGGATTCAAACCCAACCAGGTTATGCCAACACTTTGAGGGATGCAGTTCCCAAAATGTATAGGGAAGAAGGTTTAAATGCGTAAGTAAACATTTAACTAAATCTATAGTACAAAATTACTTAATGGAGGGAATGAACATTTCTTAGTGTTAAGTCTTCCAGACTTTGTTGGGTTTTTTCCCCCAACTTAAGTCTTTTAATGTTTCCCTCCTACATGGGACATAGACTCCAGGGGCAAGGATAAATTGATAGATGGCTTTAGCCCTGAATTTAAGATTTTTTTCTAAAGTAAGAACTATTTTTTCAGTCTACAAATGACTTAGTGTATTTAACCTAAATGCTAACCATTAGCTTTTGAAGAGGACTTGTTGGAATTCTTGTCCTCTGTAGTCAGTCACAGTTAAACGTTGCTTATAGTCCACACTTATTTGCATAGAAACCACAACATGCTTCCTTAGATCCACCTTTGTGGGTGTCAGTCTTAAACTCAGTGCTACTCGTAAACTTAATGTTTCTTGTAGCTCTAGTCAGATAAACACCCAGCAACTTTTTTGGTTGTATCGTCAAAGGTGCTTGAGTCATGGGCATGTGAGAAAAATATACCTGCATGTTAGTCTTATGTCCTGATAGAAATGGCATGCGATTGTGCTGACATATTTGACTATCAGGACTCGACTGGTGTGCGGACACTCTTGTTAATGATGAAATATCTGTTTGGTGAATGTGTGCAACTGAGTAAAGTCAGTCTCCTGATTTCCTAGATTCTATAAGGGGGTTGCCCCTCTCTGGATGAGACAGATCCCATACACCATGATGAAGTTTGCCTGCTTTGAACGTACTGTTGAGGCGTTGTACAAGTTTGTGGTCCCCAAGCCCAGAAGTGAATGTTCGAAGGGAGAACAGCTGGTTGTAACATTTGTGGCTGGTTACATAGGTATGGATTATTTAGATTACACTTGTCTATGGTTTTAAAGATAGTCATTTCATTATTGATCTCTTGTGAGATAAAAACACTTGATATATAAGTGTTGATTAAAATCTGAATGTAAGATTTTTGAATCTTGAATTACGGAGCATAGATAGATTGCCTTATATTCTCTCGTGATAATCTTTAAACCTGGTACTTTTTTCAGAGTGAAAGAAAATTTTATTCATTAAAAAAGGTTGTTGACCATAATACAATTTTTTAAAATTGATTCCATATCCTATCATTTGTCCTGACTTTTTTAGCTGGAGTCTTCTGTGCAATTGTTTCTCACCCTGCTGATTCCGTGGTATCTGTGTTGAATAAAGAAAAAGGTAGCACTGCTTCTCAGGTCCTCCTGAGACTTGGATTTAGAGGTAGGATTTTGTTTCTCTTCTACAGGAAGAATAACATTTGGTGGGTGTATGTTTCAGGTAAATTTCATTCACGTTTCCTGTTTTAACCAGGTGTTTGGAAAGGACTCTTTGCCCGTATCATCATGATCGGCACCCTGACTGCCCTGCAGTGGTTCATCTACGACTCTGTGAAGGTCTACTTCAGGCTGCCTCGCCCTCCTCCACCTGAGATGCCAGAGTCTCTGAAGAAGAAGCTCGGGTTAACCCAGTAGATGATCAAAGCAATGTGGACTGAATCTGCTTGTTGATCAGTGTTGACAAAGTGCAAAAGGAACTTTTATATATATTTGACAGTGTAGGAAATTGTCTACTCCTGATATCATTACTGTAGTGCCCTTGCATAAGGCAAGAGTTTCAAAGTTACTATTGAAATAAACCCAACTGCTCATGATTGGTCTGTGACTTGATAATTTTTTGGTAATTATTTTTTTAACACAAGTTTTTAAAGATTTAATCCTAAAATGGAAAGAAGTTAACACTTCAAAGAAACGTCACGGAAAAAAATGCAAACTAATCACTAGTGATTGAAGATGCCAATCTCTATTCATAAACTCATATGCCTCAAGTTTTGTTACTAGAGAGTTCCTATATTTTTAGGAAATACATCCTGAATTTTCAGAAACTTTAATTGTAGCTCGATTTAGATACCTTCATCTGTGGTATACTTTGACAAGTAAATTTCAGCATATAACCAGATTTTTGCGCCATGTACCACTATTTTCAATCCCAATGTGTTTCCTAATCCATATTGCAAAAGAAGGTAATCTAAGGCCGAGTTTAGAAAAATGGTCTTTTAAAGGGCCAAAGTGATAGATAAAAACCATTTCAGGTAACTAACCTCTTTTCACACAAATCATATTAAGTTAACAAAACATTAACCTTAAATTGTCTTAAATTGTGTTTTTGGGAAAGGTACCTACTTGGTCAAATAGGTGACTGGGAGAGCAGCTCTCCGGCATATTTGAGCATCTGAAATTTTGTTGTGGGTTTAAGCCAAACTGATTTTTTAAAGCTCCTAGCAAGTAAGCCACTTTCTTTCATTTTCCTTAATGTTTCGTTAGGAAGTAAGAAAATCTAATGTGTAATAGTTAAAATTTTTAAGATCCAATTACATTTTACTGTGAGATTTTGGGGTTACTATTTATAGGTTGGATTGATCCCTGTGTTAGGTCTAGTTTCAGAAAAAAAAAAACTTCCAAGAAATTTTAATGTTTTCATTCCCAACTAATATTTGTAAGGTCAGTGAACTAAATTAAAAAACTAGATCCATCTGGTCATATGTTAACTTCTTATGACTTGGTATGGTCTTGTTTAAGGATCCAGTGATTTTTACCCATGTTGCAGCGAGAAAGGAAGAATTATGGGAGCCTATTTGAGCCAAACTGTTAACTAGGGAGAGAGCAGTCTGAGTCCAAGTGATGGCTGTGGTGTTAAGCACCACCGCTGCACTAGTTCCTGCTATATAAAAGATGAAATGTAATAGCATGAGACAATATAATCTCAAGCTTTATGTGGAGCGGGAATTTGTGAGCGAGCATATCTTGGGTCTTCTGTGAAGTTAAAATAGCTCTGTGGTCATGCATCCCCATTAAAGAGATTTTCTGAGTTTTTTCCGTTAGTGACCATCTTTCTATAAGACCAATGAATTTGGTGGCATTAGGGCAGCTGGATGTAACGCATTACGAGGCTCCAAAGCAGAGCCAGGCAAACTCAGGACTTAGCCTTGGAAATCACATGGCATCACTTGTCACATCCAAAGGTCAAATCTCAGCTGCAGGGAAAAGAAACACTACTTGCTAGGAAAAGTGTCAGTTACATTGTAAATGGAGCCTGAAGGTTGGCTATACTATTTTAGGCCAACTCAGAAGTGAACTGTAGGTCTGAAATCTATTCAGGGTTTGCAGTTGAACAAACTATCAGGCAGTTGAACCTTGTTGGATTCAAGTTTTATTTTCAAGAGGGACAATAGGTTTTATTTGTGGATGCTGATAAAGTATGCTGTATTCAAGTTGAGAATTGCTTGTTAACATACATTTCATGGATTCTGATAGTCTTCATCCTCAAAATTCAAGTACAATGCATTTTAAGAAGATGTGAATTCCCATTTCACATTGTAAAGATTAACTCAGACTGAAAACAATTTAAAAAATTTTGAGTGACATTTTTTCACATTTTATTTAGTATCAATTCTATAAAGATAACTCGGTGGGATGAGTATATGTGATTAGTTTGATTAAATTATGCTGTAACTCTAGGACAGAATAGCATTGCATAGATTTCCAGAGTGAGCAATGTGATTCAAACAGCCTTAAGTGCAGTTAAACTCAGAATTCTGATTTTGCTAAACTATGTATACCTAGTAAATGTAATAAAATTGAATAGAAAGGTATAGCATAGCCAAATCTCTGTTTTGAAAGTTTCATTGAATGTGTTGTCCACATACTGAAATGAGTTTGACATCTTTGTAATACCATCTTTGGGCTAAATAGTAGTGTCCATCCACAATGTTCATGAAGTTTGGTACATGGCAGTCTTGCTGAACCAGGACTTATATAATCTTTAGCGTAAGAAATCATTATTGATAAAATTTGTGTCATAAATCACAAACTGATTATATTAAAAATATATTAAAAATCTTAAATAGCACATGGGTAAGAAACAGTCCAAGCCTGAGGAATCTTTCACATTTGAATGCTGTGCCTCTCCTGAAATATCCCAGAATGATCTGATAACTTAAGACAACTGCTAACAGCTTTTACCTCAGATAATAATATATTGAAAAAATAATATATTAAATTTCTTTCTGCAAGCCTGCCTGACCTCACATTTCAAAAGTGCCAATAGGAGTGTATGAGTGGTTAACCTCACCATTGGTATAGTGTATATATTTATTTTTTGGTTATTAAAATGTATCTTGAGTTTCCTAGAAAGTGGCTATTCCAAAGTTTGCATGTGTTTTTCTGGACTCTAGTGTTGTATGGGTTCAGGCAGTGTCACACACACACACACACACACACACACAATTGGTTCTCTGGGGGTTTTCTTAGAATGCAAGTTTTGATAATTATGACTCTTTTTCAAATAGGACATGGATATACATAATCCTGGTCAGTAGTTTGGAGAAGGCCAACCACGTCAGAGCCCAAAGATTGGGGATGAGCCACTTGGTGTAAAGAGTCATAACTCTTTGAGGTAACTAATTCAGCATTTGGATACCCTTTACATTTGGCATACAAAATGGGTTAATGCTTTGTGGTTTTATTTTTAGATTATTCTTTTTGTTTACTATGTTGAGGACTGGTTGATATATATAATAAATTGCATGTATTTAAAGTGTACAATTTGACGAGTTTTGACATGTGTATATGCCCGTGAAACCATCATACAAAATAATAAACATCTCTTATCCCTTAAGATTTCCTTGTATCTTTATATTTCCTTTCATCTCTGTCCCCAGGCAACCACTGATCAGCTTTCTGTCCCTATAGCTTAGTTTGCCATTTCTAAAATGTTATATAACTGGAATTGCTAGGGCTGTTTTCAGTTTTATTTTTAAATTAAAAAAATTGAGGTATGAGTGGCTGTTTTAGGTGGACAGCATGATGATTTGATATTTATAAATATTGTACAATGATTACAGTAAGTCTACAGAATATCTGTAGGCATGCGTAGTTAGAAAATGTTTTTTCTCTGTGTAAGAACTTTTACGATCTACTCTCTCAGCAACTTTCAAATATGCTCTACAGTATTCGTAACTCTAGTCACTATGCTGTAGGGCACATCTCCATGACTTATTTTGTAACTGGGCCTTTGTACCTGTCTCCCTTCACTCATTTACCCCACCCCTTGCTAATGCTATTTTAAAATGCCTCTAGTTACTTTGGCTGCTACTGATGGCATCATTACACACACATTGTACTGCTTTGAGGCAATCTCCATCCATCTCAGGCTTGGCCAGCAACTTGGAATTTGCATCTCCCCCTCACCCCAATTTTGCTCTGGATTCCCTTCCTAGGTTATATACCTTTGGCTTTAGATCATTTGCAAAAGTCACTGTCTTTAGAACTTTAGCTCTGTCACATTCTTAGTAACCTTTCCCCTATATGCTAAAACCATGAAGGACCTAGGAAGGTTTCTGTGATTCTTTTCCTGCAGCTTCCTGGCTATGACCTTTCTAGTTTCAGTTCCTCTGCAAGGATAATGAATGCTACAGCCCTGACCCTGTGGGGCAGTTCTCCAGTTAGGGCCCTAGTCACACACACTGTGCTCCCTGACAGTCAGTGAGGACAAGCACTAGATTGGCAGATCCTGCTTATGTAACTGTGTGTGTGTGTGTGTGTGTGTGTGTGTGTGTGTGTGTGTGTGTGTGTGTGTGTAACAGTGCATGCTGGGGAGAGGGAAAGAAGGCTGGGGAGTACTGAGTTTCTTTCTATACAAAGTTGCAAAGATCTATTTTAGTGTATTTTAGAAAACCAAGCGCTCAACTCATAAAAATTTTATTTTTACTGTACAAAATAGAATCAAATACAAAATGGTATTTACGCCAAAGTTTCATTATTTCTCTCTGTTCATTCAGAAAATACTTATGGATGGTTACAATGGATGCCAAGTTCTGGGAAAGTTTCAAGAAATAATGCACAAATCTTGATCCTGTGGAGAACTCTGTCTATCTAGAAGGAGGAAGGGTTATAAGGAGGGGCCTCCCTGGTGGTGCCAGGGTTAAAGACAGTGCTATCAAGCTATCAGCAACCACTGCAGCATGAGTTGGATCCCTGGCCAGGGAGCTACCCACATGGTGCAGCAGACCTCTCCTGTCTTGCCCGCTGCTCCCCTCAGCAGTGTATTTCAGTCAATCTGCCTGTTCTACTCCCCACTCTGTCTCTGGTGAATCCTCTCATTCCCCCCACCTCTGTCCTACACCCCAGTTCTTATATGCATAAATAAATAAATCTTTTTTAAAAAAAAAAAAAAGTTTCATTATTTCTCACTTACCAGTCTTTTTATAACATGACAGATGTCCCCTTTAAAATAAAGATTTTAACTTCTAATCTAAATAATTTCAAACTAATCCATATCTGAAATGTGTGTTATTTCATCTTTTATATCTTTAATCTCACCTCGGACTATTGTCAGATTAGATATTTTTTCATTTAAGAAAGCAATTTCCTTCTCTCTTTGGACTAAGTCAGTAACCAATCTCCCAATACGAAGTGTTAAATCATTTACCAATGGTTCCAAGCGGGAAAAGTCCTTCTTTAGGTTATACACCTTTGGCTTTAGATCATTTGCAAAAGTCACTGTCTTCAGAATTTTAGCTCTGTCACTTTCTAAGCTTAAAAACCTATCTGTGTGCTTGTTGAAATCACTTGTTAGCTCAGAAAGTACCTTCTTCACAGAGTTAATTCTTTGTGAATTTTCAGATGCTGTCTTTCGGAGCATTGCTGTTCGGTCAATGCTACTTGAGAGAAGATCACCTATGTTTTTTACTGTATTTTTTTCTACTTTCTCTATTTTATTTTCTAGTTCTTGCACAGAATCTGTCAACGTTGTTACATCAGTTACTAGACCCGAAATACGTCGGATATCTGTTTTTACAGTTGAAATCTTGAGTCCAACATTTTTCGCCACAGAAGTTGTGCTTTGGTCTACTTTTGTAACATCTTCAAAAAGAGCAGTCAAATTGTTTTTCAGTATATTCTGTTTTTCAGTTATCCCACTAGACCAAGTTTTTACCTCATGGATTTCCTTCTGTAGACGCTTTAGATGAGCAATTATTTGTAAAGACTTTAACTGTTCCATCATAACTTCAGACTTGTGACACTGTAAGAAAATATAGTAACAAGGATTAAATTGATTAGAAGTTTAATATTGACATTTCAACTTAAATTTTGTGTGTTTTTTAACTGTGGCTTTACTGTCTGGAAAGCATTTGGTGAAACATGTACTGGGTGACCAGTCCTATGTTCAGCAACAAAATGAGCTAAACAAAAAAGGGTGAGGTGTTTTTTAGTTGCTGGAGAAGGGAGGAAGAAACTTCCTCCAGAAGAGTTTTGGTAGATTTGGGGGAGTCAAACAAGGTAATACAACTTCTATTTTTTTCTAAGATTTATTTATTTATGCATACAAGAACTGGGGTGCAGGTCAGAGGTATGGGGTGTGACAGGATTCACCAGAGACAGAGTAGGGAGCAGAATAGGCAGATCTATTGAAACACACTACTGAGGGGAGCAGTGGGCGAGACAGGAGAGGGCTGCTGCGCCATGTGGTTTAGCTCCCTGGCTGGCCACAGGGGAGCTGCAGTGGTTGGCTGGCTGGCCTGGCCGACCATGGCTTGATAGCACTCTCTTTAACCCCTCTGTCACCAGGGAGGCCCCCTAATATAACTTCTAAAATATAAGTTTGTATTTATCACAAGTGCTACAACAAGGGACTAGTGTCCAGGACTCTAGTATATGCTCTACTGTCCAATACTTTATGAGCAATTTTCTGAGCCATAACTATCCATGACCCCTTGAAAATTAAATTCATTTAATTAAGTTGCCAAATGCTGTTAGGCATGCCAAGGGTGAGAAATTAAGAATGAGTACAGCTGGCCTCCCCGGTGGCGCAGCGGTTGAGCGCTGGGTTGCGAAGCTGCCCGCGGCCTCTGCGGCGCCGGTTCGATCCCCGGCTGCTCCCCGGCCCCGGAGGAGGATCCCACATGGTGCGCAGACCTCTCCTGCCACCCGCTGCTCCCCTCAGCAGTGTACTTCAGTCCTTCTGCCTGCTCTGCTCCCCACTCTGGCTCTGGTGAATTCTCTCACCCTCCCGCGCTTCTGACTGTACCCAGTGCATGTATAAACAAAACAAACAACTATAATAAATAAATAAATAAAAGCATGCCTCTATAAAAAAAAAAAAAAAAAAAAAACTAAAAAAAAAAAAAAAAAAAGAATGAGTACAGCTTCCATTGTGGCCTCAACACAGTTTAATAGTTTAGTAGAGAGGATAGATATGTAAAAAATAAAACCAAAACACCAAACAAATTCTGTCTCCAAGGTTCTAAAATTCTATGATTACAAATACAAGTGGTTCTCAATTTTTGCATACTTTCATTACTATCCTTCTTCTCTACTGTCCACTGTATACTGATAGCTAAATTATCATTTTGGTTAATTTGATGAGTATTCTGTACTACACAACTGCTAGACAATATTTCAAGTTGTTTCAGTGCTGGTGGTGTATGTGTTCTTTTATAACATTATTAGGATTAGTTGATTCTTTTATCATGTTTTTGAATATTTGAAAATCCGTACCCTCAGTTAATAAAATTAAAAGGGAAAAAGGACTGATTTTAGTGATAAGATAGTTACGTTTCATAAACAATACAGAATTGAAACAAAGGTAGAAATTGTCAGGTGAGACTATTAGACTTTGAGCTGAAGGCTAACTTAAACCTATAACTGTGTGCTCTCAACTATAAAGAAAAATAATTAAAGAACAACTGCAAAATATTGGAAATATATTGTTATCGCTATGGCCTTTGTCCAAAAACAGATACCCACTTCACATTTAACTTTTAACTCATTTTCTAGGAAGGCATTGCTGTTTTTGTTTTGTTTTGTTTTGTTTTTCAAATAATAAATTTTATTTTTATATTCCCCATACAATTGCAACCCCCCCATTCTGACCCCAATCCCTCCCCTCCCGCCCCCCACCCCCCAAAAAGTGTCTCTGGTTCATAGTTTTTTGTTGATTTTGATTTTCACTTTCTTATAGTTATTCATTTTCCTGGTCCCTTATTTAAGTTTTCTAGATTCCTGCTATGAGTGAGACCATCCGGTATTTTTCTTTTTCTTTCTGGCTTATTTCGCTGAGCATGATCCCTTAGGAAGGCATTGTTTTAAAGGGAAGCTTGTTGATAGATTTCTACCAGTAAAACCAGCTTGATTCAATACATTTACTGTGCTGGTATGATTAAGAACAGTCTTTGCTTTCAGGAAGTTTGTAGTTTTATTTGGGAAAGAAAATAAATTCAATATATATAATTCAGAAAACAAGGAATAAAAAATCAAACATGCAGGCTGAAAAATCATTTTGACAAAATAAGATATTCATCTTAATTTAAAGCCATCAAGATGATGGGAGTTTCAGGGAATTATGTGTGGTAAAGCAAGTCAGAATGACAAAGACAGGGCCAGGGAGAATCCTACATGGCGAGGCAGACCTCTCCTGTCTCACCCGCTGCTCCCCTCAGCAGTGCTTTCAGTCCATCTGCCTGTTCTGCTCCCCACTCTGTCTCTGGTGAATCTTCTCACCCTCCTGCGACTCTGGCCTGTACCCAGCTCTTGTATAAATAAAATAAATCTTTAAAAGAAAAAAAAAAAGAATGACAAAGACAAATATTAGTATTTACACAGCAGATCATTTGACAAAGTATTTACAAAAACTACCAAAAAAAGTCTGAAAAATAAAACCATGAAGTTTTTTCCAAAACAACTGTATATTATTGTCTTCGAAATACTTTATGAATTACCTTTTTTTAAAAAAAGATTTATTTATACATACAAGAGCTAGGGTACAGGTCAGAGATGTGGGGGATGAGAGGATTCACCAGAGACAGTGGGGAAGAGAACAGGCAGGTTGACCGAAGTACACTGCTGAGGGGAGCAGTGGGCGAGGCAGGAGAGGCCTGCTGCACCATATGGGTTGCTCCCTGGCCAGCCGGGGATCGAACTTGTGCTGCAGAGGCTGTGGATTGCTTCATAGTGGGGTGCCCCTTGAGCCACCGGGGAGACCCGGATTACCTTTCTTAAATTTGATTTGCTAGTTGACTCAGCTTAACTTTTGAGATTATTTTGGCAACATTAACTTAGTTTTATTTAACACAAATAGAAATTTACAATGCTGGTGATATTGTTTTTATGGCAGCTTTTAAAAAGGAGCAACAATTTAAGTTGCAAAAAAATGACCAGCTGAAATTTGACAGAACAGTGAATTCAAAGTTGTAACTACTCCTGTTTACCCCATCATATTATTTGTTTTCAGTTGTATTTTAGGATTTTCTCCTCAATAGGTTTATGCTATGTTAATTATTGGTTGGAAAGGAGTTCCAAAATGGTAGAAAAGTTAGATTGTGAAACTTATTGTGGATATGAATTAGCAGTAGCCACAAATAGGAAGGAAGTCAAATAGTGATTGCAAAATCATGTTTTATTTTTAAGGGGAAAGTTTTGCAATAATGTGTATTGCTGAAACAGAAGTTCCCAAGGGTGAAAGGAGTAAATGGCTTACTTTCATCTATTTTATTTTAAGTTATCTCTGGTAGAGTAAATATAGCTTAGTAGCATTACACAATTAAGATACCTCAAAAGAGCATATTATTCTTAAAAGGATTACATGATTAAGTAGTGGCTGGTAAGCCTCTTTGTTTCACTTGGTGGCTTACAAGAGCAATTTTCATGGACTTCTATTGACCTTTACTAAAATAAAAATTCAGTAATGTAGTAATCATTTAGATATTCTTTTACTGAAGTATTTTTTTAAATCAAGACTTATTTAAGGTATTTGCCTAAGATGGACACAAGAGATGGAAACTACTAATGGCTCCAAAGATCAGGGAAGTTCTTATTTATGTAAGGTACTGAGCTAGATCCTTTTTGGTAATAAAAAAAAAGTCTGGGACTATAAGCAGAGCCACAGTGGTTCAAGAGAATGATCTCTGGTTTCAACTGGCTTTCAAAAACTTTGCTAAAGAATCTTTGAACAGTGCAAAGGACCTGGAAATATCTTATGGGTCTCTACAATTTTAATCCTCTTAAAGATAGAAGAAATCTTAAGAGATTATTTGGTGTAATTCCCTCCCTTTAAAAATTAAACAATTAAAATGTCCAAGAACATAGTTGGTGGCAAAGCCTAGATTAGAAAATTCCATTGTAGGGCTTTCTCCAACTGTTTTCCCATTCTCCTTTAGCATTTACAGATTCCTTCTATGCCTGTGGCACAAACCGCTTTCGATCACAGTTACAGCTTTTGAGTGATTTACAGTCTGGTTTAATGGTGACATGGAGGTGGATGTATTTGATTGAATCTCAGCCTTTTGAATTCTCAGGATAGTTCTGCTAACAGCAGATTTCTTTTTCCTCCCCTGGTTGAGTAGTAGTAGCAGGTTGCAGTTGTATAGTGGGAGGTAGTGGCCTTTGGTTGGGCAGATCTAGCAGCCTGATGATAAGATTCCCAATCTTGCAGAACCTCAACCTCCTCATTTGTAAATTGGCAGAGCTGTAGTGAGAATCAGTGATAATGCAAGCCAAGTGACTAGCAATATGACTGAGACATAGTAGGTAAAAAATACCTGGCACTATTAAGATGACCCTGCAGAATGTAAAGTGTTTCCCTTCCAACTGTCACAATACAATATAGTGGCCCATTTGTTTCCATACATTTTCTGTAACCACCATGACTGTGATATTTATAAGTTAATGAAGGATCAGAGGACAAGAAATCACATCTGCCCTGACAAGATGGACGTAGAGACAACAAAGTTCAAGTTAATTTAATAATATAGTTTATTAGTGTGAAAATGGAAGCAAACAGATAAAATATTGTCAGTGCACATGGAAATGACAGCTACAGCTGGTGAGAGCAACACCCTCCAGTTCATTTTGACCCATGACTTTCTATAATTGGTCCTCGTAAGCCCAAAGTAGAGTTTATTTGGGGTTTCCCCCAAAATCTGCAAACTCACATAGTAAAACAACCTTGCCACAACTATCCTTTGTATCTTACTGCCTTAATGGCACTGAAATTGCATTATATAACTGGGACTACAATTGGCTTATCCATAAGAACAAACAAGTAAGAACTTCCATGTTCAGTTGACTCACTTTTCCACATCAATCTTAGGCGTTCTTGATACATCAGTTTACTAATAAAAGTCTTAAGTTATTTTCCAACTCTGCACATTTCTGATTGTCGTCATTGGAAAAATTTGGCTAGGTCTCTCCCCTAATCTCATCTTACTATGTTCATATCTTCTCACTAGTAACTTTAACATTGTATCTAATTTTGAGTAAAATAAAATCAAAATGTTAAACAAATTTGGTTGGCAAGTTAATTTGTTAACTTTTTTTTTTTTTTTTTAGGCATGTTTTTATTTATTTATTTATTATGTTTGTTTGTTTGTTTTGTTTATACATGCACTGGGTACAGTCAGAAGCGCGGGAGGGTGAGAGAATTCACCAGAGCCAGAGTGGAGAGCAGAGCAGGCAGAAGGACTGAAGTACACTGCTGAGGGGAGCAGCGGGTGGCAGGAGAGGTCTGCGCACCATGTGGGATCCTCCTCCGGTGGCCGGGGAGCAGCCGGGGATCGAACCGGCGCTGCAGAGGCCGTGGGCAGTTTCGCAACCCAGCGCTCAACCGCTGCGCCACCGGGGAGGCCCTAATTTGTTAACTTTTTTAAAAGGACATGTTTTAAAACCATAATCACCATCATCATCAGTTGTCATTATGCTGCTTTTTTCCTCTTTATGATAGGCCACAGGGCTTACTGGAGTAATTTTATTCTAAGTAGAATAACTTTTTTTTTTTTTTTTAAAGAGGCATGTATTTTTATTTATTTATTTATTTGTTTGTACATGCACTGGGTACAGTCAGAAGCACGGGAGGGTGAGAGAATTCACCAGAGCCAGAGTGGGGAGCAGAGCAGGCAGAAGGACCGAAGTACACTGCTGAAGGGAGCAGTGGGCGGCAGGAGAGGTCTGCGCGCCATGTGGGACCCTCCTCCGGTGGCCAGGGAGCAGCTGGGGATCGAACCGGCACCGCAGAGGCCGCGGGCAGCTTCGCAACCCAGCGCTCAACCGCTGCGCCACCGGCGAGGCCCCTCTAAGTAGAATAACTTCCCTAGAGATTATGTATCTTACAAATTCAGGTCTGTACACCGTGAGAACCATTTAAAAAAAAGGCCCAGAGTATACAAAGATAGTCCAAAATTTCATACTTGAAAACATACACTTAGTTCATAGTAAAAATCTTTCAATAAGAATTATTCACCCTTATTTAAACATTCTTACATGTAACACAGTTTAGAACCTTAACAAAAAATAAAAATATTTCCTAGGCACCATAGTTGTCAAGAAGTGTGTATTTATGGCAAAGCACCCCAGGATCTTCCTCAGGCATATTACTTTTCATTTTGGGCAATATTCTTATGAACTTGGTTGTGGGTTCTAACCCTATGGTAAACTGAGGCAGGCACATTACCACCAACCTGGATGACAGCAAAGATACAAGAAGTGCACATAAGTTTGGGAAAATAGCAAACTGGGGTCATTTAGTGAAATGGTCAACACTCCTCAATAGCTCCTAGAGACACGAATATATTTGGGTACAATGTCAGAAGTGAAACTCATAATGATACCCATTAATATTAGAAAAATAGTTAAAAATATTAAGCACATTGCTTTTAAAAAGTAAAGACATATATTTTAGAAATAGTTGTATTGAAAATGGTTATGATGAAATAATATCTAGTATTTAAAGATATAAATTTTGATTATCCGTATTATTTAGTTCCATTTGTGTGGACTTTGCAGTAATGCAGGACAAATTGAGGTTTATGAAAATACCTCGAATGTGTGTGTGATAATGTCATTCATCAAAATAAAAGTAGTAAATTCAAAAATCATCATGGATTTCTTTATTTTCTAGATTATATTCTTCTATAGCTTCCTTTTCTCTTGTATTGGAATATACTATAAAGTCATGAACTTTTCCTTTAAGAACATCCAGTTCATTTTGCATCTTTAATATACTATTATCATACTGAATTCCTTCAAGGGTTTTCTGCATCTCCATTATTTCAGACACTGCTTTCAGCATATCCTCTTCCATATTAAACATCTGAATGGTCAACTCTTCCATTTTCTTTTCTGTCCCAATCAGATCCTGAGAGACTCTGAGAACAGAGCGAACAGCACTTTCAATTGTTGGCAAATGTGTCTTGCATTCTTCAACTTTGGGCTCATAGCTGGAAAGTTTATTCGTCAGGTCTTCGTCTCTGGCGAGGAGGGCATGCTGCTCCTCTTCTAACTTTTCAACTGTTTTTGTGTCAGAGTCTAGCTGCTCCTCAACTCGCAGGAGATCCTCTTCCTCTTGTCTTTTTACTGTTCTAATATTTCTTAGTGTGCTGTCTTCCAAATCTTTCAGTCTTTCAGTGAGCAATTTTATTCGTTGCTCAGCTGAGTTAATTTGGACAGTAACTTGAGAATGTATATGTTTAGATTCTGATTTGAAAATGTCTGTATTAGCATTCATTTCTTCAAGGCTTCTCTTCCAGAAACCTGTAACATTCTGGAATTTCTCTTGAAGGCTCTGCATCTTTTGAGTGAGCATCTCTTCGCTATCTTGAATGTCATGCATGATACTTTGGAGGCTGGATACTTCCTGCTCAAACTGGGTCACCAAGGACACGGATGATGTAACGTCCTGCAGGATACTTTCAGTGGACTCAAGCTGCATTTATAACAGAAAACAATTCCCAAGGCTACTTAATATCTTTCATGTAGGGAAACACACTTTAACAATCATGTGCCAACTCTGAAGATGTCTACAACATCCAAATATATCAGAATCAAACTGATGAAAATGTTCATTCCTTTTATAGTTGTTTTAGCATTTTAAACAAATTTAACAGATTAGATTATTGAAAAACATATACCTAAATGTATAATCACAAATATTTGCACATTTCATGGAGGCATATTCAAGAGGAAAATAGTATTAGAGAAGCCTGAAGTGTATCATGTCTTTCTCCAATGGAAAGTTATCATTTTTATGGTTATTTGGCTTTATAAGAACCTGTAACTTAGTTATAAAATTTGTTACCTTTCCTAAATTGTATGACTCCCTTTGGGGGTTCTGCCCCCTGCTCCCCAGATTTGTTGTGTGGCCTCTTCTGGAGAAGATACCAGAATCAGATCTTATAGGCAAGATGAATAAAACTTCAGTTGAGTGAGGCAATTCACATCGAATAGTAATGTGTTCTAAGTGTCTGTGCATTATGATAAGCCCCCGTGATCTCCCCATATGCATCTAGAACACACAAGAGTCCGTCTGTGGACCTTCTTTCACATATACTCACACCGAGATAACAACCTTAGAGACTATACAGCCAGGCTTGGAAATGATCACAACATTACCAACTGTTTGCATTATGTGGAAGACATAACACTACACAAAACACAGTTCTGACCTTAAGCAGGTTAGTTTAATTAGGGAGAAAGACAAGACTGTCTGCTCTGACCGGGGAAGAACCACGGAAGTACTTAAGGGGGCACTTGGACCAGACAGAAGAGCACAGAAAATATTCTAGAAGTATTATCTAGTATCTGCTTCCTGTTACTTCCTTTCTAAACCATTCCCCACACTACACAGATTAAGCATTTATAGAGGCATTTTTTTTAAATTTTTATTTATTTATTTGTTTGGTTGGTTGTTTGTTTTGTTTATACATGCACTGGGTACAGTCAGAAGCAAGGGAGGGTGAGAGAATTCACCAGAGCCAGAGCGGGGAGCAGAGCAGGCAGAAGGACCGAAGTACACTGCTGAGGGGAGCAGCGGGCGGCAGGAGAGGTCTGCGCGCCATGTGGGACCCTCCTCCGGTGGCCGGGGAGCAGCCGGGGATCGAACCGGCGCCGCAGAGGCCGTGGGCAGCTTCGCAACCCAACGCTCAACTGCTGCGCCACTAAGTTCTATCCTGCCTTCAAGGTTCAGATCTCAGCTCCTCAGTGCCACATCCTCCCGAAGCCCTGCCCTGAGGACTCCTAGAGCTCCCCTACTGTGTTAGGTGTATCCCATGGATTTGGCACTTAGCTCATATAATTAGAGAATTTTGTACTAGACACTGGATATAAAAATATAGATTTCGTGTATCTCCTGACTTCACAATTTGATAGGGGATAAAGGATTTACTGAAATACACTGGTAAGGGGAGCAGCAGACGAGACAAGAGGCCTGCTATGCCATGTGGGTCAGCTCCCTGGCCAGGGATGGATCTCAGGCCATTGAAGTGGTAGTGCTGTGCCTTAACCCCAGGCCACTAGGGAGGACCTCAAAAGGCATTTTAATTGCAATCAAATTTTTCATTTAAAAAGCTAATAGAGGGCCTCCCTGATGGCACAAGGGGTTACGTCTTAGCACTATGAAGCTATCCGTAGCCACTGCAGCCTGAGTTCTGCTCCCCTCAGAAGAACTGAGGTATTTCAGTAGATCTGCCTGTTCTGTTCCCCACTCTGTCTCTGGTGAATCCTCTCACCCCCATACCACTGGCCTGTACCCCAGTTCTTCTATGTAAAAATAAACAAATCTTAAAAAAAATAAAAAGCTAACACAATTTTCTTCACAATTTGTTTTAATAGATTTTAGGTATATGAAGTTTGCATATCCTGCTATTTTTTCTATCATTGTGTTCCCTCTGAATACAAGCCCCAAAACAATTACAACCAGATTCTAACTAGGGCCCCAGGTCAGAATACCATCTCCTTTGTAGCTCCTTCCCAGAGACCCCTGTGCTCACCCCCTGGCCTGTTGGAGGCATGCATACTTTTCATCCATGGCTTCTCTCTTCTGGGGATTATATGTTCATGAGGCTACAGAAACTGGGGTCCTCTATTTCATTTCTATTTTTATAACATCCTTGCTGACCCTGGTGCCACGCCCAAGTGCTTCTCTACCTTTAGGACATGGGGAGGGTTTTAGTGAATGAATAAATGAAAAAACATGATGTCTTATTGATTACAGGTGACCCATCCTGAGAGGTGCGGTGGTCACAAAGTTGTTTTTACCATCTCCCATTTCTAAGAATAAGGATGATAATGAATCCGGTGGAAATCAGCATGTGCAGCCTGAAGAACCACAGTATAGACACAGAGCTTAATTTTCATTTGGCTACAAAACCAATGTTTATTTTTAGATTAGTTATTCTTGTGTGCATATGTATATATGCTTACCAAGGGGAAAACAAAGAAAAAAATCAGTGACTCTTTGTCCAACAAGTGCTATTCCTATTCTAATTTTACCCCCAAAGAGCACGCCTCTTTCAGTGCTATAGACATTTGATATTTAAATAGACAAAACTTGCAAGCTGACTGTAGATCTGAGGCATACAGCAGGGGAGGGGGCGAGAGTCACTTGGAGAGGGAAGAGCACAAAGAACTGTGGTGATAGATCACGGGTGCTAAGGTGGTGGGAGAGCTACAGGGACTATACCTGAGGGGAGAAATCAAATACTGCCCCGAGTACTTAATCTAAAAATAAACAAAGGAAAAAACTGAAATCACATCAACATGAGCTTATTTTTTAAAAGTTACATTTGTTATACAAAAGGGTTCTTGTTTTTTCAAATGCAGCCTGAGTCTAAATTGCATGGAAAGTAGACTATGAGGAGGTTAAGACCAGTGAAAGTTAAAGTTAAACGTAATGGTCTGAAAGGCAGGAAGAAAGAAATTATGGATTGGGATAGAAAGGTGGTAGTGGGGAAGCGAAAATGGGAAAACCTTCCTAAACAAGTCAACTAATGCTTACCTTTTCTGAAATCAAATTGATTTTACTTTGAAGTCCTTGGAACTCATTGGTTTCTATTTTCAGCAACTGGTACTGCCTTTCCACCTTTGCAAACTTTTCCGACTGCTGAAATACAAACCTGGAAGAGGGAAAAAAAAATCAGTACCTCTTAATTCACACACAGGTAAGACTGAACTTGAAAGAATTTTATATCCACTTCTGGTAAGGACCACAAAAATACTGGTTATTGGTAGAGGCAGCTTATCTATTTCAACATTAAAGAGCTGGCTGTATGGTCAATCCACGCAGCAGTTTTAACTGTTCTGTTCAAGGAAAGAGGAACATACCCGCTGCTCAAGTTCACAGCCTAGTGAGTGAGATGGTGTGGTGTCCACTATACTGGTATGTAAAAGAAATATTTTTGAGGAAGAAATGATGAATTACTTAGAATGGATATGTGACCTCCACTGTTGTTCTCAAGGCCACATCTGAACAATAGCTAGAAAATTAGCAGTCTCTTTTTTTATCTATATATATATATATTTTTTTTTAAGATTTATTTATTTATTTATACAAGCACTGGGTACAGTCAGAAGCGCGGGAGGGTGAGAGAATTCACCAGAGCCAGAACGGGGAGCAGAGCAGGCAGAAGGACCAAAGTACACTGCTGAGGGGAGCAGCGGGAGGCAGGAGAGGTCTGCGCCCGCCATGTGGGACCCTCCTCCGGTGGCCAGGGAGCAGCCGGGGATCGATCCAGCGCTGCAGGGGCTGTGGGCAGCTTCGCAACCCAGCGCTCAACCGCTGGGCCACCGGGGAGGCCCGGAAATTAGCAGTCTTAACAATGAAATGTTGGAGAAGTTACCTAAGTAAAAAAGTATTTTTAAATTCAAATGTAGAAGAGGGGGGAAAAATGTCCCTGGAGTGGAAAGAAGAGAAGGGGGATGATGATTATAAGTTGCAAAATCATGGAAGTCCAAACCGGAAAATAGTAGCCACTGTCCATGACAACTGACTATGCAAAGCAAGGTGTATCGTCTGTACAGCTGGTGATATTTGACAATATGAGTCACGTAGGTGTTCTTTCGGTGCCAGTCTAAAATTGCACTGCATCTTTCATACAGTAAATAGTAGAGGGCAGAAGCTTAAAAAAGCCACCCTATCTTACAAACAATAAGTGATCTTTCATTTGTATAGGGTGTGAAGTAAGTAAGCACAAAAGAAATGCTTTGGATCTAGTGTCAGCTTGGTTAATCTACTTGGACTCAATTCTTCTGGCTCAGAGAAAGAAGCCATTGAAATTCTTTATATATTTATTAAGTCATCAAAAAGCAGACCCTACCAGTGGTGCAAATGCTTCACTGCACGTTGGAGTTGCCGGGCCACTTTAAAAATCTGACATCTAGATCCCACCTACAAAAATTCTAAGTGAATTTGTTTTGGGATATGACTTGACTATGGGAAAATTTTAAAGCTCTCCAGATTCTCTGTGTGCTCAGCCAGGTTGAGAGCTATGAATTGGCACTGTTTTGTGAAACTGACTTCCACTGAAAAGACAAATTAAGCTCCCCAGACTTAATGGAGAGGTGAAAGGCTTCTAAGCCTTGTGCTTCATTGAAGGGGGTTGGTTGAGTTTTATTTTATTTTATTTAAAGATTTTATTTATTTATGCAAACAAGAGCTGGGGTACAGGCCAGGGATGGGGGAGGGTGAGAGGATTCACCAGAGACAGAGTGGGGAACAGAATAGGCTTATTGACTGAAATACACTGCTGAGGGGAGCAGCGGGCAAGTCAGGAGAGGTCTGCTGCGCCATGAGGGCTCATGCTGCAGAGACTGCAGATTGCTTCACAGTGCAGTGCTCAACCCCTTGCGCCACCACGGAGGCCCGGTTGGTTGTGTTTTAAACTCAGAAATGTCATCATTAGGCTAACTGTTGTGGTTCAAAGCTAAGACAGACTCTTTGCTTTTTAAACAAATGCTTACAGTATTAGATGAAACAAATTTCTTTTGATGATGGCTAAGGTCTATCCTAAGAGGTAACAGTGAATAAAGTAAGCCCAGGCTATAAAATTAGCAGAATGACATTTCTTCTGTATGCTAATACGAACTTTAAAACTTCTGGTTATGAGAAAACACCATTATCCAAATTTTCAAAGATGAATGACTTGATTATTTTTTGATTGGTGGTTTTACTTTTGACTTTTAAGAAGTTCTTTTCAGAGTATAGGCTTCAGACTTGTAGGCAGAGACCACACCATATAAATTTAATTTCAGGGACTACTCCATGATGTTTTCTCATAAATTTTTTCTATAAACCTGAATGTTTATTTAGAAAAGAATCATTATTATGAGACTTTGTGTGAAGGTCAACACACTACAACATTACATTATAGGCTTTTGATTTTAATATTTTTAATGTCAATCTCTGAACCTCTATCAAATTCAAATATTAAGCAAAAGCTTTAAGAAAACTCTGTCACGTTAGTGCAAATATCACCTCTGAGGATAACCTGTATGTTTTATGGTTAGATTTGCACCAAAATAAGATTGCTACACAGGAAAGGAATGCCGTACTTAAGAATAAACAAGCATAAAGTTGACTTGGTAATGAGAAGTGGTTTTTATTATTTTTTATTATCATTGTTTTTTTGTGGGACCCTCGCTGGTGGCCAGGGATCGAACTGGCACTGCAGAGGCTGCGGGCAGCCTCGCAACCCAGCGCTCAACCACTGCGACACCAGGGGAGGCCCGAGAAGTGGTTTTTATGGTGCTGAGTTTAAAATGTTTTTCCACTTACATGTGCCAGGCACTATTCTAAAGACTTTATAACTATTAACTCATTTAATATTAAGGAAGAGGAGGATTTTCCAGAAGTCAGAAATGTATGATGAGAGAAGGCAGTTTTGATTCTGAAAAGTGTTTGAAATTGGTGTGCTGGCTTTGAAGGTGCTTTGTTTTAGTCAAGGCTTTTCCTTTTTTTTTTCATTAAACTGTTTACATGGGTCTCAAAATTCTGTGACAGGTTTTTGGTCAAGTTGTTTCCAGAAAGATTGTCTTCATGGGGTTTACATTCAAATGGGGAGGTAGACAGACATACCAAAAAAGTAAATTATTTAGCAAACCAGATGGTTAAAGTGATATGGAGAAAGAAAAATGGGGAGGGTTGTATTAGCAGCAGGAGTGTAAGTTGTCCCTGGACTGCCCATCTCATGGTGAATATCCTCTAGGAGGAGTGACTTAAAAGTAAAATTAGAGCAAACAGAGAATTAGGTCTGCCCATCTTGATGCAGACAGTTGGACTGGGAGTGTTCTAGCAGAATTAATGAATATTCTGCTAGAAGAAAGCAGTATTTTGGGCTCCATCTTCACTGCCAGAGCACACACTGCTTTTAAAAAGTAATAACTACCACAAAAAATAAGGAACACTTCACAAATTTGCATGTCATCCTTGAGCAGGGGCCATGCTAATCTCTGCATTGTTGTAATTTTAGTATACACGCTGCTGAAGGGAGAATTGAGTCAAGGCTTTCCAAAAGGAGCAGTTCATGGTCTCCTTCCTCCTGTCCTTGCTCAGTTTAGAGACAAATTACGGTCTGTTAAGGGTTACAGTTTCTAGTAGGAGAAAGAAAAGATCTATAAATAATTCTGAGCTAGGAATTTCTATTTCTAAGGTCTTGACCTCTTTTTCTATTAAAAAGGGCACAGCATAACATATGGTTTGGAGTGCGAAGCTGGGCAATTTTGCTTCTGCCATTTACTAGCTGTATAATCAACCACTTTGGGAAAGTTACTTATCTTTGGTGTGGTTTTCTCATGTTACATACTACAGCGTCATTCAGCGCAATACTGAATGTTCAGGAAAATACTGACCATATTGCATTTTTTAAGAAGCTGACCATTTAAAGATAACTGTCTTTTAGATAAAACTCCTCCAATAAAAAACAAAACATGAAAATGGACTTAGCCAAGATTTTGCAGTATAAATGACTTCTAGAGAAAGTTATATAAGCAAAACCCTGAGTTACCTAATTGTTCAGAGAGCTCTTAATTTTCTGCACATAATTATCACAAATGCTATGAAAAATTTTTATGAAGGCAATTTAAAAATCTGTTGAAATTCCCAGAAAAATTAATTTCTATGTAATTAAGCAAACTGGTAAGGTTTTGTGTTTGGCTAACTTCATAACTTCCGAATTTTTGAAGAGCAGATTTAAGAATTTTCATAAATCCTCTTACCTGAGATTTTTCCTTAAGAATTTAGAAAGGAGGTATGCAAACTAACACTGAATAAGCTTAGATTTAGGTTAACTGTTATGGCCAACATCCTATCACTTATCAGTTTAGGACATATTTAACAGAGATGTTCAAGTATCACACTTTTATTATGCATTATATGTTTACTTTCCAAACAAGGATCCAAAGACTAAAGTCTGAAGACACTCATATAATGGATGCCTTGAAATCCTCTGGACAGTGGAAGGGTTCAAATCCCACCGCTGTCCCCAATTTAAGTGTGAAAAAAATGGATGTTTTCTTTAGGAGTACAGATAGGCACATTTGCTGTTGTATTTTAACAAACCAGACAGTGTCAGTACAGTAAGCAATAAAGATGTGACAGACTAACTTTTAATGCTGAAGTATGTTGTTCTGGGGGGGGAGATCTCAGTGGTCTTGTAATTCTACTGTGCTTTAAGTACTCTGAGATGTCAAGTTTCTTTGAGAAATTCTTAAAAATGTCTTACCAGAATAAATTTTTATTTCCAAATGTACCATGAATAAATATTTGCCATAAACAGTGACCAAAGTATTTATACTACAAATCTTTTGGCAAAAGATAACCACAAAAGTCATTTTAAAGTTAACTATTTTAATAACAGTCATAGTATCTATTTTAGAAATAATTTTTGAGTACTGTTTCTATTATTTTGTGAAGATGCAGTTCAAATAAACTTTTCCTACCAAATGTAACTTATCTTTATAGTAAGCACTAACAGTAACTCCTAAGCCAAAGTGTCTGTTTTCCAACATTGTTTTCCTTTGTAGATCCCTTTTATTATTTTCTTAGGACAGTGATTCAATTATTGAAAAGGTGAACATACTGTGGTACAATTTATTTCACATGAATATAAGTCTTTGGATAATTAATAAATTTCATAATTAAAATCAATTGTGCTAGTCCCAAGAGAATATCTTTTTGCCTACTAACTTCTATTAGTGAATAACTTTCCCATTACAATTTTTAAAGCTCACTCCAGTAGCTGCCCAAGAAAGAAGGCCAAGGGGAAGAGGTGCCCCGGCCCCGTTATTGTGGAGATACAGGAGGCCAAGTAGGTGGTAAATGTCCCTTTTGAGAAGGGGCCCAAGAATTTTGGCGTGGGAAAGCACACTCCACCCAAAAGGGACCTCACTCACTTTATCAAATGGCCCCACTACATCTGGTTGCAGGGGCAAAGGGCTATCCTCAAAAATCAGCTGGAAGTGCCTCCTGCATTAACAGCTCACCAGGCCTAGGACTGCCAGGCAGCTACTGTGCTGCGTAAGCTGGCCGATATGGACAGACCAGAGACCTCGCAAGACCAGGAAGATGGTTGGCCTGGGTTGAGAAGGAAGTTGCTGGCAAAGGGAATGTCCTCACTAAGAAGTCGCCTGTCCTTCCAGCAAGGGTTAACACTGTCACCATGATGGTGGAAAATGAGAGGTTGAATTGATGGAGATTGCACATGATGCAGTTCCGGTCAAGGTGGCTGCCTTCCTGCTGGCCCTATGTCAGAAGTGGGTTCCCTACTGCATTACCAAGAGAAAGGTTAGGTTGGGGCTGAGAGTTCACAGGGACACTCGTAATGTCACCTTCACAAGGGTTAAATCAGAAGGCAAAGGAGCCAAACTGATGGAAGGTATCATGACCAATTACAATGACGGATGAGATGGGATCGGCTGTCACTGGGGAGAAAAAAGTTCTGGGTCCAAAAACTGTGGCTCAGTTAGCCACGCTGGAAAAGGCAAGGCTAAAGTTTGCCACTAAACCAGGATGGGTGTACGCTGCTGCATCTTCTGTACATAAAAGTTCTCCTTCAGCAAAAAAAAAAAAAAGTTTTTAAAATTTACCAAAAGGTCATAGATTTTAAAACATGTTTATTTTTAATAGCAAATACCTTTATCCTTTTACGATCAAAATCAAATTTGTCCATAAACACAAATGTCATGTTACTTTTTAAAAAGAGAAAATTTAAGAATCAACACTCACTATTGCAACAAATCTTTTATTAACTCTGATTCAGGATGAGTCACTAGTAAAGAGTAATTCAAAATTTAATAGCATCAAAATGTTCTTGTCTAGAGGGCATCCACAGTGGCTACTAGAAGTCTATTACTGTTGCAGATGAGTTTCTTCTAAATGCCTTAAAAATCAATGACAAATGGAGGGAAATTCTAATTTAAGGGTGAGTCTTGTTATGAAAACGAAAAAAAAATTATTCTATGGAAAATAATTCATGAAAATAAGATCAACAAGTTCATTTTTAGGTTCTTCTACTTCTAGTCTGTTATCTATGATGCTAATATATCACTGTTTGCTTGGTTTAAATCTAAAAATGTTTAGTTTTAAGTGAACATCTGTAACTTCAGACCTTTACAGTGCAAAATTTTAATCTGTAACAGAAGAAAAGGTTTTAAATTCATAAGGCAGCACCTTAATCAAACTATGAGGAATCCTCCCAATGATGCTATTAACAATAATGATTGTTGCTTTGAGATCACACGTTATGAATCCTTTTAAGGTTGCAAAAGTCGCCATTAGGCCTTTATGGGGTAAACGTGGGGAGAAATATGTCCTCGACAAACGCTCAGCGGACAGGATGCAACTGGGCTACAGCAACGTGCAAACCTCAGATGTGCAGCAGGCGTTTAATAAAGTGTGGCGACATCAGTATACTATAATTTCTAGTGTTCCAAATCTTGCCAGCATTTGGGATCATCAGACTCAAATTTTTACCAAGCTAAGGAGTGTAAAAGGATATTTCATTGTAATTTTATTTTACATGTATTTGATTGCTAATAAGTTGAACATGTTTTACCATGGGAATCTGTATTTCTTCTTAGAAATAATTCATGTCTTTTACTTTTGTATTTGAAACTAATTTTTAAAAGTTCTTTTTCCTTACTTTTTATCAGTTCATGCTTATTTAACTATTAAGGTCAAAAGAAACCATCTTTAGTGCAGAAAAATCTGAACTATTTGTAGAAATATGAAAAGCTTGTGAAACTTTACCCTATTTGGAGAAAATAAAGTTAAATGCATATGTTTTTAAAATAAAATAAAATAGCGTTGCCGACTCTGCATCTTAAGAAATGGCTGCTGCCCCGTTCCCAAACTTTAGCTTCAATTCCAACTTGGGGATAGGGGCCTGCTACCAGCAAAAGGAGGAAAGAAGAAAATCCCCCCCAGTGGGGGTGCCCCTTCTTCGGGGTTGCAGAGGAACAGCAGTGGCAAGTCTGCGGGCTGCAGCTTCAGCGCGAGGGCAGGGCGGGTGGGGCAGGGGCAGGGCCCTGAAGAGAGGGGCGATCTGGGGAGCCCCCTCGCGTCCACTTACCAGGCCAGGCCCAGGCACGTCCCCAGCGACAGCAGGCTCAGGCCCGAGCGGGGGTCGGCCCAGCGCCCGCCTCCAGCGCCCCCGGCCTCGGGGCTCTTCCCGCCCTCGCTCCGCTTCCCGGGCTCCGCGGGGGCGCCCTTGGGCCCCAATTTCTTCCGGTTCTTCACCTCTGACATGTCTGGGGCCCCTGAGGACACAGCCGGGGCGCTGTCTTCACCCTGGGGTGGCGGGACGTGGCCGTCTGAGCCCCGGGGGGGGAGCAGGGCAGAGACCGCGCCCCCGCCCGGCTCTGGCACCGCCCAGAAACCAGCTCCTCCGCCCTCTGTGCCCGCCCGCCGGCCGCACCGCGCCCCCTCGGTTCGGGCCTGCCAGTTCCTCCAGCAGCGTCCGGCGGCATCCTCGCCCCCATCCTCCCAAGGCGGCCTGGGCGTGAGCGGCCCACCTGGCACAGGTAGCTCGCGCGCGCTGGCCGGGCGCTGGGCTGCGAGAAAGGGGCGGGGCCTAGAGAAGGCGGGGCGGGGCCTGGAGGAGGTGGGCGGGGCGCGCCACGTCGTGCGCGCCCCCGCCTCGAGCCGCCCGCCTTGAATGCGGCGCTCTCCTATGACGGAGCCCCGCTGCGGCGTCGGGAGCAGGCCGCGCCCACGTACGCGCGTACGCGCGCTGGCCCACGTCGATGGGAGCGCGCCGGCCCCGCCGGGAGGGGCTCGCTGGGCGTGTTTACAGCCCGTGCGGGCGCGCGCAGGCCCGGCTGGGCGGGCCCTGTGGGTTTGACTGCTCGGCGGCCCCGCGGCGCAGGGGAGGAAACAGCCGCTGGACGCGGATGCTGTGTGCCTGGGCACAGGGGCTGAGGGGTCCAGGGTGAGGGGGCCGGGCCGTCGGCCGCTCGCGAGGATCAGAGGGAGCCGCGGCGGCGGTCGGGGCGTCACCAGGCTCCAGTCGGGGTGCAGCAGCTGCGGAGGAACCCGAGGCGCCTTCTCCCTTTGTGTCCCGGGCGGGGTTCACCCAGAGGACGGCCCGCGGGCCAGGGTTCACCCCGGCACCCCAGGACTCTCCCTGAAGCCCCGGGGCCGCGGGGGTAGCGCCTGCCTCTCCGCGGGTCGGAGATCCCCCGGGCTGCAGAGGCCCCGACCTGCCTGAGCCTTTCGGATACCCCTTTGTCTCTGCCCACACCCCCACCCCGATTTCCCAGCCTCACCCCCAGGACTGCTCGTCCCAGTAAGACCTCGGCGCAGAGGTTTGGTAAGTTTGGGTCTCGCTTTTCTCCCGAGCCTGGTTTTTGGAAGTTCTCGAGCCAGCTGCAGAGAGACACTCAGGATTCAGGAACAAGGAATAACTGATAAACCATCCTGCCCCAGGGCCAGGAAGAGGAATTATCTGAAGAGGAAGTAGTCAAGTATTGGGGCTCTCGGGGATGAAATTGCCTCTTTCTTTCTGTTGCACATCTATGAAGAAATTGCATTTTGATGTGGTTACAAAAGGTGGGACACTGAAAATTTGCTCAGGAGATTTCAGTCTGTGCAATTTGAAACGTGTTTAAAATTACATGTTTAAGTTTCACAGGGCAGGTAAAGTTGGAAAGAGTATGGGTTTGCTTAGCTATTGGGTATTACCTAAAGAGTTATACTTCTGCCAAATCGAGTTTTATTATTATAAACTAAGGGATGTTTTGTGTTTAAATTGAGATGGTAAAAGTATTAACATTAAAAAAAGCCTTGATCCTAAAAATAATCTTTTCTTTTACCAATTTCATGCATATATATATATTTTTTTTTTTTCAGGATTAGAGAAGTCTGTGCCTTTACTGGTCATGCAGTCTATTTGAGGGGGATGAAGCGGGAGGAGTGGGTGGCCCCAATGCCTGGCCGGCCGTGTTTGACAGGCTTGTAGGTGATGGAGAACTCGCCCAGGTAGTGGCCAATCATCTCAGGCTTAATCTCCACCTGATTGAAGGTCTTGCCATTGTAGACGCCCACCATGCTGCCCACCATCTCAGGCAGGATGATCATGTCTCGCAAGTGTGTCTTCACCACCTCTGGCTTCTCCATGGGTGGGGCCTCCGCATATATTTTTAAAATAAAGTGTGGCCGAATCTGCATCTTAAGAAATGGCTTCTGCCCCGTTTCCAAACTTTAGCTTGTGAACCTTTAGAAATGTTCTATTCTCTTTGTTTACAAGTGGCACTTTAAGAATATAAATTTATTGAAGGTCAATAGATTATTGCTCTTCTATGCATGCTAAATTACTTGTGCTTATCTCTCCACCTTTGCACTTGACATCACATTCTAATTACTTTTTTATTTTGCTCTTCCACTAGATGGGGAATTCCTTCAGGTACACGATTTAATCTTATCTGTAGGCTCAGGGCTTGGCACAGAGGAGGGCCTCAAAAACCGTTGAGACACAACTGTAACATGCTGGGCTCTGTAAATTTTTTAAAAACTTTCAAACATTATGATGTGGGTTTAAACCCTTGGGAGAAAATATATTTTTATTTGAAAGTAGACTGCTAAGAATATTATTCTTTCTTTGTTTTCCTTTAATCCAAGAAATGACATCAGAGTGTATTTTCTGTTGCTTTGTCACACTTAGCAACTCAGCTGAAATTTCACTGGGGTGAGCATGTGTGAAATGTGTTTACCAATGAAAACTTAGAGCTGCCACCCATCTCCAGAGAAAACTAATTCTTAGTACCAACAATGCTCTGTTTAGTCTTGTGTTGGATAAAACAAGAAGTTCTTAAACTTTAGAATTTCAGTATGATCAGTGTTTATAAAACCTTAAGACTTTTTTTGTAAAAATGATATGTCTTAAAAAAATTCAGACAATATAGAAAAAAGATGAAGGGTGGGGTAACTTCCAAATCTTTCTACTTGGAAGTAACCAAACATTTTTTGAACAAACTTGCTAACATCTCCCTTCATGTTTACAACACATATTTTATGTTGTATATGGGATCATACTTATAAATTTGCAGTCAGTAATGTGTGATGAGCATCTTTACATGTCAGTTCATAGGTATGTGGCTTGTCCTTTTAAATGACTGTATACTATTCCATTTTAGATACCTACTCTAATTTTTAAAAAACATACCCAGAATGATGGACATTTAGGTCGTTTTCATCTTTATTCTTTTTTCGGTGTTAACTCTGGATATTTTTGCATACATGTGTGAATGTTTCCTTGAGGTAAATTCCTAGACATAGAATTATGGGTTAAAGAGAATGCTTTAACACTTCTGGTTTTATCATATTACCTTCTGCCATATTGCATCCATTGTGCTCTCAGAACTTTGAAAGCATCGGGGTTTGTCCATTAAAAAAAAACAACCAAACTTTGCCAAAAAACTCTTCTTATTTTACATTTCTTATTGCCAGTGAGATTACAGATCTTTTCCCATCTTTATTTACCCGACAGATATTTTGATGATTTGCATCTAGCTCATGGTTGACAGTTCAAGAAAGAAAATTAAGGAAGGATGGATGCAAAAGCTCGCAATTGTTTGCTTCAGCATCGAGAAGCTCTGGAACAGGACATCAAAACATCCTACATCATGGATCACATGATTACTGATGGGGTTTTAACAGTATCAGAGGAAGAAAAAGTTAAAAATGAGGTAAAGCCCTCTGAGGCAGTCTGTGTTTTCCTGAAAATTCTAGAATTTATTTCAGAACTTGCATTGTTTTCTACTAATTTACATTACAGTATACTAATTTACATTATAGTATACTAAAATACTTATTTTTTTTTAGCCCACTCAACAGCAACGAGCAGCTATGCTCATTAAAATGATACTTAAAAAAGATAATCATTCCTACATATCCTTCTACAATGCTCTACTACACGAAGGGTATAAAGATCTCGCTGCCCTCCTGCATGGTGGTGTTCCTATTGTCTCTTCTTCCAATGGCAAAGACTCAGATTGTGGAATAACTTCATATGGTTTGTATCCATGATCCCTTCTATTGCTTAGCTATTATAATGGCTACTTTGCTGCACTTTTGTCTTATGGTAGATGGAGTCTGCTGAAGAGACTGATTAGCTTACTGAAAATTGCATGTTAAAAAATTATGTTAACCAATTAAAAATTTTTTTTAAAGATTTATTTATTTATATAAGCACTGGGTACAGTCAGAAGCACGGGAGGGTGAGAGAATTCACCAGCGCCAGAGGGGAGAGCAGAGCAGGCAGATCGATGAAGCACACTGCTGAGGGGAGCAGCGGGCGGCAGGAGAGGTCTGCGTGCCATGTGGGTCCCTTGCCCGGTGGCCGGGCATCGAACTGGCTCTGCAGAGGCTGTGGGCAGCTTTGCAACCCAGGGCTCAACCGCTGCGCCACCGGGGAGGCCCACCAATTTAAATATTTTTATTTGCATCTGTATTACCTTATATTTTCTTACTGCTCAGTGTGCTGAGGTGGCAATATACATATCCTAACTTTTAGAGTTAAGGCAATTAATATAAATAGAAATTTATAGAAAACCTTAAGTTTTCTAGTTCTGTGTTTTCATCAAGTTCATGCACAAGAAAGAATAAGAATCTTTAGAGATACGCTTTTAAAAGGAATTGCATTTTCTTTTCTTTGCACTCCCCTTCCAGTCTTCAATAGGAGAGAGAGAAATTGGAGAGTCGGGGAGAAAAGGATGAGTAAAGGGAGGTACGGATGGAGATTTCTGTTGTCTGTAGCTATCTTGAAAGATACATGTTTGCTATTTTTCTAGGTGTTTTGAGAAACCAGAAAGTTGAAATTAATATGTATTCACATTTTCTTCTACTTGGAAATTCTGGTATTTTGTTTTGATGGTATTACTCGGAGTAACCATTTCAAAGTTCTGTTCATTTTTCTTGTTTTGTTTGGAATTTCAGTGAGGACAGTCCTGTGTGAAGGCGGAGTACCGCAGAGGCCAGTTGTTTTTGTTACTAGGAAGAAGCTGGTGAATGCAATTCAGCAGAAACTCTGCAAACTGAACGGTGAACCAGGATGGGTCACCATCTATGGGATGGCAGGTTGTGGGAAGTCTGTATTAGCTGCAGAAGCTGTTCGAGATCATTCTTTCCTGCAAAGTAAGTTTTCATCATCCTGTGTTGCTGACTAAGGAGATATTCTTTAGGCATTGTATTAATTTCCTGTTAATACTATAACAAACAATCATATATTTGGTAGCTTACAACAACATGAATTGATTATCTTATAGAGCTGCAAGTTAGAGGTATTAAGTTCAGGGTTTCAGTACAACTGAGTTTCCTTCTGGAGGCTCTAGAGAGAATTCTTTCCTTGCGTTTTCTAGCTTGTAGATGTGGCTTGCATTCCTTGATTTGTGGTTCCTTTCATTTTCAAAGCTGGCAGGTCGTAGCATTTCAGTCTGTCTCCCGGATTATTTCCTTGTGTTGTCACGTGTTCTTCTCTTTGACTCTGACCTTCTTGTTTCCTCATAAGGGCCCTTATAATTATATTGAATTGCAGATAATCCAGGGTAATCTCCTGTTTCAAAATCTTCAATTACATCTACAAAGTCCCTTTTGCCATATAAAGTAACATGTACAAATTCTGTTGATTAGAATGTGGACTTCTTTGAGAAAGCCATTATTCTGCCTACTACAGACATCATTAATTTAGGAATATTTTGTCTATGTCTGTTGCAGCGAGACTTGGTAGTCAGGCCGGTCGATTCATGTATATATGTCAAATGGAACTTTTTATTGCCAAAATGAAACTACTTCCCTTGTGTCTTAACAATTGAGAGGATTGTAGGGTTGAAAAAGGATCTTGAATGGTTGTCTATCTTTTATCTCTGACTTTCAGGCAGTATTAGACTTATATCTTCCTGTCGTTTGACTGTCTGCTCTGGCACAGAGTCCTGTAGGGAAGGAGATTTTATTTTTTTTTGGGGGGAGGGTGGAGAGAAGATTTTAGAGAACTCTTCAGTGGGTCATTCTCCCGTGTATGTGGCTCTCTGTATTAAACTGTTAATTATATTTCTTTAGTTAATTCTATCAGTTACTTATCTTTAAAAATAAAACTCTTTTAGGGCCTCCCTGGTGATGCAAGGGTTAAGTCTCAGCACCATCAAGCTATCGGCAGCCACTGTGGCACAAGTTCGATCCCCGGCCAGGGAGCTAACCCACATGGCGCAGCAGACCTCGCCCTGTCTTTCCTGCTGCTCCCCCAGCAGTGTATTTCAGTCAATCTGATTCTTCTGCTCCCTGCCCTGTCTCTGGTGAATCCTCTCACCCCGGACACCTCTGGCCTACACCCCAGCTCTTACATATATTAATAAATAAAATCTTAAAAAAAAAATCTTCTAGTAACATGTCTATTATATTAGATGTGCATACCAATTTTGCAGCTCAGCATTATAGATTGATTTTGTTTTTTGCTTCAGGTGTCATGTATTTGTGAAATGTTTGAGAGCCTGCTGTGGAGTTTGGCTCTGTTTTGGGCAATGGGCTTCCAAAACGTCATGGCCTATGCATAGGAATTCACTCATAGTGAATGTCTAGTGGGGGAGACAGACATGTAGAAAAAGTGTAATGTGTGTGATAAATTGAATAGTCGAAACAAGTAGAAGTTACAAAGTTAGAAGAAAGGAAGGAAGTGTTAACTCTCTGGGGGAAGAGGATGGACCAGACAGGCTTCCTGAATGAGATGACAGTTCAGTTGGAGTTTAGAGGGAGACCAGAAGTTTGCTAGACAGACTAGGTGTGGGGCTGAAGAGTAAGTCAGGGTAGTGGGTAGTTACTGGAAAGGGGAAGGGCAGACCGTGAGTAAAGTGTTGAGGACGTGTGGCAGGTGCATTGCTGACCTACGCGCTTGGCAGGTCAGGTTTTCCTCGGTCTCAGAGCTCTCAGTCCCTGGCGCTGTGGCCTTCCTTACTTCATGAGTTCTAGAGGAATTTAAATGCAGTTCTTGACATCTAGTTGTTATTTTTTTCCTCAAATTTTATTGATTCGCCAGTCATTCACACAACTGTGCTTTGGGGTGTAAAGCTTCACAGTCCACAGGTGCACATGCCTCACCCTCCATCAAAACTCCAATGCCAGTACCTGTCACCATCCCTCCCTGTCCTTTGTGCCTATTAATAATTGTTTATAATACATCTGTTAAAAGGGCTTATGATGAGGTGGCAAAATTAATGGACTAAACCTCTAAGGGATTTAGAAAGATGGAAACTAGGGCTCATCCACTGTACTGCCTGGCTCTGGTCTATAGTCATAACCTGGGTCAACAGTCTTGGTCATACTTTTTTTTTGTTAAGATTGATTTATTTATGCATACAAGAGCTGGCGTACAGGCCAGAGGTGGGGTGTGTGTGTGTGTGTGAGAGGATTCACCAGAAACAGAGTGGGGAACAGAACAGTCAGATTGACTGAAATACACTGCTGAGGGGAGCAGCGGGAGAGACAGGAGAGGTCTGCTGCGCCGTGTGGGTAGTTCCCTGGCTGGGCCGGGAATTGAACTCCTGCTGCAGTGGCTGCAGATTGCTTCATAGGTTGCGTCTTAACCCTTGCGCCACTAGGGAGGCCCTTGGTCATGCTTTTTGTCAGGAGTATGTCCTCACCCTTGTTTCCCCTTGCCCCCACCTTGTCATTATAAAGAAGTTTCCTGAGACTCAGCTCCATGCAAGTCTCAGGGCCAAGTATTTATTTTTATATATTTACTCATATTTTTTTAACCTCTACTGCAAAGTTTATCACCAATGATATTTCAGGAGAAAATTAGCTTAAATTCCTCTATTGTGAAGAAATGGTTTTTCCTTTCAATATTAAGGTGAAATTTAAAAAAATATATAAGTATACCTTTGATGCTGTTATGTTATTGGTTGTTACCAGGATAGACCTCTAAGAAAGTAGGATGAGGTTAATTTTCTCTGAGTAAAGACAACTTTTAATTTAATCTGAATGAATTATAGGTACACACCTTATTCAAGGCTGACTTGCTCCCTCTTGTGCCCATCCATAGTCAAGATGTTTAGTCTTTCTGAAATGTGGAGTTAGTGCTTAGTCTTGAACTAGCTTGTCATATTGTGATAGACTTGCAAATCAGGTGGTCATTTGGTCTGCCTTTCTTTTTAAAGATAGTAATGTTTTATTTTTTTCTTGCATGTTTTTAATACCTGATTTTTTTAGTTTTAAATTTAGGAAAAAACTTTTGATATAGGTAATAAGTACGTAAATTTAAATCTGTAGAGTTATTGCTAGTTATATCAGGATATTCCCTTTGTCTTGTCTTTAATTCTGGGGTGATCTTTAAAAATTCTCCCCCAAACCCCACTTTAAAAATTTTAAATTAAAAAAAAACCCAAAAAACTCTTAGGAGACATAGGTAGTTTAAATTTTCTTGTTTTACATATTGCATATGTAGTATTTTCATTTACATGAAGTAAAAATTATTTTCACTTGTCCTCCTAGAGATAATCACGGTTAACGGTTTAGAGTGTGTTTTTTTCAAACATTTACCTATGCATTTGCAAACATGTACACAGACAGAACACAGCTATGTCATTAGGGAAGCATCAGGAATTTACCATTTCATGACTATTGACATACACTGAAGGAAACCTAAGAGAACTTCAGGAGTAAAGCCTGGGGCTTGATGTCTACCTTCTTCTAAGGCATCGGCACTGAAGCTTTCACAGTGCCATCTTTGCCCCAGTTACTGTGGAGTTCTCTTTCTCTTAATTATTTGTTATCTTTTACATTCTCACGCAGTTAGTTCTTGGTGTGTTACCAATTCTGATCTAGGTCCCCCCACTCCTTCTCAAAGCCTTTTGTCCCTACTCTATACTTACTCCTCTAGGATCAGGAAGTTCCTCCTATTCATCCTGTTCTTAGAATGTTTACCTCCTTGCCTTGTCTGAAACTGGTAGTTCCCTGAGGATCCCATTTTCTCTATAGCCCTCTTCAGTGGTTTAGCACCTTTTTCCCCAATATGGCCATCATACTACAACCTCAGAAATTGAATGATATTGTGCTTGCCTCTGTTGCCTCACCTAGACCATTAATACTTCTTTTTTTCCTAGCTAAATTCTTGTCCTTTGAGGTTCATTTCTCAAATTTCTTCCTGTTGTGCTATTGCCTTCTCACTCATTGGCTCTTAGAGTTCTTAATTCTAAACTGAAGCCCTTCTTCTGTTGGTCTTCTTAGTGAGTTCAGCATTTATGTGAATGAGTCATCCAGATCCTGGCTTCTCAGTGTCTTGCCTTCTTTATCTGTGGTGACCACTTTCTGTGCTCCCTGTCAGCCATATATTTCCCTGCTCACAGGCTGGACACTTGTCCTTGCCACTACCAGAAATGCAACCATATTAGAAAATTTGACGTTAAACATTCTGTTCTATTCTTTGCTAACCCTCATCAAATCTTTTCTACATGTGCACTGCTTGAACTTTCTCACCTTTCAAGACTTGATTCTATAATAACCTCCTTTTTTTTATTATAGATTTTCATTTATTTATTTATTTATACAAGCACTGGGTACAGTCAGGAGCGTGGGAGGGTGAGAGGATTCACCAGAGCCAGAGCGGGAAGCAGAGCAGGCAGAAGGACTGAAGTACACTGCTGAGGGGAGCAGCGGGTGGCAGGAGAGGTCTGCGCGCCATGTGGGACCCTCCTCCGGTGGCTGGGGAGCAGCCGGGGATTGAACCGGCACTGCAGAGGCTGTGGGCAGCTTCGCAACCCGGCGCTCAACCGCTGCGCCACCGGGGAGGCCCTACAAATACTTCTTTTAGATGATTTAGTTTTTAAAATAGTAATTTCTTATTGTACTTAATTATTTTTGAATACCAGTAAATAAATTGCCCTTTGATGTACTATAGCTTATTTATGTTTGTAGCTAATTTTTGCTTTTTCTTATAGTTTTTAGGATCACATAATATAAATCTTAATGGTTAATGCCACTGGTATAGTCTAATGCTACTGTTCACAATGTTTTACACATAGAGACCCCTCTTGCATTTTTTGTATCTATCTGGAGCTGATTAAGTATAGTCCGTGAAAGCTTAAGATTTTGGCTCCTGATACATATGTAAGTAAAAATATGTATACTAATGCTTAATTAAAAATAACATATTTAAGATATTTTATGGTTAGTGATAATAGTAATAAAGTCCATAGTACTTATTAGTTCAAAGCTTAATATTTGCAAGGTGCTCTGAGATCCATATTACTAATACTATTTTTATAACCCTTTACCATTAAACATAGCAAATTCACATGTTCTCATAATAACTCTGAAATAGGTGAGGTAAACAGTCTCTATATGAGAACCATAATGAATGAGTTATATGTTCTGGGACCTCAGTGTTTGTTTGGTTTTTCCCGGAGGTGATTGTGCCCCTCCTCCTCACCTCCAGAGGACCTCTGATACCTTTGGAAATAGTTTTGGTTGTCCTAACTGAGAAGGGGGAAATCCTATTTTAGTAGCATCTAGTGAACGGAGGTGAGGGAGGCTGATAAACTGTAGTGCACAGGACAGTCGCTCACAATAGTTATGTGGCTGACAAAATCAGGAGTGCTGAGACTGAGAAACTGCTGCATAGTAGTAGTCATTTGAACACATAGGACAAAAATTGTAAAATTTCATTTGATAAGACTTTATCAGTAAGCAGCAGATTTACACCAAACTTCAATTTCTGCACATCTTCATCTTTCTTAGATTCAGGCTGTGAAGGTCCACGATACCCTATAAGCAAAATTTATACCCTAAATCAAAAGAAGTTGAGGATGTGATGAAATTGAAGATTGGAGCATCTCTGTGGCTTATCAGTAAAATCTTGGGAAGGAAGACTCCTGTTCAGAGACCTTACATTTATTATTTTTTTCATTACCAGGTTGTTTCCCAGGCGGTGTAAATTGGGTTTCAGTTGGGAAACAAGACAAACCTGGGCTTCTGATGAAATTGCAGAATCTTTGCACACGGTTGGATCAGGATGAGAGTTTCTCCCAGAGGCTTCCACTTAATATTGAAGAGGCTAAAGACCGTCTTCGAATTCTGATGCTACGCAAACACCCTAGGTACCGTCAGTCAGAGTTGGTGCGTGACGTCCCAGTGATTAATTACAGGCATCATGAGAACATCATACCCTTTTCTCGCTGAGATAGAGGGTCGAGAAAGAACCATTACTCATATACAGGTTTTTCTCTTGTTTTAAAAATACAACTAAGTGGCTGTGCTGACCTAAAATTGCTTCTTTTTTCTGCTTTGCTACCTTTCACATAGTCTTTAAGTCTTTTAGACATTCAAGAAACAAATTGATTTCTTGGATGGAAAAAGCTCACTAAAGTACCAAATAAAAAGTTGTGTGTGTGTGTATAGATATATATTATCTATATATATTTTAAACAAGAAGAGGTATGGACTGTACATCTTCCTCTTTTAAGATTTTAAGACACTGGTGACATTATTTTATTTATTTATTTTATTTATTTATTTTTTTAAAGAAGCTTAAAATGTCATCAGTAACCAGTAGTGTTTATTTTTTTTTATTTAGGTCTCTGTTGATCTTGGATGATGTTTGGGACCCTTGGGTGTTAAAAGCTTTTGACAATCAGTGTCAAATTCTTCTTACAACCAGAGATAAGAGTGTTACAGATTCAGTAATGGGTAAAGTTTATTAATTTGCTTTTTAGTGCCTCTGTGTTTTTAATTCATTTACATTTTAAATATGTGGCATATCAAATTACTTACTGTATCTTGTGATTTTATTGCAGGTCCTAAATATGTAGTGCCTGTGGAAAGTGGTTTAGGAAAAGAAAAAGGACTTGAAATTTTATCCCTCTTTGTTAATATGAAGAAAGCAGATTTGCCAGAACAAGCTCACAGTATTATAAAAGAATGTAAAGGTATGGTTATTTTGTACATCTGGGGCTTATAGAGATACTAATTTACTATTCTGTTAGTTAATGAATTGGCTCAAGGGGTTAAGACACAGCACTATGAAGCTATCTGTAGCCACTGCAGCATGAGTTCAATCCCAGGCCAGGGAGCTACCCACATGGCACAGCAGACCTCTCCTGTCTCGCCCCCTGTTCCCCTCAGCAGTATATTTCAATCAACCTGCCTGTTCTGTTCCCCACTCTGCCTCTGATGAATCCTCTCACCCACTGCACCTCTGGCCTTTACTCCAGTTCTTGTTTCTTCCCACAAATAAATCTTTAAAAAATTTTTTTAGGTTTTTTTTTTTTTTAAAGAGGCATATATTTTTATTTATTTATTTATTTATTTGTTTATTTATTTGTTTGTTTATACATGCACTGGGTACAGTCAGAAGCGCGGGAGGGTGAGAGAATTCACCAGAGCCAGAGCGGGGAGCAGAGCAGGCAGAAGGACTGAAGTACACTGCTGAGGGGAGCAGCGGGCAGCAGGAGAGGTCTGCGCGCCATGTGGGACCCTCCTCTGGTGGCCAGGGAGCAGCCGGGGATCGAACCGGCGCTGCAGAGGCCGCGGGGAGCTTCGCAACCCAGTGCTCAACCGCTGCGCCACCGGGGAGGCCCAAATCTTTAAAAAATTTTTTTTAAAAAGAAGCTTTAAAAAAAAACAACTGATTTTTAAACTGGTAATTAAAAAATGAGGCCGTTTTAACACAGTGACTTTTTCTTAGGTTCTCCTCTTGTAGTATCTTTAATTGGCGCTCTTCTACGTGATTTTCCCAATCGCTGGGAGTACTACCTCAGGCAACTTCAGAATAAACAGTTTAAGAGAATAAGAAAATCTTCATCTTATGATTATGAGGCTCTGGATGAAGCCATGTCTATAAGTGTTGAAATGCTCAGAGAAGACATCAAAGGTTATTACACTGATCTTTCCATTCTTCAGAAGGATGTTAAGGTGCCTACAAAGGTAATGGAAGAACCAGCAATCCTTGTCATTGGGTATTTTCGCATGGAACCTTTGATGTGGTGCTGAGGATATTGCTCAAGAATATTAGAAGGATGAGACCCTTGTCCTGAGGTGCTGGGATGCAGGATGTGGAAGTGCCACTGCTCTAAAACTCCATCAAGAGTTGAGTTGACCTCACATGAGTGATATGTTTTACAGTGGTTCCAGGGAAGCTGGACAAGCAGTGACTTTTCTCTTTTTTCTATCTTGAATAATTGGACTGCTTCTTATGAAATAGAGACAGTCAGATTCAGATATGGGGTATTTTTTTTGTGCATTAAATGCCTTGTCTACTATCCTTATCATGTATTTTTGTGACATATTAAATGCTTAAATAATTTGTAGGTGTTATGTATTCTCTGGGACATGGAAACTGAAGAAGTTGAAGACATACTGCAAGAGTTTGTTAATAAGTCTCTCTTATTCTGTGATCGGAATGGAAAGTCATTTCATTATTATTTACATGATCTTCAAATAGATTTCCTTACAGAGAAGAATCGTGACCAACTTCAGGTACCTGCGTCTCTGTCCATTTTTTAAAATTTTTAATTTTTGAATGATTTTAGGCTTGTAGAAAAGTTGAAATTGGTAGTTTCTTTTTAAATTTTATTGAGGTAACATTGGTTTACAATACTTCATGTAATTCAGAGATATAAGATCACACCTCTTCAGATGTGTGTCTCCACACCACACCACACCACTCCATTCCACACCATGCCACACCACACCGCAGTACCCATGTTCCTCTACCATATTCCACTGGGCCCCTTCTAGACTTTGCTCTCCCCCTCCCTCTCCGGTAGACTTAATTCTGCAGTCAGATTTTTAGAGTCTATTACTAGTTTGGTTTTGACTTACAATTTGTTTTGTTTCTTTATATTCTATTTATAAGTGAAACAATGCAAAATTTTCTTCTGACTTACTGCACTTAACATATCCTCTCTAGTTCTTTCCATGTAGTTCCAAATGTGAAGAGTTCATCCTTTTTTATTGCTAGTAGTATTCCACTGTGTATATATACCTCATCTTCTTAATCCACTCATCTGTCCTTGGGCACTTGGGTTGTTTTCATAACTTGGCTATTGTAAAGAGTACTGCAGTGAACATAGGAGTAGATATCAAGGAATCCTGATAAAGAAGAATGGTGGTATTCTAGTCCCAGACTTCAAACTATACCATAAAGCTTTGTTTATACTGTAAACAAACCAGTATGGTACTGGAATAAAAACACACACACAAACCAATGGCATAGAATTGAAAGCCCAGAAATAAATGCATGCATATATGGACAGTTAATCAGTGACAAAAGAGCCAAGAGTATACATTGGAGAAAGGAAAGTTTCTTCAACAAATGGTGTTAGGAAAACAGAACAGCTATACACACACAAATGTTACACAAAGATTAACTCAAAATGGATCAAAGACTTGGATGAATTTCTGAATCCATAAAATACACTGAAGAAAGAAAAGCAAAACTCTTCAGAACTTTGGCTTCAGTGATGTCTTTGTGGATTCATTTCTGTTGGCAAGAAAAACAAAAGAGAATTTAAACAAATGGGACTACATCAAACTAAAAAGCTTCTGTACAGTGAAAGAAAAACTATCATTAAGACCAAAAGACTTCCTATTGAATGGGAGAAAATATTTGTACATCACACATCTGACTAGGGGCTGACATCTAAGATCTATAAAGAACTCATTTAGTTCAACAAAAAAGAAGACAAAAACCCAATCAAAAAATGGGCATAAGAGCTAAATAGGCACTTCTCTATAGAAGACATACAGATGGCCACAGTCACATGAAAAGACGCTCATCATCACTTACCAAGAAATGCAAATCAAAGCCTCAATGAGATATCATCTCACAACTGTGAGAATGGCCATATCAAAAGTTGAGAAACCAGTGTTTTTTAATGGATATGGAGAAAAGGAAACCTTATACACTGTTGGGAATGTACTCTGGTCCAGCCCTTATGGAAAACTGGAAATTTCTCGAATATTAAAAATATATGGTCCATCAATTCCATGCTTAGGTATCTACCTAAAGAATGCAAAATTATAATAATACAGTTTATGCATCTAGTTTCACCTAGCTTCCCCCAATGTTAACGTCGTCACATAACCTTAATAGGAAATAATGATAATAATGATAAATAATGATAATAGTAATGATACAATGCTGTTAATCTACAGGCTTTATTTGAATTTTTCTAGCTTTCCCATGAATGTCCTTTTTGTAGTCCATTGGTATACTTCAAATAATTGAAGCCTCTATACTTTCCTCAAATCTGAAAATTCCTCAACTTTATATTTTTATCATCACTTTCAGGAGTCCTTGCCAATTATTTTGTACAGCGTACCTTAGTTGGGAAATCTGATGTTTTCTCCTGACTGGATTGAGGTTACATATTTTTGGCAAGAATACAGAAACATGTTGTGTCATTATTGTATCAGATCTAGGGTATTGATAGGACTTATTACTAGTGATGTTCACATTGGTCACTTGGTTAAAGTGGTTTCTGCCAGTTTCTCTCGTCTAAAGTTACTACTCTTTCCTTTTGTAATTAATAAGTATCTTGTGGAGAGAGTCTCTTTACATTCTTAAATAACAGGAGCTAGAGGGACTGATGCTTAGTTACTGTGATGATTATTTTTGTCCTCTTAACATGTTTCTTTTGGATTTCAGGATCTGCATAAGAAGATAATTACTCAGTTCCAGAGACATCATCAGCCACATACTCTTTCACCAGATCAGGAGGACTGCATGTATTGGTACAATTTTCTGGCCTATCACATGGCCAGTGCCAACATGCACAAAGTAAGATGAACCATTTAAAAATTATTTTCTTTTGTCTTATTCTGTCTTATCGCTAGAGTTTTATTAGTAAAAATAGGATCATAGCCTGTGTAGGGCTTTTTGTCTTTATTACTGTTTTTACCTGCAGTGATTTAAAAAGGTATTTTGGTCTAGCAGTAAGTGAACCACCTAAAAATTCACTCTCTTCTTACCAGAAGCCTTCCTTTATGGGGAGTATGGATTTGTTTTTAAGCTTTGAAAGGAAATGGTGGATGGGACGATATATTCCTTTATTCAATAAATAAATAAATAAATATTATCTGTTATGTACTGATATTATTTTCCATTAGGAGGACATAGCACAGGTACAAAATTCCTGCTCTCACTGAGATTACATTTTGGGAGATGACTGACAGTGGTCATATAAGTTTATTCTCTGTTAGGGGTGGTAAATGCTCAGAAGAAGCATGGAAGGAGAAAGAGTGATGATATGTGGTGGAATCATCATGACTTGTGTTTACAATTTGCATTTTAATACAGATTGTCCAACTCCTTCAGAAGGGTATGCTGATGTGTATCATTATTGATAGTGTATGAGAGTGTTTATTTTATCTAATTCCAGCTAACATTCTTAATCACTTCTTTTAGACTGTTGAAATCTGATATTATTAAAAAAGATAAATGTTTGTTATTTTACTTTGATTGCTAGTGAGGTGTTTGGCCATTTGTATTTTTTATTTTGTGAATTGGTTCTCATGCATTTCTTTCTTTTTTTTTTTTTTAATAATAAATTTTATTTTTATATTCCCCCATACAATTGCAAACGCCCCATTCTGACCCCAATCCTTCCCCTCCCGCCCCCCACCCCCCAAAAAGTGTCTCTGGTTCATAGTTTTTTGTTGATTTTGATTTTCACTTTCTTATATTCATTTTCCTGGTCCCTTATTTAAGTTTTCTAGATTCCTGCTATGAGTGAGACCATCCGGTATTTTTCTTTTTCTTTTTGGCTTATTTCGCTGAGCATGAGCCCTTCCAGCGCCATCCATGTTGCTGCAAATTGCATCTCATGCATTTCTTTTACCTGTTCTTCTGTTGGGGTGATTGTTTTTTCCTCAATGTTGTATTATAATTTCCCAGAGAGAAGAATATTAAGCCCTTATTATATATGTTACAAACAAGTTTTTTGGGGGTTTAGTTCTCTTAAATTTTATTTACATTGTTTTCTATATTGATGATTTGATTTATTTGTATTTTTCTTTTTAATAGTTTACTTTGGTATCATGTTCACAAAAATTTCGTTTACCCCAGGATTACAAAAATATTTATCTGTATCTTTTGTTTTTTTGAAGTTTTCTTTTTTATATTTAAGTTTTTAATGCAACTGAAATTTATTTGGATTTAAGGTTTAAATTTCATTTTATGTTTCCTTGGAACTGTTTATAATGTGTTCTTTTTTGGTAGCTTCCTTTGCATCCTTAAATTCTAAGATATTTGCTAAGTTTCTTTTAGTGTTAGGATAATGATTGGAGACTTAAAATTCTTTGCTGTCTGTAACAGTGCTTCTGATGTTACTTTTTTATTTTTTAAAGGAACTTTGTGCTTTAATGTTTTCCCTGGATTGGATTAAAGCAAAAACAGAACTCGTAGGCCCTGCTCATCTGATTCATGAATTTGTGGAATATAGTCATATATTAGATGAAAAGGTACATATGAATATGAAAAATAAGGCCATAAAAGATACCTTATTTTGACACTTGATTCTAGGTTTTTATTAGGGGGATGAGTAGAAGGGGGCGAAGAGAGTTGGTATCGTTACTTTGGTCTTTGATTGTACTAATTATTTTGCTTTTTACTCTACTGGTAGGATTGAGGTTTTAAAGTTGGAGAAGCAAGGTGTTTAATGATTTTTCTAAAAAAAAAAAATAATATTTTGATGATTAGATTTTAAAAAATTTTATTTATTTATTTATTTATTTTAAAGAGGCATGTATTATTTATTTGTTTGTTTGTTTATACATGCACTGGGTACAGTCAGAAGCGTGGGAGGGTGAGAGAATTCACCAGAGCCAGAGTGGGGAACAGAGCAGGTAGAAGGACTGAACTACACTGCTGAGGGGAGCAGCGGGCGGCAGGTCTGCGAGAGGTCTGCGTGCCATGTGGGACCCTCCTCCGGTGGCCGGGGAGCAGCCGGGGATCGAACCAGCGCCGCAGAGGCTGCGGGCAGCTTTGCAACCCAGCACTCAACCGCTGTGCCACTGGGGAGGCCCGATGATTAGATTTTTTATCTCACATTTAAAAGTCTGAATTTATTTCCTAGTGGTTAATTTTAGCTCATAGGAGACTATTGCATGTAAGCATTTAGAGTGACAAGATCACAGAAACAAAAATGTCAGCTCTCAGCTCTGGTTATGTTTCTAATAGATTTCATTTTGTTCACAGGATTGTGCAGTCTGTGAGAATTTCCAGGAGTTTTTATCTTTAAATGGACACCTCCTTGGGCGGCAGCCATTTCCTAATATTGTACAATTGGGTCTCTGTGAACCGGAAAGCTCAGAAGTTTATCGGCAAGCTAAGCTGCAGGCCAAGCAGGAGGTCGATAATGGAATGCTTTACCTGGAGTGGATGTAAGTAGGGTAGGAGAGAAGCCAAAGGGAATGGAGAGCTAACAATGTCATTATTTTTCAGGCAGTGAATAAGTTCACTGCAGGAGGATCTCACTACTTTGGAAAGGGATTCAACTTTTAATAAGCATTCTTACTGAAAAGTTTTAGAGGAATAAACATAGGGGATCCAGGAGACCAAGGAGCCATAGGAAGTGAGGAAGCGGAGGTTGCAGAGGAATTGGCAGGCACACTGGATCTGGCCATTGGCATGAGCACCTATCCTTTGACCACCATGTCCTCCCCTACCCCCCAACCTGTGCTGCAGTGGATGATGGGCCACTCTGGTGTCAGACCCCTGGACAGACATGTGCGTTCAGTTGGCTCTGAAGCACTTGCACATCAACACACTGCTGCTTGGTGTTCATTCATCCAGAGCTTGAGCAGTTAACAAGCACTATTTGCTCATCAGGCTTTTGCTGGAGGCATTTCTGTTTCTCTTACTGTTGCTGCCAGCATCCACTCATTTAGGTAAAATAAATGATATCTTAAGAGAAGCTGAAATTTTCCTCAAAACTAGATTTAGAGACATTCATCCAATTTTGGGAATTTGTAGTAAGCCTGCATTTTTGGGAATGCTTACTGTCTACATGCCATGTGGATCATTAAGTGAACTCATCCATGGAAAAACTGAACCCCAAATTTGCTTGACTATAGAGATTTCACATCCTGTAGGAAATTCATTCTGCAGTATGAATCCTCTATTTCATCATGACTTGAAGACTGACAGTATCTTATTGGGTAATAAATTTCATATTAAGATTGCATATTTTGGTTTATCAAAATGACTCTGATGTCCCCCACAATCACAAAGGAGTAAATTTGTACCAGAAGGAGGGACGATTATCTATTTGCCTCCTGAAAGCTATGAATCTGACACTGGTCAAACATGCCGTGTGTGTGTGTGTGTGTATACACACACACACACACAACTATCACATGGGAAGTTTTAGCCAGGAAACAGCTTTTTGAAGAAGTCAGTCCTTTGCAGAGAAATGGGTAGTGTATTATTCATCACAAGGACATGGATGTGACATCAGTGAAGAATGTTTGCCAGTAAGCACTTATAATCTCTTCCAAAGACCGAGTGATAGGTGCAAAATCCAGGTGAAAGACCATTTCTTAAAAATTCTTTAAAGAACTTGAACTAGTTCTGAGAACATTTGAAGAGAGACCTTCTCTTGAAACTGTTAAATCAACTAAAGAAAACAAACTTGTGTACTGTTCACTTGGTGATAAGAAAAAAAGAGTGATTCTGAGCATATGTAAGTCATGGTCCACAAGTGGAATCATCCACGCGGCTCCTTTCAACTCTGTACTAGTGGTTCTGCAACCTCAGGGTCCCTGTCAACTCAAGATCCCTGTCACCAGTGATTTTTTTTTAGTCTCCAAAATTGAAGACTTTTCTGTCCTGTACTATGGTCAAGTAAATCACAGTATCAATTCAGTATTTAATATTGATAGAGCAAGGATGGGTATGTGGGCTCTCACCATGAAAATGTGACAGTTCTTAGTTGTGTCCATACCCATGGCCACCTGCCTTTCTGAAAGTTTTGCATTTTGCCCCTGCTTAGTTCCACTCTTAGAATTTGTTCCTTCTGTGATCTCTCAGGGAGCTAGTTGTGATCTCTCAGGGTGCTAGTTTCAGTCAGGTCGTTTCCTGGGGACAGGTAGTTTGGGGTCTCAGTGGTGGGCACTGGTTTAAACTTCCCTCCTTTGTCACTCTCCCTGCTACCTTGCTCCACTCCTGCAGTCCTTGAGGCTTGCCCCTGTGGCTGGCACTGTCGCCAGCCCTAGTGCTGGGTCACCTGCTCCTGCACGGCATTGTGGGAAGTAGCACAGCCACAGTGGTGCGTCAGCTGGTTGGGGGTCCTCTTCCTCATCTTCCGTTGCCTGTTGGGCCCAGGTATGGCCTGGAGTTGATATCTTAGGGAGTCTCAAACAGGCGGGACAAGAGCCTGAATGTGTGCTCCTGTGCAGTGACACTGGTTTTTCAGAAGAATTGAGAGTTTTTTGAGTGTTTACTTAATTACATTATGTTTTTTCTGTACATTGTCATAATTAACATATCAAAAGAAAATAGAGACATGTATTTGATTAATGAGTTCTTCTAATTCTGTGACGTTTGTGATGCATTACAGGTTGCTTGATAAAGGCTAGGGTTTTTCTTAAAATGGCACTTCCCTTGTATTATGCTTTTTTCTTCAGGTGATAGACACTGTCATTTACTTGTTGTAATTAAAAAAATTTGTATTTTTGGAACATAACTATGTTGAAAGACAATTTCTTCATTATTGAAAGAAAATAATTACTTTGACTCTCATTTATTGGGTTTCTGTTAATTTTTTTCTTGTGTTTAGAAACAAAAAAAACATCAAGAATCTCTCCCGCTTAGTTGTCCGCCCCCATACAGATGCTGTTTACCATGCTTGCTTTTCTGAGGATGGTCAAAGAATAGCTTCTTGTGGAGCTGATAAAACCTTGCAGGTAAAACATAGATCTTGTGAAAAATTAAGAGTCATATACTATGTGCATATTAGAATATATTTAATTCCAAAATTCAAGGAAATTGCACGTTAGAAATAAAGAAATCCAAATCTCTTGAATATTTTATGAATGCTTTGTCTGGAGATTTAAAAGATATAGTTACGTGTTTTCATTATTCTAAACTTGCCAGTTAACATACAAGTGCCCTTTTGCCTGCCAGTCAGTTACCTTCATCCATGTACTAACTAAAGATGAGCTGATGAGGAAATGATAATTGTAGAAAACATCACAGACTGGTGAACAGGGCTCTGATCATAATAGGTTTTAGGTGAAATACCTATTTTATCAAAGGCACAAATATAGATTTCTGACCACAATAGTGATTGTACTAGATTATTTCCTAAGGTGTTTGAGGAATTCACTTTAAGTGCTCATTTATTTACAGAAGACATGAGAAGAGTACTTTCTTTACATTTGTACTCTACTTTTTGATTTTTAAAAGAAACAGGATCAAATTAGTTCAAATTTTTATATTTAGGATGGCTTTAATCTTTGTGAGATGTGTAAACTTTATTTCTCTATGTGTACTTTGTTGCTGATTTTATTAATTTTAGTTTTCGAGCCCCAGAAAGAAAGCATTTGAATGAAATGTTTTCTATTTGATTGTTAGGAACTTGCTAATACAGTTTCAAGAACTGAAGCTACCTCAGTTTTTAAAATTGATAATTACAGACATTTAACAATTCATAGATTCTTTATGCTCAGGCAAGTTCTGGCAGAAATTCTCATTTTTGGAATGATTTTCCAAGGTTCACTTGTTTTGCAAAATAACATTAATTAAGATCTTTTAACAAAAAGGTTTTTATTGAATGATGGCCTATGGTTAAGTAGGTTATAGTAAAAGCATTTTATTGTTGCTTGTGCAGGTGTTCAAAGCAGAAACAGGAGAGAAACTTCTAGAAATCAAGGCTCATGAAGATGAAGTGCTTTGCTGTGCATTCTCTGCAGATAACAGATTTATAGCAACTTGCTCAGTGGATAAAAAAGTGAAGGTAAGAAAATATTTTTTTCTTGAGTTGTAATCACTGCAGAATTCATTTTCATTTTCCCTAATGTTATTGGGCAAAGGGTCAAAAACCTCACTAGATCAGAACCTCTCACCTGTTCTGGGTCCAGCCACCTGCCACCTCAAATGCAAATATAAGGGCAGCAAACAAGGAAAAAACAATTTATTCTAATCAACAGGTTTGAGATAGAGGGAGAAGGTCCAATTACCAAGTGACTGTGCGCAGTGGAGTAGCAGCCTGCTACTGGGGGGTGGAGCGAAGGTGTGCTGCCTATAGCAGTGCTGGTGCTGTCTGCAGCAGTTCCTACTAAGGAGAGAGAGGGCCCACTTGCATTGCTCCTTTTTCACGGCTCAGAGTAGCTGCTCTGCTCTTCCCTCTCATAGCAGCCCCTTGTTTAGGACATTCCGGGCAAAGTTCAGACCAAAGCTCTGTGGAGGTATCGTTCCTTCTAGCTTAGGTAGTGCAGATGCCAGGGCTGGAGTTCTCTCTGTCCCAGAGGCTGCTCCCACACTAAACGAACTGACTAACCCTTTAACAAGGTTTAGGGACTCTTGCTTGTTGATCTACTAACTTGAGGTAAAGCAGTTTTTATCTACTGTATGTTAACACTGTCTGAAAATTCTGTAAGAACCAGCAAAAAATGCCTAGGTAGATCAGCCTGAAATATTCACCAGGCAACTGGTAATATTTCTAATGGAAAAACCATTAGAAATTAATGAATTTTCCTGCCATTAATTGTTAGGTTTATGGGTATTAGTTGAAATTTTTGAGTGCATTGTGTTTGGAAGTGTTGCTGCACAAAATTATTTTCTCAATTCTTATTGTAAAATATATAATTTATAATTTGGATTAAAAAACTAACAACTTACTAGTCTAAAAATTAGAGGAAAAAACACTAATTTTTATCTTTGTTAGTTATTCTTTCCTGTATCATGTCCCCAAATTTGGCTTTTAACCAGAGCATTTACGTTAATACGGAATTTAACAGAAACTGAATGAAATCTAGGGGAAGGTTTATCTGCTAAATGGAGGGAGCACCTCACTTCAGACTCTTTTCAAAGAGGTTATGGAGTGTTGAGTCTGGCTGGGTGTGGTGGGCCTTGGTGGACCTGGCAGCAAGGTGGTTTGCTGACTTTTCATCCACTTTAAGAGCACTCTGGACTATCCAAACTAAATTGAGACCTTGGAAAAATTTGTTTGATAGACTGGACTTTCTAATTTTACAGCCCATCAGTTAATTCACTCCCTTGCCCACTTTCTGAGTCAGGTTTGGAGTCAGCCACTCGGCAGTTGTAAAGGAGTAAAAGGAAATGATAGCGAGTTTGCATTTTTTTCCCTTTCTTTTTCTTTTTAAGAACTCTTTTTTTTTTTTTTTAAAGATTTTTATTTATTTATGCATACAAGAACTGGGGTATAGGCCAGAGATGCAGGGGGTGAGAGAATTCACCAGAGACAGAGTGGGGAACAGAACAGGCAGACTCACTAAAATACACTGCTGAGGGGAGCAGCGGGCAAGACAGGAGAGGTCTGCTGCACCATGTGGGTTGCTCTCTGGCTGGCTGGGGATTGAACTCGTACTACAGAGGCTGCGGATTGCTTCATAGTGCGGTGCTTAACCCCTTGCACCACCAGGGAGTCCCTGAGTTTGCATTTTCTAAGAACTCAAAGTATAGAGCAAGAGACAGAAATACCATTAAAGAACTTCAAAATAGACAAATTCTTTGGACATTTGAGTAGTGCTTTGATAAGATAAAAGAAACACTGGCACATTAGTACCTCTGTAAAGGGTTAAGCCCCCACAAAGATTCATCAGGTAATTTATTTCTTTGGTTTATTGTTAAATGGGACAGACTCCTTAGTGATGGCTACTTTTTAGTGAGAACTTAAACACTTCCTGATGTTTTATCTATACACTTTCTTGTATTCAGTTTCTTACTATAGCTTGGAAAAGTAATTATTAATCCCATTTAACAGATGAGTAAACACGTTCACAGATGAAGTCATTTAATGAAGCTCATAGTAACTACTTACTGATAGAGCTAGGATTGACAGCTAGGTTTCTTTCAGAACCTTTAGTCTTTTTTTTTTTTTTCCTACTGAGAGTTTGCTTATTCATTGATACCTTAAAGTCAGCAGAACACTTATATCATTTATCTCTTTTGCCAACTTGAATTGTATAAGATAGGTTTAAGTGTCCATATTTTACATAGAAGGAAGATGCAGGAAGTTAAGGACTTGACCAGGGACACGCAGATTGTAAGTGATGGAGCCAGTTGTTAGATTTAATCCTTCCAGTTTGAAGTCCATTATTCCATCCCCTTTACAGTACTGCTCTGTCTGCTGTCATTCATATGAATATGTGCAAACTTACTCTTGAAGGATGTAATGCTTTCATGAGATTCCAAACATATTATAGAAAGAAACACGTGTAGACTTGCAAGTAATTGAAAAGTGCATCCTATGAAAATTCTGACTTATTTTAGCATTTTTCCTGATTGGGAACACTTGCCAGACTGGCTGGATAGCGTCCATAACGTGGCTTCACGTTCGCATTGTCCCTCTCCCATTGAAAATAAGGAATGATTGTGAACGTATCTTCTCTGTTCTCTGTAGATTTGGAATTCTGTGACTGGGGAACTAGTCCACACCTATGAGGAGCACTCAGAACAAGTCAACTGCTGCCACTTCACCAACAGTAGTCATCACATTCTCTTAGCCACGGGGTCAAGTGACTCCTGCCTCAAAGTAAGTGTGGATAATGAGAATTATGAACATCCCCTTTGATTTTCTCATACATTGTACTATCAGGTCTCCTTTGGTTGCAGTGATAGAAACTTTCATACTGGCTTAAGGAAAAACAAGATTTTAGCTCATGTAACTGTATAATCTAAGAGGAGTATGACTGCAGACAGAGCTAACTCCATATACTTACACTATCTTCTCAGACTCTGGTGCTCTCCATTTCTGGACTCCGTTTCCCTGTTTCTTACTTCAGGTGTTTTCTTGGTGTGGCAGAAAACCTGTCCTCATCTCCAGGCTTACGTGGGTCTTTGCAGCTCCTAATCACAGAGGAAGAGAAACTTATTCTTTCCCAGATCCTGTTGATTTCATGTTAGAGAAAACTTATTTTCCTGCTTTGGGTTACGCGTTCAGGTAAATAGCTCTAGTGACCAGTAGGTTGGAACCTTTAGGATGCCAAAAGTTACAAATTTAGTCATGTACAAATGAGACAAATTTAAGATGAGGTAAATTATAATTGAGTTATAAACATGGCTTGATTTAAAAGAGGTTCTGTTACCAGGAGGAAGGAAAAAAGGTGCTAATAGGAAAAAAAATTTAAAAAAGAAACTAAAACCAGAAACAGCTTTTCCATATATATTTGATGTTTTATAATTAGAAATTATAAAACGTTTTTTTTTTTTCCTCTTAAGTCACATACTGAAGATAGCTATATTCTCTTTTCTGGGACTCTCAGAAAGATCTACCAACTTCTTTTGGATTCTGTTTTGGCTTTATTTCTGCCCATAATGTCACCGCATCTTTGTAATGGGACATTGTATTTTTGGGAAAGGTAGCTAAAATATTTCAGTTTGGAAAACGTCATAGGCTATTTAAATAAGCTATTTAAAAACAATTTTAGAAAATACAGAAACACTTATTTAAACTAAATCATCTCCCTTTACATCTTTTTTCTCCAAGTGAAAACTTACATAGAAACTTGACGTATAAAAAAGATAAAGCCCATTAAGTGGGTAGGTACGCTATGGGCCCGTATTTCTACTCTACCTCTTTCTTGTTCCCTCTCCTACTCCCCACCGCTGATACTCTTCAGGCGTGTTTCTCAAATCCTTAGGGCCCTGCAGAGCATAATATGATCAAAATATCAAAATAACAGACTAATATAGAAAGGAAAAATTATCTCACAATTATAGCTCACTTTTACTCAGAAAAGCTTTAGCCTATTAAACTCTTCCCCCCCAAATAAGACTTTTGTACTATTTATGACTAATTTTTGATGGTTCTTTTTAGCATTTTATAGGGTAAGAAAGTTTATATTTCCTTTACCCCCCCTAAAATTGTATTGTCACTTGTTTGCGTAAGTCTGTAATTTTGAGATTAACAACCTCTCACCTCCATATGTGCACTTGCTTCACTCACCCTCCCCCAGAACGCCAGTGCTGATGTCCTATCCACTTCCCTCCCCCCTCCCCCCAACGCCCTCTGGTAATCACTACATTTTTCATGTCACGGAGTCTAAGAATTATTTTTGCTGCCCTTTGTCAGTTTGGCGTTTTTGGTTATTTACAATATATTCCACAAATGAGTGAAAGCATTCAGTAATTGTCTTTCACTTTGTAACTTATCTGACTTAGCATGATCACCTCAAAATCCATTTGTTTTGTCCCTACTTTTTTAGCAGCTGAGTAGTATTCCACTGAATATATATTCCAGTTTCTTTACCCAGTTTAAGGGCTGCCCCATTGCTTGTTCATCACAAGTTCACTTTCATATTTGACACTTTTTGTTACTGTTAGTTGAACATCTTTTTTTTAAGATTTATTTTATTTATCAGGTGTAGGCCAGAGGTGTGGGGGGGTGAGAGGATTCACCAGAAACAGTGGGGAGCAGAACAGGCAGATCTACTAAAATACACTGCTGAGGGGAGCAGTGGGCAAGACAGGAGAGGTCTGCTGCGCCATGTGGGTCAGCTCCCTGGCCGGGAATCGAACTCATGCTGCAGTGGTTGGCGATAGCTTGATAGTTCTAAGACTTTAACCCCTGTGACATGAGGGAGGCCCCGAACATCTTCTTACAACTGAAATAGCTGAATTGGGAGAAAAGGCACAACTCTACAGGAATACTAACTTCCCCCCACTTAGTACTAGTTTTTAAATTATCTTTTTATCTTCCTCAAATAGCTCTGGGATTTGAATCAAAAACCATGTCGAAATACCTTGTTTGACCATAGAAATGCAGTTACTCACTGCAGATTTTCACCAGATGACAAGTTTTTGGCTAGTTGTTCAGCTGATGGAACATTAAAGGTATGTTTTTGCTTATCATTAATCAATTTGATTGTTTAGTGATTTGTTTATGAGTGGTTTGCTGCCTGATAACTTTAAAGTTCATGTAATTTGAATTCTTAATTTTTGAAGCAGATTATGACTTCATAAAATATTTTGAGGTTGGGGATCAAATTTGTAAAGTTTCTTTTTTAATATACTTTGCCTTTTATGCTATTATTTTCCTGTTTGTAAGAAGTCATAGGGGAGAGGAAACTCAGGGTTTGAGTAAAAAATCTTATTCAACCTCCTGAAACTTATAGTCCTAAAAATACCTAAATTCTTTCTCCTTAAATCTCCACTTTCCTTTTTAAAGAAGATCCTAATCTTACTTTCTTTATTATTCCTGTCTCTACTGTCATTCTAGTTCTCCTCTTTATTGATTCTCCTTTCTTTCTTTGGCCTTCAGTCCAATCCATCCTTAGCCTCCACTTCTTTTTTTTTTAAAAAGATTTATTTATTTATTTATTTATTTATGCAAGCACTGGGTACAGTCAGAAGTGCGGGAGAGTGAGAGAATTCACCAGAGCCAGAGCGGAGAACAGAACAGGCAGACTGACGAAGTACACTGCTGAGGGGAGCAGCGGGCGGCAGGAGAGGTCTGAGCGCCATGTGGGGCCCTCGCCGGTGGTCAGGGATTGAACTGGCACTGCAGAGGCTGCGGGCAGCTTTGCAACCCAGCACTCAACCACTGCGCCACCGGGGGGCCCAACCTCCACTTCTTTTGATCTACCATTTCCCCTCCCATTCTGTCGTGTTTGCTCTGGTTTACACTGTCCTCACCTCATTTCTGATAAGCAGCCTTCTCTCCATCCCTTCTTATCCCGGTACAGAGCTGCAAGAACATTGCTCTTCCTCTGTTTTCATCTTGCCACTTTCACCTGGAGCACAAAAGTACCATATTATAAATTGTGATAATTTAGGATCATCCAGTACACCTTTAGGGCTCTTCCCCTTCCATCATTCTGCCACCTCAATTCCTATCCAATTTGTTTCTTCTAGCCCCCATACATTAATTTTCTGTTCAAGGGAAGGTAATTTGGGATTTATTTTGAACAACTGTCCCAATCGATGTTTCATTTGTCTTTCTTGGGATTTTTTTTTTTTTGGCCTTAATTCACTTGTCCATAGTTTTTTTTTTTTTTTTTTTAGGATTTATTGATATATGCATACAAGAACTGGGGTATAGGCCAGAGGTGGGGGTGGGTGAGAGGATTCACCAGAGACAGTGGGGATCAGAACAGACAGATTGACGGAAGTACACTGCTGAGGGGAGCAGGGGGTAAGTTAGGAGAGGTGTGCTGCGCCATGTGGGTTGCTCCCTGGCCGCCTGGGGGATTGAACTCGTGCTACATTGGCTGCAGATAGCTTCATAGGTTGCGTCTCAACCCCTGCGCAACCAGGGAGGCCCCTGTCCATAGTTTTTAATGACTCAAAACTTTATGCAAAACCTTCTTCAGAAAGTGTTCTTATAACATCTGCCTACCTGGTTCTGAGCATAGATAGGTAGGTAGGTAGGTAGGTAGGTAGGTAGGTAGAAAGATAGAAACTGCTTTGTCTTCTGATTTCCATTTGTAAGTGTGTTGTACTGCACAGTCATTTTCATGTGTCTTCTGTTTTTTGATAAGGTTAAATATAGATTTATGATTTACAAAGACTTGTCATTTTCTTATATCTCTCTGAAGTTCATGGTACACAGTTGTACTCAAAATAGGCACTCAGTAAATTTCCTTGATGTGTACATCTTCCAGGAAATACATTCCGGGGCACATTTTGCTTGTTAAAATTTCTAGAGAATGAGAGTTGTTAATGCTTGGAGGTGACTCCTACATTGCAGTAAGTAAGCTCTCTTGATGCTGATCCTTTGGTTGAATCTTTGATTTCTCTTTGATTACTAAGGATAATTCATAGTAATTTATAAATTACTTCAGGGCATCTAGGAACTCTTTCTGGGTAGAATTCTACTTTGTATAAGTAAGCTATGAAAAGATACTGGGAACAGAATTAGGTGGAATATTTAGGTAAGTGAATTTTGACTTCTGTGACATGTTACCTGCAAAGAACAAATACCTGTCTTTTTCTGTAGAATGATCAGAGGAGGTTTTTCAGAATAACCTTGTAGAGGTTGAGGTAACTCTCAGAGATTCCTACTACATATGTGAGCCTATATTTCTTGGTTTTACTAAGTGAATGGCTTCAGAAGAAGACATTTTATATCTCAAGCCAAATTCTCCTTTTCTCTTATCGCCATTGCTAATTCCAACTAATGGTAAGATTCCATTATCTTTAGCATTATTCCATTATTACTAGGTTGTTTAATGTTCAGGAAAAGATGTGAAACCAGGCCATTTTATCTGTTTCACAAATTTAAGCTGTGTAGCTCAACTGGGCCTTCTTTGCTGACAAATTAAGGTCAGTCCATCCCTAATTGATTTGTTGTAGTTACCATAATGCCTGTTCCAAGGCTTTTCTGCTATTCTAAGCACCCAACCTTGTCACTGCATCTGTTTCATTCTGTGGAGATAACCTTACCTCATAACCTATTCAGAGGTTGACACCACCCTCCAGAGACTCTCTGCCATGAGTCCCCTCAGAAATTGCCATAAGAAGGGTCCGCTTTCTTCATTTTTTTCTCATCTGAGTACCCAGAAAGTCCTCTGCTTGTGCATGCTGTTCCCTTCTGAATACTAAAAACAAACAAATGAAGAAAGGTGCACTTACTGTTCAGAGTCGTTTGGGGGAGAATGGTAAATGAATGGAAAAACCGTGCATATGGTGAAAGTATGTAGAGGGTGCTCTGAGAGCAGATGGGGGTCTGTTGGGGAAGTGGTGACACCTGATGTCACCCCCACACTGCACTTGTTTTCCCTCTCTATGTCTTTGCTTTCCCTTTTTGTATTGTAGCTTATGTTGACCCCTTAGCCTAGACTTACGCTTGAGCGTATTCTTCGTCTTTTTGGTTGAAATTCTGTTCCATCTGGGCTTGGCATAAGGTAGTCTGATCTTTGAGGGTGAAATGAGAGAAATCCTCTGCAAAAAGTGGTTTCCTGAAGCCTGCAGTTTGGGGCATGGCATCCTTACTCTGCCACGTCATTCCCTCTCAGATGACACATCTGGCATGTCTTGTGTTAGAGTCATTCATGTGCTTCTCTTACCTCCTTTGTGGCCTAGACATTCCTTGAGAGTAATGTCTATACCTGATTAATTTATATAATCTCAAAAGTGATTATCATAGTGGTTTGTATCAAAGTTTTCAAGATGGTGAACCTTTGCATGTCCCTTCAAATCAAACTATGAGTTCTTCAAACTAAAAAAAAAACCTCTGCAGGGACAGGACTTTCATTTCATGTGTGATTGTAGAGCACAGAGCTGGGTCTCAGGGGACAGGCATTACCGCACCCTCAGAAAACTGCTATGTTTGTGCAGCTTTCCCACAGTGCTGTTAAGCCATTGTTCTTGACTGATTCACACTGATACAGTGACATGTAGTAGGCAGAGCTCCCGCCAAGTGATGTTGGATAACAGCATTTCAGGGTCAAAGTCTCCTAAAGCGTTTGCCTCCTGAGAGGATGCAGAACTGGAAAATTATTATTTTTTTTATTTTTTATTTTATTTTATTTTTTTAAAGATTCATTTATTTATTTATACAAGCACTGGGTACAGTCAGAAGCGCAGGAGGGTGAGAGAATTCACCAGAGCCAGAGCGGGGAACAGAACAGGCAGACTGACGCAATACACTGCTGAGGGGAGCAGTGGGCACTGCAGGAGAGGTCTGTCGCGCCATGTGGGACCCTCGCTGGCAGCCGGGGATCAAACCAGCACTGCAGAGACTGTGGGCAGCTTCGCAGTCCAGCGCTCAACCACTGCGCCACCAGGGGAGGCCCAAGAACTGAAAAATTATTGACTGCCCAAGTAGCTCTGTAATCTTATAAGCGTTCCTTGTAAGCATCATACTTATAAGTTTGTGTTTTTCAGAATCTTGATACAATTTCAAGAGGTTAGTTTTATTTAAAAACTGACATTTTAAACCATGGGTCAGAGTGCACATGGATCTTTGATACAGCACAGTGACTTGCTTAATGTGAAGCACTGGTATTTACTTGTTTACTCAATATGTTTAATTTCATCATTTCTTGGCAAGGCACTGAAGTCAGGTCCAGATGCAGAAGATGTAATTTAGATAGATGTAATGAAATTGGGTTGTTTTCTTTTCTACCTTATGTCCGGGCAGTGATTATTTTGTTTTTCATTTTAAGAGGGCCAACACTGTGTGGCCAACAGTGTGATTTTTCACATATTCTGGCTGAGGTGACTGAAGCTTTTGACATTTATGTGTATACTTTTTTCACTTTAATATTAGAGAAGACAAACTAATTTTAACACCCGGCATCTATTTTGCTTTATCCCGTTTATCCGTGGTTGTTGCAAGGGGAAAGGCTTTGGTTTTGGCTCTATATCTTAGTATAAATAATATTTCTCTAAATTTGAGAGATTTTAAAATGTGCCTTGTCAGACAAATTGGGTTTTACCTGGGAACTGGGCTTTTTGGAAGCTCAGTTAGATGGTCTTGGCATGGCAGCCATTATGACTGTGAAGCTGGGACACTTCTCCAGACTAGGGCAGTGAAGATTGATCTTCTCACTAACTTTGTCTTCTGTGTTGCTAGCACTTATCTCAGCTGGTGACGGGAGTTTGGTATTTTAAAATCACACCCCTGTTCCAGTTGTTTTAGAGTCCTGTCTGGCCCTGCCTGGCATACAAATTATTTTGTTTCCTCTCAGTATATTTGTTTTACATTTTCAGGCACTTCCTTATGTGTCTGGATGCACTGCTTGTTTATAACTTGGTTCTGTGTAGTGTCCATGCTGTGCATACTGTAGTGTGAAGCCGACTTCATGGCTGGCACAGCAGAGGGCAGCAGTGGCAAGTTTTGAGTCTCTTCACCTCACCCTTTTTTTCAGGCTCATCCTACTGTCAATACCTAATTTTTAGCCTTTTCCACACTTTACAAGGTGCTTTTTTTTAACAGTTTATTTAGTTTTATATTATGCATTTTGGGTGTGCTTTTAATGTTTTTCTTTTTAAGAAGGTGCTGGAAACTGGATACTTAATTTAAAAGCCTTACAAAAAGTCATAATAAGTAAAAATAAACCACTAAGTGATTAATTTTTTTGGGTGACATTTTATCCAGGTGAAACTCTAGAACTATAATTTGAGATTAGATCAATTTAAAATTTTTTTTCTTTTTTTCTTTTTGGTAATTTAAAGCTCTGGGATGTGAAATCAGCCAACTTGAGGAAAAGCATTGATGTGAAGCAGTTCTTCCTAAATTCAGAAGAACCTCAAGAGGATATGGAAGTGATAGTGAAATGTTGCTCGTGGTCTGCCGATGGTGCTAAGATAATGGTGGCAGCAAAAAATAAAATCTTTGTAAGTATCATTAAAAGCCAAATTTCATCTAATTTAAAGAAAGAACTTTTATGAATTTTTGCATTTTTAATGTTTATTGATATAAATAAAGTACAGTTTATAATTTTGGGCAGGTTCCCTAACCTCTCATAGTTCTTAGAACTATGGTCCAGGGGCTGTCCTTGTAAGGAAAGGTCTCCAAGACAATTTGGGAAGTGTAAGTATCGCTTTCCCCCACTAGAGGTGCTCAGTGTGTATTAACATATGCAAGGCCCGCAGAAGTCCTGCAATGCGAAAAGATTTATGTTGTTAAATCTAGTGTTTGTTATATTTACTTAAAATATAGACTACTTTCTCTATCCCCCTTTTTTTTTCCTCACAATTTTGAGTACATTGATTTAGGTGATTTTCTGATTCAGTGACTGCCAGGGAGAAATACTCAACAACTGAAGAAGGTAGTGAGATTTCTATGAAGTAAATGAGGAAGACATGCAAAGAAAGTAAATGACAAGGAAACACCTTCCTTTTTCCCCCACATCTAGTATTACGTTCTAATTTCTCTACATCCTTGCAACACTTTTTATTTTCCATTTATTTTAAAATTATCATCATGTTACTATTAACATCTTGTGCCACCAGGGAGGCCCCCAAATTTGAACATTTTAAAAGATCTAGTGAGGGAGGCTAATACTTTTATGTCTTAAAAAACAGCCTGTAGGCTAGCTCCTTATTTTACCATGCTAATAAAACTACCTTAAGATCACCCTTGACTATTCAGAGATCTCAATTTCTTACTCTTTGGCTTCTCCATTCTTCTCTTATTTTTTCCAACTCTTTTGTGTTGTTAGCCACTCTGTTGGATCTGTTGTTTTTTTTTTAAAATTCCTATTCCATAATTGGGACAGCTGCCTCTTTCATATTTGCAAGTTTCTTCTGTCCTTCTCAGGTATGATTTCTTATCCGTTATTATCGGTCCCTGATGCTGTACCGCTTACCTCGCATATCAGCTTTTAGGCTGTGCATTCAGAAAACATTTTCATGGCTCCTACTGGAAGCTACTTTTTCTTCCTGAAGACTGTGCCTTGGTCTTAAATTGCTATATACTATATTGGTTCAAGTTCTTATCATTTTGGCAAAAACATTAGAAAAATTTAGTCAGCATTTAAATGCCTTTCATAAATTGGAATTAAGAAACTTGAATTACTCAAAAATAGCTCTTTGGGGTTTAAAAATGGAAAAATGATTGATCGTAATGGAATCATTTTGTAGCTCTGAAGAGAAATAGAAAGGATTGAGTTAATTCCATTTTAGAAAGACTCTGTTCTAGCCCAGCTGGTACAGTGGAGGATTGTAGAAAGCCTCTACTCTAGATTACTTTGATCATCTTCATTTATGAGTATGCCTTTTCTCTTTTGAATAAATAGCATTAGGGAGAACTTCTCTGTATATAAATTTGGCTAGTCTGTTGATTTATTCACAAAGCTTTTATTTCTCTTGAGGCCAGCAAGAGAAATCACCTGTGATAAGTTTTACTTTACAGGAAACATGTTTCAGATTAAGCAATATTTTGAAAGTATTTTGAATATATTGACTTATATCTTATTTAAAAGTGCCAATAATTATGACAATTACCAGTAATTGTATTTTTTTAGGAATTATACTTTATATTTGAAATGGAAGGGGTTTTTTTAGAAATTAATTTAGGCTCATTTTGGACCTAGCTTTTAAAATATTTTACTTTTATAAATATTTCCCTATTTTATGTTGACAGCTTTTTGACATTCATACCAAGAACCTGTTGGCAGAAATTCATACAGGTCATCAGAGCACGATCCAGTACTGTGACTTCTACCCTCAGAACCACTTGGTAATAGTGGCTTTATCCCAGTACTGTGTGGAGGTGAGTAGTTGAATTTACTCTCTGAAACCTGGATCTCCAGAAGGAGAAGGATGATAAATAACGGGTTGCTCAAACCATAACTGCTGAAGATGTTGGCCTGAGAAATTGTAGAGTGTTTTTCTCATGGCGTAATGACCTGTAGCTTTAGGTTATTAAACTATAGAGCCAATTCTATTACTTGAGCAGTGATGGAAGACTTGATTTGACAGTATAACAGGTATAACAGTATATTCACGAAGCTTTATTGAATGGCTAGGATATGCCAAGGTCTGGAGAAGCAATGGAATGACCATGAATTTCCTAGGCAGAAACATCTCTTAAACACCATAGGCATAGGCCCTTCTGTAAAAGAAATGATGAGAGATGAGTCCAGTTCAGAGTGAGAAGAGTAAGATGAAAGTTGAATTTGGAAGTGATTAACTTTGGATCTTCGTTGCTAAGCACTAAAGAATAAAATGACTCTTATAAATTACTTGTTTATATCTTTGTAATTTTGCATGTACCTGATAGAATTTATTTGCTGATTTTGGAAGAGTCCCATTCAATGATTTGTTGTGTTAAAGTTTTTTATAGGAGCAATAAATTCCTTGATATTTTTCCTCCACAGATGGATTAGATTGTTTAACATCAGTAATTTGAAACCCCTTGTTATCTTGAAAGAAGATAGGTAGGAGCCTTAATGTGGTAAATAGGAAAAGTCACTTGATTTACAGGCTTTTTTGAAGGAATCTTGACTGCTGTAGTTACTTCTTCAGTTTTCTGTGCTTATTTCAGCATTCTCAGTTAGGGTGCTGCTTGTGCATATCAGAAGACTGGATGTGCTAGGAGATATTGCACTTTCTCTGTAGATCCTCAGGATAGATGGGAAATTTCTCCTTTCTGGGCTTTGCAAGCAATTTTAGGCATGGAGGAGCAAGACCTCTTTCAGCCTGTCCCATCATTTCTAAAATCCCTCCCCTCTGCTATTCTTAGAAAGCTCCAGGAAACATTGTCTTTCTTCTTGAAATACAGGGACTCGGTTTTGGAAACTGCGTGACAGAGAAATGATGGACGAGAACAGGAAGGGATGAGAGGGAAGGGTTTTCAAGGGAGATTTTTTAGCTGTGGAATCACTTTCATTTGTGGCCTTTAGCTCTGTGTGTCCCAGCTTGGACTCTAGAGATTGGCAGAGAAGATTTCATACAATTACTTTGTAACCATAGAACTCACTGATTGAAAACCACTGGGCATGTGATGAGGTACTTGTTTTGTCCATATTAGTTCTGAAATCATAAAGTAGGGCTGTAATTCACAGTGTAATGAGAGGAACTCAGGCACATATGGTACTTCATTAAATTGGAATATATTTGAGTAATTTACAGCAGAACTCAGGACAAAATATAGCCAGGCTGATGACAGACATTGGCGATTTGTAATAAGCATGAATAATGAGAGAAATGTGTACATGTACAATTAGTACACTCATTTATTGTAGGGTTTTGCAATCATTTAAAATGAGGATTAGATGACAGTGGGAAACAGTTTGAATATGAAAGGTGGTTATATAAATCCCACTTTTTTAATTGTTTTTTTAAAAAAAATAGATAAAACCTAAGCATCATTCCAAATCAAAGCTTTACAATAAGTTAGATTCAGAGAAAATCTTGCTTTCATCCCTTGCCCTTGCCTGCCGCTCTTCTTAAGTGAGATTCAATTGACATATCACATATTAGTTTCAAGTGTACAGCATAATGATTCAATATTTGTACATAGTGCAAAACAATCATAAGTCTAATTATCACCATAATAATTATAATTTTTTGCCTTGAGTTGAGAACTTTTAAGATCTCTCAGCAACCTTCAAGTATGTAATAGTGTCACTAATCACAGTCACCAAGCTATATATTACATCCCTACAACTTATTTTATGACTTAAAATTTGTACCTTTTCTCCCCTACCTCCCTCCCTTGTCCCTTGTCCCAGCCAACCCTATCCCTGGCAACCACCAGTTTGTTCTCTGTGTCTGTGACACAGGATTTGTTTTGTTTTGTTTTTAGATTCCACATACAAGTGAGAGTATATAGTATTTGTCTTTCTCTGTCTGACTGACTTCATGTAGCATGATGCTCTGAAGATTCATTCATGTTGTTGCAAATGACAAGATTTCCTTTTTACAGCTGAATAATAATGTATTATATATATATATATATATCTCATATTGTCTTTTCATTCACCTATCAGTGGACATGTGGGTTGTTTCCATAACTTAGCTTTCATGAATTAGCCTGCAGTGAACTGGGGGTGCATTGTTGCTGACGCAACAAGTGTTTTGCAAATCTTTTTCTGTTAGTATTTCTGTTTTCTTTGGAGAAATACCCAGAAGTGGAGTAATTAGATCTTATGGTTGTTTTATTTTTAATTTTTTGAGGAACTTCCATACCGCCTTCCATAATGGCTATACCAATTTGCATTCCTACCGCGGACCAGCACAGCAGTAGACGATGAGGCCACCTCAGGGTTGAGAGAAGCGTGCAGGGTGGTCAGGGCGTCGGCGAAAGAAATGACAAACAGACACACTTCAAGAGTGAAAATCTGAGTGTAATTTTCTTTAAGTTTGTGACCAGTATATATATGTTTTCCAAAAGCACAGGAATGAATATCAATGAAATTAGCTTGCTCTTGGGCTCAGTCTATTACCATCAGGGAGGTGATCTACATAACAAACAATGACCATTATAGAAGAAAGAAGGAAGTTTAGAAAGACAGATAAGGGATTAAAGTTTGTAGTTCTAGGAAGAACGGGATAAGATTTTTAGCATTCTTGTAGTGGTTCTTGGTGGTCGTTGTCTTTTGAACTTCCGCTGCACTTCCTCTGCTTCAGGCTGTCCCCCCCCCCCCCCCCCCCCCCCCCCCCCCGCGCACGCGCGCACACTGGTTGCCCAGCCGGATCTAGGGACTGTGACGAAAGCCATTCCTAAAGATCACTGCGGGGGGGAGGTGCAGCAGGTATGTAGGGTTTTGCTGTTCTCCCCCTGCGCGCTGGTTGCCCAGCCGGACCTAGGGCCGGTTAGCCCTAAAGGTCACTGCAGGGGGAGGTGCAGCACATTCCTACCAATAACCCTCACTCATTTTTTTCTCCCTCCCCCATAGGTAACCACTTTTATTTTTGGTTTAACATTCCAGTGTTTCTTTTTGCATATATAAATAGATATATGTATATGTTTCATATCTGTGGTATATACCTTCAAATATCTGTCAATATATCCACATACTTATATTTCATCTATTACAGAATATAGTGTGTGTGTATATATACTCTTCTGAAGAAATAGATGTGTGTGTGTGTGTGTGTGTGTGTGTGTTCTTTGCTTTCTTTCCATAAGCAGTATATACCAGAGACTGGTCTTTTTCAGGGAGCTTTACTCATTTCTCTTTGTGGCTGCATAGTATTCTATTATGTGATTAATGTAGTTTATTTAATACTTCCCTACTGATGGTCATTTGGGTTGTTTCCAAATTTTTTTGTATTAAGGATAATGATGTAATAAGTAATTTCCCTATAGTCATTTTGTATTTTTGCTAGTGTATTTGAGCTATATTCACAGAAGTGGAACTGTTGGATTGTTTTTGCTGTATTCAATATTCATATATTCAAAATGCTTATGAATTTCATTTCCTTTATGCTGTGTCTATTCTGTAGTTGTGGAATGTGGACTCATGTTTAAAAGTAGCTGATTGCAGAGGACATTTAAGTTGGGTTCATTGTGTGATGTTTTCTCCTGATGGATCATCATTTTTGACATCTTCTGATGACCAGACAATCAGGGTGAGATATGTTGTGATTTTTATTTTAGAAATGTACGCATGATAAGAGAAACCTCCTATAAACTTAGAAATTGATGGAAAGTATTGGGAGAAGTAAAACAAGAACTACTCATTATTTATCCTTCAAACGTGCTTATTACATGTGTTAATACTATATTAGTCTCATTGCTATAGTACATATTGAATAGTACCATGGGTCAGTCTGTTATAGGACAGGGAGAGGGGCAGCCCAAACCCCGCAAACCTGCCTATTCTAAATGGGTTCTGCCATCCGCCGCATCAACACAAAACACATGAGACTAATGGGAAGGATCTTTAATAAAACTAGGAAACAATACAGGTAAGGCAATGAGTCTAGTTTCTAAATGAAGCACCCAAAGTTACCCGTCCCCTCGTGGGTAAAAGTCCATCCATATGGGATCGGCCCAGAACAAGGCCCCAAAGCCTGCTACAAGTCTAAAGCATCTTCCAGTGGGGACCCACAGAAAAGGGTCAGAAACAATCAGACAAGCCCAGAAGGAAAAGAGCAAAATCAACATCAAGATAAAAGCTGCCATTGTCACCTCCCCACGGGTCTCACCCACATCTGTGTCACCCAGTCCACGACCAAAAGACAAGCACAGTTTCTTCACGTGTCTCTAGGCTCCATGTGCCTCCTCCAGGTCTCCTTCTGGCTCCATCCTGCTTCCTTCCTCCATCTCTTCTTCAGCTTCTCCTCTTCCTGCTCAGCTCCACCCTCCCTTGGGAGGGGCAGGGAACCTCCCCCTTTCCTGGGGACCACCCTGTTACAAGTCCAGTGATTAAACTGTATTTTGGTTAACTTAAATATATTACCTTTGATTTATCAGAGGAATGTTAACTGTTTCCTCTACCTTGAATTTCCACATGTAATTCCTTGCCAGTTCTAATAGATTCTACCTTTGCATTTTCTATCATGTGTTTCCACTTTGCCACTTCAGGTTTAGATGCTTATTACCTGTTGCCTTTTTTGTATCAGTTTCTGCCATAAATCTTTTCTTTCTTGGTTTTCCGCATGCTGCTTGCAAGGTATTTTCCTGTTGTACAATGCAGTCATGCCATTTTTGCTCTAAAACAGATAATGACTCTTTTGCCTTCCGAAAGAAATATGTCACCAAGTCTGCCATTAAATTTCTCTATAGCATTTCATAGCCTCATTCTGGTCCAGTCTGTCTTCTAGTTTATTCCTGTAGGTAACCAATATCGGACTGGTCACATTTTCCCAAACACCCTGTAGTTCCCTGCTTCTGTACTTTTGCTTATGTGGTTTCTTATTTTTGGAATAACCTACATCCCTATGTCTCTCCTTCTTGAAATCCTAATGATCTTATAAGTCCCTGTAAGCCTTCTGTGAAAGCTTTCCTAGTACTCCATTCGGGAAAATGTCTTCTTTAATTTTCATGTAACTCTATGTCATTTTCTAATATATAAAATCTGCTTCGAATTTAAGTACAGTGTTGATTTACTCCTGTCAATATTCTGCTCTGTTTTATTCACGCACCTTAGATTATAATCACTTTGAGGCCCCGGAGCCTGGTTTGTCCTTGTAGCATCTAACAACAGTGTTGTGTACAAGTTTTAGTTAAAATTTATTTAGTATTTGTTGTATGCCAGGCACTGTATAAGGTGTTGTACATGTATTAATTTGTTAATTCTTTTTGCTGCTACAGAAACAGAAAGATTAAGTCAGTGCTACTTAAAGCACCATTTCAATAAGGTTGAGCCAGAATGTAAATCAGTGCATTGCTTCCTGCATTGGGGAAGTCTTATTGAAAAAATCATCTGTATAACTAAGTATACTGTTAATAGTGTTGTTCAGTGATGTAGCTGATTTACATTCTGGCTCATGATCTCAGTATCAGAAGATTGGAGACCAACAGAGGGTTCTTATCTTTGAGTAGCACTAGGTTAAATAGTCTTGCCAAAGTCATTACTTTAGGTCCAACTAGAATTCGTAAAAGGTGTTTTGGTTCTAGTACTCATTATTCTTAACACTAACTGCTTCTTACTGTAGCATGTAAATAACAAATAGTTATTATTATTGAATTATAATTTAATAACTAAAAAAATTTCTAGCATCATATGCGTTTTCAGTGTGAAGATTGGTTTGTATCTTGCTTTAAGACGAAGACTTGTCTTTACATTATTTCACAGATGAATCTTTCTTATTTTAGTATTTTTGATCTCTTAATCAGCTCTGGGAGACAAGGAAAGTATGTCAGAACTCTGCTACCGTGTTAAAACAAGAAATAGATGTTGTGTTTCAAGAAAATGAAGTGATGGTTCTTGCAGCTGACAATATAAGGCATCTGCAAGTAAGTATTTTTCAGAAAACAATTGGAGAATTTGGTTTGATTGAACTCACAGTTCTCCTTGTCTGTTTTTGGTCTTGGGGTTGGGCATAATTATGTAATACCTACCAGATGTTCAGTAGGTATTAGTTGAATAAATTCATAGGTCTTGAGCTTAGGCTCAGATATACCATATTTAGAACTAAATAAGGTGAAACTTCCCGTCCCCTCGTTCTTCTGTTTTCATCTGATCACAATGAGGACCACCCTGAACTTGCCCACTACAGTGATTTAGACATGTCTGTTGGGGTGTACACGGGGAGTGAGAGACCAGTGGCAGCAGAGAAAAGATTTTATTCTTTGAAAGAACAAAAGTCACCTTAAGTGAGGTAAGGATCTGACCTATTGGAACTGAGGTAGAATGAGCTGGACTTCACATACTGAAATACACCTGTGCATCATTGAGCTACTCACGCATTTGTTCAAGAAATAATTATTGAAAGAAAAAAATAATAATAATGCTTACTATGTTCCCTGAGAAGGAAAGGGTCATGAGGTAAAGTTGAAAGAACTATCACTTGTGATCCAAACAGCTTTACTCAGATCACTCTTTCCCTTCCCCAACAAAGAGTGGAACACACGAGAGGAAGGCATGTTTTTGACTGGATGAAGAGGAAAGGAGCCTCAGAGGTCCAGTGGCTGGAGTGGTAATTTGAGTGGTGGTAACAGAGTAGTTTCCCAAGTAGTTTTCCAGTTTCTTGGAACTGGTGTTCCAAGAGCAGGATTGCACCACTGTATTGACCTGAATAATGTCTGTGTGGAATTCCAGAGCACTTGTTGTTGGTGTTGGATCGGTGAAAAACTCCTGGAAGTAGAGGTAGCATTCTAGGTAGAGGCAGCAGGAGAAAGCAACACCTCATGAAAGGTCAGATGTAAGGTACTGCCCTCAGGTTGGCCAGCCCAAGCAGAACAGCTGAGTAGGGAACATTGTAGAAGGTGTCAACATGTTGAGCTACTGACAGTGAGTCCTGACAGAGAGGTAGCAAGAGTAGCAGCTACAGATGAAGTGGCTTTTATGTAAGCTTCCCCTTTGCCCTGAGGAGTCTTTGAAATACACTGGGTTGGGAGGGACACTGAGAGCTAATGCTCCTGTCAACAATTTTCTTCTAGTTTGTTTGTCATTTTAGCATGAAGACCTGCGTTAATCTTTGTTCCAGATGATTTTACAGAAGGGTCTTACTAACTTCTAGGGAAAGGTTTTAGCAGAGATTATGTGATCTTATGCTGTCTTTGCATTTGATACTTCTTGACTGGGTTATTGAAAAGTAGGGAACAAGAACATGTTTGAGAGAATGAGATGAGATAGTGACATAGAGCTAAAGTGAAGAGAGAAATGGAATACAGAAGAGGAGAGAAATAGGTACATGTCCACGAAAGGTATGAGAGATCACAAGAGCTTGAGACAGACAGAGGGCAGGGCGGCTTAATGTGTTCTAAAGCTTCAAGGCTCAACTTGATACAGTGGAAAGAGTGGTGACTTTCACTCAGGAGACCCTAGTTCAAGTTCAAGCTTTATCATTAGCTAGTTCTGTAATGTGAGTAAACTATATCACTTGTCTAAGCCTTATTTATTCATGGATTAGGTCCTTTTCATCTTCAAAAGTCTGAGCTGGTTATAGGGCCAAAGTGGGATCCAGATTCAGGAATGGGGTATCTGTTAGTAAATTGGTGTGGTAGTTTCTCTTGTCTGCTGTGGGGCTTAGAATCAAACTGTGAGACACCTTTAAGAATGACTGGTTTTGTACTTTGCAAGTTTTACTGCTGTCTTTAGTATGTTGATGAGGTGCTCTTAATGCCCTTTATTTCCAGGGTGAGGAATGTGAATTGCTCATAACTGATTTGTACCAGGATGATTCTTCCACTGGGGTGTTATCCACTGCTTTCTTCTTGTCCAATTCAGTGTCTTCCTGCTTGTGTCCCCTTTATTAAATGTGTGCAACCTTTCTTTAACAGTTGTCATAACTGTGAAACTTAAAGAACAACTCATCTGACTATAAAGTATCATTTTATACCATATCAACTATTGTGGGAGAGTATAAAGGATAGTTAAACTGACAGTAGTTTAGTTTAACTGAACAAAACTTTTTTTAGTCACTACTTAAAAATTATGGAAATGATTTTTGAGAGAAAGAAGATATTCAGCCTTTCATTTTGAATGTCTACTAGATCAGAACATGCTGGGTAAACTATGATAAAGAAGCAGCTACCTATGATTGGTTGACCCTATAATCTTTGTGTCTGACTGTGTATTTCATGTTGAAAATAATTCCAGGCTTTTAGGTTGTGACATAGTAAGCAAGGGGTATCTGATAATTTAAACTCGAGAAACATTTTCATAGGTCACGTGTTTTAGTTGAATGTTAGGCATCTTTATTAGTGGGATTTATAAAAATAATCATTAGCTTTGCTACAGATTATGAAACTTGGTGATCTTTGTTTAAATATTGCAAATCCATCCACATTTGGCCATGGATACTTCTCCAATACCCCTTCCCTCGCAAAAGAAATGGGAAAAGACTCTTAACTTCCATTGTTTTTAAAGTGAATTAGAGAATATAAAACCATTAATGTCTGTCTCATTTCTGTGTCACCACTCCCCCCTGTGAAAAACATCAGAAAAAAGTATTTTAGCAAATGATAGCCCTATTATAATGGGCTTTGGGAAGAAGTGGAAAGCAGGGTGTGGAGCTAGCTGTGGGATTGCAGATCATACCGATGTGTCTCAGGTGGTAGGCACAGCAGCTGCTTTTGAAACCTTTTAAAGCTTGTTTTATTTTATGAAAATGTATTTGAGCCACAGAAGTGAAATGAAAAGAAAGCGTGAGGTGCTAAATGTGGCTCTGAGACTCGGATGGGGCTTTGTTGCGCCCCTGGGAGCTCTTGTTGGTTATTTTCTGTTTTATTTTTTCAATTGAAATTTCTGTGCTAAAGAACCGAAACTGCTCTTACAGGTTAATAACTGATTGTGCCTTGTTTTTCATTAGCTCATTAATGGAAAAACAGGTCAGACTGATGATCTAACTGAAGCTCAAGTTAGTTGCTGCTGCTTAAGCCCCCATCTGCAGTACATTGCATTTGGAGATGAAGAAGGAGCCATTAAGGTATTCAGTTCTCATCTTCAGAGTCATTCTGTGCCACATGGCTATTTATTTAGGATTCATTATATGTCTGTCATTGTAGACTTATATGCTAAATAAATCTTTCTATGATATGCTTGTCATTCTTCCATCGGACTGGAAGGAATCTTACAATCCTGGTGCATGTATGATCTTCAGACTGCCTTACCATTGTTTCTCAGACTTATTTCTCTTATTTCCCTCAGGGTTATCAAATAATACAAATAATATATATAAGTCACATGAAGTTACCAATATTTGATTGTTTGTGGCCTGTGAAATTGTAATTTCATATGATTCAGCCTAGTTTCTTCAAGTAATAATAACTACCATTTATTAGTTGTTTACTATACCAGACTTCTCACTGATTTGTTGTAACATTCTGTATGCTTGCTATCATTACTACTGTTTTACAGATATCTAAACTCCCTCTTTCCATATCTTTCATAAAATAAGTGGCAAAGCTCGAATCCAAACCTAGGCCTCTGTGCTCATCTGCTATGCTGTACTGCCCGCCCCTTTAGGAATGTGACATTCAGGCATGGTTGTTATTTTTTGAGTTTTCTTACCTCTTTCTTAATCTCTGCACTAGGCATATTAGTTGTAAGCTCTCTTACATCTTTTCATGCTTCGGCTCCCCCTGCCTCCCTCCCCCAAGCCCTTCTTTCTCATGTCCTGTCTCCCACATCATCCTTGTCTTTCCTTGTCTCTGAAGAGTTGGCCTGTCTGTCATCTAGGACTTTTTTCTTCCTCAACCATCTTAAATGTCATTTTCCTTTTGGAGGCTGAGCCTAGACTGCCACTCGTTTAATGCACTGGTAGCTGAGCACCCAGAGGACCACTGGTTCCTGCTGCCATCTGGTGATTCAGTGAGTGTTGTATTTTTTGGTGTGTTATGTGTATGTGTGTGCCATTCATATGTGTCTTCATTTAAACTGCAAGCACTATGAGGTGGAGAGACCATACACTTCTGTAGTCTTATTTCAATTTAATATCTTTAAGGTCTAATAATGCTTAGCTGTTGCTGAATGTCTTTGTATTAATTTTCTGCTTTGAAGATTTTAGAGCCCCTAAACAACAGAACCTTTCCATCCAGAATTGGGCATAAGAGCACCGTACGGCACATGCAGTTCACGGCTGATGGGAAGACTCTTATTTCCAGCGCGGATGATCCTGTAATTCAGGTGAGGGGGATGAACTCCTAACAGATGTAATGTTGACTCTAGCAAAGGAACACTGATTATGGCTTGAATCTGGTATGCATTTTAAGCTTTTTTTTTTAAAACTATTTTGGGCTGGTTCCTGTTGCCCTTTTTTTTTTTTTAATAAAAGATTTATTTATTTATTTATACAAGCACTGAGTACAGTCAGAAGCACGGGAGGGTGAGAGAATTCACCAGAGCCAAAGCGGGGAACAGAACAGGCAGACTGATGAAGTACACTGCTGAGGGGAGCAGTGGGCGGCAGGAAAGGTCTAGCGCACCATGTGGAACCCTCCACAGGTGGCCGGGGAACAGGTAGGGATTGAACCGGCGTTGCAGAGGCTGCGGGCAGCTTCGCGACCCAGCGCCCAACCACTGCGCCACTGGGGAGGCCCCATTTTAAGCATTTTTTAAAGATCATACTACTTTGTACATACATTCAGATCTCTCATTTAGGCTTAGGGGAAACCTATTCATGTTTAATATTTTTCTGTGGATGAGGCAGGCAGTTTGACTTAAAACCATCTACTGGAAGGTTGTTTATTTAGAAAATCAAGGATAATTTGAACTCTTCTGCCTGATTCGGGGCTTTGTATTAATAGGTGCTTTTTTGCCATATTTATGTGCTTTTTTTTTTACAATGGTAAAATCTGATTAAAATAATTTAATTCTTTGCTTTTAAGAATAAGGTGTGTAATAGCAGGATGAAATCCTCTACCCTAATGAAGGATTGTGGCTATAGAAACTTTAGGCCTGTACTACATGTTCTTTTAAAATTTATTTGTACCTAAGTGTACAAATAATATTACCAGGCTTAGTATGAAATAGGCCTCCCAGTTTCTTTCTACAGAAAAACCACTTTTAGCTTTTAGGTGTTTCTTTTGATATTTATCTTCATGCTCTCATGTTACTTGTTTATAGTGTTAGTACTTGATTTTTTTGTTACTCTCTAGATAAGGATACCCTGATATCCTTCTTCAGGGAAAAGCATTCCTAGACTAAGAGATGCCAAGCTCTGAGAGTCAAGACTTGGTAGTAGAGAGGGTGGCTGCTGTTTGTGGAGCTTGAAGGAGTAGAGTTGTCCTTTTTTTTTTTTTTTTTTTTTTTTTAAAAAACAGTTTTTCCTAATCCTGATAGCAAAAGCCTTAAAGACTTTTCTGCTGTTTAACCTTTACCAAAAACTAGACCCAGAATACTGGGGCAGTGCCTGATTTTTTTCTTTATCTTTTCATTCCTGGTGTTAAAAGATGACTACCCTCTTTGGTATTTTTTTTTTTTTAAGATTTATTTATTTATACATACAAGAATTGGGGTATAGGCCAGAGTTGTGGGAGGTGAGAGGATTCTCCAGAGACAGAGTGGTGAACAGAACAGGCGGATTGACTGAAATACACTGCTAAGGGGAGCAGCGGACGAGTCAGGAGTGGTCTGCTGCACCATGTGGGTTGCTCCCTGGCGGGGGAATCGAACTCGTGCTGCAGTGGCTGTGGATAGCTTCATAGGTTGCATCTTAATCCCTTGCGCCACCAGGGAGGCCCCCTCACCAGCTGGCCTTTGGGGATAACTGAGATCTCTGAAGCTTAGAAATTCCATGGCCCAATTTAAAACTGCCAGGAGTCAGTGGCTTTAGTGGCTACAAGCTACAGACTTGCCTCGCTTGTAAGGTTTAAAAATCTGTGAATATGTAATTGGGATAATTGTCTCGAAAATTTAATCAGATGGTGAGCTCACTTGCATATTGTGGCTCTTCTCTGTCTTCTGGTATAATTAACTGCTCTCCAAGCAACTGAAGAAAACAAATTTTATTTAGGAGGAAAAGTATTTTTATTTTGCCCCTAATCAAATTAATTAACTCCTGCTTTTCTCTCCTCTGTTTGTAAAATGGGGACACCATGTTCTTTCCTGGTACTCTTCTTTGTGTCATTGAGGGTAAAACACTTAAGATAAGTGACCGCACACTCCCCCACCCCTCCAGTGGGCTATTGTAGGGGTTGTAACAGACTTATTTCTTTGAAACTCAGGTATGGAATTGGCAATCAGAGGACTATATCTTTCTGCAAGCCCATCAGGAAGCAGTGAAAGACTTTAGGCTCCTGAAAAATTCAAGCCTGCTTTCTTGGTCATTTGATGGAACAGTGAAGGTAATTTGAAGTACTGGCTTCTTTCATAAAAAGGATTCTAATACTGCACTGATTGTTTCATGAAGGCCAAAGCAGATGGATGTTAAGTTACTACCTGAATTGTTAAAATTTCTATTTTCTCATACCTGTTTTCTGTTAACTGCAGTCACCTACCTCTGCTGTGTGTTTATGAGCATTTGCACTAAAGGGTACTTACAGAGGTCAGAAGAACCGACGTGCTAAAGCTCCTGTTTTATAGCTCTGTCTTCTAGCTGATTGTGCTCAATCATACAAAATGTTAAAACGATCAACTTCTGAATTTTTCTTTGAAGGTATGGAATATTATTTCTGGAAGAATAGAAAAAGACTTTCCCTGTCACCAGGATACAGTACTTTCTTGTGATATTTCTCCCGATGTTACCAAATTTTCATCTACCTCCACTGACAAGACGGCAAAGGTCGGTGGGTCATTTGAAATGTGCATGAGTCACACTTTGGCATTCCTTGCACGTCATGAGTCCAGATAATGTATAAAACAGAATAATGCAGTTTCTGTCTACTTATCTGTCTCATATTTTGTGAGTGTTTGGAAGCTGTCTGCTGGCGTTTAGTTGTTGTCAGGTACAGTAAATAAATTACATTGAGGAATTTTATTTCTCCCTTACTGGTTGCTTTGTCTATTACTAATCAGTTGTAATCTGTACTGTATTGTAGGCAGGAAGGAAAAAATTGAAAGAGATTTACATTTAATTGCATACCCACAGTAAATTTTTATGTAATTGGTATCAGTTGACACTTCCAAAAATCACATTCCAGTAAAATGATACTTCTTGGTTGGGGGACACTGAATACCCCACTTTCTTCTTTTTTCTCTGACGATATTGGTGGCATCATTATCTGTTCATCTTTCCAAACTACAGGCCTTGCTATCCTGTCTTTCATGCCCTGTTGATGACTGCTCAGTGTGTCTTGGGTCCCCTTTTTGCCTCCTTGTCCCCATCCCTAAGGCCAGTCTCTCCCTTTTTCTTCACTGGTGGACCTGCCAGTGTCTGCACCTCCTCCCGTTTTTCTTCCCTGTTGTTGCCCTAGTCCCCTCCTGAAACACTTCTTTTACCTGACAGTTTAAAGGCAAACACCTTCGTCTAGCACCACCCTTTCCTGCTGGACTGTTGCATCTGTGCCAGGTGGCTTCTCCTTCCATTCTTTTGTACATGCTGTTAACTTTGACTTTACAAAACCTACTTTTTTAAAATCACTCAGAAAAATGAATGTGGTTGAAAGTTGGAACTTGGTCTTCTCATGAAAGTTTATGAGCTATTAAATGTTGAACTGGCCATGTGATTGAATTTCTGGTAATTCTGAAGCAGGATTTGCAGATGCTTATTTCAAGTGTAGTAACTATTCCTAAACAGTCTTCATTGCCTTTCAGATTTGGAAGTTTGAACCCTTTTCCCTTCTTCATGAATTGACGGACCACAAAGGCTGTGTGCGCTGCTCTGTCTTCTCTGCGGACAGCACCCTGCTGGCGACCGGAGACGACAATGGAGAAATCAGGGTAGGGTGTAGCTGATGTGAGAGCCCTGCCTTCACCTAACTGGGGCTGGCGCTCTGCCCCTCATGGGGGCTTTTGTTATTGTGACAGGGATGCATAGGTCTGGGGTCCTGGTTGGAGGGTTTCTTTGTTTTGCTGCTTGTGTTCACAGTTGCACTCCACTGCAGAGAAGGAACCATTTTAGAGTTAGAGGGAAGCGTTTCTTATATATGTAAGGAGGCAGATGCCCTCGTTATTTGCAGTTGGCTTTCTGCTATTAGCTTGAGAGTGATTCATCTCAATTCTTGGACTGGAACCAAGGTTGATTTTAGTGGCAGAATTTTGAGGGAAATAATTTTGTTATCTAGATTATAGATGAATTGCATATTCTGCTGTTTTCAGCACTGAGAGAAAAAGATATCTATAGCACTATACCCAGTAGAGTCAACATTTACAGTGTGGCCCATTGCAGTCCTTGTGGGACTGTCTGCCTGTGGTTCTGTTGGAAGGTTTGGACAGTTGATGGAAAATGCCTGGGCATTGAGGATGGCTGCTTTTTGGTAACCCTTGTACTTGAGAGTATTGTTTTTATTATTATTATTATTATTATTTTTTTTTTCACAAAGGAGGATTTTAAAGGAATAGGTGTATCGTGAAGAAGAATGGTTTCCAAGAATAGAGGCATTATCAGATAGGCTTTCCAGGAAAATTAAGGTTCTTGTTCATGAGCACTGAGTAACCATCTTTTTCTATTCCATTCTCATAAATGCCTTGTCAGCGAGGCGGGCTGTGGTAGGAACATTCATTTTGTTCTGAGTTCTCATCTTTGGATGAAAGGGTTACTTTACTGTTTGTGGGGCAGTGTTTTGTTTTTCAGAAGCCCCTGAAGGAAAATATTGCTCTTAAAATTTTTTGGTTTTCCATTTGATTATTCAGAATGCAGGTACACACACACAGACACATACATGCACACACATATGTATGCACACATTAGATAGAATATATGAATTGTATCTGTGTTACATGTATAGCTATCACATGTATATGACAACCAGATAACCAGATATAAGAATATATATATATCTTATATACCTGTAGCTATCTTTTTTTTTTTTTACCTGTAGCTATCTTATATCTGGAATTCTTTCTAATGATTTTTTCCATTTGGTTCTCTTGGATTTTCTTGGGAGATATTTGCAATTGATGATTTTGATTGTTTTCTTTTGCTATTTATACCTATGTTTCTTCTTATTTCTGATGTTCATTTCTTTGAAAAATTAGATTACTGCTTATATATTATGTTCCTGGAAATAAATGGAAATGTTGTCATTTGTGATTGATTTGCTTATAAGAGCCTAGTAAAATAATTTGAGTATATGTATGTCTGTATATATATTTATTTAGAACCTTATAGAATGAAAATGTAAACACATATACATAGATGTACTTAGAACTTACAGGGATTTACTTTTGGTATTTGAATATCATCTGTCAACTTTTTTTTTTTTTTTTTTTTGGTCAACATTCTTAGTGGTAGCTCCTGGACTAGAATTTTTTCCTTACTGAGATATAACTGACATATATTAATACATTAGTTTTAGTTTTAGATATATGATGTAATGATTTAATATTTGTATATATTGTCAAATGACCACAGTAAGTCCAGTTAACACCCATCACCATCCATATTTACTACATGTTTTTCCCTGGTAATGAGAACTTCATAGATCTGCTCTCTTAGCAACTTTCAGATAAGTAGTACAGTATCAACTCTAGACCCATACTGTATATTACATCCCTCTGATTCATTTTATAACTGGAGTTTGTACCTTCTGGCTACCTTTCCTCATTTCCCCCACCTTCACCCTCATCTCTGACAACCACCAGCCTGTTCTCTGTACCGGTGAGCTTGGTGTTATGTTTGTGTATTTGAACTTTTTAGAGTCCACATATAAATGAGGTCATATGACATTGGCTTTCTTTGTCTGACTTACTTCATTCAGCATAATACCGAGTTCATCCATATTCTCACAAATGGCAACATTTCCTTCTTTTTTATGGCCAAATAGTAAATTCATCCTGTATATACACCGCATTTTCTTTATCCATTCATGCACCGATGGACCTTTAGATTGGTTCTGTATCTTGAATTCCTTGTGTTGTTTGAGGTAGTTTGTTAGCCCTTTTTAAATTTATTTCTTGCTTCTTGTATTATTCTTTTTGTTTTTACTATTATTTTTTTCTTCTGTAATTTTTTCTAAAATCTGGAAATTTTCAGACATAATCAGAAGTAGAGAATATATAGACTCTGATATATTCATCACCCAGCTTTAACATTTATCAGTACATGGTCAATTTTGTTTATTTTCTCCCTCCCAGGTTATTTTGGAAATCAGTAGATATCATGTAGATAAATATGTCACATATCTATCACATATGTCACACCTCTGTCACAGATATGTCACATCATGTAGATAGATATGTCACTAGATATCATAGCATTTAATTTGTAAATACTTAAATGTGTATCTCTAAAAAGGTAAGAACTTAGTAGATTGATGTGTCTCTTAAGAAACTTCTCCCATTTTCTCCTTTTTCCTTCTGGTTGGCTGTGTTTGTCTTGTGGACACCCCTACAGTCTGATTTTGCTTGTCTTGTGCAGCCTGTACTGTCTCTTAACATGTTTCTCTCTCTCTCTACTATTTGTTATAGAGTGCTGCGGCATTTATTTACATCTGAAAGTACATGTTTGAATTGTTTTTTTTGTGTGTGTGTTCTTAGTGGCTATTGCCAAGATTAATTATTTTTTTACGGGTTGTAAAATGGTGATAATCTTAGTTTTTTTATTAAGTGAGAAGAGTCACAGTATTTAATCAGTCACTTTATTTTTTTGTAGTATAGTGAATGATACTCTCTCTGAGTAATGTTTTTTTTTTTTTTAAAGATTTATTTATTTATTTATTTATTTATTTAAGCACTGGGTACAGTCAGAAGCGCGGGAGGGTAAGAGAATTCACCAGAGCCAGAGCGGGGAGCAGAGCAGGCAGATTGATGAAGTACACTGCTGAGGGGAGCAGTGGGCTCGGCAGGAGAGGTCTGGGCGCCATGTGGGACCCTCGCCAGTGGCCAGGGATTGAACTGGCACTGCAGAGGCTGCGGGCAGCTTCCCAGCCCAGCGCTCAACCACTGTGCCACTGGGGAGGCCCTGAGTAATGTGTTTTTAATAGTGCTTTTTAAGAGTTGAACAGGAGAGAAGACAATCTAAAAAGATTTCTTTCTAAGGTATCACTGAAATAGTATTTATGTTTTAAGAAAGATTTCCAGATATGTTCCAGGTGGTTTTATATATATCTATATCTATATCTATATATATATACATTTTTTAACTTCTGGATAACCCTGTTAATGAATTGCATATCATGTTTACATAGATATGGAATGTCCTAAATGGTGAGCTTCTTCATTTGTGTGCTCCGAGTTCAGTAGAAGGAGCAGCTGCTACCCATGGAGGCTGGGTGACCGACCTTCGCTTTTCTCCAGATAACAAAATGCTTGTTTCTGCTGGAGGCTATCTTAAGGTAAGAGCTCCTCAAAGACCGTGAAAGAAAACAGCCTATATTCCATTTTCTAAGCTATTTTCACTTCCTCAGTTGGACTTCTTACAACTCACAGAGTGGAGGGCAGTGGCCATTATCTCCATTTTGTGATAATGCTGAGATCTGCAAAGCTACTTTCCTCTTGGATGTTTTGATGACAGTGTTAGGAATCTACTCAGTCCACAGCTATTATATGGCCGATACAAAGTCCTAGATGGTCAGAGTCACTGGCAAGTAGGGTGTTTTCACTTTACTTTTCACTTCACTAATAACTATTTTGGTTGAAAGCATATAAAAAGATAACTAGAGGGTAGTTTTTAGCTTCATGAGAGGACATGTACTACACGTTTGCATTGAAAATACAATGCTATCTATAAAAGATTGTGCTACCTGGGGCCTCCCCGGTGGCGCAGCGATTGAGCGCTGGGTTGCGAAGCTGCCTGTGGCCTCTGCGGCGCCGGCGCCGGTTTGATCCCCGGCTGCTCCCCGGCCACTGGAGGAGGGTCCCACATGGCGCGCAGACCTCTCCTGCCGCTCACTGCTCCCCTCAGCAGTGTACTTCGGTCCTTCTGCCTGCTCTGCTCCCCGCTCTGGCTCTGGTGAATTCTCTCACCCTCCCGCGCTCCTGACTGTACCCAGTGCTTATATAAACAAAAACAAACAAACAAACAAACAAATAAATAAAACATGCCTCTATAAAAAAAAAAAGATTGTGCTACCTGTACCTTTGGGGGTACATCTTTAATTTGAGTTATTAAGGGGAATCTGAGATGAACACCATTTGTCTTCTTTCAGTGTAAAGGTAACTGCTCTTAGGATGAGGCTTAAAGGAGGGACACTACTGTCTTATTGTTAGAAACTGGGAGCCTTGAGCTATATTAGCTGTTGTAAAACAACTGCTCAGCTTTGACACCAACCTTCTTAGAGACCTTGTCTTTTGATGCTCTGGGTCCCATAGAAGGCAGTCACATAATCCCGAGTCTGGCTTACATGACGCTGTTAAAGATCAATGACCAGGTTTCCAGGGTTCTTAGAGAACCTTGAAATAAAGCAGCAGAATAGATGTCTGTAGTGTAGCAGTTAGGTCTTAAGGGTGGAAGAACCTATAGTCTATATGCTCAGTCTGTATGTCTCAGTGACCATCATGTGCCTCCCCCTCGGGTTTGATTACTTGCATGGTGAGCTGATTACGATGTAGCCCAGCCCGTGTCTTCCCTGCATGTTAATGAGACCATACAAAAGTGCAGAGTAAATTAAAAGTAAAGAGGAACAGCTGCTGTTAGTGTCCAAGAAAATAAGCCTTTGAGACTGTTTACTTTAGAATCTAAGCTGTATAAATTAAATGTCAGTAAGATAAAGTAGTTATGCAGTAGCTAAAAAAGCTCTTAACTTTGAAAATTATTCCTATTTATAAGTTAATAAATGATACCATTTAGCTGTACTTGTGTTATACCACAGAGCAGATACTGTTAGAATGACAAGAAGTCCACATTAATCCATATTTATGAGGGAAAGGCAGAGTTGAATATAGTATTTATGGAGGTATGATCAGATTTGCCGTCAGCTGCAGCCAAGTGCAGCAGGAGAGTGGGGCTCAGGGCTGGCTGCCTGAAATTAGTCTGGCTCTGCCACACGGTGGCTTTATGATGACTATTTGGTCCCTGTGCTTTGATGTTTTCATCTGTAAAATGGGCACAATATTTACCGCAGAAGGTTGAGAGGGCTAAAGGCATAAATACCTATAAAGCTCTTACACAGAGTGACACATAGTGTGCCCTGCAGAAATGTTACCTTCTAGGCTTTTTCCTAACTCAGGTTATTAGCACGGTGTAGATTCACAGCAAAACTGAGCAGGAAGTACAGTTTCCACATACTTCCTGCCTCCACAAATGTATCCTTCCCTCTCTCCATATCCCCATCAGAGTTACGACTGTTCCAGCTGATGAATGTTCTTTCATGCATATCATCACCGTCATCATCCAGACTCCTTCTTTTACACAAGGGCTCACTTTTGGTGTTCATTCTGTGAGTTTGAGAAATGGATATGAAATGATACAACCCACCATTGTAGTATCATAGAAAATAATTTCACTGCCCCCCCCATCCTCTGTATTGGCTGCTATTATCATTTAGTATCACTTTTTATTTCCATATTCAAACCATGCCCAGGTGTAGTGTTTCCAAGTAGTGACCCATTCTACTAGAGGGAAGGTGGTGGGGGCACTAGATTTGGAGGTCAGAAACTGTTCACCTCGCCACCTGCTACCGGTGTCATGGTGGACGGGTAACAAGGCCTTTTTCCTCTCATTGTTCTGGTTTCCTTATTTGTAAGATGAGGTGTTTGCACTAGGTGATGTCTGAGGACCTCACTCCCTCTTCCACTGGCCCCTAGCAGCTGAAAACTAGAGCACTCTCAGCTCGGTGGAATGTATCCTCTGCAATCTTAATTGCCTTCTAGTTTTCAAAGAAAAATTGTGAGCTTTGGAAATTTTTAAGTTAGTACCTCAAGTAAACATGTAATCATGAGGTTAACTGAAGCCCACAGGTAATACTTTTACCAGTTACTGTTACTGATCGTCAGCATGAATAGCTGACCCAGTCAGGTGCAGGACACAGGGCACTGCCATGGATGCAAAAACCCCACTGCTGTATTTGTGATGCTTGGAATCTTGGTGAACTTGAGGGTTTTTCAGGAGGTGTTGATGTGTATCATCTCTTTTACCTCACGTCAGCTGTGAGGTAGAGGGGTCAGCTATGTAAATATCGTCATAATCTTAGCGAATTCAGTGATTGCGAGGAGAAGGGAAGGCCTTGGCCAGAACACATAATATATTTGAGATGTTTAATATTTATTTGGCAAATGAAAGATAGATTATTTTATGAAGAAACTTGGTCATGGGCTACTGAGTCACTCTTGATGAGAGGAAAGATTCAGTAGAGAAAACATTGTATCCCATGGCCCATGTTCTGACTAGTCTTGGTGTCCTAGCAGTCTGTCTTCAGAGGGGGGTTGTGAGGGAAGGGAGGGCTGTTCTTCTGGCTGTTCTTCTGGCTGTTCTTCTGGCTGTTCTTCTGGCTGTGGTGGACCTGTCCAGCCAGGGCCACAGTGAACTTGGTGTCACTTGTGCTCACAGCTCTCAGCAAGGCTCATTTCTCCTGCCTGCCTGCCGAGGACTAAGGGTGGGGTAGCAGAGAGCCTCTTTCCAGGTTCATCAGGGAAGCCTGAGAGGGGGGCTTCAGCACTAAACCTCAGACTTCTCTCCTGTTGTTTGGGGGGGGATGTGGTAGGACAAAGGATTTGGCTGGCGCTATAAATTGCCACGCGGTATATCACCAGTCTAATGAGAAATTTGTTTTTCTCTGAACAGTGGTGGAATGTTGTCACTGGGGAGTCCTCGCAGACCTTCTACACAAACGGAACCAACCTTAAGAAAATTCACGTGTCCCCCGACTTCAAAACATGTGTGACTGTTGATAATCTGGGTATTTTATATATCTTACAGATTTTAGAGTAAAATATTAAGCATTAATATAGGCAGAACATTTGATTTTGAATTGAAAAAGAATTCTAATGAAACTGTATTTCAACTCTTTATAAAGCTGTGAATTATTTTGCAGTATTGCATTACGAAGTGTTTGTGGTTGGATGAATAATATTTTAATGTAGCTTTTCCCCAAATGAACATACCTTTTAATCTTGTTTTTCATAATCATCATTATTGTTAACAGTTTGTCCTTAAGATGCAAATGAAAATGTAAATATGTACCTTGTTGTACTGTTGGTAAAGTTCTCTCTTGATGCATTCAAATTGGTTGACATAATTAATTTGAAGGAAACTGTATTTTAATACTTTCATTATGCAGGCTGTGCCTCAAGCTGTGATGGCCTGCATTCTGAACCACACTTACCCCGAGGGGATATGGTTCTCTCCAATATGAGCTTGGAGCTTATTTGCACCCCTTAAACTTGCTTTAAAAATATTGTGACTCTGCACACATTTTGCATCATTTCCTTTAATTCACTCAATAAGTGAATTTTGGATCTTAAAAGTTCTTTCTGTGAAGCACAGTTACGTGTGTGGGAAAGAGGATTGTCTGCCTTTTCCTTCCTGGCGACGGCAGCCCGGGCCAGTGCTGGGCTCCAGGTGCTCGTGTCCGAGTGGAGCGCTGACCTGCTTGCTCTTTTTTTTTTTTTAAAACGCACCAGACCTCTTACTTGATTGAACTTGACCTTCCTGAGTCCTTGTTTGTTTTTTTTAAGCAGTTGCTCACCAGTTTAATGTTGGAAAATCAGAATAATTGGGGAGGCGCATATAATCATGGTTAATCATACATTTTAACAATAAAAGTTTGCTAAGAAATCTAAAATAGTGAAAAATAATTTCTTCTAATCCCTATTATTTTTAGATAAATGGCATCGTCAACAGTGTTTTTCTCTTAGTAAAGTTCAAGATAATTCTCTGTGGTTTTTCAATGCGATTCCAGAAACTTGGTCATGACTCTAAAAATGTCATTTTTAACCTTCCAAGCAACCTTGCTGTTTGCCCCTTCCCCCATCTTTTCTCCTCTTCTTCCTCCTTTTTTCCCCTCCCTTCCTCCCTCGAAGGTTAATCAAGAAAGATAGTTCTGTCAGGGAAATAGCACATCAGCGTTAATAACTTTTTTGACCTCCTGATTAGGAACTTTAATTGAAATTTAAATCTAAATGGTTTCCTTGAAATATATTCAGGGAAATGGTGATAAATTTAGTAATAGATGTGGTCTATATTTTAAATTTTACAAAAGTTTTTGTTTCTGCAACAAGAACTAAATCAGTTGGTAGTGGTGTTAACAGTAGATGAGCAGTGAGCCAGTTTCTGCTGTTGGCGGTGCATGTTAGGAGCGGAGGGATGGGTGCGGGAAACTGGCCCTCCCAGGTGTATTTTAGATTAGCTGTTCCTACTTAGCATTTGAGGGGACCTTAATTAGAGTGAACAAAATCTTCTACATTGTTGAAGAGGTCGTTTTTCGTTTTTTAATGGTGGGTTGAAGAACTAGTTTACAGACTTACCGTCATTTAAGCAAACATGATGTGAAAATCTTAATTTTATGAAAAGACGTTTCTGTATATATTTACTACTTAGAGTATTTAAATCATAAATTGATTGCATACAATGGTTAAAAGCTCATATCATCTCTAGCTCAGAATATAAAGTATTAACTTTGGAATTAAAAGTCACTTGGCTGTTAAAATATAACAACAAATGTCAGCTTCTTCAAAACCTTGACTGGCCCCTGTCTTAAAAGTTAATTAAAAAGAAAACTAGGAAAGACAGACGAGGTAACGCGAGGAAAGAAGAGACGCCTAGTGTGATGGAGGTGCATGGTCTGTGGCTCTTGTTCTGTGTTTGCAGACCAACATTTTTCTTCTCTGCTAATTTTTTTTTTCTGTATTGGAAATTAAATTGCTTTTTGTATACATAAAGTTTTTTTTTTACTTCGTGTGTGTCTTGTGTTTTGAAATGATGGGTTTCATATTTATGATACAATTTATAGGATTTTTTGATGTTAGTATTCATTTTAAAGACATGAATTTTAAAAATTTTATGAAAATAAAATTCCTAAAATATTTCTGAGAAGCATTTTTGGGTTGTTTCAGCTTCCTTGTTTGTCCTTTATCTCTCGATGAGAAAACAAATGTGATTCTTCAAACTAAAGCCCATCAATCACCCTTTCTATCGCTGCTTTATCAGTTATGTGCAGATTGCATCAGAATGTTCTGCCTTGGCTGATTGCTGCCCAGTGTGGCTGCATGGAGAAGAGTCACTTCTCTACTCACTTTTTTCATTCATTCAGTAGATACTTGTGGAGATCTAACCTAGCTTGACATTGTTCAAGGTGTTGGGAGCAGCATTGAGCAAAACAAAGTCCTTGCCAGCCTCAGTTGTGGGCTAAGGAGAGGCAGAGAAAATGTCAGTAAAATCTCCCAGTATGAGTTGGCTTGTGTGTGTACAGGGGAAGGGGTTACAGTGTTAAATGCTGCTGCTGGTTGAAAAGGAGACACTTGAGGGCCTCCCTGGTGGCACACGGGCACAGATCTGAAAGCAGGGGAACGAGCCACACAGCAGATATTGACAGAGCATTTCCAGGCTAGAGTCCAGCAGGTGCAGAGACTTGAAGGAGGGACATTCCTGTGCTGGCCAGGGGCTGGTGTGGCTGAGAAGCCCAAGTGAGGGGAGTGTGATCGGAGACACCGGCACACTGGAGGCCCTTGAAGACCGTAAGAACTTTTACTCTGAGATAGGAGCCACTGGAGTAATTTGGGCTGTGAAACAATCTGATTTGAGCTTAAACTTGCTCACTCTTGCAGTGGGAACCAAGTGACTGTCAATTGAAAATGGTGGGGGTGGGTGGGATGATGGAGTTTTGTGGAGTTGCGGGTCCTTGGGGTCACTCTGGGAAAGGTTTCACCAGAGCTCCCGTTTCAGCGGCACGCGGTGAGTTCCCCAGGCGAGTTTCTCCAAGAGGCAGAGACATTAGTTATATTTAAAGAGCAGGTTTATTAGGGAAAAGAAAAGGAACAGGTTTTGCTAAGAGAGGCCTGCATGGTTGCAGGAGGCCTTGACAGGTCACTGCAGGCAGGAAGCTGCTGCCCTGCAGAGGGAGAGAGTTGGTGAAAAGAAGCACCTGCACAGTCACAGGTGGGCAGTGGGAGTGCTGCGCCAAGCCTGTGCAGAGACTGCCCTGATATATAGTCCCCTTCTGTTTGGGAGGGGTCACTCCTTCGTGGAGTGGCCTGTTTGCTGCTGATTTGGGATAACTAGGGATCCGGGATTCCAGGGTGGGCCCAATCTCCATATCTTCACCCTCAGGCCTGTGCTCCACTCCCTGTGGCATCTGATCCTGCTGGGGTCTCATGCCTTGTGATAAGGCACTGGTGCCTGAGGGTCACGCTCTACAGCTGGGTTAATGGTCCTGTTACTCCCCTCCGCCCCCACCTCCCTGTGTGAATCAGGTTTTAGTCTTGTGAGGCCTCCATTCCAGTTTTTCTATTCTTGTCCTCCATCGGGGACAGGCAAAGGTAGAAGCAGAGACTCCAATAGAGAATTTTTCCCAAGATGAAGTGAGACAAGACCAGGGTGACAGCAGCAGAGGCTGTGACTATTGGATTCTGGGTATATTTCGAAGCATGAGTAAGGTTTCCTGAAGGGTTCGATTAAAATGATGAGAGTCGACTGAGACCAAGGTTTGCCTCTTGTATTGAGCAGCTGGGAGTTGCCATTAACTGAGAGGAAGGAGGTTTTTGGTCATATTGTAAGTTTGAGATGGCTGTTAGGCATCCTAGTGAGGATGTTGAGTTAGGTGGTTGCATAAAAAGCCTCTGGAGTTGATGGAAAAATCTATGATGGAGCTATAATTCCCAGAGTCACCTATGTGAATTGATGGTATTTGAAACCAGAGGGCCAGAGAGATCAGCAATAAAATAGGTGTAGGTAGACAAGACAGGAGGTTGGAGGCTGAGTCCAGGGCAGTCTGAGGCTAGTGAGATGAGCGGCCAGCACAGGAGAAAGACCAGCAGAGACTACATATTGCAATTCAATGTGGTAAGGACAGTGAATGCATTGGGTGTGGGCTCCTTAACTCAATGTGACCTTGGACAAACTCCTGTGTTGGTTAGCCAGCCGCTTATGTATCCTATATGCCTTGAAATTACTGTGTGCCAAGCACTATTTTCAACAACAGGCAATAAAATACGTTTTAGTTGTTACGGGGAGAATGAGGACAATAGATAAGAAAACATCGATTGTTTTCGCTGTAACAAGCGCATTAGGTTTTTCTTCTACAGGGTGATTGTGAGGATTAGTAAAATAACGAAGTAATATCCCAGTGGTTAGAACGAGAAAGTGCTTGATGAACATTCCTTGGTGCTATTTGGGTCCCATCATCCTTTGCCTGGCAAGTTTCTGACCGCGCTCTCTGCTTCAGCCCCCTGAAGACGGGCGCTTGGGTAGCATTCCTTGCCTAGACCCCTCTCCGGAAGACTAATAGACAGTTATTAAAATGCCTGAATTAGAAAGTCAGCTGCTATTGGGCTGTGAATGTAACCACAGAAGAAGTGCTGTGTCATCATGGGTAGTCACAGGGCAGGGGCAGAAGAATTTGAACTGAGCCCGAGACACATCAGAGTTGAGGCCTGTGAAGTCGGTTGGCGTCAACAGCGACTCGCTCCTGAGTCCAACGACGCGAAGACCAGAACATGAGAAATTGTCATTTCAATTAGGAAAAAGGAGTCGCTGAGGCTCATTGTAGATTCCTGTGTGAGGCCAGACCCTCGGAACTGGCGTGCGGCCTATCACAACCAGCCAGAGTCTGCCGTGTGAGTTCCCATCGTCAGGGTAGCATCGAAGGGAGCATTCCAGGCCCCAGTTTGGGCCTGGCGCTCCTGAGAAGCTGATGTGAGATGTTTCCTCCCCTTTCTGGCCAATACCCAGCCCTCACGTGCTCATTACAGTACGTTGAGTGGATGCGGCACACCAGGCTGCCCCCGCTCACCGAGGGAAACGAAATCCACGAAGTAGCCACGGACGAGCCAGGGCTAGAGTCCAAATGTGATTTTTTTGTAGAAAGACCCAGGCCTACGGAGCCACAAGGTGAGTGTCTCTACTTGGCATTTCCGACTCATCTTCAATTAGCAGCGACTCTATTTTTTTTTAAATTTATTTGTTTATGCATAGAAGAACTGGGGTACAGGCCAGAGGTGCAGGGGGTGAGAGGACTCCCCAGAGACAGAGTGGGGAACAGAATAGCCAGACTGACTGAAATACACTGCTGAGGGGAGCAGCAGGCAAGACAGGAGAGGTCTGCCGCACCATGTGGGTTGCTCCCTGCCAGGGGATGGAACCTGTGCTGCAGTGGCTGTGGTTAGTTAGCTTCAGAGGTTGCATCTTAACCTCTTGCGTCACCAGGGAGGCCCCTCTATTTTTTTTATTGTATTTTTTTTCTTACAATGTTTGCTTTCTTTTCTTAGGTGTAGTCCCCATAGAATTCCCACCACCAACTCACCCCTGCACCATCTCCACAATCCCTTGTGCTCTTCCTGCCCTCGGTTTGATCCCTTTCCCTCCCCCTGCAGAATGTCTCTGATGCAGTTGTCTGGATATTTTCGTTCTGTTTGAAGATTCATGTGTTTTTGTTGTTGTTGTTGTTGTCTTTGTTGTTTGTTGTTATTTTTTTCCCCCTCGATCCCCTATAGTCCTCCTAGAAGTGAAACCATCCAGTATTTTTCTTTTTCCTTCTGACTTATTTCTCTGAGCACAATCCCTTCCAGCTCCATCCATGTTTAGCAGCAATTTTAAACCCTTCATCTTGGGTCTGTTTGCCCTGCTTTGTCAAGTAACTTTCTGAAATACCATGAACCCTTTCTAGGAGGAAGAGGAAGCTACTTTTTTGTTTTTTAAGGACTTATTTAGGGCCTCCCTGGTGGCACAGGCGGTTGAGCACAGCACTGTGAGGCTGTCCGTGGCCTCTGCAGCGCAGGTTTGATGGCGGCCGGCCAGCCGGCGAGAATCCCCCATGGCGGGGCAGACCTCTCCTGTCTCACCCGCTGCTCCCCTCAGCAGTGTATTTCATCAGTCTGCCTGTTCTGTTCCCTGCTCTGTCTCCGGTGAATCCTCTCACCCTCCCGCGCATCTGGCCTGTACCCCAGTTCTTGTATAAATAAATAAATAAATCTTTAAAAAAAGGACTTATTTAACTGAAGTCTCACAACAAGTTTGCAAGATTATCTGTCTTCTAGATGTGAAAACAGATGCGGAGAGATGAAACCCCCAGGGCCTGGCAGCCAAGCTAGAGCTAGGATTTCTGTCCCCCCACTGTCTCCCTCACAGAGCCCCTGGGCTGGATCCGGGAACATCGTTTCATTCATTATTCATTTCCCTCTTTCCCTTCACGCATCAGAACTCATCCAGGACCTGAGCCCGAGATGTCACTGGTGGCCCCTGTTCCTGTGGAGCTTCTACTTTTGGGGTTCTGATGAATCCACCTCCATGCCTGCAGGGGTTGCTCTGGAAAGCGCAGCAGGGGCCCAACAGACTGCAGAGACGGAGGGGCATTTTGAGTTTGCCAGCACTTGGCCATTGGCCAGCCTGGCCTCAATTCTCTGATAATTCAAGCATTGATCAGGGAAGGTGGCAGCTTCCTGCCCCCGCAAAACGCTGTTCCTACTTTGAAACTCTACAGGGGTCACTGCAAGTGTGCAGCAGGGCTGTGGGGCGTGGATCCTGTGCTGTCTTCTGCCGACTTGATTTCACTTGTCTTCTGCCGACGTCCTTTCTCCCTTTCCTTCCACGTGAAAAGGTGCAACCTCTGTGGGCCTCAGTTTCCTCATTTGACAAATAGGGGTCACAACACCTAACTGCAGTTTTGTGAGTCTGAAAAACTAAGGTAAACACCCGACACAGGTTTCAACAAGGGGCAGAGTGATCTTTTGTCTCAGTTACAAATCCCCATTCCTGTGCTGCCTGTGTTTCCTTGGCTTACACGTTGGGAGCCTGCGGCTTCTGCCCGTGGAACTTGCCTGCTCCTGGGCATCCTGCCCCATCACAGGCAGATCTGTCCTCCTGGCTGCCATGGAGACAGTTCCGCTCAGCTGGAGAGCTATCATCTGATTTTCCCCAAACGTCCCAAGCCTTATTCTTGGGCTGTGCATCACCCTCGAGTGGTGGAGGCTTGGGCGTGAGAATGAAAGGCCTTGGGCTCGCTGCTGGGCCTGCTGGGCTTGTGCAGAACTGTGGCTTTCGCCATCATGTAGAACGAAGTTCAAATCCCAGCTGCGCTTCCCCGTTCCAGCTGTGTGACCTGCAGCCAACTCTTCAGTCTTCTCCAGGACCCGCTTCCCAGGGAGCCTTGTGTGGGAGCTGTGCGGACGGCCCAGCCTCTCAGGACCCAGTGGGCTTCATCCATCCAGGAGCGAAGTTTGTGCTGTGCCTGGAATGACCTGGGACCTTAACTGCCCGGAATCCAGACCAACGAGAATCTCAAGGGATTGGTCCCAAGCACGGGGGTGTTTTAAATTTGCCCAGGTGAGCCGAGCGTGTGGTGGAGGCTGAAATCCAGGGTGCTCAGCCTTCACCATGGCTGCCCACCACGCCCTTGTTTGTCCTCTGCACCATGAGGTCTGCTCAGGCAGCGCGCCCCCTCCTGGCGCGGCCCTGCTGTCTGCGGAGCGAGGCTGGGCAACACAGACGCTTGGCGGGCATGTTCGCGTGGTGGGGGTCCTTCCTGCTTGCTCTGCTGGCTGACCTAGGCCTCTCCCTCACCAGGTGTCCCAGACACTGCTCGGAGCCATCCCAATACCCACCACTCCCTTTTCCTTGCTGAAAACTCCTGTGTTGGTGGGCGCTGCCATGTGTTCAGCTAAAACCAACTACAGCTGCGTTTTCCAACCTCCACTCTAGGTGTGGCCGACGAGATGTCAGCAAAAGATGTGCAGGGAAAATTCAGGGGTGCTAAAGGATGCCTTGCTCAGCTGGAAGGCAGGTGCTCTTTGTTCCTTAGTATCCTTTGCCCTGCCTGGAAGGTGGATGTGATAGAGGATGCCCCCGTGGCCATTTTATAATCACGAGATGAACGTGCATTTGGGCATCATGTGCTAAGATGGATAAGAAAGAGCTTGGGATTTTGATGACAAATGTGGACCCCCGCCCTGCACTATGGATGAAGTCCAGGTTACATGAGAAAATCTCCCCATTTTTTTTTTAAGATTGATTTATTCATGCATACAAGAACCAGGGTACAGGCCAGAGGCACGTGAGGGTGAGAACATTCACCAGAGGCAGAGCGGGGAACAGAACAGGCCGACGGACCGAAGTGCACTGCTGAGGGGAGCAGCGGGAGAGACAGGAGAGGCCTGCTGCGCCATGTGGGATTCTCGCCGGCCGGCCGGGGATCAAACCTGTGCTGCAGAGGCTGAGGACAGCTTCACAGCATTGCACTCAACCATCTGTGCCACCAGGGGAGGCCCAGAAAATCTCCCCCCCACTTTTTTTTAATCTCCCCTTTTTTAAGTACACCGCTGTTTCTGGCCTTTGCTGCTGGTCCTTAAATCCAGTTCCTAACAGATACTCCAGTAAGCCAGCCTGGTATGTGGGGGCCATTCAACAACAGCCTACCCGCCTCCCTCACCCCCTCACCCTAGCCGCAGACACTCGGCTCCTCCTCTGATTAGTGAAGGGACGTCTAGTCAGGAAGCTGTTGAGCTTGGGTAGAATCTCAGAAGGCCACAAACAAGTGATACACGGACCATGCCCAGCCCACAGGTGAGTTTTGTTTGGCCCACAGGTGAGTTTTTTTGGCCCACACCTATGTTTAAAGCACTGGATTGATTCCCACCATTTCAAAATTCAGTGATTTTGCAGAAAAACTGTGATTTCTTAGAAAATCTGTTGCCTCAAGGTCTTCCCTTCTCTCCAGCTACAATCAGCTGGAAGTGAGCAGCAGCCGCTGAGGTGAAGCAGTCACTCTGGGCCGGCACAGCCTTGCTCCCCTCACCCGGGTGGCCTTGAAGGCAGCTGAACTTGCGAGCTTCTCATCCCCAAACCCCTACCCCCCACATGGCCTGCAAAACAGAATTCCTAAATTTTCCGTGACTTTCTTCTTTCCCTGGCTCCCCAGACTCAACATTTTTTAACACAAGAGGTTTTTTTTCTCTCAGAAAACTGAGCATATAGTTTTGGGAAGTGTTGAGAAATCACCCTTTCAAATGTCAGGAAACAGCTGATGTTTCTTAACTGGAGTCATCTTGAGGGAGAGCTGCCGGCCCCCCAGGCACAGCTGCTGGGGTGCTGAGGCCCCCCCCCCTGACATCCCAGGATGGGGTGGTGAGCATTGAATATGGATGGCTTTGAAAGGCTTTTATTGCCATGTTGTGAACTGACTGGTTGTAAGATTGAGTCTCCTCAGCTTGCAGGGGACACACTCAGATGCCCTGCATGGCCGGACCTGGAAGTTGCTCCTCTGTGCTTGTGAACTGTCAGGCAACCCCAGTGCTCCTCGGTTGTCTGAACCAAGTAATAACCCTGTGGGTGCCACCCACACTGGATTTTTTTTTTAAGGATTTATTTATGCATACAAGAGCTGGGGTACAGGCCAGAACTGTGGGGGGTGAGAGGATTCACCAGAGACAGAGTGGGGAACAGAACAGGCAGACTGACTGAAATACACTGCTGAGAGGAGCAGCGGGCAAGACAGGAGAGGTCTGCTGCGCCATGTGGGTTGCTCCCTGGCCGGCCAGGGAAATGAACTCGTGCTACAGAGGCTGCAGAAGCTCAGTAGGTTGCGTCTTAACCCCTTGCGCCACCATGGAGGCCCATCTTATTGATCTTTTGAGAAACTGACCATGTGTTAGCTCTCTAGGCCTGTCAACCCTTCCATCATGCCCAAGCATTAGATGTGCCAGCAATATTCCCAAGTATTTCAACAGATTTTGGTCGGTCTTGAGAAAAATCACTCCCATGACTTATTTATGAACTAGCTACACATAATTTTCAGAGGGCTCATTCACCCAAATTTATCATAGAATACAATTTAAGAAGAAAAAGTTAAATAGAGTATTTTAATTGAAATCCTTTTTTGAATAATATTAGCATTCAAGGATCCTTCCCCCCACCCCATGGTTATTACAGTGTTAAGTTTCTCCTTCAAGAAAATTAGCTGCAAATCCCTTCTTCAATATAAGGGCTGCCTTTCTTCTGTTTGCACCTCAGGCTCACACCTCCCGCTTCCCTGCCCTGTTCCAGGTGTCCAGATGCTGCTGTGTAGTGGGTTTAGCCCTCTGGATTTTCAGCGGTGTAGGGTAAGGAAAAAATGTCAGGCTTTTCTGCCCTCCCGCCATCAGGATAGATGATGGATCCCTGCGGTCCTGAGTGCATGCCTGATGGCGGGCACCTGGAGTAGGGTGTGGGCATGCGTAGATGGGATTCACCTGGGTTGAGACTGGGCTTTTAAGGGCGGCATCACGGGGATGCCAGTAGAAGCCAAAAGAGAAGCCGAGAAAAGAAGCAGAGCCATGAGAAGAGCAGAGAGAAGGCGGGAGAGCCCAGAGTGAAGACTTGCTGGGGGCTGGGAGGCCTGCCAGCCTCCCGGCCCCCCAGCGCCCCTGCCTGCCGTGTGCCTGGTAAATCCCAATAAAAGACCTGCAAAAGCCACTGAGGACTCTGACTCCTCCTGTACCCGGTCTGCTGGGTCAGAAAACCTGCACTGTGGTCTTCCTGCCCCTACAAGTGGCTAAGGTAATATGGGGTGGGGTGGAGGTGTTTTAACTCTTGGCTGGCCCCCTGAGGCTTCTGCCGCTGGGCCTGTCTGGCAGCTCCCTGCACACTGCCTTTCTCCATTCCCATTACCCCTCAGGCCAGTAGCCGCCTGATTTGGTTCCACCCCTCCCTTTCCTGACTGCTGCCAAGGCTGTGGAAGGAGTCTATTTATTAAGCTCTTAAATTATCCCAATTGCAATGTCCCATCTGTTTTGCGCAGGGACCATAACTAATAGAAATAAGGATTTGATCCACAGAGATTAGAAGAGGATAGCTGACCTCTTGGCGGTTAGAAAGGACAAAGGGGGGGTGCAAACTTGCTCACTGGAAGCATCACTGTGCACAATTATAGCCCCTCCAAACCTTCCTTGAGGACACCTGCGTTCCGCCTTTTCCTGCTGGTTTTAGTGCTTTGGGATTCAAAGCTCCCAACTCTGCACTTCAGGCCGGGGGCACCTCAAGATGGCTTTGGTGTGTTTTGGGGAGTAACACACTTTGATCCAGCAGCGAGAGATCTTCTCCTGAAGGTAGGGACTGTGAATCATGGATCCTTCCAGTGTATCTCTAAGGAGGCCCCCTTACTGCTCTGCTTCCAGCTGACCCGTATTGTAGGAAAAATGAAAGGACAGCTGAATGTTGTTATGGGATGTTTGGGTCCCGTCAAAATTCAAAACCCTGGGCCTCCCCTGGTGGCACAGCGGTTGAGTGCTGGGTTGCGAGGCTGCCCACAGCCTCTGCAGCACCAGTTCGATCCCCGGCCACCAGCGAGGGTCCCACAAAAAAAAAAAAAAAAAATTCAAAACCCTAAGCTCCTTCAATTTGATGGTGTTTGGAGATGGGTCACTGCAAGGTAATTAAAGTTTTTAAAATAGAAGTAACATTATATTGTCACATTACATGCATTTCAGATGTTCATTCTTGAGAGTGAACGGGTGTACACTACATTAAGGTCACTGCTGAGGGTCCGAATCTATTCTTTCACACAGCACCGTCTCTATTTTCCTGACTTCTTCACTCCTCATCGCCCTACTTTTCTGGTTACCACGAAGTGGTTGTATAATTCAAAAGTTTACTTTTGTTTTATTTAGTTCATCTATTTACTTTCTCTGTATAATGCATGAGTGAAATCCTACTGTGGTGTTTTCTGGAAGTTTTATTGTGTGTAGTGATTCAGGGTAGACGACGTCAGAGGGAAGGACTCGCATCATTGTATTAGTGTCCTAATAAGACACACCTGAGAGGCCTCCCTGGCGGCTCAAGGGGTTAAGACACAACCTCTGAAGCAATCCGCAGCTACTGCAGCACGAGTTCGATCCCTGGCTGGCCAGGGAGCTACCCACATGGCGAGGCAGACCTCTCCTGGCTTGCCCGCTGCTCCCCGCAGCAGTGTGTTTCAGTCAGTCTGCCAGTTCTGTTCCCAACTCTGCACTCTGGTGAGTCCTCTCACCCCCCACACCTCTGGCCTGTACCCCAGCTCTTGTATGCATGAATAAGTCAATCTTAGGGGTGGAGGGGAAAGACACACCTGAGAGCCTGCGGCTTTCCCACCTGCATATGAGAGCACACAAGAGGCCGTGGGAGCCCAGGACAAGCTGGCGGCTGCCTACCCAGGAGAGGAGGCTGGGGGATGAAACCTACCTTGCTGGCACCTTGCTCTTGGGCTTTCCAGCCTCCAGAAATAGAAATAAATTTGTTGTTTAAGCATGCCAGCCCATGGTATTTTCTGTGGCAGCCTGAGCTGGCTTTGGACAAGTGTGTGGTCATACATACATCTGTGTTGTTTTATGAAGTGATCTAGTGTGGTTGTCTTTTCTCTTTTAGAAGTTTCTATTTTGATCAATACCTCCGTACAGCCTACTTTAATATTTAAACAAAGACAGTGGGGGCTTTTGGGCAGAAACTCAAGCTTTAAAGGCCAGTGTATCTTTCTCCGACTCCTTGAACTTGGAATTGAGCAAATATTCTCAATAAATTTTGCCAATTAAAAAGTCCCTTTAGGTATGGATGCCGAAAAGGCATCCTAAATGCAAGCGGGAAGGTGCTCACAGAAGGATGCCAAGCACCAGCGGCTGTACAATTTCCGTTTTATTTTGTGTGCTTTTTATAGGATATAAATAATGACAAAAATTACAAAATTTATAACTGGAAGCCCAAGCATATTTACACGTTTCTGTTTCAGCAAAGCTACTATTTACTTTGCTCCTATACAATGTCCTTTTGGTACCATATTTTAGTGTTATTTTACTCTCAATTTACTACATACATATCAACAGTGAATAGGCAAAATATATACAAGGAACTGTTCAGTTCAAGTAATTTAATAGTGTATTAAAATTCTTCAACACTGAACTAAAAGCATATACATTTGTCAGTTTGAAATAAAATTTAGTTATCCTTCAAAACTCACCAACTGATGAACATAACTGGTAACCTCAGATTTAAAATAATATTGGTTAATAAAAAAATTAAGACAATCCCACAATTTATCAATATCGCTATAATGAACTTCAAAATGATTCACAATATGATCGGTTAGAACAATATACATTAAAATGTTATTTTTTTCTATAATGATATTGGTACTGTTTATATAATTTGATTCTACATAAATATACATTATGGTATCATACAAATACTCCACAGAGACATTAAAAAAATTAAAATGCCTTAAAGAAATGTAAGTAAATTTTATTTAATCAAATAGTAAGCAAACATTTATTTATTTATTTTTTTGTTTCAAGAAAAGAGTTTTATTACTTTGGAATTTCTTTTTTTTGTATTTCTTTTTTCTAGAAAAAAAATTTTTGCAATAGAATTTTATTAACATCTTTCTCAAACAAGGTTTCCATGACAGAAATCTTGACAGCAGAAGCCCTAGTTGTTTTTTTTTTTTTTTAACATGTCCTTTAAAACACTGTGAAGATTTAAAAAAAAAAAACAATCTTTGCAGGCTTATGACTGTGTCAGCACTTTCGGTTTGAAGCCAGTCGGCTTCCCCAGATCAGCTCTGCTGAGCATGCTCAGGGCTTTGCAACACCCGAGCCAGCCCTCTTGGAAGTAGAAATTTAGTTATTTGAAATCAATCAGAAACATCCCTCACAACGAACCTACTTCTCTTATCAATGCATGAATGAAACCTTCTTTTAATAAAAATATTTAATACAAGACACATTTTTCTGTGCATAATAAATTTCTGTTTGAAATCATTCTTAAATTGTGAATCAATCCATCGATGTAAAGGTTTTGTTTATCTGACAGTCGATTACATATAAAATCCACAAATATAGAAATTGGGAAATCCTACTGTGAAATTTCCTGGCAATCATGAGGGTGGTTTTGTCCTTTTGCAGTGGATGGAACTCGGGGATAGAATGGGTCTACAGAGGCGGTATGGCGGTAGTTCTGTTCCGATTCTACCTTTAAAACTGCTGACAGTGAAAAATAAACCCAAGAATTGTATACTTTTAGGCAGTATTAGAGATCCCCTGTACTTTTGTTTCAAAAGGTATTATCCCCAAATACAGCAGAGCAAGTGTTGGGTCAGAGTCCTTAGAAATACCTTGGGTGGTAGCAGGGAGGGGAGTCAGCAAGAAATCTCAACTCGTGCCTCTCAGGGGTAAGGACTGGAAAGTCTCAGTGGCGCTTCCTGCCACTGGTGCAGAAAGAACTTCCCAGGAAGGGCCAGTGGCCTCTCGCCCGTGACAAGGCCACACAAACAGAGCAGTCTTCCTCCTGGGCTGGGTGGAAACGAAAGGCGAAGGAAAGCCTGCTCCTGGCTGCTCGGCGTGCAAGGCACCACGACGACGGGAGGGCGGGTGAGGATCAGAAAATTGTGGTTTCATACTTGGTATTAATTCCCCTCTTGGTTTCTTGTCCCGGCTCTACAATCCATGGCAGATTGGCCAAAGTCTTTTGCTCAGATGGGTCGATCTGCTTTAAAACAGAAAGGCTGACGCCTGTCATACGGCACCTGTGCAGGGGGGCAGGCATGCATCCTGACGCCCTGACGCTGCCCGGACCCAACCCCGTGCCTCGGCAGGACTTCCAGGAGGCTGGTGTATGAGAGTCCTTGTTGGTCTCTGGACACACATTTATTGCATAAGGACTGTGTGCAAGGCACTGGAGGGGGGGACAGCGAAAGAGACACGGCCTTTGTCCTCAAGGGCACACAGATGGGGAGCAGACATAGAAACAGATTTCAATACTGAGAAGTGAGCTATGAGGGGAAGAGAGGGCAGTCGGTGGGCACACACGAAAGCCATCAGCTCCATGTCAGGAAGCCAGGGAGGCTTCCTGGAGGAGGTGGACCAGCTCATGTCACTCCCTGGTTCACAAACCTCCAGTGGTTTCTATCACAGTCAGAATAAAAGTCAAGGTCCTCATGGTGACCTACCATGGCCCTGCCTGTCTTTCTGCTCCAGCCACATGGGCCTCCTGGCCGCTGCCTGGACCGAGTCCACGCCTGGGCCCTGGGGCCTGTTATCTGTTCTGCTGGAATGTCCTCCAGACACCCGCAGGCTCTGCACTGTAGTGTCACTCAGGTTGTGGCTTAAACCTGTTAACCGCATATAAAATAGCACCCCAACGTCTCTGTTCTCCTCATCCGCTCTGTTCTTCATAATATGCATGCCACACACATATTGTATTTATCTGTTCATGCTCCATTACAATGTGTGCTCACAAAGGTGGGATTTGGTCTGCTTTGTTCCCTCTTTTTCCCCAATCTCAGAAAAGCTCCCGGCAGCCCAGTAAATTGCAGGCACACAAGAAAACCGATAGAATGCATATTATTTAAAGAATGAGTGAGATAAGGCCTAAATGAAGAGCTGGACGACAAGCAAGAGTTCACCTGGTGGAGGTGGGGGAGGGGGGAGCAGCAGGTGCAAAGTCCCTGGGGTAACGGGGTGAAGAGGTGGGCAGGGCTGGGTCAGGTGGAGCTTCGACCCAACCTGAGCTGGGCTGGAGTGCCGCCACCCCTGTGCACCCCGAGTCAGACTGGCCTTTCTGGGCTTGGACCTTGAGTACTCAGGAGCCCACACCCCACTGCTGCCCTCCCGTTTGTGTTTCCGTCTGCCCTGGGCCTGCACCTGCTCTGCTCAGGAAGGCCTCTCCTGTTCCTCCTGCACTGTGAGTTTGGAGCTTTCTGCAGATTGGGGGATCCATGCCCACCAGCTACCTTCCAGCGTGATCTGTGTTTCCACGAGGCTCTGGGGAGACTTCACACATCCTTAGGGGTCACGGATTCTCTCGCAACAAAACCACAGGTGCCGAGGGACATGGAATGGGGCCCCCGTTGAGGGGGGACAGGATAGCAAGGTGTCTTAAGAACACCCGTGTGATTCACTGTGCAAGTTCCTACTTCTCAGGGAAGGATTCTAGATGACTATTCTAGGAGCCCTTATGCACCCGACCCTTTGTGCTCTTCTGGAAGGAATCTATGGGGCCAGAGTAACGTCAGCTGGAGGCTCCTGCCGTGGACAGAGGCATCCAGCCTGCACGCGAGCAGGACGACAGGCTGAGAGAGTGTCCCGGAGACATTCTGAAAACTCCTGCACATTTCACTTACATTTCCGTGGGGGGCAGACAGACAAGAAACAAATGCTACACAGAATTAAAAGCAGGTGATACGCTTGAGCGTGACTAGGTGTCTACCTTGGTTTGGGTGGTCAGGAAGAGCCTCTTTGTGTAGCTGAGACCTGATGAAGAGATGGAGTCAGCGGAAATTAGGGGGAAAGTTTTCCAGGTGAAGGCTCAGGTGGGGGTGTCAGAGAGGAATGTGCTGGGAAGTTAGGTTTTGGGGTCCTGGGGGGCAGCGGTGCTGGGATCGGGTCTTTGTCACGGAAGAGCTCCCTCTTGCGCGGGAAGGCCGGGTCTGCTGGGGGGGGGGGGTGCGCCATGGCGGGCGCTGGGAGGAGAGACGTGGAGGGGACGTGGGGCGGCGTGGCTGGGTGTGAGGTTATGTTTTAGGGATCTGCTTACGTTGGAAAAAAGGAGCTGAGGGGAAGGCGGGGGTCAGGGATGGCTTCTAGATCTGGGGCTGGAACAGCATGGGGGAGGGGTGTGTTGCCTGCTGACTGGGAAAGATGGAGCAAGAAGCAGCTCTGAGGGGAAATCCGAGAATTCTGCTCTGGACATGCTAGGTATCCGCTTTCTGTTAAATATCAAAGTGGAAATTGAACATGAGTCTGGATTTCTGGGGGCTGGGGGAGTCTGGATTCTGGGTAGGTGCTGAGGGAGGACCAGGGGCCAGAGTGTGGCGTCGGAAGGAAGGATTTTCAGAGGAGGGGCAGTTGCAGGTGATGATCAGCGATGAGGGGAGTCAATGAATGACTATGCGGGGGACCCCAGAAGTGGGCTGTCAAGGAACAGAGAGGCCAGATGCTAGAGGGGAGGACCCCATGGATGCTGGAGTTGCCATGAATGGTGACAGGAGTCAGGGCCAAAAAGATTGTCAACAAGAAGCCACATGGTCACAAAGAGAGGTGTCTCTCTGTAAACATGAAAAATTCCCACAGCACCCCCCCACCCCGGAAACTGGGGACAGGGGTCAGTGGGAAGGAGGAGAAAGTTACAGATGGAAGGACGTATGGGCACGAGAGCAAAGCTCCTGGGGGATGCCTGCCTGCCCCCCGCCTCAGGGTTTCCAGGATACCAGACAGCAGCTGGAGCCAAGCCCAGAGGAGAGGCTGCTGGGCACCTTCCAGCTCGGGCACTGCTGCTACCAGAGGACGCCCCTTTGAAGTCAGGCGAGTCTGCTCGACCAGGATGTGCAGAGCATGTGGGGGGGGGGGTGGGTGAGGAATTGCTGGTGGAAGGCGGGTGACAGGGAGGGGGGCTGTGCCTTCTGAGCAGACGCCGCTCTGTAGGGAGCCTGGGCTCAGGGGAGCCAGGGAGCAGGGCCAGGTGCCGGCCAGGGTCTGCCCAGGACACTGGCCCTCGGCCTCCGGGGCATGTCTTGATGCCCACCCTGGGCGTGTGTAGCTTCCTCGAGCTGGGTGCCTGGACGGCCTGCACGGAGCCTCTGCCAGCCTCACCGCACGCCAGGCGTTTGCAGGAGGCTCTGTGCCCGGGGGTGGGGAGTAGAAGCTGAAGCCTCAGGGGACACCGCGCCCAGGCTCGCCTGGACCTTCAGGGAAGTTTCACCAAGGACAGAGGCAGCGCCCAGTGTTCTCCAGCGGGTGACCGCGGGTGACAGAAAGTGGGGTTTTCACAGGAGCCCCCAGGTCCAGGCAGATGTTGCCTCAAGGCTGCAGGAACTGGGCTGAGCTGGTGACGGACGCAGGCCCGCGGAGGCCCAGGGCGAGGACAAAAGGGTTCCCCAAAAGCCCCCACACCACGCCAGGGCCCCCCAGAGCAGCCCCCTCGCCCTCCTCTTCAAGGTTTTCAGAGCCACAGCGTCTTTGCTACTTACCACGGACTTGCGAATGCTAACGCGGGGCTTGGGGATGGGTTTGGAGGGTTTGTTTTCGAAGCTTTCCGGCAGCGTGGAGGAATGCCCCCCTTTCCTGGCTTGCAGCGCCAGCTGGTACGCGACTTCAAATGCCTGGCCCAGCGTCAGGATGATCTCGTAGGCTAAGTTCTGCAAGAGAAAGGAGACCACATGGACAACAGGGACACTGCAGGTCGGAGCGAGCCCGGGGGGCCGCGGGCGGGGACCTGGCGAGGACCTGGAGCTGCTCCGCCCGACGTGGCGCTGAGTCAGGGCAAGTCTGCGGGAACAGGGCTCCGCAGGCCCCAAGCTCAGGTCTGCGGGAGGCGTCCTCACGCAGGCAGCGCTTGCCCCGACAGCCACACCAAGGAGTCGGCTCCCCGCTTCTCCCACTGCGAGCTGGGCCCACCCCCACCCCTCTGGAGCCCACTCCTTTCAGAGCCCCCCCCTCCTGGGCGTCTGGGTGGTTCCCCAGGCCTTGGGAGGAGAAGGGTTACTCGGGGCCTGCAGCTGAGCTCCGGGCGCGCCCCAGCGTGGCTGTGAGGCTGATCCCACACGCTCCACGGGAGGTGTTCTGAGAAGTTTGGGGCTTTTTACCTCCAACATCTGTGATTCAGTGAACATCTCTGAAACACAATCAAAATCTAATTTAGGTGGAGGGGAGCGCATTAGTCATGCTGGTGTGGCATCTCGCAGTGGCAGCAGCGAGCGTGCAAACAGAGCCAATTATCCAGCTAGTTCTTGAGGCGTCTGAGCGCCCTGTGGGTCCACTCCATATTTTATCATCAAATCAGCAGCAAGACGCGGGAGGTTCTGGCAGGCTGGCAGGCCAGGCCCGGCAGCCCCCCGAGAGGGGGCCTTTCTCCAGACCTTCAATCCATCCCCTCAAGACGACCTCTCACTTCATTCTCCTCGCTTCTCCTGACACGTAGCTCTGATCTCTGCCTTCTGCCCCAAGCACAGCTCCGCCCTGTCTCCTGTCACTGAGGAAACACGACATTATCTGGTCCCAGAAAGGCGGCAGGATCCCCGCCACACCCCGGAGGACAGGGTGTCTCCAAGAAGCGGACGCCTATCCGTCGGGGAGCTTAACGCCACCCCACTGGCTGAGCGCAGGCAGGGTCAGCCCCGAGTTTTCGTTCTGAGGACTGGCTCTAGAATGTCTGGTCCTGGCTTTTCAAACCCACAGAAGTACATTTTGCTGATTCTCAAGCTGGGTCCTCTCCCTCGTGGCCCGATCTCCCCTGCTGTCCCTCCCCCTGTCTCCCCCAGCCGCAAGCACATGGAGCAGTTCAATTGCCAGGATTCCAGGGAGCTCGGCTGGAGGGCGTTCCCACTCCACGGGGATGGCCTTCAGGGGCCGCAGGGAAGAGCCCAGACTTCAGGTCAATGCCAAGTGCTCACGGTCTTAAACCAAGTGGGGAAAATGCTTCTGAGCTGGAGAGCTGGGTGGACAGAGGCGTTTGTCTCCTCTGAGCTCCCGGTTAGGCAGCCACGGTCCCACAAGACAGACGTGTGCTCGCTGGAGGCGCTGAACCCCGAGCGTCTCCCACAGTGAACACTGAGCCTGTGTTTGCCTCGAGGATGAGTCAGACTAGTAAATTAGTAATGCACGGCAAATGACAGTGGAGGAGGGCTGGCAGACAGCTCTGGCCATCCCTGATCGAGGGGGCTGAGCCCTGTGGCCACCTACACGCGCCACCCCCAGCACTGTCAGCTCTGCCTTCTGGTGCAGGGACCCCTCGGTGGGCAGCCTGGGGCTTCCAACTTCAGTGGTCTCCACCTGGACCCTCAACTCTCGGCCTTGCTCACCGCTACGGTGGAGATGGAGGATGCCTGTCTGTCCCGGACTGGGAGCAGATGTTCCCTGGACCAGGGAAGGTGTCAGCCTCAGGGTCCCATAGCCTGCAGCTTGTCGAGCCGGGTGTCACTTCCTTTATTATTAATTTAGAAAACGTTCCTGGGCCTCCCCTGTGGCACAGCAGGTTGAGCGCAGTGCTGTGAAGCTGTCCGCAGCCTCTGCAGTGCCAGTTCGATTCCTGGCTAGCCAGGGAGATACCCACATGGCACGGCAGACCTCTCCTGTCTCGCCCGCTGCTCCCCTCAGCAGTGTACTTTCGGTCTTTCTGCCTGTTCTGCTCCCTGCTCTGGCTCTGGTGAATTCTCTCACCCTCCCGTGCCTCTGGTTGTACCCCGGTGCTTGTATAAATAAATAAATCTTAAAAAAAAAAAAAAGAAAGAAAACGCTCTTGAAAGTGAGACTCACTGACAGCTCCGGTGCCTTCAAGTGAAAGTCAAAGCTGCTCATTTGAGCAAGTGAGATTTTTCACATGACTATTATGGGAAGCCTGGCGCTTCTGAAAGGCAGGGGTTAGAATGTGGCCCTTCATTTTTAATTAGTTTCTGGTATGAACAAACTTCTCGACTAACATGCTGTGGGACTATGGCTTCTGGCCGAAGACCAGGACTGTGGTCTCCTGGCTTCTGCTTTCCTTTAGCATGAAGAGGTATAGTGAAGGCTTGAACATTACACTTTTGTCTGAGTTACTGATGCTGCATGTCAGGGAGGGCCTATGGCACCGGGACTGTGTCTCCAAGGAGCAGCTTGTTGCTGCTGAGCCGTGTGCACGAGAAGTGCTGTGTTACGACACACCAGGGACCTTGGGGGGGACAGATGCCTGCAGAGGGACCTGAAGACATGCATTCAATAGGGAAGGAGGGTTTGCTTATCCTGCCTCCCCTTAGGAGCGTCCCCACTGTTTAAAGCAGAAGGAGAGTTATCATGACAGTATGAGACCCAACGGGGATGAAGCCAAAAATAATACTGCAATGTCAGAGAGGCTGGGGTGACAAGCCCTTGCTTCCCTTTCGAGTCAGGCTTGTGGCCCCAAGAATGGCTGGCACCCGAGGGGCCGGGGATGCTGCTCAAAAAGCCTGGAAGCCCAACCCGTCTCTGCTTGCAATATATTATTCCTGCAACTGTGGGGAGGTCAGAGCCTGATACTGTGCCTGGGACACTGCAGGCACCAGCAGGTGATGGCAGAACGAATGAACGGACGCACGAACGCATGGTCACACACTAGCTGGAGTACCGACACTATTAGTCACTATAGGTAGCACTGCTACCCTTGAGGGGTTAGGCACTGTGCTAAGCTCTCGGTAGATTTCATTTGAATCTTATCACGATCATCTGCAGTACTACTATATCACCATGCTCGGTTATAGATGAGGACACTGAGGCTCAGAGCGGTTAAGTAACTTGCCCGGCATCACACAGCCAGGAAGCTACAGAGCTATGATAAGAAGCAACTTTTGTGACTTAAAGTCTATGTTCTAAACCACACCCACCCTGGGTTGCTCATCTGTAAGAGGTCACCGCCAATACTTTTCCTCCATGTGCAGACAGGTGCTTCCCCTGTTGGGAGGGCAAGTCTGTTCTACCTTCTTGAATATGGAAGGGTGTTTACTGGCTGCCTGTTAGTAGGAGGTGGCAGAGGGGACACACTGGTGAGGAGTCTTGCTGCTCAGGCTGGGCTCTTGCTCCCAGGGAAACCACTCGAGTCTGAGCACCTGCGATCCACCACTGTGGGCTACAGGGAGGTTGGCTGGTGAGAAGCAGCAGCTGCTGCCATGCTGGCCCAGGGGTCCAGGCTCGAGTGAGGAAGTCACCCCGTGCCTTGAGGCTCCAGGAGACACCACATAGAGAGGACCCAAGGCCCAGACAGATGACTCTGGCCCAGCGGTCCAGCCAGCTGAGTCACCCCAGTGGCAGTCCCAGAGATGGTGGAGCAGAGCAGAGAACTGCCAAGCTCCACCTCAACTCCTGACTCATTTAATAATAAAATAATAGATGATTTTTTATGCCACTATGTTTTGGGGTGATTTGTTAAGCAAAGACAGGTAGCTGGAACAGTGTGTGAGGCTGAAGAGGCTTGGCTGCCCCCACTTGCCCGCAGAAAGGGGAGCCAGCTGGGCATTGGCATCAGCACTGGATGAACAGGGCGCAGCCCATCCTGAAGCCAGGCTGTGGCTGAGGCTGATGCCCGTGACCTCTCCTGGTTACAGCGTCACACTGTGAGCACTGACGTGACCCTTCCCCGTGCCAGCCCAAACCACAGAGCTGGCTGGTACAACCGTTCTCATTTTCAGTTACTACCTCCCTTGGGCCATAAATGCAAACTCATCAGCTTTATTCACTGCCTTAACTCTCTCGAAGCTGTAATCTGGTCCTCCTGCGACCTTGGCTCCTTCTGCCTCTCCTACTTATTGGAAAATACCTTCCTTGACTTTGGCAGTGTGAGTCTCTTCCCTGGGGTCATACTTAGGACAACTGGCCTTGAGTATTTTCTACTTTACTAGACCACCAAAGAAGATGCGAGCCCACAAGCCACAGCCTTGAGTGCACCTGTGTGTGTGTGTGTTCAGAGGGTGGGTGTGGTGGGGTGATGACTGGGAAGCAAGGGCTCTGAGCCTCACTTTGCTTATATTCAAAATGGGAATAACACCTGCAGCACCCACCTTAGTGGATTTGAGAATTTGTGAATCACTCAAAATAATACTTGACCTGATGACAACAATGCTGCTATTTGTTAGTTACTGTCTGCCATGCACCGTGCCTCCCGCTCTAACGGGCCATCTCATTGACTCTTAACCACCACCCTGGTGTTGACGTGCTAGCATTGCTCCCGTTTCGCGTGTGAGATGGTCAGGCCCAGCAAGGTGACCTGACTTGCTCCTAAAGCCAGCACCTGGCTGAGCTGGGATCTGAATCCAAGGGTTTGGATCAGCTGTGCATCACACCTTTGAACTAGACTGAAGAAGATAAAATAAAAGGCTTCTGCAAACTGTTTTTATTAAAAAAGAAACAAACCACAAAACTTAAAAACATTAAAATGCAGAAGGTCCTGCATCCTAATTGATGCATCCTGGCTGGGGCGAGGGCACCCTGAGACCTTGCCATTTGCCTGCCCTGCCAGGATCGGTGGAGGGGCAGCCTCCAGGCAAAGGGTGCCCTTGATGATTTGACATGAATCAACACAGGCATTCTTAACCGGTGGCCTGCCCCTTCCAAGGTGTGGGGGTAGGAAGTAACACATCCTCTTAAAGATGGGGGCGGGGAATCCCAACTCAACAGGGACAGCAGTCCAGGAAATACAAACACCACAATCTTTGGAGCCCTCCCTCTGCTCCTGGATTTTGATCTGTGCATTAAAAACTGCTACACTACAGGACTCCAAGATGCCATCATTGTTTAAGGATAGATCCTAATTATAATCCGGGATGCAAACTTGTTTTTCTTATGCAAACTGGAGCCATGCTCAGGCAAGCTCTTCTTTGCTGTGGGCTCTTTAAGGCAGCAGGACTGCGGGTGAACATCACCATGGATATTTACTGAGCTTCCACGTGTCAGGGGCTGAGTTGCTGGTGCCTGGCCTATAAGGAGTGAGCGTTGCTCCTCATTGCGTGCTGTGGGGGAGGGGAGGCTCATGCAAAGACAAAGGTCCCCCATTGTCCTGCAGCCTAATCACTGAGGCTGTACTCAGCACATTCATCAGTTTGCTGTGAGCAAACTGCATCTGCATTGCTGTGAGAAAAAGTGAGTACTCTTCCCCCTAGGAAAGTTCTGGCCACCCAGGTAATTTGCTAATATTAACTGACACATCACTAGGATTTTTCCATGTTGGAAACTCCTGGTTTGAAAAGCTGCTCGGTTCAAGGGTTCATGGGCACATGTGCAGGAAAATTCATTGCAGTATTTAAAATTGCATTACTAGGGAGTTGATTAAGCATACTCCATAGGTCCAGGCACAGGAACATTAGGCAGCCACTCAAAATGAAAACTGTGTCATTTAAAAAACTGGTTTAAAGACTGTACGTAAAGAAATTTGTCCATATAGAGATGGTATCTATGTGCCTAGAGAACAGGCATATGAATATGTGACTACAGTTACCACTGAGTGTTGAGACAGTGGATTTTTTCCCTCTCTCCTTTATTTGGGCAAAGATGAATAATTTTTATAATTATAAAAATCTTGATAATAGATCCATCTTGATAATAATTAAAAACTAGAGAAAATCTTCTAGTTTCAAATGATCTTATTTACTCTGTAGCCATCTCTTTAGGGTTCTGAGTGTCTCTTCCTTCTTTGGCAGCCAGGGTTGGGTCCTATTTTCCAGGCAAAATGTAGGTCCTGTCTGTAGGATCTAGGCTCAGCTCCAGGGATCCGGGCTGGCCATCCACTTGGCCATGGGTCTTTTTAGGCTCTTCAGCCTCCCCGGACGTGAACTCTGCATCTGCTTACTTGCATTTTAGAATACCCTGCTCTTCCTTCAACCCGGAACCTCAATCCACTACACCAAGTACTGAGCAAAATGTTGAACTTCCTACTGTCCAGTTTCTATCAAGACCAGCTAAAACTGAGGTGTGTGAGCACTAACTTGTGGACACACTCGCTGCCGTGCTGGGCGCTATCGCTGCACCAACTCAGTCCACCTGTGCACTTGAACCCCATTCCGTGTTCTCATAGTGGTGACACAGCAACAGCAGCAATTCCCACATGGCCTTGCTCCTGGTCCCAGGGACCACAGCTAAGCGCCCAAACTGCGTTATTGAGCCCTCAGCACCACCCTGCCAGCAGGAGTTCTCATCTCCATTTTACCGGTGAGAAGTCAGGACCAGGGAGATGGATTAACCTGGTCAAGTTCACACAGGTAGTTAAGAGGCAGAATCAGGATTCAAACCCAGATCTGACTTCAGATGAGCCAGTGTTTTGCACCACTGGCTATCCTGCATTATTGCTTTTTCGAGTCAGCCCGTGTTCCCCTCCACAGCTGAGGGAACTGCTAAGGAGCCAAATGCATTTTGAAGACGCGCTGTGTGAGCACACTGGCAAGCATGTGGTCACACCAGCCCATGGGGACCACGGACTAAAGTTCTTTCAGACCTGTGTTTTATTTTGGAGAGGATGGATGATACTCTACTTACAAAGAAACACGAAGCATGCAATGAATGTATGTCCCTTTTTGCCCTGAACTCCAAGGGGGCGCCAAGTCACATTTCTGGCTCTGCTCTAGCAACTATAGAGAACTCTGTGCTCTTCAGGTTGAGGAAGCTTTCCCTTGGTTGAGTGTCCTATTAGTCTGCACTTGCCCTCATTCAGAGCTGTGTGTCTCTGCATGTTCAGGTTTATCACACCTAGTCCTGTAGGAAGCAGGTATAGTGTCCATTTGTTCAGGTAAACATTTACTTGAGATTAAATTTAACCCATCACTGTCAAAATGGCGGACGAGATACGTCCAACCCAAGCCTCCACTATCTGGTGCAAATGATAAACAAGGAGGTGAGCTGAGATGGGAGAGGATGCCACCAGGGATGAGGGCCCCCTGGCGCAGGCTGGAGGCTGCTGTTCACGGGTGGACCACTCTGACCTGACTCTGTCTAGCAGCTCTTTGCATTAGAAATGAAGGAACAGGGCCTCCCTGGTGGTACAAGGGGTTAAGATGCAACCTACAAAGCTGTCTGCAGCTGCTACAGCACGAGTTCAATCCCCAGCCAGGGAGCTTCCCACATGGCACAGCAGACCTCTCCTGACTCGCCCGCTGCTCCCCTCAGCAGTGTACTTCAGTACATCTACCTGTTCTGCTCTCCACTAGGTCTCTGGTGAATCCTCTCACCACCCTCCCACACCTCTGACCTGTACCCCAGTTCTTCTATGCATAAATAAATCAATCTAAAAAAAAAAAAGAAATGAAGTAACAATGTGTTGGTGCCATAGAGTTAAAAAAACAGACCTGACTAGCCTGGTCTCTGGGGTTGGTGGAGGCACTTCCCAGTGTGGGCAGAAGTCACACTGTTAGGGGGAAAGGATGTCCTGAGCAAACTCCATACAGGCTTTGTGGATGCCACCCCACTCCATCAAGACATTGGGAACTACAAATCCCAGGATCCCCAAAGGGAGGTTGTGAGGACCTAAGGGCGGAGTTATGCAGCCATTTTCTTTGCTTGTGTTTATAACCAGCCACGTGAGTGGGGTCTCGGACACTTGGCTCATGCTCTTGGCCAGGCAGGTTTGGTCTTGGTGGGTCACCTGGGATTCCAGGTCAGGGACCGGGTAGGACACATTTAAAACTTTATCTCCCTCTTTTCTCCCTGAGTTGTACATTTCCTCATTCCCCTTTCCTTGTAAATAAACCTTTTGTTAACCTTTTGTATGTGCCTGCAGTGTAAATCCCTTTTAAGCGCGTGGGTGAGGACTGACAGTCAGGCAACCCATTTTAGAGCGGGGTTGCTCTGTAACATCACCACAAAGAGGGCACCAAAATAGTCACAGAGAAGAGGGCCTGGTCCAGGTGCAGGTGGCCTTTCTGTCCCTTTCCACCCTGACAGCTCCAGGCTTTCTCTGATGGGATGTGCTGTCTTTGACGCAGCCAACTAGAAATGTATGCAGAGCCCGTTGGTGCTATTTTAAGTAGCAACCTGTTACCCAAAGGGCTGGATACCCACCAGCCAGGGCTCAGAGGAGCAAGTGCAAAGGGAATGGTTCACCTCTGAGGATGTTCTTATGCCAATAATCACCCCCAAAAGATATTCTAAAAGGCCATTTTGTCTTTTATAAAAAGGCTTTTGTTTTTGGCACATACCTTCCCTATCACCCACCTTTGCGTGGTGAGTTAAGACTCAGCTTTGAGGGCACACCTCAGGCACCTGCTCTGAATTGCCTTTCCTGGCCCCCAGGCTAAGTCCCACAGCTCCCGACACAGCTCTGTTTATTTATTTATTTATTTATTTTTTAAAGATGTATTTATTTATACAAGAACTGGGGTACAGGCCAGATTGCGGGAGGGTAAGAAGATTCACCGGAAACAGAGCGGGGAACAGAACAGGCAGACTGACGAAATACACTGCTGAGGGGAGCAGTGGGAGAGACAGGAGAGGTCTGCCGCACCCTGTAGGACCCTTGCTGGCTGTCTGGGATCGAGCCAGTGCTACAGAAGCTGTGGGAAACATTGCAGTGCTGCACTCAACCGCCTGGGCCACCAGGGGAGGCCCCACAGCTCTGTTTACTACATGGCGCGCATCTGGTCTTTCTCTTTTTAAGTCCAGCTCTCTCAGCTGACTGAACTCCTTGAGGGCTCTAGTCACATTTGACTTTTATCCTTAGTGCTTAGGTTATGTTAGATGGTCAATGAATATGTGTTGGATGAATTGAAAAAAAAAATGAAAGGACTGATAGATAAAATAAGACGACTTGTACCTTAAAGGTAAGATAAGGGTGAGTATGGATTGCCAGGGCAATTCTTTCCTTCTGCCTTCTCTTCCAGAGGCAGATCTAGATTAATGAATGGAAAACAAAGGCAGGCAATGGCACTGGGGCCCAAAGGACAAAGGAAAATACTTTGATCTAGGTCCTCAAAGGGGTCTCCAGAAAGGAGCCACATTTCTCTTTTGGTGGTATTTTGCTTGTACTTTAGTTTTTTAAGACCTGGGGTAAGCTTCGTCTACAACTTGCTTCACCCACGTCTTGAGGCAAAAATAACTGAGAATATTCTGGGCATATTCACAGAATTCATTGACATCTCTTTAGCTCTACCTATAGTTAGTTCTTTCAAGTACCAGGCAGAAATTAATCTTGATAGATTATATTTAAAGAAATGAATACTGCCCAATTACAGGTCTTCAGAATTTAGAAATAAATATGCAGGTATGCTGCTAAAGATGTCTGCCTGATCCAGCAGGTCAAAATTCAGAGAGCGTCTTTAGGGCTAGTTTCAGCTCGCTAAAAGAATCAGGAACTTAATCTGTTTGCCTAAGTACACTAGGGGTACATGCATATAATTTTGAAAATACAGACATAAGAAAATATTGTCTGTGAAATTCCACTGCTGGATTATAGCCACTGTTCCATTTTGGTGTATTTTCTTTTTAATGTGTTTATATACAAACCTTTTATAGGCTATATGACTATTTATATGAGAATTTACAAAGTAAATCAGAATCAAACTTTATGTGTGGTTTTATAAGTTTTCTTTTTTAGGGCCACATTAAATCACGAATGCTTTCTGCAGGCCATGAAAGTTTTCAAAAGTGGATTTTTAAAGGTAGCAGCACATTCTACCATCATTAGGCAGGCTTGACAGCCTCACCCCAAGTCCATGACTGCACATCAGCTCAACGAAAGACTAAGGCAGGAGGCTGGACCCTGCTTGCTAAGCTCTGGCTGGCTTAAAAAAAAAAAAAAATTCCAGGGCCTCTCCTGGTGGCGCAGTTGTTGAGCGCCGCGCTGTGAAGCTGTCCGCAGCCTCTGCAGTGTGGGTTCGATTGTGGCTGGCAGGCGAGAATCCCACGTGGCGCGGCAGACCTCTCCTGCCACCCCGGCTGCTCCCCTCAGAGCTCCCCTCCTCTGTATTTCGTCAGTCTGCCTGTTCTGTTCTCCGCTCTGTCTCTGGTGAATCCTCTCACCCTCCTGCACATCTGGCCTGTACCCCAGTTCTTGTATGCATGAATAAATAAATCTTAAAAAAAAAATCCTAATCTTTAAAAAAAAAAATTCCAGGTTGTCTATGGGGATCTTGCACTGGCACTCCATGGTCTGTCCTCATGAAACCATGGCTTACAGAGGACCCTGGGAGTAGCTTCTCATACCCACCCGGTGGGGGGCTCTTGCCTACCAGAAGACTGAAAACAGACTCATTTTAATCCCTTCACTTGGCAGGAATTAGGGAAAGGTGTGCAGCAGAGAGATCTGCTGGGTTCCAGCCTCTCCCCACTCCAAAAGCAAAAGTCCCCAGTGGACTCTTGCAAACCCTTCACTAACTCCACTAAGTGCCTCCGAAAAGGGGCCCTTCCCCAGTTCAAACCCTTTTTATTTTAACCCCTGTGGCTGAAAAATCTTTCTCGTGTGAAACAAGTCCATTTCCTTGGCTTAGGAAACAGTTACTATAAACGACTTTTTCTTTGCTTAATGCAGATGCTTACAGAACACCCTGAGCTCTTTCTTCTGAAGTGAATTAATGAGCTGTCAGGCCTCCAACTTACCACATGTGCACACAAACTAAACACTCCGCTTCCAGCCCGAGCACCCCTCCTCCGGGAGACCTGGCCCTGCTGGGTGCTGGAGCTACTCCAAGGCCGCACGGATATGATTTTATTGTGACTCTGTTTAAGTCCCTACTTCTGCTGAACTATGAGGTCCCAGAGAGCAGGAACCTGAGTCGTGGTGGACCCCAATAAGCATATTTTATGCAGATCTGACTTCTTCCCTCAGGTGCAGAAGGCTGCTGCAGCAAACACAGGTCATAAGCCGCAATCCCTCTCACAGGTTCTGACAACAAGAGGGAACACGGCCAACGCCGTGACCACTACCCTCCCTGCTCAGCAGTAGATGGACCGAGGCTGCGTGCTGGAGACCTGTGCGCCCTCATCTCACCCGCACACTATCTGTGGGTGCTGCTATTCTTGTGAACTCTGTTTTACAGAAAAGCAAAATGAAGATGCGTGGCATTCTTGTCCAAAGGATGAAGCCAAGAAATGCTGACCTGGGATTCAAAACCAGGCCGATTTGAAAGGTCACACCCCTAGACATGACATTTGATTTTTTAGCTACTTGGGTGGGGACTAAAATAAATGCAGGTGCGAATGCTGGGAAACAGTCTGTGAAAAGCGTTTCAGCATGCTTACTTTCTGACTTCCCAAAAAGCGGAATCCATGTAAGGCCTGGATAACTCTGATAATCCATTCTCCCCACGCCCCAAAAATAGCACTGGGAGAGTAACTTCCATTCTCTGAATATCCACCCGCCTCTGCCTTTATGGCTTGGCTAATTCTCAACCATTTATGTCAACGGAGAGGAGGTAAGTATAAATGCAACCAGCAATATTATCCTTTTTTTTTGGTGGGAGGTGGGCAGGTACTAGTTTAGAAGGGCTACAGGGCTGGGAGTGCTGCTTTCTAGTCCATCTTGTTCTCAGGAGCAGGATCCTCCACTGAAGGCAACTGATGCATTTCAGCTGCTGCCCTGGCCAAGCCCAGCTTCTCCTGCGCATGCAGGTTGCTGCTTGGGAAGTGGGACCCAGGGGAAGCGTTAAGATCCTCTCTTAAGGACTCCATAAACTTTCACATTTTTTCCTATTGCCTTCCCACCACCCCCTCCGGTTTTTATAGCCAAATAGGTTGTGGGCTCTTTTCAGATGGAATAAAAAGAGAACCAGCCTGAGACCACTGAGTTACATATATGATATTAATTTAGGGCCTCCCTGGTGGCACAGGTGGTTAAGCACAGCACTGTGAAGCTGTGTGCAGCCTCTGCAGCATGAGTTCGAACCCCAGCCAGGGAGCTACCCACATGGCGCAGCAGACCTCTCCTGACTCGCCTGCTGCTCCCCTCAGCAGTGTATTTCAGTCATTCTACCTGTTCTGCTCCCCACTCTGTCTCAGATGAATCCTCTCACCCTCCCACACCTCTGGCCTGTACCCCAGTTCTTGTATGTATAAAATAAATGAAATTAAAAAAATATTAATTTAGTTGTCAGAGGTCAATGAAGATCAACAACAACAGAAGTTCTTTTGCAGGGAGAGTCTCTGCAACACAAGTCAGGACCCTTAAACCACACTGTGACATCAGCTCAGGGTTTGAGACAGGACAAGGTGGGCGAAGGTGGTCCAAAGGTACAGACATCCAGTTATAAGTTAGTAAATCCTGGGGTGTGGTTCATAGCACGGCAACTATAGTTAACAGTATCTCGTATTGCACATCTGAAAGTTTGCTCGGATGGTCAATCTTAACATTCTCAGTACAAGGAAAAGCATTTATAGATCTATGAGGAGATGGATATTAACTAACTTTATTATGGGATCATTTCACCATGCACATATCTATCACATCGTTCTATTATGCACTATTAAAACCGATTAAAAAGTGGGATCTATTAAAACCGATCCCACTTTATATGTCAAAATGTATCTCAATGAAACTAGGAAAAATAAGATAAAAAGCAAAGGACTCAGGAATATCAGTTTCATTAGATGGACAAGAAAACCAGGGCTTATCCACACAGAGAGGTGAAGGTGTAACCCCCAAATTTAGGTAGTTTTGTAAATTACTACTACGAATAAAAAGAAACTCGTAGCAGAGTCACTATCAGAAGCTGATGTGGCAGCAAGGGTGGCCTTGTGTTCCTTCTCTGGGCCTGACCTTACTGGCAGGCACTGATGGTGGAGGCTTATGAAATGGTCACGCTGTCCACTGACCATGCTTTCCTGCCCTTGTCACTTCTGCTTCTCCAGCTTAGAACCTCTCACAGCCCCCATTCAGCCAGGAGAGCGCAGGCAAGAGGAGCTGTCTCCTATGAGCACTGCCCACCAGTATCAAGCTTGCCACTCTCCCTGTTCCTAAGGCCAGGCACCCCACATGCCACTCACTGAAGGTTACAGAATTCGGGAGTTGCAAGTAAGAGAAAAATGAGCATGGTTAAAAATACCGAAGACTGAAACATGTTCTTTCTGAAGAAGTGAGAATTAGCAAGGGTCTAGCAACAGTCATGGCTTTCAATGTTAATTACAAAAAAGAAATACTTCTTTCATGTTTTAGAATGACTGAATGAGATCCTTCCCAGATTTTTAAAATAACTCTGATGCTCCCACAAGGAATGCATTGAGGTCTTCCTGTTTCAATTCTATTACATAGAAATCCAAACTCACGAGTGGATAATAGATAATAGACCAGTTTCCAATGACCCTGGTTATGGGTCTCTTTTACCTATGTAGGTCCCACTGCACCAACCTTCCCCCAAGTTATCACTACCTGGAAGGTGGAGTCTGGGGAGCTTGTTGTGCTACAGAGAGTGAGATGTGTCCTGGGATGAGCAAGTTGAAGATATGAGCAGAAATCACTCCACCATGGCAAGTCTAGAACACAGGATAGGTCTAGCAATCGCTGGCTGGCAGATATTGGCTTTTGGGGTGGGGACATTCTAGTCTTTTTTTTTTTTTTAAAAGATTTATTTATTTTTATGCAATAGCTGGTGTACAGGCCAGAGGTGCGGGAGGGTGAGAGGATTCACCAGAGACAGAGCGGGGAACAGAACAGGCAGGCTGACAAAATACACTGCTGAGGGGAGCAGCGGGCGAGGCAGGAGAGGTCTGCCGCACCATGTGGGAATCTCCCTGGCCAGCCAGGAATCGAACCGGTGCCCAAAGGATGCGGACAGCTTCACAGTGCTGCACTCAACCCGTTGCACCACCAGGGAGGCCCCACTCTAGTCTTTTTATGTTCATCTTCTATCATCCCAAATGGAAAATATGGAGAGGTGCTCTCCCCAAAAGGCTACTGTAGCCAAATGAACTTGGGTTCATTAAACACTGGGCAATGTCCTATTATAATAATGAAGCATGCAGGAGACATGGGCCTTTTCCGGACCCTGGGGTTTCTATATGGAAATGCTCCACATTTCCAATCTACCTCCCTATCATCTGGAGACATTCAAGTATCACCATGTTTTCTTGATGATACAGCTATTCATGAAAAACATTGCATGTTCTCAGGTCTGTAAAGTCAAAGTGGCAATAATTTTGCAATTAAAAATGTTTATGTCCTCATATAGAGCAACTAAGAGACTGAGTGTGCATTTGTCACTCTTTTGTTTCTTTTCTTGCCATTTGGGCAGCCCAGGGGACTGACTCATGTCAAGAGAATTTTAAAGCTTCAAGACAGCACTGAATATTGAACTGTCCTACATAAAAATACAAAATCTATGCCCACAAGGCTTTTTTCAGTGCAAGCAAAGCTGGTTGCATCTCAAAATGGCTCAAAGGCCCAGGTTGAGGCGGGTGGCCTTTGTTACTATTTTGGGGGTTCTATTAACTGCTCACCCAGAGAGGATTAAAATGGCAGATTTGGGGCATAAGATGAAAATCCCCTGGAGTAGATACCAGAATCCAGAATCTAAGCAAAAGTCTTCATGAAATCAAACATCTGGATGAAAAGATCAAGAGGAAACAACTCTCCACACGTTGTCCAGCCATATCAGGCACATAACATGTCAACCATACAATTAAAACGTGGACTGTCCACTCATGCCTCACCTCGGTATTCTGGGATCGCACACACAGAGCTCAAAAGCTCATGAGCACAAATGGCCCCAGGCTGTCCCTTTTAGCTTAAATGTACATAACATGTTGGCTACTCAAGAGAAGGAAATGATATTCCTTCTTTCAAAACCTGCTTAGAGATGCTGCAGTACTCAAGGCTGGAATTCACCCTGAAATGTAGCAGAATATGAACTCTGACATGCAATGAAAACAGCATTTAGAAGCGATATACCCACATAAGGGTATATCTTTCCTGTTTACGATCTTCAAAAAAGGAAAGGGATGAGTCACAGGTAGCATGATACAAACAGTGCTGGGCCCGAGACTTCCCAGCACACCTGAGGAGGGTGTACACTTTGCAGGATGGTGAACCTCAGCCCATGGGTGTTTGCCAGAAGTAAGAAAGACCAACTACTGCTTCAGGCAGTCTTACCTGTGATACAGGAATGTGAGCTGGCCGCCCAAGAGTACTGCCATTTTTGTGTAATTTTTAAAATATGTGTATTTCCAACACATCGAACAGAATTCTCAAATTAAAGTGACATTTCAGAATTCTTTTGGTTACAAATTATTTCACGGTTACAACCATATCTGCTCTGTCAGTTTCAAAGGCAGAATGGCCAATGTTCTATATTAGAGATTTCCTCCACAGATTTGTGTCATCTTGGGGCTATATCTATCTGGAACTCTCCTTATCTCTATATAGATATCCTAAAGGAGTTATCTTAAAGGCATCATTTTAAAAAACTGCTTTCATTGTTCAAGTTCGTAATATAGGGGCTGGTGTTTAAACTGAAGAACAATGTAAGACTATGAATTTCTGAATAAGCAAATGGTTCAAACCTTGTTTTTTTCAATTACTATTTGTAGGTGCCCAATTTGATTACTACTAAAATATAGGAAACCACAAATGCTGTACAAGGCACAAAAATTTGTTTTTCTTCCAAACAGAGACCATTATACCCTAGTACTTGGGAATAGCTACCAGAAAAACCCATAGACACAATGAAGGAAATGGAGGCTGGAAGACATTGACTGTATTTTGGTACCGGAGAAAGAAAGGAATTCATCAAGCCTGCAAAGTGATGGCAGTAGTTGAAATAATGACGGTTGAGATACCAGGAGAGTGAAAATACAGCAAGAGTTCAGAAAAGCTGAGTCTGCAAAATACCTTCATACTTAGTAAACAAGCCAAGTTGTACCTTAATTGCAAGTTGGACTTTCCATAAAGTCCAGGTACCATTGGGGAAATGTTGAGTCTGTATAAAGAGGGTAGTTACTTACCACATCAAAGGCAGTAAACACGTGACAGTAGTGGTGATTGGACTTCAAATCTTTTGTGATATATGCAAAGGTAGAGAGGTCTTCTGGATCCTGGGCAGCACAGGAGATATTACGAATTTCATGCTCGGCAATTATGTTCTGGAAGAAATGACATAAATGACCATTGTTTTCCTTTGCAAACCAGCATATTTTAGGGCCAAAGCAAGTGACCAGAGAAAGAGCTGCTTTTTCACTTTCTAGAATGTTCTAGGCCAGGCAACTTTCAAAGTGATTAGATGCATTATGTGTAGGCAAATTACACTAGCTCTGGAAGGAATGTTTTCATCAAAAACAACCCAAAATAGTTATATCCTGGAGCATTGGTTCTCACCAGGTGCTGCACAAAGCAGCAATCTGGGTGGCAGACACTTTTTAAAAAACACAGTAATTACTAGCATTTTATTGTTTCCATTCCCCGCATCCACCTGTAAATAGTGCTGCCTCCTGCTAAGCCTGACTAGTGGGAGGTTCTCTGACCCAGGGGGTCTCCAGGTCCCTTGGGTGGTGTTGCCCGCTGTCTTGGCACCAGTCCTCCTCCCTGGACCAAAGGCAGGTACAGAGGACAGCAGGCAGCGGGGAGCACCCAGGCGCACTCTTGATGGCTCAGTGGAGGTTAAGATGGGGGGTGGGATGCAGGAAGTTTGGGCCTTGTGTGCATTGATTGACAGGGGGGCTCCATTACTGTCCTCAGCTTGCACAGTTTTGAGTGGGTGCGGCACTAATCACCATCTTCTTGCACTGGGGGACCTGCAAGTGCCATACACAGGGCAGCTGGTACAGCCGGGGCTGAAATTTGGGGGTGCCAGCTGCAGAACTCAGGTTTTTTCAAAAACACTGCAAAACCACTCATCATTTTTCACTGATTTCACATAATTTTGTCACTTTTTCTCTCTAGAATTTCTTTGAGCCTTCTCCCTGCCAGCCCTACCATCCCAACCTGCCTCCAAGAATAACTGGTGGGAGATAAGAGAGGAAAGGTTTAAGTAACATTTTTGTCCCAAAGCATAAAATAACCACAGAGCCTCATTTTGGCTGCAAATCCTGCTAGAAACTTCTTTTGACGCCTAGGTGTACTGAAAAGCAAAAACTTTCACAGAATTGTGTGATCATTTTTTATCTTATAATATCCCATTTATGTTTTTTGCAGTTGTCATAGATCTAAAACCCTTGATGCCTTAGTTATCCTAATTACTTTTTAATTGCACAGTCTTAAATAACCTGTCAGCAATATGATGTTCTGCAAACACCCGTCAATGCCTGAAAGTGATTATGAAATGCCCTTCCCTGCCAGCACCCCCAGCAAGCACTTCTCACCCCCACTCTCCTGAGCTGTGTGGCTGGGAAGCAATTAAAGAATTAACACATAAAGAAAATTAAATTAAGGCATTCTTCAGTGTGGACCTGTTTATTGACACGACACCCAAGACTGTCAAAAAATTATCCAAATTATTTGAAATGGGCAAACCACAAACAAGGAGCATCCTATTGCAGGAGACAGTTTCAGAATAGGTCATGATCCTCTTCTGGCACTGGTCTAGCATTTCTTCAGTAGAGAACTGAATTGGGGAGTAATTGAGTCTTAGAATGAATTTTAAAATAAAGATCTACATGGTGTTTAGAGATGCCACGTTAGTGGGTGCTGAGTGTCTCTATCCTCATTTTAATTGGGGGCTGCCAGTGACTTGTGAAACTCTGGATTGGGTCTCACCTGTCCAGGATCCACTGTTACAGGCAAAGAAAGCACCGGCTCAACTTCTAACTAAATTGGCATTTTGTGTTCTTGAGATCCTTTACTAGCATAAGGTAGATCAACTTTTAGTGTTACAGTGGCAGGTCTGAATTCCCTTTGGCATACAAGAGCTGGGGTATAGGCCAGGAGAGATGTGGGGAGATGAGAAGATTCACCAGAGACAGAGTGGGGAGCAGAACAGGCAGATAGACTGAAACACACAACTGAGGGGAGCAGTGGGTGTGACAGGAGAGGTCTACCGCGCCATGTGGGTATCTCCCTGGCTGGCGGGAATTGAACCTGCACTGCAGAGGCTGTGGACAGCTTCACAGTGCTGCACTCAACCCACTGTGCCACTGGGGAGGCCCCCCACCAGCCATTTCTGAGTAAGAGAATGAAGTATCCATTCAGAGAGGCCTCCCAAGACCAAGGGCAAGAGCGGGGGGTGGGGGGGGAGCGGTGGGGAGGGGTGCGGCCTGTCGAGAGGCCGGTGCTGATGACAGATGCTTAATGGGCTCTTCATTTGACTGTGAGTTTCTTCGATGAAGTACGTGCTATCAAAATAACAGGCACTTGTTTAGTCAAATGTACCAAATTATTTTGTGCCTAAGAATTAGCATCATCCCTGTGTGAAGCTGGCATTCCTATGACAACAATAACAAACAATGCCTGGTGCTGGGTCACGCCTAATTTAGCCGGAGAAGAAAACTGAGATGGGGTCAGTGCAGGAGGGCAAAATGCAAGCTGCCCGCAGGCCAGTGCTGTCTCTGGGGACCGAGGCATCTCTTGGGAGACCCTGCTGATCCCCCTTGGCTTTGTCACTAGAGGGTCACAGACCCAGGGGGTGGTCGCCATCCACAGCTACCCCTGGCTATGCGTGTACAGAAAACTCTGCTTTATCTACGCTGTTTTAGTACTAAGTCCATTTCTAACTCAAGAGGATTTTCTTCCTCTTTCTTCAGGCAGGTTTAGTAATTTGATTGGTTTCCTAAGTTGCTAGGCAATTAGTTTATGACGTTATAATGAGGCATACCTAACCTTTCCCCATGAACTCAGTCAAAGCCATTTATTTATTAAAATAAAAGGAAAGACATGCTTTGCTGGAGGGTCCTTCAAGAGTCTGTTGGGGACTAATAAGAACAGAAGAGTAATTAACATGTAATCATCCACTGCATTTCAGACGCGCGGAAGGTAGCTCTGGATGCCGGTTGAGGAAGTGGGAAAGTCAAGTCTTAGTCTTTCTGCATCACCAACTGGCTGTGTGACTGCGGGGCAGTCACCTAAGGAAGGCTCCGAGTTATTCTGCCTGATCATGCAGCCTCTGTCTCAGCAGGGCAGGGTTAGAGAGATGCACCAGTGAGGACAGCACCGTTGAGAAGCAAGTACAAAGAAAACAACCTAGCTGATTATTACCATGTGACTTTTGGTTGAGCCTGGTTACATGCTTAGTGACTAGTAGTAAGACTTCAACCTGAAGTCTTCAATATGTCTACACTTCCCAAGTCCTTCACTTCAAATAAAATGACAACACTTCTCTGGGAGAACTTTCTGGTACAAACAGAAAGCAGAACTCTGGCTTTATTAATCTGCTCCTTTATTAACATGTGTTTTATTGGAAAAGGTTGGGGGCCTCCCTGGTTGAGCAGGGGTTAAAGTCTCAGCGCTATCAAGCTATCGCCAGCCACTGCAGCATGAGTTTGATCCCCAGCCAGGGAGCTAACCACATGACACAGTAGACCTCTCCTGTTTCCCCGCTGCTCCCCTCAGCAGTGTATTTCAGTAGATCTGCCTGTTCTGCTCCCCATTCTGTCTCTGGTGAATCCTCTCACCCCTGCACCTCTGGCCTGAACCCCAGTTCTTGTATGCATAAATAAATAAAATAAATCTTTAACAGAAGCTTGGTTGCTCTCTTTAGTACAGAGCAACATACCTACAAAGATGCCACCACAGCACTGCTAGAGTCTAGGTGTGTGAGGGCATCAACAATAGCTCCTTCATGCCTTGGGATCCCAGTCTTTCATCTCTGCTGGGGGTAGTGTTCCTCAGCCTTCTCTGCCAAGCTCCACAAATGTAGCTTTATAGGATTTCTTTCTTTTGCTTTTCTCATGCAATTCTCTATGGCGTCTCACACAGCAACTACCAGACTATCACCCTGAGACACCCACTCTTTCCTCATCCATTGCAGACTGGGGTAAATCAGTTACATTCCAACACACCAGGATATGGTGCTTAACCAGTTGAAATCAATGTCCCTAGTGATGCCAGGCATGTGTTGCCACACAGTCACAGCGGGGTTGCTTTCCTTGCCGCCAACACGTGCACTTTACCTTTACTCTTAGATTTTGAGAATATGCTCATTCTGCGCTGCAGGAACTTGAAGGCTAAGCTGGCTTTCTTTAGTGTCTTTATTCACACAGAATGATCTTCTGCCTATCACTGGGTACTTATATGATCAAAGAATAGTCATCAGGGAGCAGAGTCCAGAGAGAACTCATCTGATTATTGGTAACTGAAATATCTCTTCAGGGTCCAGGAGATCAACTGTGTGTGTAGGCAAAATGCAACACAACCGACAGAGCTCTCGCATTCCTCTGAGTGTGGAGAGTGGGTTAGAGAGGATGTTTTTCATACAGATGCATCCGGCCACACCACCAGCTCCATGGAATGACAGCCTGAAGACTGGCAACATCTCAGGGCAAATGCCACTTGTTTAGAAATTGTCAGAACCCAAGCTGTCAGTGTAAGAGTGTGCCAAACTCGTACACGGAAAATACATTGTTCATGGATTTCAAATGCAAAAGGGGTGGAGACAATTGCTGTGGGTTTAGAAAAAAATACAAATGCCACATCTTTCTTGAAGTTTAGACATTGTTATAGCAATGGCATCTTCAACTAGCATTCCACAAAGTTTTGGAAATTTTTAAAACAACTGACTGGAATTTAAGGATAAGGTAAGTTTATGGATCATTTATTAAAGCTGAATCCAAGAAATAAAAAAGCCAATTACGTGGGATTTTTCTGATTAGAGTCTCAACAATTGGAATCTCACAATTGTCAAGGATATATCGCAGAGTCGAAACTACCATTCTGCACAAGGCATCTGACTCTGAATGTGCTCGGTCTATCAGCAGCCAGCACTGCCAGCACTTCCCCTAATACTGGAATCCAGTTGCCCTGACTCTCAATCACCGTTGTTTAAGTCCACTGTTTCATGACTTTCTGCTCCCTCTTTCCAAAATGGAGTGGGTTCAGGGGGGTGATATGGGTGAGTAACCCAGAAAACAAATAGTTTTCATCAGCAGGCACCACCTCACCCCTTCCCACACTTCATCATTTGGAAGGATGTAAGAATGAAACACATGGACATCTGGGGGTTCTGGGAGGAGGAACTGATCAGCTTGGGCTTGGGAAAGTGAGTGTGGGCACGCCAAGCATTCTAGTCCAGCAACGCACTGTCATCTTCATCGAGAGAGAAATCTGAGGACACTTTTTAAGTAAAATGCAGTCCATTTGTTCAGACTTGACCTTGGAACCCACAAACTCTTCCCACCGTAAGAACAAAGTCACTGCAGGGTCACAGCACAATCGGAACTTCTTTTTGGACTGTGTCCCTTAAGCAAACAATATGGTTGCTAAGCTCGCTTCCATCTCAGTAGTTGAGAATGAAATGCAATCATGAAATTAAATGCCATTATGAAAGTTAGAGAATGGGTTCCTTGTGTCAGGTACTTATTACACATAGCAAAAGAAAGGACATACCCTTCTCCAGAGAAGTGGAAGCAAATGTCCTAGCCCTTTACTCAGTGACCTTCCCTCTCATGGAGGAATATTGCTGTATTTTCATTCAATACATGATCCACCCCCATCCCCACTTTAACATTCTCTATATCCAAAGGGATATGGCCCTGAACTATTAGAGAAGGCACCATGGAAAAGAGAAAGCAAAATATGCGTAGAAATTCTAGGTCAAGTCCCTCAAATGCAATGTGCCTTTCTGCATGTATGTATGAGTGTTTGTGTCTGGGGTGGGGGTAGTGGGGATATGTCTACAGTTGTGTCTAAGGATCATGAAGGTGGGGGTGAGGAGTGATTGTATTGGAGGATGTTGGGCAGGATGAGAAGCTAAGAATTTTAGATCATATCCACAGCACTGTATCTGGCATCAGAACCAGAGAGGTGCAGTACCCACCTTATTTGTTGCATCAATAAACTTGACTCCTTTATAAGAGACTGATAGAATAATAGTAGGGACCTTCTTCATTTGCTCTGTAGACTTCTGAAATTAAAATTAGAAAGCTGTTAGAGCAGTGTGTGTTGCATGGCAACTAAAGCACATAATTTTTCCTCTTGAAAGATAGAAATGAGTTGAACAACAACACGCGTGCACACACACACAACACTCTAATTTAAATGTATGTCTCTTTTCTCTTGGGCTTAGCCATGGCTTGGACATATAAAATATCTGTCTTGCACTTGAGGAGCTAAAAAGAGGTTATTTTCCTGCTTCATCTGGGTGAAGGAATACTTTCCCCTGACACCCAAGGGAGAAACGAACAGCTCTGTCTCCCTCTGCAATCCCCAGCAACCTCTCCTTGACTAGAGCTAAATCAGCTCCAATTTAACTCCAAAGGTGAGTTCAGCATCCACAAACATAGACCACCATTCTCCCCTTTCTTGCTAGTTGTCCTCTTCCTGCAGGACACAAGGTGTGCCTCGATACATACTTAAAATAGGGGTTTAAAATACATTGTTGTGAATTTTTCTTGAACCCAGACAAATCTGTAAAAACTGGTATTATATATATAGCAGAATCTCTTGTGACGACCTAGGATACAGGACCAATCTGTAACAATGAAGCCCTCCGGGAGCAGTCTGTGTTCGGAGCCACAGCAAATTTGGGCAGTCCAGGTAACCTAGTTTATCATTGAGAGCTGCTATATTCCCCCAGGCGAAGTTCTTATGATATATGTTCACACCAGCGTAATGTGCTCAGAGTTTGCAGCTTCTCTAGTTTTTATGCATCTGCAAAAAGTTCCCCCATAATTTAGGATATGCCTTTTCTATTTAGTTTTGTCATTCATCACAGGTCACCAAGAGTCTGTTTACTTCGTTTCCCACTATGGATACTCCTACTAATCACACTAAATGCCAAGAAGAACCTACCTGACAGTTAGCCTGATGCATTTCCAGATAAGACAGGTGCGAACATAAGAGGAGAGAAAATACATAAAAAGGTGAGAGGTAATGATTTCCATAATTCCCACCAGTATACATTCATTAAAAAGCAAACGGAAAACAGGCTTTACAGAGAGATGTAGATTCAGTGAAATTGTTATTTTAGAAATTGCTGCAGGCTTTTACAGATCCTGTCCTTTTTCTGTTTCCTCTTCTTTCTGTTTACTGCATTGCACAATCTCATGATTGACACGAAAGAACCTTCCGCTCTGTGCATTCCACAGCCAGCTGTCTTATGTATATTAAGAGAGTCAGGAAAAAATATGAACTTCCTTGATTTCTTCATTTATATTACTCAATTTTCCATTTTTATACTCTGAATTGTGACCAGAATTAAAGAAGGCTTTTAATTGGACAGAGTAGAGGAAACTCACTGAATTCAATAAAGATAACTATACTGCATCTTTCACTTGAGCCATGGAAAAAGCATTTCACAATATCCTGATTGTTTTGACACATCGTTTGTATACCTGTTACAAAGAAGGAAAGTAGTTTACCAAGAGTATTACTATTTTATAGTTATTAAGTGCTTTATACAGTATAGAACAAAGCAGGGCTTCTTGAATTGCCTCCTAAGTCATTTTATAATTATCCAGACTTTCTAGTTTTCTTTTGTCATTACCAAAAACAGTCATTATGGAACTGGAATGTAAGGTTAGACACTTTCATCTTTTTAATGCTATATCCAACCAAGTCATAAAAATGTGTAAGGTAAATCAAAGGCTAGATGAAATAACGTGCAGTGTTATTATTATGCTGATTATAAGGCCGAGCAGCGGGCAGGATTCCATAAAAGAGGGCTGTGCCAGGCACAGGTGGAGAGTTTGGTGGGCTGAAAGTGGGTGCGAAGAATTCTTTGCAAAGTACAACAATGGACTGCCACAAATCGCCTTGCTCATGAATACATCTCCTTGACAGATTTCTCTGTAATATGAAGAAACATACAGCTAACATAAGATTAAAATACTAACATCTTCTTTGGTATTAAGAGAAATCCAAAGAGAAAAAAGGAAAATCCACTTGCCATTCATTCAATAATTGAACAGTTATACTAGGCAGCCCACTGTGCTCATTGTTGGAAACATTCAGCTTAGTTCCGGGGATGTCACACAGACCTCAACAGTGTGCAAACCGCAGCTGCTGGAAATGGCTGTGTGAACTGCTGTGTTGTGGAACCTGTGTCTGGGCTCGGCGGGAAGAGGGCTGGAATGATGTCTGCCACGGGAAGGAGAAAGAGGCACACGAGCCACACCTGGCTGCAAAGAACACCCATGATACCAGTGTTGACAAATGAGACTGAGCTATGAACTGCCTCCAGGGAATAGGGCAGGGAGAGAGGCTTAGTGTGCATGACACGGGGGGGGGGGGGGGGGGGCAAATCGTCATTTCTGCATTAAACACACACCCACCTCCTGTGGGATATGATTAAGAAAATTTTCAGGAGATGAAAGAGGCTATTTTCAGGAGATGTAAGAGGCTATTTTGGTGGCAGAACCAACACACATATGCCTGGGAATGAAAAATAATATGGTGGGCTTAGGCAACTGGTGGGAGATGAAGCTGGTATGGTACCCAAATGGGCATCCAAATGGGCATCCACTGGAAGCTTTTGAGTAGGAGGGAGTGGCACAATAGAGCTGTGTCACCGAAAGATAATGCTGGTGGCTCGATGGGGTGGGACCCTGGAGGCTGTACGCAGGGAGGCAGGAAGTTGTGGAAATTCACATGAGAAAACCTAAGCACCTGAGCTAAGTAGAGGTGCTGGAGAATGGAAGGGGAAAGCCAAACTCCAATAAGGGAGACTTGAGAGGCTCTGCTGACTGATCTACTTTAGCAGAGGAGTAAGCAGGGGGATGTTACAGAGGAAGAGGCCGTTAACTGAGATAAGGGATACTAGAGGGGAATATGCTTTTGCAGAAACATAATGGAAATTCTTTCGAATGCGCTTGGTCTGAAATCAGTTGGCGGTGTCCAGGAGGAAATTAGAAATAAGAACCAGGTTTGGAAACCCATCCACATAAAGGGGAGAGGGTGGCTGAAGAGATGGGATAGGCAGAGGATCAAGAAGAGGGCTCAGAAACACCCCTCAGGCCAGGTGACTACTTCAAGGGTGGGGCAGAATGAAAAGTCACCGAAGGAACTAGAAGCAGAGTTGGGAGGGGTTGGAGAGCATGATCATAGAGGACTTTTAGTGGTGAGCTTCCTGTAGTATGGACATATGTTAATTCTCAACCATGAACATATGAAACATACAATGGTATAACCCAAGGTTACTTAAAAAAAAAGGCTGGGAGAGGATCACTCAGAAGGTGGGGACAATACCTGATGCCACGAGGACCAAAAACCCTAAAAATCTATGCCTAGCACAGTGGCTGGCACACATAGGAGCGCTACTTTAGCAACTAGAAAAGTGTCGCTGATTTTATCGAGCGACTACACTCGAATGGTGGCAGCTAACAGAAAAAAACCAGAGTGATCTGTTCAGGGAATGTCAGGGACAGAGCGGAGGGCTGGATACTGAATGATCAGGACCCAAACCCTGGGCTAGAAATGAAGGCATCAGTGGTGACTTCTGTCCTGCTACAAAGATTGGACATCATATACTTGGCTGAGCTGAACAAGGGAGAAAAGATAAAGTATGATCATTCCTTTTTCTTTCACGAATCCCAAGACTTTCCTAATTGGAGGCAGCCCTGGGGTGTCAGTGATGTAGGCTGTGTACAGGCCTCTGAAAGGCAGCTTTGGGGTGGCCACGGATTCTGACCTAGAGCCCCAACTATACTTCTCTCCCCATTGAGCCCTCTGTCAAGATGATGGACCCTGGCCAGCCACAGAGTTAAAAGGCTCAATGGGGGTTCTTCAAGGTTAATGCTCTTCCTTTAAGGCATTTAAACTTTCTGTAAGAGATAAGAATCCAAATTCTTTTTAGGGGGTTTTCTGATGTTGCACTTTGATGGAGCTTTCAAAGAGGTCGTTTCATACATAATTTTAATGAAAGATGAAAATGCATAGAAAGGAGGCAAATATATGGAGTCTTCAGGGAAGCTAATCAAGGAGGCGAGAAATCCAATAAGCCCTCACTTCATTTCATGAAGGCTTTACAGATACCGAAATGTGAGCACAGAGCTTCAGTCCAACCAGAGGAAGTCCAAGGCCCCCCATTTTCTCTTCAGGGTGCGGGTATCATTTTCTCCTCTGGGGACAAGGACATCACTGCTCAAGTTACAAGGAGTGTGATCCCAGGCAGCACCGGTTTTGGTGACCCAGCGGTATGCATGGTGGGTTTATGTGTAGTTAAAACCCTCTCATGTGTAGGTTAAAACTCAAAGTGTATTTATTTGCAGACACGGCAGTCTCTGCTTCAGATCCATTTCCTCAGTAAAATGCTCAGTGTTAACCTTACGCTATGGTTTTCTTTTGTTTGCCATTGTTTTTTTCCTACGCCACCTTCTTTGTGGAATTCCTAGGTTTTCCAGAATCTGCAAATTCCTTTTTCTTCTATGCCAGCCTTATAGGACTGATAATGAGTAGTGAGGAGATCTGGGTATCCAAGTGGGTGAATGCTCATGGGTAATGCCCCAAATGAACTTAACCTTTGCAGCATCTTGCTCTCCTGCTAAAAGCATTATAATAATCTTCAATTGTATTTTGTTCATTTTCCCAAGTTAAGACAATCATCCTTTTATTATTCCAAAAGACAAACAGTATTTACATAGAGATGTTAAGTTTCTGAAACCTAAAATCAAATGCAACTTTTGCATTTGCAAACGAAAGCCAGCTTTATATTTAGCACTTGGATTTTCTCATCTGTAAACATGACATAGATCAGGAATCTTCATTTCATATGTTGTTCTGGATAGGTACAGTAATTGAATACTTTCAGACCCCTTTCAGAAAAGAAGATCTTTTGATTCACCAAGGAAAGAAATAGCAATCTCTTTCTCTTCCTTTTTAATTATAAATTATAAACTGTTTGGATTCCTTATATCAAGTCAGAAATCACCAACGGGTGCTTTCATTTTGGCTTAAAGCAGATCCTGAAAATAGCTTCTCATTTTCTAATGCAGAATCAACAGTATGAGAAAATCCTCCTCAGATTGCAGGGACTCTCTGATCTCTGAGCAAGATTTTGCAACTGTGAGTTAGAGCAAAGAGGCTCACCACCGGGAGCACTTGAGCTGTGAGCTGTGAGCTGTGATGTTGAGTCGGAGACTGGGGGGATGTTTATGATCTTAATAGGAATCATTTGTGCCTCCTAATCAGTTCAGAGAAGGAGAAGAGCAAGACTGTCCATGGAGAGGATGCCCTGGTCCTTCATTCACACACGACCCCCATCAATTCCCCTGTAATTTAAGCTCAGACTGGGGACCAGATCTCCAGAGGGTCGACTGCTGTGCAACTTATGGTGTATTTTTGACCTACACATGGCTACGCTGAGAATGCTTTCTAGTTACTCACTGCTGAGTCATAACTATTAATTTTGCCATGTAATATTTCCCTTAGTTTCAGAGCTTAATTATTTATACTCAGTTTTAGCAAGGAAATTGGAAATTAAAATAGGATCAAACAATTAGGTTTGGTAGCCCGTAAGTGATTTTCAAAGGATTTAAAAACACAAATTAAGCACTACTGTGGTGATTTAGGATGCAGCAAAACTAGCTATATTGAGGGATTCTAAGAGTAAAAACAGATCACACATCAGCCATCTGAAAAACCACTTTCTGGGTGCCTGAAGGGGAATGAAGCTATTTTTCCTTTGGCTCCCCTGCCATCCCTCCTGCCAGCGAACCTGTCACTCTCTCTCCCTGTCCACTGCCTTGGCATTGGGGGGTGGGATTTGGGGGTGGTGGTGGTATGTTCCACCACTACGTGGGGAATTCCTTGAGGATGGTCCACATCTTTTAAAGATTTGTCTGCTGCATACTGTTCTAGCACATGGTCTTGGGTTGAGTCCTGTGAGGTTGCCATTTATCCAGCTTAAAAATGGCTATGTATCAGTATTTCATAGGTACAAAGTAGCAACCATGACTATTAAATGAACCAGCAAGTGTGTTAAGGTGTCCTAACAAGTAGGATGCCTGGTTCATCAGGAAGTACCACCTTGCTGGCCAGCCAAGGCACGGGTAGTTGGGCAAACTTCTCTGACCGCCCTGGTGCCCAGGGCCCAGCATGGAGGCCTGCAAAGAAAATGGAAGACCCAGATATGAGGCCTGGGAAGAACATGGAGGACCTGGATGTGATTACCGCACTACCAAGCGCTCCCTATAAAGTGGTGAAAGCTGGAAAAATTTTCGGTGTCAAGAAGAGAAGGGTTAGGTCTTCATTTAAGAAGCAGGAAACAAGCTCATAGTGGAAGCACTGAGATAAGAAGGAAAGACTTGAGAGGGGAGAATGATTACTAGGGGCAGGTTTAAAGCCATCTGGAGACCTTTAAAAATAGTCTGGACTCTCACCTGCCACTACTGACTTAGGGGGAAGTGTCCTTTGGCTGGGAAATGAAGCTAAGTGACCTCTCAAGGGTTTTTCTGGTCATAAGCACCCTGGCACAAAAGCAGGGGGGACAGAATTCAATGAAGGTCATGTGGCAAGAAAAGACAATAGCCTAGGGGGCATTCAGAAGGGTCCCACAGGAGTCCCAGGCATAAAATCTGCTGTTGTTCTGCCAGGGTAATTCCCACACTCTGGCCAAAGTCCCTCACGGAGCTAGCAGTGCCCTCTATTCCTCTAGCCCTGCTGATTTCTAGAGTCAGCAGGAAAATAAATCTACCAGGCAGCCTGTGGATACAGCAACCTTGATAGAGTGCTCCATGGACCAGAGCAGTGGTTCTCAAATTTTATTATTATTTTTTAATTTTGGGATTGCATTTCATTCCTCTACATGTTCCACTCACCCTCCACCAAACTACCCATGCCAATATTCCTTCTGCCTTCCATATCCCGCCCCCCACCTCTGGAAAACATTAAATTCTTTTGAGTGGATATGAATCATGTGGAGGGTTTGGTAAAGAACAGACTTGGGCCTCATCCTTAGAGTTGTGGATTCAGTTGTGGATTAAGTGCTGTGGGCTGAATGTGTCACCCCAAAATTCTTAAGTTGAGTCCTAATGACCAATGTGGTTTTCCTAGGAGGTGGACTTTGGGAGGTGCTTAGATTAGGAGGTGGAGCCCTCATGAATGAGATGAATGTGCTATAAAAGAGGCCTTGAGAGCTCCCTTCTTCCTCTGTTCCACTGTGAGTGAGTGTGTGTGTGTGTGTGTGTGTGTTGGTGGGGGGGGGCAATGAAAACACAGCTCTCTATAAATCACACAGCAAATCTGCCAGTGCCTCATATTCGACTTCCCAGTCTCTGGACTGTGAGAAATAAATTTATTTCAGTATATGAGATAGTAAGTCTGAGGTAGGGCCTAAGATTTTGCATTTCGAACAAAAACAGATGCTGCTGATGCTGCTAGTGTGGGGACTACACTTTGAGAAGTACTGCTCAAAAAAGCAGTCGATCAAATTGATTGAAAGTCATTGTCAGAATCCTCTGCCGCTATGCATGTAAACTCAATGGAGCCACATCCTACGTTAACTTAGACAGAAGTGAATTTACCAAAACACGCTGTTCTCCACTTGACAAGTGGTTTTCAAAATCCTTAGTTTGCACTTAGCTGCAGCTCTTGATCTTCAGAGCAATTAACAAGAATTATTTAATTCTCTCATGGTTTCTCAGGGACTCTGAAAGTATAAAATATCCTCCACATAAAACAAAGAGTTCAGGTCATAAAGACAGATAGGAGAGTTACATCTAGAATAGATGTTGATCAGATAAACCCAGGGTCATGCTGAAGATGCCTGGTTCCTCCTAACAGCCCCCCAATTCTCCCTAAAGTAGGAACACATTCAAGATGTTAAGTATATGCTCCTCAGACGATCACACACTTTCAAGAACTGCTTTTGTGTGTGTGAACTGGAACATGCTTTTTGAAAGGCAATTTGGCAATACTTATTGAAAGTTTCAAGATAGGTGTGTATTATCCATTGACCTGGTTATATAAGAAAAAACACACTTTTCTATCTGTCACTTTCAAGCACTACTTCAGTGTGTGAGTGTGTGTGTGTGCGCGCGCACACGCGCGCTCAGGGACATCCTGCTTCCTCCAGGAGGCAATGTGGTGCAATGAAAAAAAGGAAAAGGAGGGTACTGGGACTCTTGTTTATCCTACCCTTTCCTAGCTGTCTGGGTAGGTGATTAACTTCCCCATGTCCTAGTTTCCTCATCTATAAAATGGGTTTGTTAACTTAGCATCGACTTTATAGAGCTGCTGTGAGTGCCGAGCACGCAGTGTACTTCAATCGATTTTAGCTATTACTGTTATTCTGAGGACAAATACTCTCATTTACCTTCCCATGGGAATAAGCCAAATCAAAATCTGAGCATAACTGAATAAATTCTGAGCTACATAAGAGGCTGCAACATGAACATTCAGTAGAGCAATGCATCAGGGCCAATGGCAATGAACCCAATCAACACGTTTAGAAAAGAGAGCTTAACACACAAGTGGGATTAAAGGCAGAAAAGGTTCATGAAATCTAGTAATGTAGAGTCATGAGGGTGTAAAATGGGAGAAAAGCCAATAACAAGAGCAATAAAAACAAACATAAAAAACAAAGAGAGCAAGGATATGAAGATGATAGGGGATAACATAGTTGGGACTGTTTAGTCTTCAGTTGGGTAGGCCCCGAGGGACATGTTCACAAAAGCACACAAGCAAAGCTCAGCATTTGCTGAGAAGTTAGAAATGTGACTGTTTTTTTTTGTGTATTGTTATTTTAATACCCCTCCCCCCATTTAGGGGCTTATACTTGTATTTATATGGCTGGTGTGCTACTTGGGAGAGAGGAAAAGATAAACTATTTGATCCTTCCTTAAAACTTGGGTAGCAGAGACTTTTCAAGAAGAGTTGTTTTTTCCCAACCTGGTTCCCTAATTAAGCAATTTCTGAAATGATTTCTGAAAATGACGGTTGCTCATAGCCAGGACTTGTATTAGGACAGAAGAACTAAACATGATGGCAGTTTGAGCCTGTTCTTTGGAAAGAGGTTTTCTTGATTTCACATTTCCATGGAATGCTAAAATCTAACTTTTTTCATGCTTTCCAATCCATTTTCCACCACTAATTTATTTCCTTAGAAGCAAAAGGAAAAAAAAAGATAGTCTTCACACTTCAACGGAGGCACTGATAATTATTTGGAAATCTGTGTGTTTAGAAATGCAACTTTAGAATAGCTTCCAGATTGAAAATTTAAAAATCATACATGCTAAGTGAAGTAGACTCAATGAGAAGTCTCAACTATGGAAGATCTTTCTAAACCCTATGATTTGGAAATAAAGGCTCCCAAAGTGGAGGATTCGCTGAATTCCTGACTAAAAAATAATTTTTAAAATATTTCCTTTCATATATCTGGAGGGCAGATTGCTACCTTATCATAGTTGAAAACAGGTATGACTTTTGGGTTTTTTTTTTTTTATAAGGGAAATTTCTTTGAGCACAAACACCTGTGAACAATACTAGTTGCCAATTATGGAATTTAAGAAAGTAAGATCTCAGAGAGCATTAAATTAAATGTAACGGCCTACTTCATACAGTAGCAGATGTTTCCTAACGGTATATTTAATTGGGAAAGTGATAGAGAATGGTATCTTAGTGATAACTGTACCCTAGGGCAAAATTCAGGGCTGGAGGATGGGGTATATATAAGTCTAGGAAGACAAATTTGCATGTTAGAACCTCATCTGGCCAGAGTAAATTTTTTATTTCACCAGACAGTGTACAATTTAGACTCTCTGAAGTCAGAGCTACGCATACCAAAGAGAACACTGAAGGCCACATCTGTGCATTTCCTGCTTTGTAAAGTTCATTCCTGTGGGTACCTTATTTAAAAGAGGAAACTTCTAGTCCATTTAGGAGCAAACTACCTTCCTCAATGATAAAACTGAAAAATTGCATTATCTATAGCCATCTTATCTATAGTTTTCCTTTTCCACCCTCTCCCCCTTTTGGTGACAGCCTTTAAAAACTGGAAAGAAGAGGAGATGACAAAGCGTTTGAATAGTGACTCACATGTCATGTCCACAGAAAACCAGGGCAGGGATGGGAACACTGGCATTATCATTGGAAAGGAAATGAATGAAATAATCCAAAGCAAACCCATCAATTGAAATGATATTCAAACTCTGGGAGGAAGAGGTCAACACCTCCTGAGATTTAACTGAGCTAGATCCCTTACATGCACTGGCTGATCTAAGCATCACGACCTCCCTACGAGGTAGCTGTTACACAGCAGGCTCTGGGGACACCATGTATACGGCCCTGCCTTCGAGAGGGAGCAGGAGTGACCAGACCAGGCATGAGGTGTAACAAAGGTCCTGTGTTCTATGGGGAGCGTGTTCAGGGGACATGGAGTTCAGGATCCCGGAGCTAATGTCCCTCACAAATCTTTTCAGGAATGAAGCGTTTCTGAGGTCGGGCTTAGCTGGAAATCCCACTAGCATAAAAGGTAGCACTAAATGAATATGTTTAGATTAAATAGCTCTCTTACAATTCCTCACATATTACTATGTTTTAGATTCTGTCTTTAATCAGCAATGTCTGCAATGCTGTAAGGGAACTATGCAGCCAAGGAGTGAAATAAAGAATGTGCTCTAATGTATACTGTAGACTCTAGTTAATAACATCAATATCGGTCATAAGTGTGACAGGTGTTCCCGTGGATGCAAGACATTGGTTAACAGGGAAACTGGGAAAGGTGTCGGGAGAGGGAGCATATCCATGGAAACTCTCTCTGCTTTATGCTCAGTTTTTTTTGCTAAACCTAAAGCTACTCTAAAGATAGAGTATTAGTTAAAAAAATCTTAAGACAGTGTGAGGGGGAAAAAGACCGATTAACCTGAACAGAGAAAGGAGTGATTCCACATTGTCGAAAGATGTGGATTACTCTCATCTCATCCATGTTGGTTTATTATGGCATACTTTTCTTTTGCTTTTTTTTAATATTCTATATTATGGCATATTTTTAATTGAAATAGTATGTGCATAATAAAACGACAGGAAATGAGTGTAGACTTATTTTTATTTCAGAACTGGAGAGGACCTGAGAGACGAATAAACTGGTTTAGATAAACTTAGAAATTAAACAATTGTAACTGTCAAACATTCCAAATGTTTTAGAGAAGGGAAAACTGTGAGTGTGTTAAAAGTAAGTGGTGTGGAAAAAAAACATTTTATAGTGTCTAAAGAGGCCATAAAACTCTCCAGCAATTTTTATGTATGTTAACACACTGAAAAGTACCCCAAATCGCTACATATGTCTGCACCTGATTTAATTTAGCTGGTGGTAATCTTACAGACTCTGAGGGTTCCTGAAGCTCTTAGCAACATAAATGATCTCTACTTTTTCAGCTATTTTAAAAATCAGGACAATCAATATTTCTCTGGTTCCTGAGAGAGGTGGTACAGTCCTGGGATTCGGGAGACAGCCTAGGTTCAAATCCAGCTTCTAATACTTGCTGGCTGGGTGACCCAGGCCAGTTACTTAATGTTGGCCTTTCCTTTCTCATATGTGAAGTGGACATGGCAGTAACATTTATCTCGAGAGTGACTCAGTGCACATAACTCAGGCAGGGATTGGCATCCAGCTCTCCGGTGTTAACTCTTAATGAGTCTCAGTAGACTGATTTTAGGAGACCACAACTGGGCACCATTTTCAAGACCATCCACATGACCTTGCAGGCTGAAGGCACTGTGAAGTCACTGCTACGGGGATGCTGCTGCTGCTCTGGGGGAATTAAAGTTAACATCTTGGTCTCCTCCACTGGATAGTGAACTCAGTGAGAGCAGGAGCCCAATTGTACTCATCTATGTTAACAAAGTACATGTAAGGGCCTTCCCTGGTGGTGCAAGGGGTTAAGCACCGCACTATGGAGCAATCTGTAGCCTCTGCAGCACAAGTTCGATACCCGGCCGGCCAGGGAGCAACCCACATGGCGAGCAGACCTCTCCTGTCTCGCCCACTGCTCCCCTCAGCGGTCAATCTGCCCGTTCTGTTCCCCACTCTGTCTCTGGTGAATCCTCTCACCCCCTGCATCTCTGGTCTGTACCCCAGCACTTGTATGCATAAATAAAAAAACTTAAAAAACAAAACAAAAAACAAAGTATATTTAAGGAAATATTTCTCAGAATAAGCAACCACAATGATTTAATTCTTACTGGGAAAGACCTTTTACTTTCAGCTAAGATGTGTACTGTTTACCTGAAAGTTTTTTTTTCCTAATGAGAAAAGTAAACCGCTTCGGGTTTAATCTACAATACTTTGGTCTAATGACATTACTGCATATCAATGTTTAAGGTCATCTGTGTTCTAAGGTATTTCTTGTAGGAAGACCTGATTATATAGGGCTCATTTCCCTGAAAACAGCCACTTCAGGTTACCTGCAAGCTGAGACCTACACCCTCTTTATTCTGTGAGAGTTCTATTTCACAATACAATAGTTCTAGGTAACAGATGCAACCTTTTGGTTTTGAAGCTACTGTATTGAAGATTGAGATTTATTTAATCAAGATGGGAAATAAAGGGTTGTGATATCCCAAGAAGCAAAAAATAGTTCCCATTTTCATGTAAAGTACCCAAAATAAACACCAAGGGCAGAAAACCAGAAAAATACCCCAATGGAAAAAAGAATGACTTCTAAATAGCCAGTCTTTCTGTTTCATTTTAAGCAGCCAACAAGTATTTAACTAAATCATTTTCCACTAAAACTATTAAGATGGCTTTGCTATTGGTATCAGAACAGAATTTCAGAACCACTTAATTTCAAGAAATTGACTGAAATTCAAATCACCAATCTGGTGTATTTTAAATGGAGCTTTATGCACTATTTAGTCTGATTACAGCATTGAAGTAGCTGGACTCATAATCTAGTTAACAGTATTAAATCAGAGATGCCAAATTAATATCTTATCCATGTTGATGAAAATCTCTAAGATTATTGTGAGGCTTGGTGACTGAAAATCTATCCCATTTTCTCATTGTTCATTGGTGACATAATTTAGATCAAATATATGTTTAGAATACATATATATTTAGAATTATAAAACCAACAGGAACCCTGGAGGGTTCTAGTTCAATATCCAAATCATTACCTGACTTTATCAATGTTTCTATTTTCTAAATAAGAAAACAAGGAGAATCTTAAAAATGTGGGTTCTAGAGTCAGAGAGACTTGAGTTCTAGTCCCAGGTGGGCATGTTATTCACTGTGTGGCATTATTTAATCTCTCTAAGCCTCAGTTTTTTCATCTGTCAATGGAGAAATGACAGTACTAATTCCAGACTTGTGGTAAAGACAAAATGAAATAAACAAGCAAAATACTCAGCCAGGAAGATGAGCATATCTAACTATTCAGTAAATGTCATCATGGATTATTATTTTGACTGTAAATCACCTCCTAAGGCAAGTAAGTAAGCAGCAACAGAAGCAGAACTTACAGTTTTCACACCTATCAGTTTTTTCATCTAAACACAGTCCCTGTGATAAAGTTATTGCCACAGATAACTCAAGTATGATTCCACACCCAATAGAAGGATAACTATTTTAGTCTTTCTGATACTGAAACAATCAAAATAATTAATTCAGCAGTCAAATATGGAGATTTCAATTTCAAACATGTTTAGTTTTCCAGGAGTAATGGATATCACCTGTTACTTTCATAACTAATTTAACTCAATTACATGCTCTTAAATATTTCCCGCCGAAAGGTGTGCATATAAAAAATGACACGTTATTATTAACCACAGACAAAAGTTAGGAATCACTAATGACCTTACATTTGACTGGCTAGTTGCTGTATTCAATAATTCCAATACTTGTCATTTGTACTGTTGGTCACATAGCACCATACCCTCTATACGTCTGCGTTGGAGGAAGCTTAAATGTGGTCTGCAGTATTAGCGAGATTTGGTTGGGCTAATGCAAACTCCGAGGAATCTAGCAGCCTACACCTACAATGGCAATACATCTGCAATGGCCATTGTAATCAACCTTCACTGTCCTCACATGATTCAACTCAGAGTTAAATATTTTTCCTATTAAAAAAAGTTGAATAATTAATAAGTCTCATAAAGAACATTAGCTTTATGTAATATGTTACCGACACTTCTGCACTGGATAATTTTTAGTTAATTGGTGATATTTCCAGTAGATATTCTCAGACTGTCAAGAGAATGCTTAAAACACTTTCCTGTATTAAACCTAGTGTTTTTCTCCTAATCTGGAAAATTACAACATAAATGAAATTTTAAATATTAACAGTAAATGTAATATAGTATAAATATATCAAATGTACATCAACAAAACACAGTGAGATAAGCTCAAAAGGAAACATGCACCAAACCAAAACACCTTTTTATGTAACACCAATGTGATTCAGCAGACCAACAGATGAAGAAAACAGTAATTTGAAAAGTGGCAATTTGTATGCATACCCGGTATTTAGTATTTCAGCGACTAGAAATAAAAGTGGTTTGGCAAACTTACCCGCATTTTTGCACAAGCATCTTGGGTTGATTCTGTCCCCCTGAGCTCTTTTATGAGCATAGAACCTAAATACTAAAATACAAAAAATTTCAGTGACTTATGGAATACAGAGTAAAAATATGAGTAGCCATTTAAAGACAAATTGTGAAAGTATTACTGGACTAGATTTTTCAGCTGTACATTGTTGCATGTCTTTTAAAAACTAACAGTAACTAATCTTAACAAGTAAGTGCATTTATAGAGAGAATGCAGCAGAATTCACCATAGTTCTGGAAGTTGAAAATCGCTCTTTATTACAAAACTGCAGCATTTTCTAAAGATGCCATCTTTCAAATCGTATTTAACTGCAAAATGGGGCATCTAAAAATGTTTTCCTTTTTTTTTTTGAGGCAGCAATGTCTGCAAAAATAAATCACACTACTATCTCTGTAATTACAGGGTTGTATGAGACAGCTGAGAAGCTAAGCAACATGCACCCCATTTGGGCTTAGTTGCATAGGTAATTAACATTAGGCTGTTCTTAGGCTGAGATGCAGTTTTGAACCTTTTTCATTCACAGCTGTGTGCCCTACACTTTATCCACCTGAGAAGGGGGTTGGGGATGTGCAGAGGAAGATTATCATTCCTGAGATGGAAGAGTTGCTGGGAGAGTTGAGTCCTTGTTGCAAATGGACACTGGGGGGCTGAGTGGAGGTAGGAGGATGACAAAGTCTCCCAGAACTATCAACCACTGTGCCTTAGGTGACTGGACGCCAGGCTGCCTTGGTACAAAACACTTAGGCTACAAGTTCTGGCTGGGACAAACTGTTTAGCAAAATGTTTGCCTTTCTACCAGATGATTCTTCCTCAACCTTTTAAACCCTTAACAGGGTTCTTTCCTTTTGTCATTTTTTTCCTCCCTAATTTCTTAAAAAAAAAAAAAAAAAGCTTGATGTGTGTAGGGTCAGGAATGGACACAGTGCAGGTTTTCTGATCCAGCAGACCCGGTAAAAGAGGAGTCAGAGTCCTGGAGCCCTCAGTGGCTTTTTTGCAGGCTTTTATTTGGATTTACCTGGTACATGGCAGGCAGGGGCGCTGGGGGGCCGGGAGGCTGGCAGGCCTCCTAGCCCCCAGCAAGTCTTTACTCTTTCTGGGCTCTCCAGCCTTCTCTCTGCTTCTTTGCTCTCGGCTTCTCTGCTTCTCTCGGCTTCTGCTGGCATCCCCGTGATGCTGCCCTTAAAAGCCCAGTCTTAGCCCAGGTAAATCCCATCTACGCATGCCCACACCCTACTCCAGGTGCCCGCCATCAGGCATGCACTCAGGACCGCAAGGATCCATCATCTATCCTGATGGTGGGAGGGCAGAAAAGCCTGACAATTTTTCCTTACCCTACCATGTGATTTAAAAATGGAATTAAAATAACTAGGTAAGGATACTTCTTGATATAACTGTTGAAAGAGAGACCCTGGCACTCTATCAAGAAAGGGGCTGGGAATCAGTACTGTCCCCGGGAAAGACCTCCATGGAAGATGGACACACAGGGCCAGACAGGAGGGGCCTGAACAAAGGCGTGTTCAGAAAGGTCCAGAGATTTGGCACTTGAGCTTTGGAGGAGGAAGAAGGCATTTCAATCCTACAGTTTGGGGACGATTACTATTGAAACTAACCCAGCGCTTCAAGGCAGATAAGCTGTAGAAGGTGCAGATAGCACAAGATGAAAAAAAGAATAGGATACAGCTGCAGGGTGTGATCCCACACCACTAAACCATCCAGTGATGCTACCTCAATTAAAAAGAAAGAAAAAAAAAGGGCTCAATTACCATCAGAAGACCAGAATGCGTCCATCTTAATCAAATTAAGGAAAATGGTCTGGTGAGAGCCTTGTCTTTTAAGATATCAGGAAAGTTTGTCCTAATTTAAACGTTTCTTTTTAAGAGAAGCAGTTGCAAGGAGCTGCAGAGGCTTCAGCCACTTTTCCTGCTGTCGTCATGACAACCACCACCTGCCCCCAAACCTAGGGGATCTTTGAAACATGCACTTGTTCATATTACTCACAATTCTCAGGTAAGCCTGATACCCTCTCCTATGAAAAAAACAAAACAAAACAACAAAACCCAAAACCTAAAACACGAACCACCCAGTAATACATAATCCTAAGGATCCCAATAAAAAGAATCTGGTACTTATATAAAGCAGAATACCCAGTGTTTTAAGATCACTGGTGAGTGAGGAGAGAAGTCTATTGTGTTTTATTTACAATAATTTCCATTTCAAGACTGCACCTCATTAATTTTCATTTCAAACATACAGTTCAATAAGAAGGCAAAACAAGAGTGTAAACTTATAAGATTAAAAGGTTACAAAGCCCTGTTTGCACTTTGTGGATAGAAGGCTACCTTTAGAAAAAGAAAGGGAAAACATTTTAGAAATTGCAAAGATGGACATTTTGGTATATTTTCAATATAAAAAAGGAAATAATCCAGCAATAGATAGTCTATCCCCATTAGTACCCAAATACTGGATTGTGGATAACTTACAAAAGCTTTGTAATCACACGATTGGAAGATGAGCTTTTCCGGGTGGTGTTGCCAGTATTGCACTGGAGTTGAGGCGGTGGCTTCATTTGGAGGTCGCAAGGTAATGGAAGGTTCTCCCCAGTCTCCTGTCTGAAAATCACATTTATTCTAGAGGTAATATGAGCAGTAGGCAAAGTTCATTCCCTACAGCTAAGCCTGTGCTCACCTTAGGCATGTGTACTGTCAATATGAAAAATGGGTGTACTCTCTCTATGTAATTTACTATTTACTATTTATTATGGTTTTACATGTATTAGCATCATATTTTCCAAAGCTGAGTTAATTCTGAGGTGTGAAAGAAGGTGAATTATTTTTAGAATGATATCCTAAACTAAGTAATTTTAAGATTAAACATATTCATAAAGGATTTACACGTTCATCATTTTCTGTTACAACAGAAAAGAACAATCTGACTTTTCTGTTTTTTAAACTTCAGTTTGAAATTTTGAGTTTGACTTGCTCGTACATTCAGAATATACAGTTGTATGAATTTCTATTCCCAAATATGACATGTACCATGTACTGTGAATCATTTTATAGCTCTGGAGAAAAGGTACTTGTAAGAAAGATATTAAAGAAAAATTTTATAAGACAAATTTAGTCATGGATGACAAGTTGTTTCCCTCATCTGAATTCATTTGTTTTTATATGCCACTGTGATAGCTGGGGTCTTCAGCTACCCTTCTCAGATAACCTAACGTATAAATAAAGATCTGATATTTAAATACCAAGCTTCATCAGAGGCACATATGCATATACTGAGGATTCTGATTCAGAACACAAGCACACACCCGCAGGATAGCATATCCTATAATACGCATGCTCACTAAGATGGACCTAGGCCAGAAGGACACCCACTTCTCTTACCATTTTCCTTGGGGTTAGCCTTACTTTAATAGTGTAGCGCCAGCATCTATAGTGAAAGGCCTGTGCTGGTGTTTCCTTTCTGGGCGCTAGTCTGATTTAGATACTATACATGGGAGGTTTTGTACTCTTCACTGGTAAAGATTCAGATTTTTCACAATTCTATTCTTCCTTTTCAAATGGATGTAACTAGAACTAGAAAACAGGCAACTCTGCAGAGGTATTCACTTCTAACCTGGATTTGGCTGGTCTTAGAGGATGAGGAAAAAGAGCTTCCTCAGGAGTTGGAAGAACACAAGAGGCCTCATGTGCTCCAAATTCAGATAAAACCTTGCTAGAGACCTTGTTCTATAGAACATTAGCAGAAGGCTTGACCCTCTTGGATTTCTTAAAGAGATTATCAAGGAGTCTAGGGTAAGTATGCAAAATCTTGGATACAGGTGTATCTTTCTGGGGAGAGAGAAACTCCATAGCATTCATTAACTTCTTTGAAAGGATCTAGAAAACCCCAAATGTTTGGAACCCCCAACAGTAAAGAACCACAGTTTTCTAGGTGTAGCTTACATAGTGTGTGTGTTGGGGTGGGGGGTGTCAAGGAATTCTAATTTTCTGTGCAGCTTGTATTTAAGTAGAATAGGAAGTAGCCCCCAGTGTTGGAAAATGATAGGCAAAGACGTTGCCATCTGGAAATTTCTAACTGACTTTGAAAAACCTGAAGAAAATTTTATAGCCCCTCAGGCATGCTCTTTAGGTATTTTCATAGGGACAGAGAGTTGAAAGCTTTTCTCCTTGAGATGGTGACTCCTAACACAGGAGGAATGAACTTAGCACTAGGCCAGTAGAACCTTCTAGTCTTCTCTCACGCTGAGCTACTCTGTGTTGGGTTTCTTCTAGTTGCTGATTTATTGGTGTACAGCTGTCCCAACTGTTTATATATTAAGACTTTACCTGGAATATTTACTTTAGCACATCTTTTTCTATTTCATAACACATTGCTGAGTCATTCCTGAGTCTTTTTATTACATTTATATGCATGTTTATTTTGTAAAAGCAATAACTGACTGAGTGCAATTAGTTATAGAATTAATTTTTTTTGGCTTCTAATGTTAATCTTTCCCTTCTCCTTTAAATGTCTACATCTTTATTATCTTTTCTGTTTTTATTTGAATTAGTTGTGCTACTATGAAAAAAGAACTAGTTGTGATACTCTGAAAAGAGAACTATAAAATTCAAAATGCAGGGTATGTGGATTTTAATATTATTTTGAAGCTGGGTGTGATAACCTTTAGGTGGTAAGAGTCACAACTCTGGAAACATGCAGCTGTGAGTTCTTTATTCAGAACTCTCCCCAAATCTAGCAAATCATCCTCTGAGCCTCCCGCCATCCCCACTAGCCTTCTTCCCCCAACCTCCCCCCTCCCTTGATAAAGCAACAACAACACAGCAAACAGGTGTTGTACATTGAAGTCACAGGTGACACTGTTAACAGAACAACAGAAGTTTGCACGCAACTTCGTGGAATGATACAACAGGAGGAGCTGGCTGACATCAAAAGATCCTTCGATCCAGTGTCTGCGGATGTGACAACTCAAACCAAGCATCTTGGCTCCATGTTTCCCTGCCATTGTTTAGCTGAGATAGGCCTGGCAGAGCACAACAGGTAGTTTTTGAGAAAGCCTGAACAGACAGGAGCTGGGGGTATCATGGGTTCTGGGGCATGGGTTGGGAAAGGGTTGGGGGTGTGGAGGGATGGGGTGAAGCTGGGGTTCTGGGGTATTTCAGATGTTAGTATATTAAGCATGCAAATCATATGCAAACTCATTCTCTGACTGTTGAATTAACTCAGGCACTTTCACAATTAAATTTCAATGTGAGTTCCATACACTTAAAGCAGAACTACAGCCAAATGCTGATCCAAATATTTACATTATCCACATAAGTTGTAGCAGCCATAGCACCTCCGGCTGGAGAGCATCCCCCTGTGGTAGCTGATAACCCCTGGAGACCAGTAGCAAAATCACTGAGCTGTAGGCAGCACCATCCTCTGCTCTCCTATGACTCCACTTTGTCCAGAAACCACAAACCACCTGCTTTGAATTCAGAATGATCTGACAGGGCCTCCCCCACATGCTATGGTGGGAGATAATTACAGGGAAGAAAAATGTAATCCTTAATTTTCTTTGTGGTCTTGAGATACTGCTCTCGTCCAAATATTTAAAATTCTCTACAGGGACTGAATTTACCTTCGTGGAAACAGAAACTGAGTTTTGTCATACTTCTGCTATTTCTAGAAATTTGTTTTCCAACAGAGGGAAAAGTGTTCTTAAGATTGAATTAATAAGAAAATTAATTTCTTTTCATTCTGGAAATTCACCAACTTATTTGTTTAACCTTAGATTTAAGAATATTTTGAAGATTCTGTTTGCAAGTGTTGATTTTTTGTTCTGGAATTATTTTCATGGGAAGGAATGAACTTGGCATCCAACTATTGTAAAGGGCAGGCTTGCCCCTGGGATGTTGTTTTACCTGTTCAAAAACAATAATTCAGAGAACAAGGGTGCCTTAGGTTTCAACTCTCCTGGAGGCTGAACTAGAGCAGAAATAGCTGTAAAGGGCTAGGCAGAGCTGTGTCTATATGGAGTAGCTGAAGAGATCGAAAAGCAAATAAGGGTTTTTGCCTCATACATAAAATAATTTCAATCTGTGAAGCCCAGTATTAGATGTTATTAAATAGTACATTCGGACCTACATATGCTTGTATTTCTTTAGGTAAATTAAAGAAATTAGTTTAATGATTTACCAGTTTTAAAAAATGTTTTTTAAATAAGATGAAATTTAAACAAGACTAAAATATCTTTTGCCTCAAATAATGGTTAGTAACAGTAGATCTAAACATGGTTAACAATGACACAATAATATTTAATTAAAATAACAATAAATGGGAAATGTTTGGAATAATAAATTTTGTCATTTTTCAATGATTACTTATGGGCAGGCACTTTAGAGGGCTTAAGTAGTTGCAGAAAAGAAATTAAGATGATTCAAGTCACTCTTACTAAATGTCTTTAGGCTACCCCTTTAGAGTTTAAAATGCTCAGGAGAAAACTCTTCCTTTAGATTTATTTATTGAGTGATCGCAATGGTCCAAAGATTTGGTCATGGCTTAAAACCTTGTTTACTCAATATATATTTCCTTTAGGATATCAACTGAACAGAAGAATGCACATCATTAACTATCCCTTCAAACCCACATAAAAATGAACCTTCAAATATAAAGGAAAAAATGAGATTAGAACTTTAATTTGAGAGTCGATTCTATTTAAGAGCTATTTACCAACTGTCAACTAGAAACTCATAGTCTGGCTGAGTGTGAAGGACTATCATTGAGTCATACCTAATATAATGTAATTAAGTCAAATGTCACTCATGCCACCAGATAAAAAGTGTAAAATCAATAGCTGAATTTAATTATAGCACACACACATATATCCACAAAGGTCTACAGATCATTTTATTGAATGGCAGATTCAAAATGGAGCTCTTAAACTTTGCATTATTTCAAAAACCTCATGGTCTTGGTTCATATGTACCAGGTACCTAAGGCAAATGCCAGAACATGCTGTTATCTAGGTCTTTCTCCTGAAGCAAGATTACATAAGCTATTGTACATGCTCTAAGGATAAAAAGGGGAAACATCATTTCTAGTCTTATCTTCTTGTTGAGAAAAAGTTTCGTAAGCTGTCAGTAAATAATTCAAAATCACGATTATGACTTTACTTTCTAACCCGAGTAGAAAGGTATGGTATCTTCCAAGCCTTCTATTATTTTTAAAAAAAATTTTAAAATTAGGGTTTAATTGATTTTTTTAAATAGAAGCTTTTAAATCTTTTCTACTAGGAACTGCTTCCACCTACCTGCCTGTAAATTTAGATCTGAATATTAACAAACATTATTCTCTATTTCATCAGAACACTTAATGAAAAAATAAATTGGTTTTAAATGACAATTGTTATTTTAAGGTTTTACTTTCAATAATTCTGACAAATATCACAGCATACCTAAGATATATGTGGCTACATTAACTTTCCATTATCTCTAAGACTTTGAAGAATGCTACATACAGCACTATGCTTACAGATATATATGAATATTTTGATGTGCATGTAAGGAAAGACCTCCTACAAACACACACACACGAAAGCAGGATGTTGCTGTAGTTCTTTTAAAAAGTCTTCAAGAGTAACGAATGCTGGTTTGGTCAACTGCAGTTGGCTATACTGAATTTGTTCCTTTGGATGAAAAAGAGCAGAGATGGCTACTTCTGAATGCAAAAAAGCACTTGTCAGCATTTGCAGGTTCAGGAGAAACTGCTGGATCACTGGGGCACCAGAACCAGGCAAAGTACAGACACCATGGTCCCCAAGAGCCAGAAATCCCATGCATAGGAGGAAGGGTGTATCTGATGTGGCACCCCAAAAGAGGCCCTTCACATGCCACTCCAAGAGCTCTGCTTAGTGCTTAGTGATTCTCAACCAAATGCCTCGATCTTGGCTCAGACAGCAGGCTACCCAATGGGAAAATTTAATAGGATTATATTTAAAAATAGAAAATAGGGGAAAAACCCAAACATTTAGAGTGTTTGCTTTCCAAATGAAAATGAATTTTTAAAAAGTACGCAAAGGTGAAATGTGAACTTTTGAATACTAAGCAGCTCAGAGTAAAGTGGGTCGCGATTTCACACACATTCCAAAGATCAATTCAGTATTTTCAAATGGAAAAAGGCTGAGAACCACTTTGAAGCCATAATGGAGCCTCTCTCGGCTATACTCCTCCCTCATTTGCATAAAATTTATACAGAATTGCATGCAAATCAGACTCAGGTACTTCTCATAAGTGAAGTGCAAGAACTTTTGAAAACTGTCAGACACAAAGGAGTGAAGATCCCACAGATATGCAGAAGGACAAAACGGGGAAGAAGAACAGCCATCTACACATGCGTGTATCAAACACATCAATTTACAATTTACCCTTTTCCTTTTTCCTGCAAAAGCAAGTTAATGCAGACACCTGGGATGAAAGCCAAAACTCACACTGGACAGATTTGAACCATGGACTTTAGAACCAAGTATGTTTGTCATTTTAGGACAATGTTTGCAACATCAAGTAGTCACAAGGCACAGTCAACGAATATAATAGACAATCTCAGGAGCCATTAGACATCACGGATTTTCCGCATTGCCAGGACATGGTACCTGTAGCTACTGACAACATTTTGCAACACATTACATGGTAGCAAGTTCAGGAAGAAAAACATAACCATTTATAACCTTACATTATGAACCTGATGGATTGCTGAGAAAGGAAATCCAGCGTTCTGATTCGTCCATATTTCACAGACAGACGACTGCTGATATAAACAGAAAACTATCTTATCTTGTCAATATTTAAAACATGACAGCTACCAAAGCAGCATCCAGGAAGGGAAGCAGGAATACAGTAAAAGGCAAAGAAACATGTTTCTTGGAAAAAAAAAAAAAACACAACAAACAAAAATCCAAAACTTAAAAAATGTTTTGGGGTGGGTGTCCAAGGTTTAATAACTGACTTCCAAGTCATTCATGTGCTCAAGAATATTTTGGGGTGGCTGGAAAAAAGAGACCGTTAGGCATTAGTTTTATTTCAAGGGAAAGTGCTTCACATCTTGGAAAAAGCAAACGGTAGCTTACATTTGTCAAAGGGAATGGAACACGGTCCCTCTTCATGTCATTCATTTCAGAAAATAAATATTTCCATGAGGTTCAAGAAAGACGGGAAACACCCTTTCATACAGGTTAAACATTTTTGTTTTCTTATCTTTAATGCCCAAGAACAAACAATGCAATAAAGCGACTTTATTGTGATTGAGTCATTGCTCCGTGTGATAAACCCAGAAGATTTTTCCCTCCAGACTTCTCAAGGGCAAGCACTGTGGTTAGCAAAGGAAGTGTCAGGTTTACACCCAGCAGGTGCAGGAGGGAGGCTGTAGCAGAGAGAGGTTGGGGTTGGGAAGCTCAGTTCTGTCATTCAAGCAGAAACTTTGGGAAACAGCAAGTGAGCCTCAGGGGTCAGCTCCACACCAGACTCTGCACCACACTATTCACAATTAGTAAGTAGCAGTGTTAAAAGGCAATGTTTGCTAACAACCAAATGCCAAATGAATCCCCTCTCCCCCGCCACCGCCACTCCAGTTATAGCAGAATTCACCAAATAAACCTACAAGGATCCCAGCTCGACCTTTACAGAGTACTTTTCCTGAATCCCACCATTCTGAAGACACTGTGAAATTGAATCACAGAAAATGGCACAGTGCCTAAACTATTCGGTAAGCACTGTGAATATTCCCAGAATCACAAGCAGACCGTACAAAGATCAGTGCAGGAAGGAGATAAGAACATAACCACCATATGTTTAGAAACCTGGAAAAAAGTAACATCATCAGCAAATGAGTGAGGGAAATAAAAGCTGATCTTTGGCCCGACCTCCACTCCCAGGCACGCCCACCAGGTATTTCACATTTCTCTGTCCAGTTACAATAGTCTCTCCATACACACCTATACCTTTGGTTTCCATCCTTTCTGTCATATGGAAGGTTTCTGGGGACAGACTGTCAGGTCTCCCAGTCTGGATAATGGCTCCATGCTTTAGTAGGGCAGCCATCTTCACTGGCACAAAACACACTTTGAGGGTTACCTTGACCTTTTCAGCACCCTCCCCCCTAGTTCTGAGCTAATTCTTGTACACAATTCACACCTTCGAGATACTCAGTCTTTTTGTGCTAGAAGTAACCCGGGCCTACCTGTCACCTGATGGATGACGACACTGACTTGGGGAGGGGTGAAGGGCTTGCTCAGGGCACACAGGGGACTGTCACAGCAGCCACCGTTGGGAAAGCTGGGAGGGCGCACCAGCCCTGGCACTGACCTCACCAGAAGCCCGAGGGACTCCCCAGTTATATGCAACTTGTTCTGAAACTAATCCATATATGTGCAACCAATTCATGAAACAGTCTCAACTTCCTAGGAACCCAAATACTTCAAAGTTTTTGTTGTTCCCCAAAGGGGCCATGCTGGTCCCCAGGCCACTGAACCCTTTGGGCATTTGGGCACAAGTCTTGGCCACTGTGAGTTACAAGAACTCATTTTGTATAAAACTCCAATATCATATTGATTCAAAGTCTGCCCTCCCTCACTATTGGCCAGTTCTGGGGCTTAACAAGCTCGAGGTCGGTAAGAGGCTTGACCCATATTTTGCCTTCTTCCTGCTCTTCTCCTGGAGCAGAGAGGGGTGGGGGGCACATTCACCCCAAGCTCCTTCACAGCCCTACTTGGAGAGGCAGACAACGACCTCTTTCATATGTGGCTGTGACTGAATTTTCTACAATGGCAGCCTCTGCTTCTCAGAGCAGTGCTAACCAGGCCTCAAAGCTTTATGACCCCAAGCCAGGTCAGACTTCCTCCCTCTGTCAGGGCTTTGCTGGGTAGGGGGATGGGCCCCCACTGTTGTGAGAAATCTGGCTCCAGCTTGGCTCCCTCAACCCCACTCAGCCCTTCCAGCACCTCGACAGGCCCCCTGCACAGGACACAGAGGGGAGGGGATGAGCCCAGCCCATCGGCATCCCACCTGCTCCCCACCTGCATCTCCTCCACGAGGCAGGCTGCTCAGGGACCACTCCCCTTCTCTGCCAGGGCACTGCCTTCCGATTCCCTCTTCCTCTGCTCAGATGTGCTTCCAGGAGTCCAGCTGTGGGAGGAGAAGCCAGTTTGCTGTCTGGCCGGCTCCCTCCCTCTGCATGGGCATCCCTGTGGGTGCTCCTCTCACCAAGCAGGAGCGGAGTGTCTGGGCACGCGGTCTCCCACGGGGAAGGAGGAAAAACCTCAGCTCTCTCTGCAGTGACTCAGCTCATTCCCAGCCCTGCCCCAGCACCAGCCCTCCTTGCATGCACAGGAGCTGATGCTGACGGCGCAGGATTCATGAGCTCTTGGCACGCCCTGGTCACTCCTGTATGGGTAGCTTTCTCTTGGGAATGTGAGGACTTCGTGCCTACAGGAAAATTCCCACTTAACATCCAGGTACACGAATCCATCTTCCCACCGTCACAGACAGTGATCAGAGAGTTAGGAGGGAAGAGAGGGTCTCACGCCATCCTTGTTTTCTTTTACAAAGTCCATATTAAAATTTTCTCAGTGAAGGAAAAAGCCCCACCCCTGTCATAAACCGAAGCGAGTTACTATGTGGCTTCCATGTGTTCTCAAGGACTCCCAATAACTATTTTCATTTATTAGCTGTTTCAAGCTTAGAAAAAGTAAAACCTCTATAATTTCCAATAATGAAGTGACTCAAAGCAAATGGCAAAAAGTCGGGTTTTTAAACCAGAGTTTAAAATAAAAGCAGTTAATTATGTCCTACTTAGGAAGGTTGTTGATTTGAAAAGCTAGTACATTGCAGATATCACCGTAATTCTGTTGTCAGAAAAGACGTGATCATGCTCACAGCAGTCAGTTGGGATGGACGAGCTGTAAAGGGCGTCTTCACGTTATGAAAAGGTTTTTCTTCTAGACATACGGATATTACGCTGAATGCCAGAATGACTTTTAAGTGCAAGAGAATTGCCACTGTAGAATTTCATGATATTTAAGGAGATCATATTCCAGGGTGCAAGATATACTGCACTACTGAGTTTTGAAAAGTTCTGAAGAAGAAAACCCCAGCAATTAAATGTCATTTGGGGCCCAAATTCTTAGAATAGTAGTGATGGAAATCTAAGTTTTAATTAAGCTTTTGCATGTCTTCATCTGTAAAGAAGAGCAGCACAGGGCTTGACCTACTTCTTTCCCCAGGTTGTGGTGCAGCCCATGGTGGCTTCAGGAGAGAGGGAACTTTCACAGCTAAGATTCTAGAACAGAGTCGGCCACCAAATGTATTAACTGAATGAACCGAGTCAGTGAGTGTGTTGAATAGTAAAGCCAAAGGTAAAGTGCTACAGGAACATTAATTACTGCTGTGTGCTGTAGCTGATCTACTTTGCTGGTGCCACTGATGCCTTCAGCCAACCGCATCACTTCTGCTAGAATGCACCAGAAATTACCCTTGCAGACTTCTTAGAAAAGTTCTCATTTTTCCTGATAAAGGCTGAAGCAGGGCTGCCAGTGAGAAGGGACATTTGTAACCAGCACACCCGTATAGGAAAGAGGTAGTTTGTAAAGAGATTGGAAGTAATTAGGTTAAAAGATGTTGAACACCCTCTGCAATTTCATTTGCTTATTAATTTTCTCTCAATGCCTTTTATCCATATATACTCCAAAAGGTTTATTTGAATCCGAATTACCATGAAATCCAAATAAATGGTGACTAAGACTTACAAGTCTTACAAGTGAGATAGCATCCATAAATTATGTGTATTTTTTAATGATGAAGCTAACACACATTTATATTGAAAGTGTATAATTTTATCATTTGTTCAGCCCTCTCTCCTGACTCTGGAAGTATCTGCTTAAAATGCAACACATACATCTCGTCTTGTTAACATCCTGTATCTCAAGTTACCAAGAATCCAGTTCAGAAAATAAAACACATTTGCATTCAAATCTAAGAACAAGATAAAAAAAAAAATCACCTATCTCCAAAGTTTTCCTTTGAAGGTGAACTTCTTTTCTGCTCAGTTGGTTGCAATCGATTCTAATGAATTCTCCTTCATCAACTGTCTCACTCTCTTTACTGGCACATTCTCAGAAAGTGCTGTAACGTCTTCCACTAAAGCCCACCAGAACCCTTTCTTTGACTCCACATCCTCCTCAAGCTTCTGCTCAATTCCTGTCCTTTTTTAAAGTGAAACTCCTCAAGAGGGGTCTCCAGGGTCTTCCCTTTTTAACCCCTGTCCTCACCTGAGCCCACTCTATGGAAACTGCTTTTCCCAGTAACCTCCGAAAATCCTCCTTTCATTTTTCTTGCCCTCCCATTACACCAGACCACACCTTCCATTTCTCAGCCTCCTTTGTTGGATCCTAAGTTGGATCCTATGACTTGATCCTCCGATCCCAGGGGGCATCAGTCTTTTCCCTTCTCTGGCTACACCAGATTCTTTCATCCCATCCTGATGCCCCACATTGTATTTCCAGTGCAGACCTCTGAACTCCAGACTCAGATATCGCCACACCTCTGCTGTTTAACAGATGCCTTAACCTCACATTAAATGCCCCCCACCAAGCTCCTGAGCTCACTTTCCCTATTAGCTTTCTTTTCTCAGCAAATGACACCTTCTTTCTCCCAGCTGCCCAGTCTCAAGATGCTGGAGCTGTGTCTTTGTGCACATGTCACCTTCAACTTAGAGGCAATTCCTATGGAACCTACTTCTAAAATCTTGTCACCCTCCTGTCACTACCTGGTCACAGTCACTACCTTTTGCTCACTTGGGTTATTTCATTAGCTTCTTAATCCTTGCCTAGATGATCCATTTACACTCTGCTCCATTAACTCAGAAGCAAATTCAGAGTCCTAACAATGGTCAGGAAGACCACCCCCACCCCCAGCCATACCCACTTCACCTTGCTTCCCTCCACTCCCCTCTCCTTGCATTCAGCCACTTGGCTTCTGACAGCAAAGCACACTCTTGCTTCAAAGCCTCTGCATCTGTTTCCCCTTCTGCCTGAGATGTTCTTTCTCCAGACCCTGCAGGACCAAAGTCCTCACTTCCTCCAGGTTCTACCCCTAATGTCCCCTTTCCTGAGCATCCCGGCAGACGCATCCAGACCGTGTCTAGCCCTTCACACTATAAAGGAATTGTTTTTTTCAAGCAGAAATTTCAACAAAGCTTAGAGCATATGAACTTGTCTCCCTGGCACTCTGACACACATTCAAAGAAAGTTACTGCCCTTCTGCTGGGTGCAGGGCATGGTCCCCAAGCTAGTGGAGATCAGCCCTGATTTTAGTTAATGTCTGTAGAACAGGAATGGTATGGACATGATCCTTTTCCCACTGTCAGGACCAGTGATACTGGTATTGAGGGGCTGATGGTGGATCTGGGAACAGAGTGTGTTGAGATATCTCCATCTACTCAATGCTACCAACCAGGCTCTGAAAAACTTCTGGGGGCCCTGCTGATGCCATGTGGCTAGTTTAATAAGGAAACTTGTATGAATAGAGCCTTCCAGTCAGATTCGATCAGAGATGAAATTTTCTGCCTTGTTCTAGCCCTGAAAAAAATGGCTTTTCCTCTGTTTTTCTTTTATGTTTGTCATCATTCTTTCCCACTTTGCAGTGTTCAGAAATTGACCAGAAAGAAGCCAACGAGAAATAAGAACAGTTCAGAGTGAAGGCTCAGGGAATAATGAAGTTTGTTCCTTACTTGGATGACAGCACTTCTAAAAATAAAATAAAAACGAACCTGGAGGGTGAACGAAACAGCTTCAAAGGCAAAAGAAAAAAGGGCATCCTAATCGAGGCAGCCTCCGACAGCCACCAGCACCCTCAGCAACTCCTTGAGCAGAGCTCAAAGGAGACAGACTCCATCTGTCAAGGGATGAGTCCAACTCGAGTAGAGGAATAAGGCACCAGCCACCTCAAAAGCATCTTTTCTTCCAGGGGTGACAACCCTGAGGCTTCCTCTTCCATGGACACCAAATGAACCCTCTGCCTGGAAATGAGGAAATCAGACCCTTCTATCTCTCCTGAGTTACCCAGAGGCTACAGGTCATCAGTGTCTCATTTCTTCTGCCCCACTGCTGAGGACACGGGAACGATTGTCTTTCCTCCCAGGAGACTTCTGGGATATGTACATGACCCTCTAACGACTCCGTGTGAATCTTCTGTTCAACTACATTGGGAACCACAAGTTCAAGGTTTCTTACCACTGACCCTGCTCATAAAAAAACTTCAGATCAACTATTTTGGAGGGAATGCTGGACTCTATTGCCTGCAAATTACTGCTTCCCTTTGTTTCTCCACCTTTCTGAAGAGCAGGCCCTCTTGAGACCTTCATGATCACGAATCCGCCCCTCCTCCCCCGAGTCTGGGGGAAATTCTTGGACAGATCACTAATCACCTGCTGGAATGCAAAGCCAGGCCAACAGTTGTTTCTCCACGTGTGACCTGCTATTGCTGGTGTCAGTATCACCCAAATGAGCGAATATGGGAGGCAGTAAATAGCACATTTGGTTTGGTTCCATCATAAGTGCACTGGCATGATACAAACTCCGATAGCACCTGCTGCCTGTCCAGACTCAGTTATCTCTTTTTTCCTCCTGTCCTTTCTTCCTCCCTCCTCCCTTCCTTCCTAACTCTGATTCTGGTACTCAGAGCACATAAAATAGGCCCGCCTCTGCCAAAGCAGGAGTGAACTACTGGCTGTGTGATTCCGGGTATTCATTTGTAGACATAGTATATAACTTGCATTCCTTAATATAACAGTTGTAGTCCTAAATGACATTACACAATTATTTATGAAATCTCCTCACAGTAAAAAATAGAGCAGAGCAGAGGAAAAAAATGGAGCACTGCCTGAACACTCCAGATCTTGTACAGCTCCCAAGATTCCAGGATATTGCATGGACTTTAAGTCAGTTGGGATCGTGCTGTTTATTGCAAAATGGGCTCTTTTTCTTGTCTGACCTCAAATTTGGGGTGCCATCAATACAGAAACAGTTTCCAGGATGACTGAAAAAGCAGAAATGAATAATTATTCAGAAAAGCTGTGATCAGGTTTTTATATCCTAACGTGAGTTACTGCAAAGAAACTCAATTTAATGAAGTGATATTATTCTTTGCCTGTAACATCTCTTTAAAATATACATTATGTTCTCTTCTTGCAAATGAAGGCTGTCATTTTCTTTATTTAAACTCATTTATTAGTTCTATGTTCAATACTGCTTCCTGCCGCTGGTAAAAAAGACAATCCCATTCATTCGAAGACATTTAATGAGATCTTACTATTTCCTCATTCCATGCTTGTGAAATATACAGAAAAACAAGTTGTGTGAATGATCGCCTTGAATGACGCTAAACTAAAAGGTCCCTGGTGGAGACTACACAGCCATCTTCTTAGATCTGCTTTGTTCAACACCAAAATCAGTAAACTGATAGATTCCTTGAAAGGCATGCTTGGGAGGGGAAGCTCTTAAAACCAGCATGTTACACAGCTGGGAAGTTCACAGATACATGAGTATTGACCAAGTTTTGAAAATATCTTGCTAGATTACGATTGTTGGATAAACAACTTGATAAAACTGTTGTAGCGGAGAAGGAATGGTGTATATGTAAAATCTTGTGCATGTGCACCACGCACGCACACATGGGTGAGGGCTAAGAAGGGAGGCGTGGCTCAAGGCCATTGGGAAAGCCTTCTTAAGCAGACGCCGTGTAGCTCAGTGCCACTTATCCAATGCTATGGCGAGGAGCTGGAAACGGTTAGCTCAGAGAGGTTGTCTTTAGTCTCAGAGAACTATTCTCAGGACAGGAAGCAGATTTATGCTTTGCTGTTTCAGAGACAGCATTAACTATATAGGAGTTTTAGGCAGGTTCATTTCAATTCATACAATTCTATCAGTTAGAACTTTCCCAGTCACGATGGTGTGGAAGTTTAAGCAGAAGCTTGTGGCTGGCTGTTAAGGATGTTGGAGGGGTGTTACATCAAGAGACTGGACTAGGTAGATTTTGGGGGGCCTTTTCCCACCCTAAAATTCTCTGCTTTTCTTTAAAGGAATAGAAGACTCTCTCAGCCAAAGACTAAGACTCTCACAAATCTTTGTGAGGCTGCACTCAAACCTCATTAAAACAGAAACCCAGAAAGAAAGGGAGTCTCATCATTTCACAAGTGTTTATGTGAAGAAATGCTTGCTACTCCTGATTTGTAAAGGATGAAAAATTGGATTCCAGAGTGAGAGATTTTCTTCAAATACAAAGTTTTGCCCTGCTATCTTAGAGGCTGAATTCTCTTCTCACCTTGAATTCACACAAGCTATTGGATATGAATAGAATTTGTCAGAGGACTCAAAAGTATTGCAATGGAGCCTTTTGGGGTTCTAGAATTTCTAGAATGTGTCTTGTCTGCTGGTACCCAGTTTGTAGAGACAGACTGGGGTGCTCATCAACACACTGGTACAAATGAGGCTGTGAACTGCCTGGGCTTGAATGGTGTCTGTACTGAGTGGCTGTGGGGAAGCAATAAATATGTTCCTATTTCTTCATTGTAAAGCTGGAGGAATCAAGGCTGGTTCTCACCATGATGAAGAACTACCAGATATAAGCTAGATAGCTTATAAGCCATCTTTCCAGCAGCTATTTCCCTAAAAGATTTGAGACCATCCCAAACAGTGTTTAAGCTGGAGCCCTAGGATCCCAGGGTTTTGGGGTGCCTATAACCTTTTATAAAGTAAACTGGTCAACAAGTATTTGTGGAGTGCTTACTATAGGAAATTAAAAAAATGACAAAGGCAGAGTCAGGCCTTGCTGCTACATAGCCAACACACATTTTATCACAAGGGATATAAACTAATATATTCTAACCTGAAACAGAATGATATATTTTGATATATGCTAATTCACAACTGTTAATGCATTTAAGTATGGGTATCATCCATAAATCCTTTCCAAGCAGCTTCCATGCTAATTAGGTTATGAGAGAGATAGGAACTTCTTGTTCTGTGTTTACATTTGAAAGAACTATTGTTTCCACATCAGTGAAAGGTATTAGTTTAGGATTATGAGTTGGAAAAGAGAAATAGTTTCGTAAAACATAGCTAAATATTATGCGCTTTCTTTTAAAATACATTTATTCCTAGTTGCATTTGAAAAAGTGCAATGTAGAAGAAAAGAAGTTATCTCAAAATAATTTAATACTTTCTGAAACAACCCAAATATAATGGGTTGTATTATATTATAAACTGAACTATAAAGCTAAATAGCTTTATAGTTTGTAAAATGCTTTGACAAATACCACTCTCTAAAGCTAAATAGCTATATAGTTTGTAAAATGCTTTGACAAATACCACTCTCTTTGTGACTCACAACAGTGATGTGAGGTGGGTATGAATAACACTTTAGATGAGAAAAATAAGACTCTGAGTAGCTAAGAGGTTTGTTCAAAGGTATGGAGGTAATAGATATCAAAGATAGGAATTTTAACCCTGTTCTTGATATTTTTAAATCTGGTATTTTAAAAAAGCTCATCAAGTTAAGTATGAAAAAATGAAATCGATATCCCTGTGATGGAACAATTTTCTATCAGACATCCTCAGAATTTTGAAGTCAAAGTGGGTTTTATGCAGGTGCCTAATACTGCTGTTTCTGTCTGCCTAGAAAATAGCCCCAGTCTGCTCCTGACTATCCGTGGGAGCAGCTAGCTCCCTTCCCTGGCCTCCATCCATGTGGGTTCAGGTGGAGCTAAAGCCACCTCCAGGCATGTGACTAGGCCTGGCTACCACACCCCAGACACATCTCCTTCTGTCCCTCCCTCTGCTCACGTATTTGTTTGTGACAAGCTCTGGGCAGACAAGTGATCCCAATCAGGCTGATCTGAACCAGTGGGACTCCCTCCTGGGACTTCTGGGTGAGCTCTTACAAAGATAAGCTCTTTTGTTTAGGTTCGAATTTAATAGGAACTGAAACTCCCCTTATGTAGAGAAAGCCCATTTGGGAAAAGAGCCAACACAGAGGACTGCAGAGCTGAGACATGAAGAGCCGAGAGCAGGACACACCTGGGCACCTGTACGCAGGTCTACCTGGAATTCGCAGTGAAACAACTCAACTACAAGCCTTTTTTTCCTGCTTTCGGCATCCTGAGTTGGATTTTTGGGCAGCCAGAGGAGTCCCTGCTGACAAATTACCCCAGTCATATACAAATGGAATTAACTGAGACAGGACTACATAATCAGACCTATTTTCTTTAGACACATACGCTCTCTTTATGTTGGGAGAATAAAAACGAAAGCTCGAGAAGGAGAGTAAGTGAATTCTCCTGTCTTTGGCATTTTAGCAAGGTTAGACTATAACAGCCCAAACTCTGACTTGTGGTCCCAAGAACTGGACTGACAATAATGGGTAATATTCCAGAGACGCAGCAAGTGGATCAAGCACCTGCGTGTCACTTGGTGAACGAGCTGCTTGGTGGTTCAGCCAGTCTGGGACTCTGCTAGATATCACGGAGTCCGATCCACTGAAATAAATACCAGTTTTTCTATATATTCAGATTTCTTGTTTATTCTGTTGAAAATAAGATCTTTTGGTGTTTTTTTAAAAAATTATCCATGGTTTGATTTTAATGGAAAGCATTACCTTGGCGAAGTACAAGGACATAGAGGGAAGGTAGAGACATTAAGGTTTTCTAGCAAAACAAGTGAAGGTCTCAGGTCTGACTGGCCAGTGCCAACGCCTGGACATCTAATTTGCCTCACTGATGGCGTCAAAAGAAAATGGAAGAATCAAGACTTGTGCGATGAGTATCAGAATCTAAAATCAAACCTGAGTGAGTTCTTGCACTTCTTCCCATTGTATTTTTTATGATCAGGTAGAGGACAGACAGGAACCCTTTAGTGTTGCCTGAAAAATGCTAATCTTTCTAATATTGGAATTTTCAACTCCAAAGTTGCCACATGTAGAGCAGTATATATTTTGAGAGGAGGCAATTGACTGTCCACTTTAAGAAACAGGACGTACAGCACATCAGGCTTGTATTTCATACATGAGAGCAAAAAAGCCAAAGAGTTTTCTGCTTTTGCTTGGTGTGATACCTTTGGGCATCAGTGGCTGGTGGCCTGAGCTTCTGGCTTGAAACAGGGCACAGATATCAACATCTTGAGTTTTCTCTGAAGCTGGAACATCAGTCCGGCAACTTGACAAGATGTCAAATTAAAGCTCCTGGTGGAAGAGCTTACTGAGTTAATTCTTAACCTTCTTTTTTTTTTGGTTACATATTATCTGTCTGTGCTTAAGTATTAAGTTGCTCTATAGACCTTCATGGAAGGAAATCTGAAGTCATGTGGGCAGGTTAAGCCTTTCTCAGTAGTGTCTTGGTGATGAAGTTCTAAATTAAATTAAACTATGGGCTGAAATATTTTGATGCGACACGGTAAAAAGAAAACTTGTTTACTGTGGGGAAAAATCACTTTGTAAAATGTTCCTTTTGACATAGTTGTGCTGTTTTCTGAAGGTTGATTCTGTAAATTCCCATAATGCTAGAGTAGTGGGTAGAGTTTCCATTGACAACAGGCTTTCCTCCCCAGGGAAAGTATAAAAGAATAAATGACTATCCTCTTTCTTTCTCAGGGAAGGCAAAGTGTTTGCTTCATGGGTTTTTTTTTTTTTTTTTTGATATCCATATTTTTCTAGCAATTATGTGTACTGTGTATTTTAAACAAGTTCTAAATTCATTTAAGAAAAACAATCCTTTCTTTCTCACTTAATGTTTGCCACATTGCAATAATGATGTTATTATTTTAAGATATCTGTGGCTACACACCTTTGTAACCTGAATTTGCAGGGAACTCTGTTTTCCCTGGCTTTGATGATAATTACATACAGGTCCCTTCTCCATCAGGATAGATGCTGAGTGTCAGGCTTCATATATCTCCATTTAAAATAATAAACAGACAAGATGCTAATTCTAACCTCAACAGACATTCCTAGCATAGACAACACTGGAAGAAAACTAGCCACTGGGGACTTCATCCTCATCCTGCCAAAGAGTAATCTATTACAGCATATGGGAAATTAGCATCTGTTCAACTGTTACTCAACTATTTTACACCATTTTAAAATAGAGGCAACCCATAGGGCATTAGGGGCCACAGAGGATCCTGGGTCTGGTCATGCAGGATTGTTGTACAGGATGTCTTATTTGTGCTAAAATGAGATAATGGATGGGAAGGTACTTTGAACATTTAAAAGCTCTGTAAGCATTAAGATATTATTATACAAATGTGAGTGGAACATTTATTTATTAAGAGTATGGGGATGGGGGGACATTTGAGAACTTCATCTCAGGCTAATGGGTGCAATTTAGAATTACAGGCTGGAAAAGCTGTGTTCTCAGCAGGAGAGGAAACCCATTGTTTAGATGTGTTTACAGTGTTATATTCAGAGGTTCAAAATGCTATTAGTACTGACGCCTGCGTCTGCTGTGTGCCAGCTGTGAGGCAAAGCACACGTCCAGGGGGTTGCCTTGCACGTACAATGGTTGTAGTGAGCAGCGGATGAACACGGGCAGGGATTTCATATGGCTCAGTTTTCATTTCCTTTCCTTCAACGCCAAAGGAATGAAGATTTGTAGAACTAATATCACATGTAAAATGCTTTCAAATAAAGAAGTCATCAATCCAGCCATACTTACTAAGTGATACTGTTAGGGCCAAGAAATATTAGACTTTCAACTGGAGTAACTTTCTACTTTCTAACTTTCTAAGGATTGAGGAGCAATTTAGACAAAGCCCTAATGGTGCCCAACACTTTGCCCCAGGTAAGCTCTGATTGGGGCTTCTTTCTGGCTATATGATCCGAAGCAAGGGATGTTGTTTCTCAGATCCTTTGTCTTGAAAATGTGGACAATACCTGGCCCCCAGTTTGTGTGTATCAAGATCAAATAACCACCCCACACCTGGGGTGTTTATTTAGATGAGCGCATTCAAAACTCAAAGACTTCTACATTATGAATTTCCTTCATTAATACTAAGTCAAATTTTATGTAAAAGTCTGTATTTCTCTTACTATTTAGAAGTCTTTTTTTAAATTTTATGAAACTAGAAGCACTATTTCTTTTTTCTATAAGTATTTTCTATAAAAGGAGGTTTCTATAAATGGCTGTAAGTTTCACACTAGGAAACTCATTTTCCTCTTTTCATAACTTTGAACATATGGCTAGACTTTATTAATTCCATTACTCTCCTTTATTACTCATTTTAAGAGAACTTGGACTTCTTCTAAATAACACTCAAGAAAATTTCTAAAGATTGTGAATTATCAAGATATAGTATTAATAGTACTATAGTAACAATATAATATTAGGAAATATGTTTATTCCTTCTGATATAGTCTGCATATTTTCATTTCCTATCTCATCTCCACAGACCTGCAGCTTAAAGGTAGATCTCCATGTGCTACAAGCACGTGAACAGTGTATGGCACATTCTGTGCTAATGTGAGATAACAGATGAAAATGTACTTTGAAAATTTAGAAGCTTTAAATGCATTAGGCATTATTATAGAAATGCAAGTGCAACATTTATTTATTAGGGGTGTGCAAACAGGGGAGCATTTCTGAACTTCTGAGCTAATGGGTGCAATTTAGAATCAGAGGCTAGAAAATCTACATTCTCAGCAGGATAGAAAACCTATTGTTTAGAAGTGTTTACATCATTACATTCTGCGGTTTAAAAAAATGGATTAGTATTGAACTCAATTCTGTTTTTCACATATTTATTTAAGACAATTTGATGCCACAATATTGCTTGTATTAGGATACAAGTAAACAATGGCTACAGTCTTTGCAAATCACCTGTTTCCAAGGCAGGAATTTTTAATATTGGTTCAACACTGAAATTAAGTAGTAAAGCACCACTCCGGTGTTACCTTTCAAAAGCTATTTGTTCACAAACAAACTGAATAGGTGGGATGGACATTAAATTTTTCTCAATTTAACTATAAGCCTTGGTTTTCCAAGTTCAGCAAAGCATTTCCAAACATTGGTTGAGCAGACCTTCGGAAGGCAAAACTGTGAGTGACTGCTGTCACCAGAAAGTAAGGTTTCTTGCTTACAGAGGGTTTTTCAAATTCTGGTGGAGGCGCAGATAAACCAGAAGTAGAAGGTTTTCTGAGAACTCGGATGGGTCCTGGTGATTATCCCTTAGCTGCATTTCCCTTTAGAGAGTAAGAACGCAAACCTTAAGATGCGCTTCTGCGTGTCCATGGGAAACAGACTGGTTAGGCAGGCACTGACCCACCTATGGTGAGCGCCTAACCCCTTGGGAAAGAATCACAGGGACCGAGCTACTGAGCAGCTGGTTGAGAGGAAGCATCCCTAGCCACTTGCTTACATGAATTTTAATTGCTAATTCAAGTCTTTAGGAAGATTTGACTTTATTGGTTTAGCACGTAACTTTGGGGAAGAATGTGGTCCAGAGAGAGTAGAGTTAGTTGTTAAAAAACAAACAGACTTCAGAAAATTTATGATAGTAAATGGCCAAAAACAGAAGAAGAAAAAAACAATCGAGCAGTTGAACAGTGGAAAAATCACATCAATAAAACCAATCAACAACAAAATTACCAAGTATTTCATAGTTTGACAGGTGAAAGCTCCGAAATGGCACTGATTTTAAGAGGTACATACGTGTTCACTTCTCCATGATTTTTGGCATTTCCAGACTAGAAAACACCCTTAAAACAAACAAATAAATAGTGGCAATTAACACAACCTGGAGTTGGGATCCAGAATCCCTTTTTCTTATTGATCAGATTCCTGTAGAGCTAGCTCTTCTTTCCTCTGCAGCAACAACGCCATATCGAGCAGCAGGTTTTTGGAAAGCTTCTAAGAAGCTCCTGGGTGCTGAGGAAGGCTTGTCCACCTCAGTCCTCCAATCACTGTGCTCAGAGCCGGGAGGTCGATAAGCACATTCACACAGACCCTCTAGCTCACCACATCCCATCCACCTGCTCATTTAGCTCCTCTTTTTTGTTTTAGGGTTGTTGCCATTTGGCCTAAGTTTGTTCAATTTTCTCTAGGGTAGGACCATTCCCGAAAGGGGTGTGTCCTGATCAGAGTGACAGGAAATAGATCCAAAAGACATGACTATCCCTGCAAATCTCGGGAAGACAGTAAGGGGGCAACTGAGCTGGAGGGTTCATAGATTGGCAGGAGGGTAATCAATTTCCGCTTTGAAAAAACTGCACTATGTGGAGAAATTCTGTAAATTATACGAGCAGCTCAGGTAGGTGATTCAGTTCCTGAAGTTGGCACAGTCGATAATAGCTAGTGCTCATTAAACAGCAATCCTTCCTTACCCAGGGAAGAAAAGGGCTTAGGAAAGGCCCATGGTTCAAGTTGAAAACAAACCATGTCTCTGAAATGCTGTCATCAGAGGAATTTAACTACATATGTTAATCCACAAATACAAATAGCAGGAAATACATGAACAGCTTGGGGGAGAAAAAGCTTTCAGACTCTTTATTGAAAAGAACATCAATAAAAAACAGTAATAAGGATTAGAAGACAATACCAAATAAGAGAGAAGAGGGAAATTATTCTTTTTTTGTTGTCTCTCCTACATTTTCCATCTCCCTTCAATAAAAGATTCTCCATAATCCCAACATTGCCATTCCCTGCACAAAGAATCCTGAGAACAATTCAATATTGAGAGAACTGAAAGGAGACATAATATCCCATTCCCTCTCTCTCTCCAGGGCATTTGCAGGCCGAATAGCCATGCTTTCTAGAACATTCTGTTCACGTTTTTCTTTTGTGTGCTGCAGCATAGAATGTTTACCGGAGGCTTTTAAAGACAGAATCCCACAAACAGTTGAGAAAAATATTTAACAACCAAGGCAAAGCAATTATAGACAAATTTTCACCTCGAGATTTTCATCTTAGGTGTGGGAGGCAGAGAGAAGCCTCTTAACACATCATTCTGAACCTAGAATGAGGATGAAGAGTTGATCTTGCCAACGGTTGTCAACAAAACCACAGCTCTGCATCCATCACATCCTAGGGTGACACTGCAGAGCAGATGCCCATCTGAATGTGCTGGAAGAACAGCTCCAGTGCTATGGCTCACATTTCTGAGCAGTGCTCTCTGGACACGCTAGACATGGACATTCATACCAAAAACATGGAAAGATCTAAACACGACAGATCTCTCTTTTCAAGTATTTGTGTCAGGCAGCTTTGTCATTTTCAGCTATTCAAGGCCACAATATGAGATGACACAAGTAGTCCCCATAGTGCAATTTTGCACAAATATGTCAACTTGGGAGGAAATTAACATGAGGTGGAGTTCATACTTCCCCCTGGCTGCTGCCTTGTCATCCAACCAACCTGACCTTATAATCTAGTCTTCTATTAATCGTTTTCATTATGATTTGGTTCTTACATGGTAGTACGAGGTCACTTCTTTAACCACAGACTTTCTGAGTGCAGTGAGCAGACATAACTCAGCACAAAGGGATAACAAGGATCTGTGTATCTATGTTCCAATCCCAGAAAGGTCTGTTTTCATCTAGTTCCAGTGAGTAGGGAATAAAAGCTGTGGCATAAAATGGTAAAACTCCAGTTAGCTTTGGATAATAGGCATCCCTCGTTAGCGGCTGTTCAACACTAGAATGCATACTTGATATGGTGAAAGGCAAAAACATCACAGAGGCTTTCGATACCTTACCTGAGCCATCTGCCTCTCCAGTTTTGATCGGGGAATATCATCAAAGTAGTTTTCATTTCGTCTCCTCCTTGCATCGCCCTGCATGATAATGTGAGGAACGTCTAGGGAGCCACCAGTGGTGTAAGTGCTTTGGCTAAGTGATGGAGACAACTGAGGAGGAGTGTGATTACCACTGGGTTCCTGAATGGAAATACATCATGAAATAAATACCATGTTCTTGTGGCTAACCTTTGGTTTCAAAATTGTGAAATACTGACAAGACAAACTGCAGGGGTGGGGAGTCATTTTTGAATCAACTGTCAAGGCATGGATGACATCCCACCATTTTATGAATGGCCTGATCTAAGCCCCTTCTTTTCCTCCTAAGTATTTTAGGTCAAAGGCTTAACGTATAAAGAATGAGACTCAGTTCTTTCAAACCAGCACTCTGAATGACCTCAGGGGACAGGCGGGGGGGGGGGCTGGGCACCCCCGCTGCTACTGAGTTGAGTTTATAAGGGGAGAAACTGTGTCTTCATGCGGACAGGGTTCTCACCAGGGCTCACGCCATGATGAGAAAGCTAAAATAGGACCTGATGGGTCTTGATCCTCCATCAGACAGTGGTCTGGCGACCGGGCAAGGGAGAGGACACAGCACGAAACACAGCATGTCACACGCACAGACTGAGAGCAATGCATATAATGACAGAGGATGCGTTTTGACAGCAAAGACAACTCAAGCTGAGGGAAACTGGTCCAAAGTAAGTTTAGGGGTGCAGAGAGCTGGGCTCCAGTGTTTGCATGTCTGAGGGGGACTGCATCATGCTGATTCTACAGGCCACCTCTCTCCCCAGTGTTCTGGAGCTCTTTGGACAGATTAAAGTTCTGCACCTTTTCTTGGGTATCTATGTCTTTGACCTAAATCTCTTCCAGGGAGCCAGAGGGAGAAGTTCAGAAGGGGATGGAAACAGAGTAAATAGAGGGGAACTACTCCTCTAAAATGTCATCTTAGGATGGCTACTCTGATGGGGCTCCCCATCATGTAGCAAAATGGAGACAAGATAATCATCCTTGTCTAACCTCATCCCCCCACCCTAATTTTCTTTTGAGGTTCCTCTGATTGAGGGAGAAAAATCAATCCTATTTCTACTTTCCACTAGCCTTCAAATAACCCAGTGCATCCCAGTTCCTCCAATAAATCAATTTTCCCCACGGCTCCCTTCTGAAGCCAATTGTCTGGCATTGTGTATTTTCTGCTCTTTTAAAACTGAATCAGACTCACAATCTTAACTGTTCCTCCTCTGCCTGCTCTACCTGACCCTTTGCTATCCTGACCGTAGTTATGCAATTTGCTGAAGTTCACAGATTAGAGCCAAACTTTCACTGTGTTTTGTGGCTATTGGTTCTATCAAAGTGCCAGGCTGGGGCTCATTTATTATCGCCACCTTTCCTGACACTCGCAGAACGGGAATCAGGAGCAAGCAAGTGCAGGACTAATGAAGAGAATGGACTTGGAACTCTCCAACTGGTGATGGAGATCCCAGCTTTTTGATGGATGTTAGACAAATATTAGAAAACTAGTGATGTCCACTAGGCCACCTTGCTTCCGTTTTGTCTGACAACTGCTTCTCACTTTCTCTCCTCTTGCCTTCTGGCCTTCCTTCTCTTTACATTGTACTTTTCTCTCCCTTCTATGGTTTCTCTCTAGTTTTCTACCCCACAGTTCTAAAATAGAGCTGAAATGGTTTATTAAAGAAAGTTCCAGGTCCTCTATTCTTAACTTTTGAAGTGGGTAAAGTTGCACAATTTTTACTGCTTAAAAACCAAAAGACCCTAAGGTTAATTTTAAATTGATCTTTACTTAACTGTGGTCCTTGATTGATTTTCTTTCTGTGGGTTTGAGGAGTTTGACAGAAAACTCATTTCCTCTCTTGGTGTAGTTGGGAGTGTGATGGGCATAGCGGGAGAGGTTTGTCGGATGTATATCTACATCTCAAAAATATATACTTAACCAATGGAGAAAATTCAATCTTGGCTTATAAAACACAATCAAAAGTGAGTTGTTTTTATACAGATAAGGGAAGCCATCTGGAAAACAGCCTGCATTCCCTGATCCATTGCTTCAGTTACTTCATTTTTGTGTACAAAATAATTTTTCAGGATAAGAGCAGAGAACAAAATAAAATGCTGGGCACTTACCCTGAGGGTGATGGATCGAGGGGGCTTCTGTGGTGGATCCTCGTGCAGTCTGTCTCCCAGAGATGCCAAAATGCGTTTCCTGTGGCCAATCAAATTGATTTTTAAAACCTGAAATTGAAATGACAAATATTTAAGGCTTAAATTTCAGTTGAGAAAAATAATCTCTAGAGGTCTTAAATGATGAAGGAGATAAAAGACGTTTGCACAAAGTCACCTCTACACCGTGAGAGATGTGCTGTGAAATCAGTTTGACTGCTCAGGTCCAGAAAGAGGAACAGCTTCTAGAACATTCGTGTGGCCAAGCCGTGGGGAAGGCGGAGCAGGCCGGGGCACAAGCCCCTCTAACTCACACTGCCTTAGAGTCCCATTTTTGCCTCGGCAGTCACAAGATCTTTCTAAACTCTAAGTCAAGTCTTATCCCTAAAGCTGAAAGTGCTCCAATAGCTTTCCATAGCGCTTAAAATAAAATCTGAGTCTGGGCCTGGCCTGAAGTCCTGCAAGGCTGGCGGTCCTGACTCCCTGTCCCTTCCTGCACCTTCTGTTCTTTTTTCCTCTCTCTCTACCCCCCTCTCTTTTCCTCGGTTCAGGGGGCTCCATCACACTGGCCTCTGTTCTGTGAACACTCCCTACCATTCTCACCTGGGGGCTTGCGCACCCATCCATCTGGAACATTTCCCACCCCCCTCACTAAAAGAATCATTTCCTCAGCTCCTGTGATGTCTTTACCCCGTGACCCATGTTTTATCCTCTGAAATAACTTGACTCACAGGTTTAGCTTTTGGGTATGCTTCTCCCTCAGGGAGCTTCCTGAGGGCGGGGTCTTGCTATGTCTCATCACTCTGAGTCCCCAAAGGCCCAAGGCAGTGCTTACAAGGACAGGTGCTCAATGAATAGGCAAGAATGAATGTTAATGTAGAGGCAAGCAGCACAGTAGGCTTAACCCAGCACTGCCTGCTTGAGGGAGACTTTGAGTTTCCTCAGGAGGGGATTTTTGAGTCCGACAGTGTGACACAGGGCATGTGGTAGAAAAGACTGGCTCAGAGCCTCAGTCCCCACCTGCTCAGCCTTTCCAGCCCCCTCCGCAGCCCCATCTGGAAGGCTCTTGGATTTCAATCAGATTTGCTTGATTCCAAAGTTTTACTCCAAGGTAAACTATAAATTGGGGCATATCTCCAAATATTACTGACTTCTAACAACAACGTACTATAAATCCAGGTATTTACCTCTTCCTTGCCCAAGTGTCGTTACAGGCTAGAAAACTAGTTCCCAAAAAGTGCTACCTGTTGTGTAAATGACAACATTCCCCCTCACCCCCCCTTTTTCGATTTTAAGGGAGAGAGGCAGGATACTCATCTGGACACTCATCAGGGAGAACCTTGGATTTTTATTTGCCTCTTAGGGCTGTTTTACCTAAATGGATTTAGATTTTAAACTGGCATTTGTTCTGTTCCTTTTATGTCTAATCTCCGTTCCTGGCCTGCTGATGATGGGGATGATGTGTTAATCAAGGTGAATGTCCACATGCAGCACCCCCCTATGATTTTATGACCTTCATCTTCCCAGGCTGATGACTCCTAATCCTTACAGCTTGTTTTCATAAAGTTCTCTTTTTTCAATTTAATTTTCATTTTTATAGGTATTTATTACATCATCCTTCATTTTGGTACAATGTATGATTTCCCCATGGAATTCCCACCACCCACTCACCCGTGCACCATCACCATAGTCCCTTGTGCTCTTCCCACCCCTGTTTTGATCCTACTCCCTTCTAGCCCTGCAGAATGTCTCTGGTTTACAGTTGCCTGTTGATTTTGATTTTTACTTTATTATCATTATTTTTTTTCCCTGATCCCTAATTTGGTTCCTCTACATTCCTCCTGTAAGTGAAACCATCCCATATTTCTCTTTTTCTTTCTGGCTTATTTCGCTGAGCATAATCCCTTCCAGCTCCATCCACGTTGCTGTGAATGGCATGAGTTTATCCTTTTCGATAAAGCAGGTTCTCTTTAACATAGACTGCTTCGGCTGACTTCCTCTCTGCCTTCTCCTATGCTATTATAACTGCTTAAGGTCTGCTGAACAAGAGCTCTCGATAGTCCAGGTTTAAGAGACCGATGGCTTTACATCAGAGTGGGGTACTGTTTTCTGCATTTAGTGGCACCTATAAACGACCTTTTTAAACCTTGCTGATTTCCTGTTGGCCTTTTAGCTGTAGTAGGAATAACCAGGGACAAAAATGTATGCTGACTGTAAAAGAGCTTTTAATTTGGCTATAGCTGATAGTTCAACATCCTTTTGGAAGAATGGTTTCAATGATTTTTTTTTCTTAAATTCCTTATCTTACAGTTGTCCATGAAGCCACCCATCTGCCACCCTTCTGCCCACTCACACAGCCTTGTCATTCTGCATTTATATCAGCTAGCTTGGCACTTCACTACCTGAGGAGCTTGGCTGTTTTAGCAAGTGTGGAATTTCACCATAAATTCCTTCTTTAGGATGATTTATAAATATGCTAACTAAGTGTGGTCCTGTGCTGATGATTTGCGGGCAACACTGTTTATAAGATCCAGAGAAATGCCCTTATTCTTGCATTCTCTCTCTTTAAAGCATCAAGATCAAAGAATTCCTCCATTTCAGAAAAATACAACATTAACCTTTTCAAGTGCATTTTGCAAGTCTAAAATCACTACATTTACTTATTCCTTTTTATTCTTATTCTCAATTACTTTGCCAAAGGCATCTCCTGGATAAAAATTCCTACCAAAATTTCCCCACTGCCTTGCTCCCAGTGGGTAATTACTGGTCTTGAAATACTGATGGTGCTACCTTGGGCCCCTGTAAAGTAGTACATTTATTTATAGAAATAAAGATATTCAAAATTTTTTGACAAATGCCTGACACTAATTTGCAAATAACTGGTAAAGCGAGCTGCTGTGACCTCCTTTACTGCTCTTGGTTTACTCTCCTACAACTCAATTTTGGACCAATACCTGACTTCTTTCATCTCAGTTTTCTTGCTTATAAAATGAGGACGTGAAGGCCAATCTCAAGTGTTGTTGGGAAGAGGAAGAGAGAAATTGTGAGAGTAACACAGTGTCTCGCACAAAGAAGATACAACTGTCACTATGTGCTTGTTCCAGCTAGTGCATTCAAAGTGTTAGTCCTGTTACAAAAGGATGCATGGGAGTCCTGACCCAAGACACAGGAATGTGGTTGTTTTCATAAAGTTAATCATGTCAAACAACTATGTGGGCTCTTCGCATAAGGAGATCTGGGTAACATTGGAAAGACCCTCATTGAAGTCACATGTACTGGTAGGACTGATTCTGGCCTCTAATACTAGTTTAATCCAAAAGAGTGCATATTTTTATCTCATGCACCTCTTATCTCTAAGAAGTAAACTGAGGCAGTCGTCTACAGTGGAATTTCACTAATGCCATCTCTATAGAACTACTTACAGAAGAGGACTGATGGGTTCATGGACAGATGGACAGAGAGATGGAAAGAGAAAATTAACAGAGTAATGATTCATGTTAAGAACACTTGGTAACTTTATTAGATGTGATCCCATATCACAGAAGATATTGATGACGACTACCATTTATTGAACATTTGCTATGTTCTAGTTTTACATGCCAGAGGTGCTAGAAACTGCTCAGTGCACTATCTACATGCATAACTATCTCATTTATTCCTTAAAATTACACTATCCTTCCAGTTTTGCAGATGCAAAACCTGAGACTCAGACATTCTGGTCACATTGCTAGCAGGTAACATGGCTTCGATTTGCATCTGATTCTTAACCTGCTCTTTACCCTTATCCTGCTCTTCTTGCTGTTAACCTCAATACCTTTTGGCCTTAGCAACATTATTGGTTATATTGTTATGATGCTCCATAAGCTTTTTCTTTTGATTTATCATGTTCAAAGCATTTGTATTGAGTCTTGAATCTGAAAACACTAAATATAGCTTCAGTTTTGGACAAAGTTCATAGTAGGTTAAAACTACAAGCCAATAGAGCTCAGGCAGGTATATTACAGCATTTTCTGTGACATGCATATATAGACAAAAACCCGGATGCTCTCAGCTATCCCAGATTCAGTCTGAGTGGGTTAACAGTGGAGCAGTAAGGAGAGTAATATTTGACTTTCCAACTCTCAAGTTCACAATAAGAAATACAATTAAGATAACAACAGAGAGAAAATTCCAAAGAAAGTTAGTCATTATGGAAAAGTCAAGTTGAAAAGGTAACTAACAGGATTTGACTGAAGTGAGAACAGCTTAACATTTGATCATTGTAAGCAGGAGGTATTCCCTTCCCCCACCCCAAGAAGCCTAGCTGAAGACCAGTTAGCAAACCTTTAGTTTTCAAATATCCATATCAATGGTTATGATTGTTGAGAATTCTGCATGGTATTCATTCCTGCTTGGGTGTAAGTTAACTGCAGGTAAGAGGAACCCAGTGGGAGTGTAGGTAATGGCACCATATTGGGGATTTGGCTATTCTAAGGTGTTGACAAAATTCAGTTCAACTGAAAAAGCAATATTGAGTTTCTGTCACAAATTCTCTGGTGGCTTCAGAGGGGGAACTCAGAGAGACTGGGCACCAGTAACTACATTGTCAAACCATTAGCAGGAGAAAAAATTACTATACACATGAGCATAAGAATGGGGATCCGACTGTTGAATTCCAATAGATAAGAAATAAAAGTTATTGCATGTTTTCTTAATGGCTTTTTTATTACAACTATCATGAGACATGTGGGCCAAAGGCAAGGATTATTGTTGCAACACCACAGGCCTGCAGGATATTAGCATCCATTCATCAGAGTTGTAGCTGCTTCTAGGAATCTTCTCCAATATCAATTAACAGGACAACTTCAGAAACCCCATTGCATATCCTGGCAATAGGAGAATAATTGTGCCGGACGACAATGTTGTAATATTATCATTGTCACTTATGTTTCTGGATTTGCTGTGGGAATTCTGCTAGATACTATCATTACCCTGGTGCTGAATAGTTTACATCAGCAACAAAGATAGTCAGTATGTCCTTTTTTCCTTTAAATTTAATGTGATATGAATTAAACATGTTAAGTTCAATGTGATGTAAATTAAACATGCTTTGATAATAACAACAAAACTGCTTTCCTGTTGTAAAGACAGAAAATACAGAGAAACAAATAAGAGAACAAGTTATCGACAGGTTATTAGCATGACATGTATTTTTCATTTTATCCCCATGATTATATTTTGTGGTAGCCATAACACCAATGCAATTTGTACCCTAATGTGTTCACACAACATTAAAGCCACAGAACTTTCCTACATACACATTTCTCAGTAGACATTTTAAGTAACCCTCAATATTACTGTGTTGTTTTGAGATAATCATGTCATGATTCATTAACTATTCCCCTCATTGGCTCGTGCTTCTTTTTGGGATCTCCACCGATGCACATGCTAAAAAAAAAATTCCTATCATGCTACTACAATTTTCCATTGTCCTTGCCGCGTTGTCACAGACACAGTGTGAACACACCACAAAATACTGCAGAAATGCACACAACCATGACAAGTTACGCAGAGACAGTCTGTCTCCATGTTGCGCATGAAGCCTCAATCCACTTAATGCTGGACCACGTCTTCCAGGGAAAACCACAAATCACCGAAAGCTCCTCAATGTCACATTTTGCATTTGTCGTGTTTTGGAGTTCAGCCTCAGCTGACAGATATAAAATAACACATGTAGCTGGAATCCTCCAGAAGTAGCACAGGCACCAATGCTGAGTGCATGAGTGATTCTGGTTATCACAACACCGGGCTACATTCTTGTATTTTTAGGTTTTTAATGTAGGGAGGGATTTTATTTTATTTTTATTTAAGTGGTATTTAGGATGGAAAAGTTTTCGGGTCACCCTGTATTTGGACCTCCTTCCATTTTAAGTGGGTTGATGAAGACCCTCTTCTTTTTAGAGATATTTGTCAACTAAGGGCTGCAGCTCCCATGCTATTCCAGAGAGCTCATCTGGCTTCAGCGTTGGTGTCTGAACAAAACCATGAGTGTTCTGAAAAGTTCTGGCATTCTTAAATACCCAGAATGGAAGTTGAGTTGGGAGTTTATCTGCTTTGTTCTCATCTGCAGAACTAAAATTGCAATTAAATGTGAATGATTTTCCCCCCTCCTTAGTAATAATTTCTAAACACTTTCCACCCATAAGCATTAAGGCAAAATGCCTGTGTGTCATCCAATTTCAACTCCCACAATTCCAGAAATCCTTGGTTGAACTTGCATCTGATTTTTGATTGTGACATTTTCTTTCTTGTTTCATGGACTGTAATAACCCATTTCTGGTATGGCTGATGACTAGAAGGCCCCTAAGCAGAAAGCCATGTATTTGGTTCTTCCCCTAACTCTTCTTCTGCTAAGCAATCCTTGACAACTCTTTGTTGTGATATTCAAGTGATAATAATTTTATTGAGCAAGCATTTATTGGATCTCTTTCACATATAACCAACATGTTATGCAATTAGTGAGTCACAAATAAGAAACAATATGCCTCCTGTAGGGTTCTCAATTCAGCAAAAAATATTTATTTTAAAGAATAAGGGTGTGAGACTATATATCTATTATCTATATTTTTATGTATCTATTTACCCACCCACTCACCCATCCATCAAATTTACTCCCTCCTTCCATTATCTGTCTGTCTGTCTACCTATCTACCATATCTACCATCTACCTATCCAATTCTCTTTCTCTCTTAATCATATGTCTACACAGCCTTCCTAGACTGAAAGGAATTTTTGTGGATTGAATGAGAAAGACTAGAAGAATGTGCTGGAAACTATAAAGTACTAAACTAAGGCATTACTTTCAAGTATAAAAGAAATGCAAAATTTTCTTCTCCTGCCCTTGAAAGACCCTATTAGCAAAAGTTTGAATATTGTCTCTGTTACCAAATGTGCTAGTGTGGCTATGCCTGGGTAGATTTTTGATCAAGACCACATCTTCCTCTCTTCTCTTCCTTCTCCCCTATTATCTAAAACTTTTTTAACTCTAACCGGATAAATATCTTCCATGTCTCCATCTGTGTCACATACATCTTTTTTCCCCCCAAATATACAATATGTGTGCAAGTTCTAGAATGTCCTTGCCCTACTTTTCATGAGATTCTTGCAAGGATGAAATCAAAGTCCACCTAAAGTCTCTTCTTGTTCACCCTGGATTACAACAACCTTCCTCTTTCTGAATTCTCTGGTGTGTTCCGGCTGCCCAGTGCTGGTGAGAGCAGGTCCACACATCACGGTGTGTATCTCCAGCTCTCTCTAGGTGTGTATATGTTTTACCTGTTGAGCCAGAACATAAGTGCTGAAGGTCAGATCTGCTGTCACTGCACCCTAGTTTCTAGCACACAAGTACACCTTAAATGGGCAAGCCTGAAAACTCAAATCTGACCCCTTATGGGGAGGTATTGACACAATTTTGTTCAACTGATACATAACAAATGAAGGAGGGGCAATCTCAAAAACAAGGGGCATCTGAAAAACACCTCCTACTTCTTTCCTTTGCTACTCTCAACAGTTTTCCATTCCCCCTGCGTTAGAGCCTTACTTCATTTACACAGTCTTGTCAGTGGTGCTGTAAGATTTCCTTACTTCCTACCATCTGTAATTCCTGTCCCTTACCTCCAACACTTCAACTGACAACAGCAGCAGCAGCAGCAACAAAATATATTTTCCAAATTTTCTTTTCCTTCTGCCATTAATTTTCAAAGCAACTGCTACTAAATAAACTGCAAATAACAGTCTGTCTGACAATACCATCAAAATACAACTGTGCTAACTAACCCATGGGGAGGAAAAGAGGTTCTAAGTCATACGGCTTCAGAGATTAACCAACAGCGAGAACTACTAAGCAGTGAGTGAGAGGGAGCAGGGGCGATGTGTGTTTTCTGAACATAGCCTGTCTCAATAAACAGGAAGTACTAATTATGAGGAAATGAGATAATCTTTGAATGGAGAGAGAGAGACCTTAATGGTATAATTGCTTCTGAACATTTAAAGGTTCTGGAGGTAGAAAACCTTCTTTTATAATCAATGAGAATCTTAGGTTTATTTGTAAAGCTTTCTAAATTACCTCTTGATGAAGGTACTAATTTTTTGATTATATTTTCACATAAACATTGCTGCAGAAGGTTAAAAAAAATACAAACAAACCAAGCAATCAATTCCTAACTAATTTCCCTATATGTTACTTTTCAGTACAGCTTTACTTAAGGTAGGTTTTCATAGGAGAAATTTGGTTTGCACAGCTCGATAACCCAATCATTGGGTTTGTTGAAAGTAAAATTTGTTACAAGGCGAAAATGGGAAATACGTGCTATATCCCATATCTGAAGTCATTCTTGGAGACGTGATGATGGACTAATAGCATTTGAAAGCTGCAGCTACCTCTGCAGGACTGATACATAATACGCCTGCATCTTAAGATGTAAAAAGGCCACAGTTCTGCTGATATTTGCTAAGCATGCAGGATATTTATGGCTACTGAGGGTATTTTCCAACTTTCTTTCAGCTTTTGAGATTAAAACTTATGATTTATTATATCGTAGGACCAATGCACTTAGCATTGTTAATGAAATTGTTTAACACAATTATTAACAAATGTCTGTATACTGTAATTTAAAGTAAAATATGCAAAATATATGAATATACATATATTTATAGAAAGAACCTTTAAGACAAATTGAATTGGAGATTCAATCTCCAGTTCAATTTGTAGGTATGTGAGGGAGGGTCTGGTTATCCAGTTTTTGGATGATCAATAGTCTCCTTTTCTGCTGTGTCACTGCCTTTTTCTTGTTGATTAGCTACATTAATGGCATATAACACCCCCCCCCATAGAGGACAGAATAGAGAAAGAGGCAATGAATTCAAACAAGTCAATTCTGTTTCTTGTCAGAAGCTCTGATAAAAGAACTTAGTGTGGGAGGAGGTAAAAATCTAGCTAAAACTAGCTAAAATTAAGGTTTTAAAAATGCATCCATGGATTTTACTTAGCCTAGGAGTTTCTACTGCATATTAGAATTAGATGTTCAATGTATTGGCCAATCCAACAGAAAGGATACTAAGTATATTAGAGCAAAGTATTTCTAAGGAAGACAGGTGTCTTACACAGGAAGGTTCAAGGTGAGAAAGAGTAGGATGATAGTGAGAGGTAGATTTTTAAATAATCCCTTTTCTTTCAATGTCTCCCTCCCTCTGCCCCCACATTTGGTTATCTGCTTCCTTATTTCTGGAGAATCACATAACAGAATGAAACTGGGAATTACTATATATTCATGAGAATGGCTAAGATGAAAACCATTGATAATACCAAGTGCTGGTGAGGATGTGTAGAAATTGGAAGCCTCATATTGCTGGTGGAAATGCAAACTGATGCATCCACATTTGGGGAACTGTTGGTCCTTACATTATGACCCATATGTCCTTACATTTCTTACCATATGATCAAACAAATCCATTTCTAGGTAGCAACCCAAGAGAAATGGAGACATATGTCCACAGAAATATTTCTAAATGAATGTTTAAACAACATTATTCACATAGCTAAAAGCTGGAAACAACCCAAATGTCCCATCAATGGTGAATGGATAAGAAAAATGCAGTATATTCATATTCATGCAATGGAATACTATTCAGCAATAAAATGGAACAGACTGGCACTGACAAACCTCAAAGCATGATGCTAAGTGAAGATACATAAGCTTACATATTGTATCATTCCATGTATATGATATTTCTAAAAAATATAAAATTATACATAGAGAAAGCATATTCGTGGTTGCCCAGGGTTGGAATGGGAGTGGGGACTGACAGCAAACAAAGGCCATGAGGGAAGTTTTCAGGGTGATGGAAATGTTCTAAATCTGGAGCCTATTGATGATTGGACCACTGCATAACTTCATAAAGCTCATGGAACTATATTTAAAATGGCTGATTTTTAACCTTGCTAATTATATTGCAATAGTTATTAAAATGAATAATGCTGTAAGAAAGCATTCAATATTGTGTTCAGGAAGTGCAGTATAAAAAAGGCCATTGAGGGCCTCCCTGGTGGTGCATGGGGTTAAGCACTGCACTATGAAGCGGTTTGCAGCCTCTGCAGCATGAGTTCAATCCCTGGCCAGGGAGCAACCCACATGGCGCAGCAGACCTCTCCTGTCTTGCCCGTTGCTCCCCTCAGCAGTGTATTTCAGTAGATCTGCCTGTTCTGCTCCCGACTCTGTCTCTGGTGGATCCTTTCACCCCTGCACCTCTGGCTTGTGCCCCAGCTCTTGTAAGCAGAAATGAATAAATCTTTAAAAAAAAAAAAAGGCCATTCAGGAAGGTTGTGATTCACGTTGCTCCAGAAAGAAACCACTGTCCTCCTGGAGGTACTTTTAATCAGCTAGACTCAAGAATGGATAACATGGAAACTGTAGAGTCCAGTATATCTCCAGGGAAGTGGGATGCAGAGGGTGGCTGTGCTCCAGTGTAACAATATTCCTTGTTATACATGTACAGTAAGTTAGTACTGACGACCTCCTTGTTTTAAAAGGCTTAATCCTCCCAACAATGACACTTTGGTAAAAATGTTTATGTTTTCTAAATGCTTACAGCAAATGGCTTGTGAATGTTTGAAGACTGTCGTGATCACTAGGAGCCAATGTGGGGCTCTATAGGTATAACAGATCATGATAATGACATTCCTCAAGAAGTAGGAAATAAGGGTGTAGTCTAGACATTCAATTAATCACCTCAACAGAATGAATGGAGACAGAATGACTTCCCAGCCCAGAGTCAATGAACTAGATTGGCAATTTTGACTATAGTTTATCCAGTGATACCAAACCAAGCTAAACAAAGAAGGTATGTGTGGGGTGGGGTGAACATGGAGAGGGGAGATTCAAGCAATGAAATAATGGACAAAAGACAATTAGGAAGCCTAACCTTGGCAGCACTGTTGGGAGAAAGAGCTTGATCCCAGAGAAAGCAAGCTCCTTGATCATGTAATAGGTACTATATGTCACGGGCGGGGGGCTATTTCATCAGACCTCATGTTGAGACATATAAGACATTTCTAAAAGCTCACTTTCCTCCAATATCAGAAAGTGCACCAGTAAGTAGTGATAGAGTGAGTTTTTTTTGGTACCCAGATACCAGGAAAGGAAGTGCTGAAGACAGGGGTGCAGGGAATCTTTTGACACATTTAGAGAATCCTGCCCACCACTGCATGAATAGACTGGAGAGACTGTGGCTGCACCATTCGAGTAAAATCAACTCCATTGAGGCATAAGAATTTGTGCAAGAGGCCATAATGATTAAGTGTGGGACTTATTGTCAGGGAGATGAAGATAGAAAGCTTGGTTCTGGCACTTACTTATGACTTTGGTCCAACTTGACCTAACTGATGCAAAATAATAGGGTTTAAAAACCTACTTACAACTTTGAATCCGGAACTAAATGAACTACAAGCATCCAGCATGGTGCCAGGCATAAAATGAGTCTCAATAAACGGGAACTTCATACAGTGTTCTGATGAAGTCTGGTTTCTGAACCAGAAGGGCTGAGCCAACCCTGGAGCTCTGTCAGCTCATCCATGCAACATGCATCCAGAAGCTCGCAGTGACTGGCAACAACCCCTGTACCCTCAGCCACTCTTCAGACATCAGTGGTCTCATTAAAATCAGGTTTTGGCTGCATAACTCAATTTCCTTTTTTGGACAAGGTTATTAGTATGAAGTTGACAGAGCAGGAGAATGCCACACAGTGTCTATGACTCCAATAAGCACTTGATGAAGTCTTTCATTATCTATAAGATGGTGGGTTCCACGAGAGAAAAATTGTGGATTCATAGCCGGTCATACATCTACACCCGAGAGGTTTGATGAACGACTCTGTCACAGCTGGTAGGGGGACCAGCTTGAATTGAATTCCAAAGGCTCTGCCCCTGGATCAGCTTTATTCAATATTTTTATTAATGGCATATAAGTAGATATAAGAGGAAGGTTTATCAGATTTTTCAATGACATAAAGCTGTGAAGGGTATTTAACACAGTGATAGGCCAATGCAAAATTCAAAATTCCCTCAACAGGCTGAAAGGCTAAGCAGGCAATTTAACAGGGATAAATGTAGTGTTTGACATTGAGATTTCAAAAGAAATCAACTCTGCATGTTCAAGATGGGGAGAGACATGGCCTGCCACAGTTCAGAGAATTACCTGAGATTTTATGTGAATCCAAGGCAAGGTTTAGCACAAAGAATGCAAGAGTAAGACTCAGAAAGGGAAGGAAACACACAGATAGAAAGTGACTTTACCAAGCTAATCAGTCCCTTGCCATTATTCCCAAATGCCAGTGCCAAAAGAGGAAGTCCTGGCCAGGAAAATGTAGTCGAGAATTTGAGGGCAATCGGAAATCTCTGTCAGTCCGTAATGATTCCCAGATAATGAAAACATTTTTTTTAATTAAGGTAATTTCCAAGGGCTGCATTAGTGGCTCAGTGTTGCATATTTACATGATAAAACCTCAATTACCTTTACATAATGAGATGGTGTGTTAAGTAACCTTAGTATAATGATATGCCTATAGAAGGTATGAAATTTTCACTTAATTCAATTATTTAATCAGTGTATCTTAGGGTTAAATGACATCCCTCCCCTCTCCCCCTGTTTTTGGAGGCCTTACATAATATATATTACATATTCTTTCTAAATATATAATATATAATTTATATATTTCTAGAGGAAGTCTCTAAATATACTTAATATATACATATATATATATAACAATCTATATACATGCAATATAATATAAAACATTTCTCCCTCCCCTGTTTGAGTGCAGTTTAGTGAAGGTGCCTAACTCTGTCCTGCACACTGAACACTGTGGTTGTAAGGCAGCCCTGTCAAGGAACCACAGCACTCTGCAGAAGGCAGCGAGGAATGCACAGTGACCCCAGCAGCACCCCAGAAAGTTTTGCTCTTTATGACAAATTCCTAGGAGCAGTTGGTTGTCACTGTCTCTTGCACTAAAAGCAAAGACTGACAACATTAGCAATCTAAAATTCCAGTTAAGGATCAAGAAGATGTGGTACATATATACCATGGAATATTACTCAGCATTCAAAAAAGATAAACACATGCAATTTGCAGCAACATGGATGGCGCTGGAAGGGATCATGCTCAGCGAAATAAGCCAAAAAGAAAAAGAAAAATACCGGATGGTCTCACTCATAGCAGGAATCTAGAAAACTTAAATAAGGGACCAGGAAAATGAATAACTATAAGATAGTGAAAATCAAAATCAACAAAAAACTATGAACCAGAGACACTTTTAGGGGGGCGGGAGGGGAGGGATTGGGGTCAGAATGGGGGGGCTGCAATTGTATGGGGAATATAACAATAAAATTTATTTAAAAAAAAAAAAATAAAAAAAAAAAATTTTCATTTACAAATACAAAAATTATTTTTACAATTGTTATAACAGTAATATGAAATCAGAAGTTACCACACAAATCAAGAAATACATATACAAAGGATATTAATAACTAAGTCATTCTATAATGGCAACAAAACACTGGTTTAACTAAGTAAATAATTCGGCAGGCCAATCAGTATTTTTGTTTCTGTAATGCTGAATAAGTAGATTCACTGAATTATTATATTATATATTGTATTTTAATATAACAATAATTATACTAACATAATTATACATACATATTTGAGGTAAAGCGAAACTAGTACCAAAAGTCTTAGAAAAATAAAAAAAAAAAAAAAAAAAAATAAAATTCCAGTTAAGATCTCTCAAGAAATTGAAGAGAGAAATTCCATACAACTCAGATATTCCATTTCTAGGTATTTATCTGAAAAAAAAATTAATTTGAAGAGATATATGCATTTCCCACCTCTTGGTGAGAACGTAAGCTGGTGTGACCGCAATGGAAAACAGCATGGAGGTTCCTCAAAAAATTAAATATAGATCTCCCATATGATCCAGCATTTCCACTCCTAGGAATCTATCTGTAGAATATGAAAACACTAATTCAAGATAGTGCTGTTTATGGCAGCATTATTTACAATAGCCAAGATCTGGAAAAAAACTAAGTGCCTATCAACTGATGAATGGATAGAGAAGAATTTGTGTGTGTGTATTTAAAAAAAGGAATATTATACAGCTCTAAAAAGATGAAACCCTACCTTTTGTAACAAACAAGCAGGTGAACTAAATAAATTAAAAAATAAACTTTGGGGGCCTCCCCGGTGGTGCAGCGCTTGAGCGCTGGCTTGTGAAGCTGCCCGCAGCCTCTGCAGCACCAGCTGGATCCCCAGCTGCCGGGCAAGGGTCCCACATGGTGCGCAGACCTCTCCTGCCGTCCGCTGCTCCCCTCAGCAGTGTACTTCGGTCCTTCTGCCTGCTCTGCTCCCTGCTCTGGCTCTGGTGAATTCTCTCACCCTCCCGTGCTTCTGACTGTACCCAGTGCTTGTGTAAATAAATAAATAAATAAATCTTTAAAAATAAACAAACAAACAAATAAATAAATAAACTTAGGACTATAAGCCCAGTTGGTGGTTACCAGAAGGGAAGAGAGAAGGGGAGGTGGGGAAAAAGGGTACAATGATATGATGAAGGAAAAAAAAAACGGACTTTTAGTAGTGACCTTAACACAGTTTACACATGTTGATTCTCAGTGATGTATACCTGAAACCTAATTTTATAATGCAAAGTTACTTCAATTAAAAAAATTTAAAAAGTGGGCCTCCCCTGGTGGCGCAGCGGTTGAGTGCTGGGCTGCGAGGCTGCCTGCAGCCTCTGCAGCGCCGGATTGTTCCCCAGCTGCCCACGAGGGTCCCACAAAATAAAATAAAATAAAATAAAAAGTTCCAGTTAATGGAGGTTTTATTGTTAAAAAACCAGCCCTGTTGGTGGGGGGGGGGGGGGCTTTTAAATTTTCTCTCCTTTCTCTGCACCCAGGCCAGTTATGATTCACGAAGCAAGAATAATGAGTGGTTACAGTGATGGGGCAGCTCCAGCTGCTGACTGTGCTGGCCCCCACCCAACCCTCCCCATTTTGGCAAGGAAAGAGACAGCCATGGTGGTGACTGCTGTAAACTGTCTTAGGAAGATGGGGAAAGAAGAGATGTTTTCGGAGGTGGGGGATTCTTTGGGGGGCCAGAGCACTTAACTGTGACAAAGTGGGACACTTCCTTCAGGTTCTGAAGGTATTTGAGCTGTGACTTCTTTTGCGAAATGTCCCTCACCGCTTCCCATCTGGTGAACCCTCTACTCATCTTCTAGTAGTTAAGACCAATCAAACATTTCTTTGGTGAAAGAGGAAATGTCTACCAACACCCTTGGGTGGAAGTAGGTGCTTCCATGTTTTCTTTCCTAGAACAAAATCTTTTTTTTTTTTTAATTTCTTTTTTTTTTTAAAGATTCATTTATTTATTTATACAAGCACTGGGTATAGTCAGAAGCACGGGAGGGTGAGAGGATTCACCAGAGCCAGAGTGGGGAGCAGAACAGGCAGACTGACAAAATACACTGCTGAGGGGAGCAGAGGGCGCGACAGGAGAGGTCTGTGGTGCCATGTGGGACCCTCGCTGGCGGCTGGGGATCAAACTGGCACTGCAGAGGCTGCAGAGGTTGCAGGCAGCTTCGCAGCCCAGTGCTCAACCACTGCGCCACCAGGGGAGGCCCTAGAACAAAATCTTCTTGAAGGCAGAAAGTCTTATGCTTGTATTCCTAGTAGGGAACATGTTAGAAAGTGGCTCACAAAAACACCAACACAGTTTACCAAAAGAGAGATCACAAAAAACAACAGCAATGGATCTTTTGAATGACAGTGTCCGTACTTAGCACAGTCTGCAAAAAATGTGGTAAATGAATTTTCTTAGCAAGTTTTGCAAGCTTGTTGATCAAATTTATGAGCTCAAGATACGAAAGTGAAAAAAAGAGCAATGACTTCTAAAAAGTAGGTGCTGAACTTTCAAATGGAAAAGTAATGTCCCCACTTGCCAATATAATTCATATAATTTATAAGCCTCCAATGAAATTCAAGCAATAAGCAATGATTTAATATTTGGTAGAAAATGGGGTTTAATATGTAATTGTCACTGAACTCGTTACCTACATACAATGTCATTCACACAGTGAGGGATTTTCTATTTTTTCCGCTTCAAGATGATTGTATTATTAAGCCAGAGAGAAAACAACATGATGAAAAATTGGTAAACTACCCTGACATTGTCCTAGAATGACAGTATGGAGCATGTCATTAATGAACTAATATAAAATCATTCACATAGCAGGCACTTGATATCCATGAAAAGCATAATTAATGATGAAAATGTTATAGCATCAACACTACACCTACTGATTACATCAAAAGTTTTCCACGCATGCTTAAATTAAATCTTCCTGCAGCCTTCTTAACAATATATATATATATATTACATTATTGTTCATTTTTGTAACAATGTATGCTTATATGCTTTCTCTTTTTAGGTGTATTCCCCATAAAATTCCCACCAATTCACCCATGAACCATCACCATAGTCCCTTGTGCTCTTCTCTCTCCTGTTTTCATCCCTCTGCCTCCCTCTTCTCCTCACAGAATGTCTCTGATTTATGATTACCTGCTAATTTTGTTTTTTTTAAATTTATTATTATTTCCCCCCTGATCCCTTATTTGGTTCCCCTATAAGTGAAACCACCCGATATTTTTCTTTTTCCTTCTGGTTTATTTCACTGAGCATAATCCCTTCTAGCTCCATCCATGTTGCTGTGACTGGCATGAGTTTATCTTTTTTGATTGCTGAATAGTATTCCCTTGCATATATATGCCACATCTTCTTGATCCAGTCATCTATTTTTGGGCATTTGGGTTATTTCCATAGCTTAGCTATTGTAAATAGTGCTGTAATAAACATAGGGGTGCAGGTATCCTTTTGAATCAATGCTTTTGTGTCCTTTGGGTAGATTCCTATCTTCCTTCAGTCTTTTTTTTATTATATTAAAATTTTTTTTTATTTTTATATTCCCCCTACAGTTGCGACCCCCTTATTTTGACCCCAATGCTTCCCCTCCCTGCTCCCCACACCCCATAGAGTGTCTCTGGTTTATAGTTTGTTGATTTTGATTTTTACTTTCTTATAGTTATTCTTTTTCCTGGTCCCTTATTTAAGTTTTCTAGATTCCTGCTATGAGTGAGTTCCTTCAGTGTTTATGAAATTTAAGTCATTTGTGATTTTTGATGAAGAATTTAAATGTTAAAGTTCATTTCCAATATATGAAAAAATGATTGTTTGTTACAAAACTATACTAATCTCAGCTTTCTAAGGAACTAACATTATTTCAGGCCAAATGCCTCCAATGTTGAAATCCCACATTGTAATTCCTTGAGATGAAAGTGGCTTCTTTTTCCCCAGCATTTCTTATTTTTGTTTAGGTTTAATCTCTTCTCATTAAGGTTCATAAAAAATGATATTTATATCCCGTGAACATGGACAGAATGTGTTGAAGGCTCCCTGCAGGAAAACCATGAAGAGAGGTAAAAAGCATTGCTGGATCCTTAGCTCTTAAACCACAGTGTCTCTTAAGAAATGTCGCATATGAGAAATGCTAATTAAGAAGGCTGGGGGAAAGAGATGCTACCTTTCCAAACACAACATTTAAAAAACAAGTATTATTAACATGGTGGTTTTATGAAGCACTTGAATCTTACATAAGTATAGCTTATTTTTTGCTCCCTAAAAAAAGACTGCATTTGGGCAAACCAAAAACTGAATAATTTAAATTGTGAGTTTGAGGGAAAAATGCATCTAGCCAGGAATTTAATAAAATGCAACTTTTCAAACACTTTTTTTCTATTTTACAATCATTTATATGACTATTTGCAAAATCTCTAGTCATGTAGGAACTGAAAAGATGGTTTTAATTTAAAATAGTAACACTGTTCTCATTTATGAGGCTTTTGGTAGGGAGAAAAGGTTTTCTAAACGATTCATCTCAATATAAAAGGTCTTGAATTTGACAGTGTTTTTACTCAGAATTTGAATTTATTCCTTAGAATGGCCTTCTGCCTAACATGTTGTCATTACACAAGGTCAAATAGATGTATATTTCTGGTTAATCTGAATTGACTGCTAAGCAATTTATTAGGAAGCTGGAGGATCTGAATTGATCATTAAGAAAACAGAACAGGGGCCTCCCCGGTGGCGCAGAGGTTGAGCGCTGGGTTGCGAAGCTGCCCGCGGCCTCTGCGGCGCCGGTTCGATCCCTGGCTGCTCCCTGGCCACCTGAGGAGGGTCCTGCATGGCGCGCAGACCTCTCCTGCCACCCGCTGCTCCCCTCAGCAGTGTACTTCAGTCCTTCTGCCTGCTCTGCTCCCTGCTCTGGTGAATTCTCTCACCCTCCCGCGCTTCTGACTGTACCCAAGCATGTATAAACAAACAAACAAATAAATAAAATAAATAAAACATGCCTCTCTGAAAAAAAACAAAACAAAACAAAACAAAACAAAAAAACAGAACAAATGGGCTTTGTCTGATTAGTTCAGGTTACCTTATTAAATCATCATGCCTGCAGAAAATATGCTTGACTTCCAAATGGGGCAAAATGCCACCTCTATGACATGCTTACTGTTTAGAACCCTAGCTTAATTTAATAATAAAAAATAAATTTTCAAAAGTTCAGCATCAAAGCGTCTTTTGCTGCTCATGTCTTTGTTGAATTTCCTCTCAGGAAGTGAAAGCTCCTTGCTACCACGTTTCCTATTGTGTTTTCCTACTGTGACAACCAGATACCTTTGGAAAGACAACTAATTTGGGGATTAAATATCAGAAATTAGAATTACCTAGTTTCCCTATAGCAAATACTGTTCCAAGTGCTCAACTTGATCTTTGATTAAAAATTAGGCAGAAAGTTTCCTTTGGAGACTGGTGTTACTTTTCATATAATATAAGATGATGGAGACCACAGAGGCAACATTTTGGGGGTGGGAGGAGGAAGATTTTCTTAACTCTCTGCCCAGTCTGCTAATTCTTCTACCTTCAGAGCATCACAGCTGTCCAAAACCTAACCTTACACCGAACAAGTGAACATCCTTTTACCAAGTGCTAAGTGCTAATTACTTTGGCTACTTAAAGTACAAAACGCTCAAGGAAGAGAGCTTATTAAAGAACCACAGCACGATTTATAAAAGTCGGTCATTGTGTCCTTGACAGAATTGTGACAGCCCCGTAGTTGCAGATCCCGACTCAGAGTCACGTCTTGTACTCATAGCACACCAGCAAATACGTACTGAGGGCTGATTGTGTTGATGATGCGACATTGTTAGGAGTACATGGAAATGGATGTGACTTAACTAGCATCTCAAAGAGTTCCTGGTCTAGTGGGAAAGATGAGAAATTACTAGACAAAGTGACAGATGCTCCAAGCTAGTATGTTTAGTATTATGAAAGCACAGGGCAGGGAGTGACAACCATCTCTCCTGGAGAGAGGCTTCGTGGCCAAGAAATGGGCTTTTAGGGATGAGTAGGAGTTTTCCAGATGGAGGACTAAGGAAAGGGAATTCCAGGTAGAGGAGATAACATGTGCAAAGGTGTGCAAGACCATGTGAGCTTGAAGTGTCTACTTAGGGTTTTAAAATTTTTTAATGTCCCTATTTATTTCTGGCCAGGGATAATTACATTTTGGTCAGGGAGTTGTGAAGATGGGTTGCAGCCATATTTAAGGACATTCTAAAAGAATCTGGTCTTTGAACTTAATTAATTAGACAGCCCATGTAAACAACTTAGTAAAATGCCTGGTACAGAGCATGTGCTGAGTTAATTCGGGCTATTTTTGTCATGTTGAAACCTTTGGGAAACCCACCAAGGTTTTATAGAAGAGAAAGAACGAGGTAATAGTGGGTTTATAACAACAAATCTGAAGTCAATATTGAGAATGGCATGAGGAGAGACGTCCATAGACAGTACACTGAAATAACTGGAGTGAGGATGAGGCTTGCTCACTACTGTATTCCCAGAGCCCAGAAAAGTGACTTGATGTAGTAGGTGCTCAATAAACAGCCATTGAAAGAATAAATGAATGAGGACGAGAGGAGGGAGCAGATCTGAGATATATGGAGGTGGCAGAAAGGGAAGGGATGATGAATATTGAATGTAGGTGGTAAAGGGGGGGCATGTATTTAAAAGGGTGAGTCTGGAAAATCAGGCTTGGGAGAATGCTGTAAAAGGAGGAACAGGTTTGAGAGGTACGACAGCCTCTGTAAATACCACCTTCCATGAAGTCTCCCCTGGGTGTTGAGAAAAAGTGGTCAAGGATCCTCACCCAGGGGCTGTGCTAGGGCCTTCCTTGTCACTTTGCTTAATCCCCAAGCACTCTGTAAGAGCTTGGTATTGCTGTCCCTTTTTATAGGCAGGGAAACAGAGGCTCAAGATAACATTTTAACTAGGTGGCAGAAATCAGATTAAAAATATACACCTTTCTGCCACAAAACCTGTGCTTTTATCACTCTACCATATTGCCTCCCCTGTTAAAAATGAACATTTGAAATGTGGTACATCCCATATTCAGAAAGCTCCTGGTGGGGAGAAAAGGAAGAATTTTGCAAAGAAACCAATGCCTAACTTCTGTTAACTTTTTGCTTCATTAATAACCCAAACCTGTCTTCCTCTTTCACAGCTAGTGCGAGAAACCAGAAAAGATGTGAACATTTTTAGAAAAACGTAAAGCATTCTATAAAAGCAAGGTGACACCTCCCCCCAAAAAACCCAACCCTCAAAGCAAATATGTTCTGATTCTTGATAAGGAATTCTAGAACGGTGCAGAAGAGAAAGAGCTGCATGGAGGCTGCGTGTCGGGACTGCTGGCAGAGGCATCTGTCCAGCTATGGTTCAGAGAGCTTGCAGAGCTGTTTTTCTGTCTCTACAGGTCAATCTTTCTAAAATGCAAAAATCTGGATTTGAGGTTCAGGAAATCTTAGTTTCCAAAGTCAGAGCATTTGCAACTCTATCACTTTTTATACTTTTCTCAAAAAGCCCTGGTTCTGAAAAAACCTGAATTGATACCACCTGTGTCTGAAAAATTCCCTTGGGACTGGCTGGGGCAGTGTCTGAGTGGTCACTGGGAGGGATGTGCTTTCTCCTTGTGCTGGACAGAGACTGGGACCATCACTGGAGGCACGTGGAGAGCACCATGACAGGTCTCTTATTCCCACCCAAAATAATCTCGCTGAGCAGAGGCTGTCCCCACTTCTCATGGTGGCCACAGTGCCTACCAGGAGGGGTTCGCTGTCACTGAACTGCTTGCTGTTTACAATCTTTCCTCTGCTCCTCAAAGGGGCGACTCCTGCTTCTCATTCATTCTCAGCTTAGACATCAGCCCACAGGGGTCTCCCATGCGCCCCTCCATAGCAGTATGTCCTTCCCGTTGCTTCCTATCCCTGCACTCTTCAGTTTCCACATGATTCTTTCTAAAACTGACAAGCATGCATTTGCCTGTCTGCCTATCTGTGGGCTCCCTCCCGCACCAGAATGGAGATGTGAACATTTTTGTTCACATGAGGGCAGGGCGTGCCGATTTTTCAGCCCAGTACAGATGAAGGCCAGTGGGATTTATTTGTTGTTTAATGAACAAACGAGGCTACCCCTGAGAGGGTGAGACAAATGACAGGAAAGCAGAAGGCCACTGCACCCCTGGGCACCTTGCTCCACAGGCTCAGTTACCCGCTGGCACCAGCTACCGAGCAGAGGGTTGGCTCACCAGGGACGGAGCCACCCCTCTGGTCTCATCAGCAAGACAGGCCAATGAGCTGGCTGGTCCACCCTAAGGACCAAGGAGAAGCACATAAACACCACTATGCCTCAACCTTGGAGTAGTTTCCTTGTTCTCCTAGTTAGATATGCATGGTACATAAAAATAATCGTGCAGACAGAAGGACTCGCAGTTGCTCAAAGTAGACCAGGAAAGCGTTTGCACCGTCAGTGGGTGGTGCGACTGCAGGGGAATCAGGAATGTGCCAGGGGTGGGGTTGGAAACTACTCCAGGAAATGGTACTGTAGGAGCCATTTACATATTTTCGGGCATGGGAGGTTCTGGAACGCCCTGCATTTCTACCACTGAAATACATTCTTAAGACTTAAAATGAGTAGATGCTATGCAGTGAAATGATTGGAAATTCAAAGAAGACTGGCTTATGGGACAGGCTTGATGCATAAATGATGACATCAGACCCTTATCACCTGGAGGGGAAGAAATATTATCCCCAGTTTTATAAACGGGGAAGCAGATCCAGGTAGGGTCTGCAAGCAAGCCCATCTCTTAGCTTTCAACACTGGCCCCTGCTCTGCCACAGAGCTAGAGGTAGATGAGGTGACAGATTTCAAATACGACCCGACAGTCCTTAACACAATGTCCTTTCCCACATTTTTTAACACACCCTTAGATACCAGGGATGGATCTCTGACAGGATAGCATACAAAAATGGGGCTTCTGAGAGATGGGGACATTTTCCATCTGGAAACAGAAAAAGGGAACAAGGGTTTTACTTCCTCTGTGCAAATGGCAATGACTTTTTGGGAATGTCCTCTATTTCCCATTGAATAATCTTCAGTCCTACTGAACAGTTCTCATCTTTTTGGAAACTTTCTTTTTATAAAGTCACTAGTTGCCAAATACTCCTCTTTCAGTAAATCTCATCTCTGATATTCTAAGAAAGGTCCATGAATTCTACAGCCCAGCTAGAGTTGTCAAGAGAGTGGAAATATGCAGGAGGCATATTTATAGCACTAAAACCTGCTTTTCTGATGCTGCATTTTGCTGATCTGCTTCTCCTGAAGGGCTTCAGCACCTTAAATATGCCCACACGTCATTCCCTGCTGCCAAATGTGCTTATGTGCTTATTTGTCAATTTTTGAAGATAGGAGCATAGTCTGGAACATATTTAATGTTCTGAGGTTGCAAATAATCCCTTCTGGTTCTTTCCCCAAACTAGGTGGTGTACCTGGTATACAGTAGGCACTCAGTACAATACAGTATTACTAAGTGAAGAAAATAAATGGAGATTGCTATTTTCATAATTCTACCCTGATATAATTTGGATTGCCTTCACTGAAAAGCTGGAACTCTATATAAATATATCATGAGGGTAAAGTTTGGAAAATGGGGAGCAGAATTCAAAGCTGACTAGTGATATAATTTAAAAACAAGGTCTTCAAATACTTTTGAACTGCAAAGCTTTTGCTGCCCTTCCTAGCTCCTCTCTAAAACCAGCATTGTGTGAACTGGGCGTCCCTTCTCAATGAGTCAGTTCCTTGGGACCCATAGTGAGGGAGAATGTCAAGTTTGCTCCCTCAAGGAGAGTCAGTTGTTTTCCTCAAAAAAGCCTAGTTAGGGCCTCCCCGGTGGCGCAGCAGGTTGAACGCAGCACTGTGAAGCTGTCCTTAGCCTCTGTAGCATGGGTTCGATTCCCGGCCCCCCAGAGAGATTTCCTCATGGCGCGGCAGGCCTCTAGGGTCACGCCTGCTGAACCCCTCAGCAGTGCTTTCGGTCCCTCTGCCTGTTCTGCTCCCTGCTCTGCCTCTGGTGAATCCTCTCACCCTCCCGCGCCTCTGGCCTGTACCCCAGCTATTGTATAAATAAAAAATCTTAAAAAAAAAAAAAAAGGCTGGTTAGATGGGCCTGTACTTTGAAGTCCAGGAGGGAGTGAGGCTCTGGGACTTGATCATTCTGACTTTCGGGAAGAGTCTGCTCTTGCCTGGGCCTTGATTTTCTAATTGAGTCACCGCATGTCCTCTGCCTCAGAGGGGGACTACGAGTGTACATTAAGTAATTCCTCTGTAAAGATGTTTTCTGCGAGGTGCATGCACCAGCAGTTAGGGGCACATGGGAGGCCTGAGCCATCACAGCTCAGTAAATAATTTGTTTTTATGACACACATGGTGTAGCTCTAAAATAATCAACAAAAGTCAAGCATGTAAGCCATGAAATCATGAATGTTAACAATTCTGCTTACTTTTGAAGCAGAAGGAGTAACAGAAAGCACACTGGCTGTGATGTGAAGCTGAGTGAGTTGATTTTTCCCTATAATGTTCGCACACTGGCTCTTAGGGGAAGGTCTTTGCCTCTCCCAGCTCCAGTTTCTTCATCTGTAAAAGGAATATGGTAATAATTCCCCCTCACAGATATACTGGAAGCATTTCATGTGCTGAACATATGTACATAAATTGATACCTTTTAATGTATCATAAAACGAGGTGATTGCATGTGTGTGCACACATCCGCACACACTGTCCATGTGTCTAGCGCAGGCTTAATGAAGGCTGCCTCGTCCTTATTGGTCTTTACCCTGCCTGTGAGGATGGTGCTATTATTTGCCTCTTTGGTCTGCAGGGCAGACAGACTCATGTAAGCTGAGAATAAAGGGGAGTGTGCTCAGAGGCAGATCTGAATAATCTCTGCGAGCCCAGGAGGATAGATGCTCACCACTCGCAAGGACGAAAGAGGAAAAGCCAAAACTGTTTTGAAAGCACATCATCTTCTATGTCTAGAGGAATCACGAGGAAGCCAGCATCAAAAGAAATTTATACTAGAGAACACGATGTGGTAGGACATGATTTCATGTTTGTGAAGTCCCACCTGGCAAGAGCAAAGCCAGATTATTTTGCAGACATTTGTTAACGTATCAGCTCTATGAGAAAGTCATTCAATGAAGATCCTTTGTGGAAGACGTACCCCAGATATCTTCTCAACCTGATGGCGCATGGATGGCCACGAGGAACTGCCCTGCCAGCTGCAGTTAGCTCTAGAGTGAAAGCAACAGGCCATGGAGGCACCGAAGATGAAGCAGCTATCTGAGCGGAGGAGGACATTTTTAAAGAGATGAGGATACTTAAGCGAGGTCCTGGAGGACATGCAGGATGTTAACAGGGAAGAAGGGATGTGATGGCATTACAGGGGGATGCACCTGCATGAGTTAAGAACTGAACAGAGCGTGAGCAATCCTTACAGAATCAGTGATACTCTGATGCTGACCCCAGCAGTGGAGAGCTGGGGTGACATTGTAGAAAGCCTCACAGAGAAGAGGAAAGAAACATGGGTGGGTTTTAGAGAGGGAGGGTGGGGATGGACCGAGAGCACAGACAGAATGGTTAGGATAAAGGGGGAACAAAGGCTTCAGCAGGTGAGTCTGAGTGTCGCTTAGGGAGGCCTGGAGATGCTGAGGCGGTAAATTCTTGGTTGTTTGTATTTAAATGACTGCACTGAGGTATGACTGGCAAACAGAAAGTGGTACATATTTACTGCATACAAATTGATGAGTTTGGGGATAAGCAGACACCTGTGGACCACTAAAATCTCTGTCATAATCATATCCACCATCTCCAAAAGCTCCCTTCTGCCCTCTGGGAATAGGGTCTATGAGAACATGCCTAGGAACTTCGTGCTGTTGGTGTAAATGTCATAGAGTGAGAGAATGTATGAAGGCAACTTAGGAAGAGGCTTATGAAGCATCAAATACAAGTTGAAAGGACTACTGATGGGGATCAGTTAACACTAAAAGAATGAAGGCGAAGTTTCTCATCTCAAGGTATTTGCAAGCAGTTGAAGAACCAGGTTAAGGACATCACGCATCTTTTCACAGCAGAGGAAGTTGAAAAAGTGGTTCATAAAAGCAGGTGTTCAAAGGGAAAGGTATGCTTATTCACTGCTTGAGAAAGAAGCTTGTAGCTATATTTTATATAATACATTATGGCGTTCCCTAATTTTTTATCAAGTATGTTTTCTCTTCTTAGTGCTAAAAAGATCCTATCTTGCCTATGTGACAACTGTTAGGCTTTGGATTGTTTTTAAAGTTTCTGACAATAGTCGGCACACAGATGGATCTGGGCAGTTTTAATAATCCAACACACTTTCTACTTTCTCCCTACTTCTCTTCTCTACCCCACCCCCTCCAGGGGTCTTCAGGTGACCATTTGGGACCTAGTGCATTATAGAGCTCCCCGAGCAAATGGGGTGATTAGAGAGAATCTCACTGAGAAGATAGTAGTAGATTGTAGCCCTGAAAAAGAAAATTTCTGAATCAATGAAAAAGCATGGGTCAGAGCAGAAAAGACTAGAAGAGCACAGTTTGTTCAGAGGAAAACTGGCCAGCTGAATGAAAGCGAAAATCCTTTTAGCAGTTTTTTTGCAAGATGAGGCTGGGAGAATAGGTTGGGGTTAGAGTCTATGCCTTAAAACTTTGCTAGGAAATCTGGCCTTGGTGACTGGAGCCAGGGAACAGAGGTAACTAAGCACAACCTTAAGCGCATCGCCTAATTTTCCTTGAGGAAGCAAGTCTTGTGAGCCAGCTGCTTCCTGTGGTTTGAGACAGGAGCAGACATGGGCATTTTTACTAACGACCCTCCCCATTTCTTTTAGGGTTATTATCTCGTGCTGGGACCTCAGCTAAGTGAGTAAATGCTTATCTTCATTAACTTCTTATTTGCTAAACAATGTTATGTCTAATTGGGATGCCTTTTGCAGAAGACACTCTCATTCCCATGATCTCATTGGGTTTGTAAGGAAATAAGGGTTGGCTTTTGGAAAAGCTTTTGGGTCTAATGCCAGGCCTTCAAATTGCACAACTAAGAATGAACATTAATGGGAACTCAAATCACTAACGACTTCAACAGACTATTCATGCATCTGAGGGTATCAGAGTCCAAGCCTTCAAGAGATATATTTTGAAAATTCTCACTGGTTTCTGGCAAGAAGAGCAAATTCTAATTTTTCAGCTCTTTGTAAAAATAAGAAAAGACTAACAATTTAAACCTGGGCATTACTCAACTATTTAATAATGCCAACAAATGAATTGAATTCTTCTCTAATTCACTGAGGGGAGATTAAAGGAAACCTAAGAGCTACAAATAAGCCATTATGAACAGTTTATAGTGATTGAACACATGAGCTGTGATTAATAATGAATCAGAAGTAAAGCTCTGAATGACAACAAACAGAAAGGATTTGTTAGATTAAGAATCTTATCACAAAAGTATAATTTGGATGTTGACTCAATGTTTTCAGTGGTAACAATAGGAAAAATAAATTATCTTTTATGCAATGCACTTTACTTGATCAAATTCAAATGGTGAACGTATGAGACAGCACTGAAATCAATACACCCGCAAGCTATAAAAGCATAGAAAGGTCTTTTGAATAAGTGACATTTATACATTCTATTTATCTTAAGATCACTGTCAACAAAATGGAAAAAGCTCCATATATATATATATATATATATATATATCTCCATATATGTGTATACACACACACACACACACACACACACACACATATATATATATATATTTTTTTTTTTTTCTGTTTGTTTTTGTTTTGGGAGAGAGGCTTTTTAGTCTTATTTATATTTCGGTCACATCCTGACCCCTTGATTTGTGACAAACATCTTCCCATCCATATTTTTGGGCTTATATTATCTTTATTACACAGAAAATCATTTATGGCACAAAGAAACAGAAGTTAAATTGAACTGACTTTATAAGCTGCAGTAAGTACAGCTCCCAAAAACACATGCAAATAACAAACAGTTCTTACCATGTCTCACCTAGACCACTCACGTTTGCCCTCACTCCACCATGATTTTAAAAACCTGTTCTGTGAATGTATGTATGCAATTTCCACAATCTGAAAGACTTAAAGACCTCTCTGTTTTCACTGTCCTGAATCTCCTAGTACATAGTTTTGCACCTGGCTGCAGTCGACACCGAAATATATTCTATGAACAGAGGCACTAGGAAGCCACCAAGGATTTCTCACTGCTGCTCTCCCGCCCTAGCTCTCCACCTACTTGGAGACTCTGAATTTTAAGATGCCATGCTTATATTTCCATAAGTCTGACCCTTTGTTGTTTATCTCTGCTCCTTGGGGAGGGGAGCATGCCTTGGGCTTCCTGAATGAATACTGATGTCTTAATTAAACCTTGATAGGGAAGCACACCACAGCCCTCACTTAAAATATGCACAAAATTAGAAGGGGGGGAAAAAAAGAACAGGATGTTGTAGGCCTGTCAAAGGAAGAAGAACCACATGTTGTCAGTGGGGCCTTGAAAAGATTTCCACAGATTGCTTTTCCTCTAATGCCCTGAAAATGAAAATTACTCTCCTCTCCCCTTCACTGACATGTATGTGTGTGTTTTCAGAGGTGAAGGGGCAACAAAACAAAGTGATTTTACCTCCATGAAAGGATTATTGACAGACTGTGGCATTCTGAAAGCCTCATTTCTCAGTCCATCTATCCCCGCCCCCTCTCCACTTAGGTAGGAAGAAGCCGAATTTCATGCTATATTCTCCTTGAATGTTAAGACAGCTTGTCCCTGGGAGCTGATAGTCCTACTTTGTGGGTCTGCTAATCCTAAGTGGCCTGTTCAGCCACCATTTTGTTACCTGAAGTTCTGCATTCCTATACAAAGTCAGAACTGCGGGGTCAATCAGTCAGAGCCAAACCTTATAAGTTGCCTTTCAAATCAACCAAGAGCTTAAAGCTTGATCACTCTGGGAAGGCTACGCATCATGAGGTATCACTGGGAATGCCTGGGGGGCTGATAACTGGTGCATAACCATATCAGGAAGTACAACGGGAATGCCTGGGGGGCTGACAAGGGACCCCAGAAGCTGATCTGTGGAAAGCCTTGTTGATAAGGTTGAAATCACTGCTGGGGAACTAGAGCTTGATCTCAATTACAATACCAAGTCATCAAGCAGATGAGAAGTGCCTGGAGGGCAGACCCACAACCCCTGATACTATAGATGTCAGCACATTTTCTAGTTTTACCCCTCCCTTTTTTCTTTGTCCTCCTTCCTGGGAACTGATGCTGTATAATTCTTGTATCAAAAAAAAAAAGGCCAAGATCTTGCTCTTCAGCAGCATCCTGCATTATGTAGCCTAGCCTGCTCCACGACTCCTGTTTCTTTATCAGGATGGTGTTGCCTGACGCAACACTACTACATGATTTCCAGCTCTCGGTGGGGCCGTGTTTCTACAGATGGACCAGGCTCCGTACCCAGCTTTGAGCTCTCTCATCTCAGTTTTCCAGGAAGCTTTCTTTGAGTATAATTTCTGATATGAGGGCAAAACTGACTTCACTGTGTGCAGGAATAAAGACAAAGAAAGAGGAGAGGCTTCTAATGGGTCCAGAGGTGTCCTCCTTACTCTCTGGAGATGGGAGAGAGTCTTGGGGAGAAGAGATGTCACCAGCTTCAGCAAATGACCCAAGATCCATGGTGACAGTGGAAGGAAGTAATGGGATTGATTGACGATATTTGAAAAATGAATGTTGCCCAGCTGTTGATCGCATCAGGACAAAACAGTCCACAATAATCATCTTTAAAAGCTAAAATGGTTTTGATTCTAAGATAAAAAGTTTTACACTGATTTTCAGCCTGAAGATATTCATAAAACATCAGAGCTGGCACAAACTCTGGTGATGACTAGAAGAAAAAGCTTCTAAGGTTAAGGGAAGTGAGATTCAGAGGGTGCCCTGTTCAAGGTCACCCTGAGTTAACAGAAAAGCCGGGGAGTGAATCTTGGGGCTTCTGAGTTTTGATATGCTGCCTTCTACAGCACATCACAGTTCCTGAAATTTGCACTTTGAAAGCTAATGACATAAAGTAACACTGTCGTTTTGGGGTTAGTTTTCTCTTCTGACAGATGATTAAAAAAATAAATCTTGACCTTCCTGTTTCCACATGCTTAAACTGCTATTAATATTTTAAATCTCATTTTCTTTCTTCTTTAAATTCAGTAATGATTTTTGAGAGACACATTTGCTGTATCAATTTCTAAAGGTTAAGAGTTTGTGTCAGTTCTCGTTTATCCTACAGCGTTTTTAGTTCTCCCTTGTGTAATCGACTTTGGTGCAGTTATGCTGACACCAAAGTTTCTTTTTTTTAAAGTAAAACTCATGGCTTGACCTTGACAGGATATGAGAGCACAGGCTCTCGGGTCAGGCGGACTGAGTTCAGACACCCTTCTACTGCTTCCCGGTGGTGCAGCCGTGGGAATGTGGAGGCTCAGGGGAGAAATCCCCCACCCCTCTTGGCTCTTCTTGGGTTGATGACTCATCCAAACAGCATCTGACGGGTTAGCAAAGGAGAAGCAATCAATGTAATAACATACATAGGAAGAATGGACATGGTTGTAAGTTCTGAAGCATAGTAGAGTGGCCTGGAGGTATCTACCCTGCATTGAGGGATGTGGGGTGTCTAGGAGAGAGAAGAGGATACTTCACATGCCAGACAAGGAGGGAGGTGTGAGCTCTGAGAGTATAAGTGAGATTCTTAGCGAGGGAAGACAAGTTCATTGATAAATTGACAACTGAATGAGACCCAAAATACAAACAACATTCTCCTAGGTCATGGAGGGGCAACAGTGATTGCTTCTTCTACTAGGCGGAGGGTACAAGCTTACAACATGAAGATCTAACCTTCCATTTAGGAAGGGTGAAGGGCTTAGGCAAGGACAGAAGCTTTTCCTAGCTTCTAGAAGCCTCACTGCTCTCAACTCAAAATAATCCACATTCTTTAAACAATGGTAACTCTCACCTCCTAAGGCTCACAGGGTGATGACAGACCTTGAGGTCCCAGACCACGGTGAGAAGAGGCTACTGTGGGCACATTGACACTTTTTGGGAGACTAAGTCCATAAGACAGTTATTTCAACTCTGCATTTTCATGTTCTTATCTACTGAGTGGAAATAAGAAGTCCTTTCTGAAAGGGTTGTTTAGGTGAGAATTAAATGAACTGGTATTTGCAAAGCACCTAAGCAGTGCTTTGCTTAGCTGGCACATAGTCAGTACACCATCCAGAGAGTAGCTTTATTATTAGGAAAGAAAAACTGAAAAACAATTTTATATAATAATTATTTACATTAGTGGGAACTCAGCTTCCCAACACACTATAAGAATATGAAATGTCATCATTAAATATGAACAGACATTTTTATACAAATTACTTTTTCAAATAATGTAATTAAGCAGTGATTGACTTTTTGGTATTGGGGATATGTATTGTATTAATAGGAAGAAGCTTGGCAGTCTGAAAATCTGTGTTTTGTGAAATATATAACCCAGAGTACAGGATCTCACTCTCAAGCATGAATAATTCATAATAATTCTCCATTTCTCCTCCCTTCCCACCACTAACCCCTAAAGTCCCAAAGCCCCTCTAAACTCTAAAAAAGGTCCAGGATAGCATGAACCTTTTATACATATTCAAGACCAAAAACATTTAGGGTTCTGACCTGTAATGTGCAAAACGAGCATTTTGATAGAGAGATATTCCCAAAGAATATTTTTTGGCCTCAATATGAAATAATCTCTACCACAGACAGTTACAAATAATGCTCTAAGATTGCCCCTGCGTGGCAATGGACCAATCACTGAACATGACCTCTAAAGCATTTACAGTATATCTCCATAGTCTACAGCCCCTTCACATCACCAGGCCTTCCCACAGACTCAGGTGTTCTACTGTCTGGGATTGGGAGACCCTCAAAACAGAGACACACTTTTGAAAGACACTTCAGAGACTACAAGTCATTCCAGCATAATAAAGCTGTTAACTCACCGAGTGGAGTTCACCCCTTTGGTCTATTAGTAAATGTTTATTAACCATAATGACTGATAATAAAGAGGTTTTGCCCTCTCTCACCTAAGAAGAACAAAACAGCAGGGTTTTCCTGCTGCTCGGCAGGACGGCAGCCCGGGCAACCTTGGCTGCTAACAGGCTCTCTGCAGGCAGTGGACAGGAGACACCAGCTATGCAAATTGAGTACTGATGCTTCTTATCAGCTACCAAATGCAAATGCCCTGAATATGAGCCAAGGGAGGCATTGCTGTGCTCAGTGCTTTGTCAGATGGGGACCCGCATAGCTGCTTATGGTAACACACTCTTCACACACACTTTTCATTCCTTTAGGGGGGTGTGCAAAAATTATTTGTTCATCTCCTTTTTCTGAAGAAAGGGTTGAGTAAAGGGTGTCGGTGGTCTATGTTCAATGTGAGGGAGAGAAGAAGGCATTCGTAGATATAAATAAAATTTGTTATTTTTCATGTCAACTTGGTTGAAAGATAAACAAAATATGTTGTTTTCTCATATCAACTCTGGACCATTGACAACTAACTGAAAAAGAAATAAACATGGACACGAGCTAGTGAGGAACAAGATGCTGAAGTTACTGGAACTGGAGAAAATCTGGAGGTAAGAAAACAGTCTAAAAATACTAGTGAATGTATAGGTAGAAAGTTTACTGTAATGCAAAGGTTGGGTCAGTATGTGTTAGTGGTTTGTATTACCTACACGTGCAGGTATTGCACTAGATTGATCTGAAACATTCATCTTCTTGGAGGTGACCTGGAAGCATTCAGAGAGTCATGTCATCAATGTTACTACTTTAGCGGCCATGAGAGCCAATATCCTCCCCCAAACTCTATGGGGCTCCAAGAAGTCAACTATCTATCTTGTCCTTACTGTTCCCCCAATAAGACCTGACCCAAAAGAGATGCCTGGCCCAACTTGGCTGGGCCACAGCATCCAGATATGTGGTCAAACATTATTCAGGATGCTTTTGTCAGGTTGTTTTGGGATGAGATCAACATGTAAATTGTCAGACTTTGAGAAAGTAAACTACTCTCCAGGATGTAGGTTGGGCTTCAGGTCAATCAACTGAAGACCTGAATTGAACAAAAGATGGATCTCCTCTGAGCAAGAGGGAATTCTGCGAGCAGACAGCCTTTGGAATTGATCTGCCACACTCACTGCTGCCCAGGGTGACCCCTTGATAGGATGTGAACTGAAGATTTTGACTTGTTAGCCTCCTTAGCCTCCATTATCACAAACTAATTCCTTAAGATAAATATCTCTATATATTCACATTCTGTGAATTTTTGTTTCTCCAGAAAATACAAATGTCCAATAAAGTCTTGACTGATGACAGAAAATTGATGGGCTGTTTCCTTCCCTCCTTCCAAGGCTCACCCTGACTCAGTAGTGTGCCGTCTGACCTCACCCAGACTTCCATTCAGGTCCTGCTCCAGTGTCATCTCTTGGGTTCTCACCCAGCCTTGGTGCCGGGCCACCTGACTGTACCTGAGTTTCTCTGAGCACACTGCATTGCCTCTGGCCCCGTGCCTTTGTGGGTGCTGCTTTCTCTGCCTGAGACATCCTCCCTGCCCCCCATCACTGGCTGCTAAGAGGCCTGGCCTGGCCAGATCAGTCAGTCTCATCTCCCTTTACTCCTGGCACATCACTTTTTGCAGCCAGTTTCACTGACTTTCCCTTCTCATGTACACAGACCCGCCACTGTGCTTCTGCCATTGCTGTGGTGTCCAGACTGCAGCGATTTTTACTGTATCTCCACAATCTCTATTCCTTGGTCACCCCAATAGGCTTCAGGTAAAGATGGAGATTGTGTTTTTTCTTTAATCCCAGCGCCTAACACCTGGCTTGACCACAGGGGGTGCAACATAAATGTCGGTTGAATAAAAGAGTAAATTCATGAGTCATCTTCACAGGGAAAGCTGAGGGTAATACAGGTAGATAAGACTGGGGAAAATATGGTATAGAGACTGCACATAACCTCTGAAAAGGAATCTCTTACTGAAGCCAAATCTGTAATCATGAGGCAGCCATCGAGGGGAGCAGTGTGCTAATTGGTGCTGCTTCTGTCACCACAGGTTAGATGAATCTCTAGGGTCAGCTGGATTCCTTCCTTGATCCCTCTTTAGGAATATTACAGTAACCCTCATGTCAAGCACAGACTATTCCAGCACCTGATCGCTTTTGTTCTTTTTAGTCCCCACTGTGGGAGAGCTGTTCCAAACAAAACCACCTCTTCGCTTCCACAGACAACAAAGATGTAATCCATTTCCTACACATGACAATAAAAGCAAATCTAAAATAGCATAAGAATGCAACGGTCCTATCAGACCATCAGGAAATATGATCCATTGCAATCAGCAACTAACTGGAGGAAAAGGCCCGGGTCATCTTCACCCCTTTCATACACTTAAAGCAAATTGTGTCTCCTGGAATATAAGTCACTTTCTTGCTGGATATTACTGGTTAATGCTTCTGCTATTTATGCAGGGCGGGGAGGGGGTGTAGAGTTCTTGCACACCCCTAGCCAGCTGCCTCAGCAGAGGCCCGGAGCCTCCGCCCAAGGCATTTCATTCAAGGCATCTTCCCCACACTGTAGCCTGCCGGTCTCCTTTTGTTTCCGATCAAGCCACCGATTAAAACGCATTCTGCATTGATTGATTAATAAACATGTTTCAGCAGCTTTGGGTACTCAGAGGGGAAAAGGCCTAGACTCAGATATAAAAAATTGTAATTCATAGCAGAGCGCACCTCGGCCTGAGGGGGCTGGGGGAGAGGCGCCAAGTGTGGGCTGTGCGTGGAACGGGAACACTGGTGTTAGGTGTGGGCTGCTTGGAACGTCCCAGGAGTGGCTCGCCTCATGTTACAGACTAGGAATGCAGCTGTCTGGAGGTGGAAGAACCAATGGATGCTACAGATTGCAGAGACATAGCTTCAAACTGTTTGCAGGATGCACATACGAGGGAAGAAGTCCTCAAAAACCAAACAAACAAAAATACCTCTGACTTGTAACGATCACGGAGCGAGCAGATATTAATCTTTAACCCGGGTAGACAAGTTGTTCCCCAAATTATTTCAAATACCGATGGCATGATGAATTGTCCCTTAAAAGCAACAATAAATCAAACACAGGAAAACGAGACTTTCCTGCATATGCTGGTTATCTCTGGAGAGGAAGAGCAGAACGGAGCAGAGCTGAAATCATCAAAAATAGATCAACAAAATGGGATGGTGGAGCTAACAGGCTTAGCAATGGGACCTGGCTCTTTATCATAAATGTTTGACAAATGGGGGTGCTTCTTTTAATGCTTTATTCTTATATACTCAATCTACTAGCAAGGGGATGGGCAGGTCTCTCTGCCAGAACAAGAGGTGGGGTGGGGGCCTCCCTGGTGGTGCAGGGGTTAGAGTCACAGTAGCACTATGAAGCTACTGGCAGCCACTGCAGCATGAGTTCAATCCCTGGCCAGGGAGCTGACCCACATGGCACAGCAGACCTCTCCTGTCTTGCCCACTGCTCCCCACAGCAGTGTATTTCAGTAGATCCACCTGTTCTGCTCCACTCTCTGTCTCTGGTGAATCCTCTCATGCCCCCTCCGCCCAATTCTGGTCTACACCCAAGTTCTTGCATGCATAAATAAATAAAAATAAATCTTTAAAAAAAAAGAGGTGGGGTGGGGACTTTATGCCAGAGAACTATCTTTTACTGAAACCTCGCATGTTTCAAGCATTCTGTTAGCTGCTTGGTGTGCTGTTCTCATTTTATCTTCTAAATAATCATGTCTGTGACACGTTGTATGCTTATTTTGTAGGAGGAAAACACGAAGGCTCTGCAGATGTTACTTAAATATGAGGGCACAGAGATGACAGTGAGAGCAAAGATACATACAGGGGCACATTAAGGGACAATTCATCATGTCTTGAGGTGGCTTGCTTACCTGCATGGCGAGCTTCACACCTCCCCTGTCTCGTGGTGTATCCCCAAAGACACTGAGACTGTAGGCTCCACCAGGGCAGGAGCCTACATTTAATTTCACTGTCAATTACATCCCCCTGTGCTTTCCATAGCACTTAGTACATGTTTGGCACTCAATAAATATTTATTGAAATGAACAGACACAGGGCTCGAGGAGTTTTCTGCCAAGTGCCTCTTTCCATCCATCCTCCCTCCTTCTCTCAGGAGGGCTGAGTAGGAGCCAAAACATTCCTGGAGAGGCCATTTTCAACTTGGGTGTTTAAGGATTCTCGAGTCAAGCCGAGCTGTGTCAACCAGATGACAAGAGAGCCATGGGGAACTGAATGCATTTACGTCCTGAAGCTACATCTGGGAAAGCAGCTTTTCAAGTTCCAGTCCCAGTTCCGATGAAAATTAAAATAACTCAAATGCAGAAACATTAGGGGTCACCAGAATGTGATGACCATCTTGAATAAATTTAACAGCCAACAATCTGACCTTGAGCTACAAATAGCACAAAACAGCATGTGGGTGTGCGTGCACACACACACAACCACATGCACACATTTTGCCCACCCTTGTCATAGATGGGGATTTGCGTTATAAAGCAAAAGGAAACCAAGTCCGTTACTACTTTTTGAATATCTGGGTTACTCAAAGGCTCACTCTCTTTTAATTCCTTTGAGCCTCCCTTCTGTCTATAAAATGGGGATAACAAAATCTTGTTTTATATAAAGAGCATGGGAGGAATAGGCTAAAATGCCCTGAAACCAGAAAGCATGCTTGGCTGCAGCAGGGGTCTGCTCTTCTTTTCACTTTGAATGCAGAAGCAAAGAGGGACATTCTGGGTCCCTGCACCGTGGCCCAGCCACCCGCTGGCTGTCCACTCCAGGGAGTTAAGCAAGGCCTGTGTCTTGGTTTATTTATCTGTTCAGGAGGGTAATGATGTACCCAGTTCCTAGAATTATTAGGGAGATTCAATGAGATAATGCATCTAAAGCACTTAGAAGATATCTAGGACATGAGAAGTGCTAAAAAATATTAGCTATGATTATTTGACCATTACTTTGTTTTTAGGATCAGCTTATATGCCACCTGAGTAGTGGAAGGGATTACAAGCAGCTGTCCTCAGGATTGGGCCAGGGTGGTCATCCACCTGGATGGCCATCCAATAAAGGTGGTCATCCTAGAGGTCACTTTGCCAGATAGAGAGAAACTAAGTGGAAGAGCTCAGGGGTGGGGAGGTAGGGGGGGAAGCGGAGGGGGGATGTGTTCTTACTCCTCCTTTTTCCCTCTATTCCTTGTTCATTCTTCTTATTTATATAAACCACAGCATCCAGGGCTGCCTGGGAGGAGATGTCAGGGCAGCTGGGAGTCCAGCTGGGAGCTGATGAGGAAACAGGCTAAGCCCCTGCTACTCCACCCCATCTGATCAATCTTTTCCAATTAATTAGAAGTGAAGTTAACCCAATGGAGTTTCACTTCCCAACACAATGAGCTTGTAGAGCAGAGGCAGGCACCTGGGTATTGTGTCCAGCAGCCTGGCCATCCATCATGCTCTCTGCATCTGTCAGCGGCCGGGGGCAGGGCCCAGGACACCAGCTTCTCTGTGCCGGGCTCAGTGCTGTGCCAGGCTTCCTCGTACTCATGAAATGCTTTTGCAGGACAATAAGAATGGACCCTTCTGGGGGCTTTTGAAAGAGGAGATGTATTTGCTACTCACCTGTGTCACCCCTTTGATTATTCAGACTTTGGATAGGGGCAGAGAAGCTGTCACCATTTCATTTCCTCTTTTCTCAACTAATCAAAATTTCCTCCTACTTCTTTGAATTGGGCCCAGGTCTTTTTAAAACTCTTTTCAAAATTTGCCTCAAAGACATCTTTTTCATTTTACCTTAAGAATGATTTTAATGGTCTAAATGTTACTCGCTTCCTAATGTAATGTAAGTGACCTGCAAGGTTTCTTCTATTTTATGCCTTTTAAATTTCAATTCCCCGCCCCCAAATCAATTCCCTCTTGGAAAGACATTATTACTTTCTGCCCATCTAAATACCGTCATCCATGATTTTCTGTCTTCCATCATCAAGTCTGACATAGATGAACATTTAAAAATAAGTTTGATAATTAAAATCTGAATATGGCCTTGTATATTAATCAACAACACAATTGCTCTACTGGAAAGAGGCATGAGAGAATAAGATAGGAAATAAAATTGATCGATAGTCACATAAGCATCTGCATTTGATCAGTGAGGAGACAAAAGCCCAGAAAAAGGCAACGCTTGCAGAAAGCATGAAGGAGTGAGTGTCCCACAGAAATGAGAACTGACATCTTCTGATCGCTGCATACGTTCCTGTCAGACCACTGAAGGCAAACGAAAAAAAATGAAGAATTTCTGATAGTGCAAAGGCACGTTACATTCCTTATTGAACAAAATATCTTCCCCATAAAGGAGTTCCAAGAAGTAGTTATGTTTTTTAAAGGGATTTGTGTTCAAGACCGTATTCTTCTCTATACTGACATTCTATACAATGACTTATCTCAATCAAGATAAATGAATTTATCTCTACAGTGGGAGCAAACTGCTAAAGTGTAAGCAATGGAAAGCCTCGTCAACGTTAATGAATGTGACGCGGCTTCTTCTGTGGCACTGAAAGAGTGCACACACGTCACGTGTCCTGAGCCTTTAGGGACAAAGTTTAGGATTTAATGAGGTATGACTTCTACAATATTTTAATTCTAAACAGAGCTTCATGGAAAATCTAGGCCATTGATAGTAACATTTAGTACAAATTTAAAACGTTGAAATAGCTTTCCTCAGCAAATAACAGATGATCATATATTCTTTTAGTTAAGTCATTCTGAAACCGTTATGCCATTACCACGAACACTAGCCAAGACTAAAAATGCTCTGTGATGAACTGTCTGCTCCTCACCCCCAAATTTCTATGTTGAAATCCATCCCCCAGCACATATGAATGTGACAGTTTTTAGAGACAGGCCTTTAAAGAGGTGACTAAGGTAGAATGGGGGTTGTTAAGGTGGCCCCTAACCCAACATGAATGACTTCCCTGTAAGAAGAGACGAGGACACAGACAGCACAGATAGAAGGCCAGCCACGTGGGGACACCGTGAGAGGGTGGCCGCCGTCCGCAAGCCAGGAGAGAGCCCTCAGAAGAGACCACACTGGCTGACCTTGCTTTGGACTTGCAGCCTGCAGGACTGTGAAAACGATTTGTGTTGTTCAAGTCACCCAGGTTGTGGCAGTGTCATGGCGGCCCAATCAAATGAATACATGTATCTAATACTTATATCTCCTCCCAGCCTCTGTTGCTCCTTGATCTGACAAGGCAAAGACGGGCAGATTCAAGATAAGTGGCGAGGACCATCTTGGAGACCACTTCTCATGAAACTGCATTTCCCTCTTGTCTGCTTATAAAACTCAACTGATTCCCTCAGACCTGCAGTCTTTAGAGCCTTCCTGTTTTCAGGGCACCCCGGCCATACCTCACAAAGTCACTTCTGACACAGCACACATCACCCATGTGCGAATCGTTTGCTGATGCCTTTGCAATCTTGTGAGTGCTCTGGAGGGAGGGACCCATCTTTGAGGCTCAGTGTCTGACAACTAGGAGGTGCTCGGGGAATGCTGGTTGCATGAATGAAGGAAGGACTGAGTGGAATTAAAACAATCTCCACTTTTCGGCCTCCCCGGTGGCGCAGCGGTGGAGCGCTGGGTTGCGAAGCTGCCCGCAGCCTCTGCAGCGCCGGTTCGATCCCTGGCTGCTCCCCGGCCACCGGAGGAGGGTCCCACATGGCGCGCAGACCTCTCCTGACGCCCGCTGCTCCCCTCAGCAGTGTGTTTCGGTCCTTCTGCCTGCTCTGCTCCCCACTCTGGCTCTGGTGAATTCTCTTGCCCTCCTACGCTTCTGACTGTACCCAGTGCTTGTATAAATCAATCAATCAATCAATCAATCAATCAATCAATCGTAAAAAAAACAACAAAAAAGCCCCCAATCTCTACTTTTCTTGAAATGAGCCTGGAAGAATGAAGTCCCCAACACAGTATGACGTATAGTCCTATTTGTTGAGGGGAAGAAGATGTGAAGTAATACAAAACTAAGAAAAAATGTAATAAAATCCACAGAAAGGAAGTGCTGATTGATGAGATGAACAGTGACTGTAAGGAGGAGGAGAAAATGGAAGCAGTCGAAGCAGCAGGGACCACGACAGGACAGTACAACCCCCAGGGGGCCCCTGCACGGGGTGAGGCTGGTTGGGACCTGGGTTCACTCAAGGGAAGGCAAGCAGGGCCTCGTGAAGTTCAAAAGGCAAAGATTCAAATACTCCATGTGCAGTAGAAAAAAGGTAGTTTTTTCCTGGAGGTAAAAATAACTTTTCTTGACAATAAACAGAAGCATGAGAGACAGGGAAACAGAGATCAAAATGAACTATGCGCGAGTTCCCTTCTAAAAGGCAGCAAAGGCAGATGAGCTAATGGGAATGGATCCTGTCAGGGGGACGGGAGGTTATAAGTCACAGACCCCAGGAGTGGAGAAGATGGCTAGTATGGAGATGATGAAGTCAGTTGGGGCAACTTGGAAACGGAGGGAGGAGACACCAGGACCAGTGAGATTCGCCTCTGCCTCCCTCTCCACACTTTTACCTGCACCCCTATAAACAATGACTGTGGTTAATATAAGACACACAGAATCCAGAGGAATCCAAAGAGTTACTCACCACAAAATGAGGCAAAAGGAAAAGAGAGCCCTGATTTTCAAATGATGAAAGTGACCCTGGAAATTGTAATTTGGCAAGATGGCAATATTGTGAGAGTAATAAAAAATCTGTTAACATCTAGAGGGAATAAACCCAAAAGTAATAAGAAGCTGAGCTTTATGAAGGAAAAAAAAAAGCATCCCAAATTTGATTGCTTTTCTGATGGAATTACAAGATTACTCGTTTAAAGGAATGGAGCAGATGTGATATATTTGAATTTTATTAGAGCATTCGGAAGAATATCTCACACAATTTCCTCCACAAAACGAAGTGACTGGCTTGAATACAGACTGACGAAACAGCAAATGAGGGACAACAATATATTACAATCCATCTCAATGGGAGGAAGGTGTTTACTGGGCGACATGAGAGCTCCTGTTGTTTTCAGCAGGTAGAATATTCTTTTTAATGTTCTGCAAGAAAAAAAAATGGAAGGAAGAGGGAGACAGGCAGGGAACACTGAGATTTATTGGATAAAAAGATGAGAGACTTAGTTAAAATGATCTGAACACAGGAAAAAAATAAAAGCTAACAAATATATATATATTTAGAAAAGTAAACAGATTTGACAAAATATTTCCAAAACTGCATGTAAAGGGGAAAGAAACTAGAAATCAACAAGACTGAAAAGTATCTAGGAGAAGCTCCTTGCTATAAACTCGAACGGTCATGCAGGTGTGAAACACAGACTTTAGTAACTTCCACCAGGTTGGCATGAAGACACATCATAAAGCTTGATCCCGAGTAATTATTTCAGTGCAAAAGGACTGATTTTACTCATCTTTGGATTTGATCATTATGAATTGAACCTTCAAGTTTAGCAATGAAACTATTAAAATGATTTAAGTGAACTATTTTGGGAGAGTGACAACGCATCCAGTCTTTCTTTGAGATGCTGTGTTGCTTTTCATCCAGTCCTCATCGAAGCCCAGCTTGACTGCAACTATTTCTGGATAAATGAACCTTCTCTGGGGCAGTAATGACCAAGCCAACAGGCGCCCGAGCGCCCCTGTGAAGGCTTGCTGCTGCTTTCTGAAATCTCTTTTCAAAGTTAAAAAAAATAAATCCCTTAAACAAATGCTCCTGAGCAAGTTATGAAAAATAATGATTATGTCTGGAACTGTTAACTCTTCAGTTCACCTGTTAGTCCTAAGCTCAGATGCTGTTCTGCTGCGTTTCAAACCCTGGCTGTCTGCCCTGGGGCAAGTTATGTACCATCCGGTGCCTTAGTTTGCTCATCTAAAAGGTGGATAACATCAGTATCCACTGACAGGACTAAATGATTAAATGAATTAGTACTAGGTGAAACATACAGTGAGTCTGTCATAAATGTCAGCGGTTCCAAAATAGATTCAACTGTGAGCAGACAACACATTTAAAAGCTTCCGATACAAGAAAATTTATATTCGGCTCTGGATGTTCATCAATGACTATCTGTAGAAAACCAAAATCTGAATTCTGTTCTGTGAGGATTACATAATGGAATGATGCACCATCAAAGCAGACCATGTGGTCTGGAAGCAAGGAACAAGGAGAGGATTCTGTGTGTTTTAGTGCATGGTTGATTTGTGGCCATAAAACAGGGATACTGTCATTGGTCTGACTCTTCTTCCAGGGTTTGAAGGAAAAAGTGCAATCAAAGAGGTGAAGACAGTTGGAGGGACTGCAGAGGGCATATAAAAGGAGTTTTGAATTTTTTTTTGGACACGAATACAAAAATGAGTCAAAGGGGAGAAGGTATTTTAAGGGTCAGATCACTGCACTGTAGCATTCAAACCCAGCCAGAAGGCAGACACTGAACAGTGGCATCTGCTGAAAAGCTGGAATATCTGCGAAATATGGACTTTTCTTCATTCTTGACTTGTTTCTTGTTCATCTCCCTATCCACCGAATCCCCAGTCTCTGGTAATTCTAACTCCTTGCCTCCCTTTTATACCCACCTCGGACTCTCTGAACCACAGATGCTCAGGTGCTTACAGCGCTCCTTATTTTCACCAGCATGACCTTTGGAGCTCAGAACAGAGAGAACTGGGCAGTTTCTGGATCTCCATTTTGTCTCTAACCCCTTCTCTCTGCTCTCAGAACCATCTTTTCTGCAAAGTTATTAATTCTCCCTGTTTTAAAGTTTTTGGTGGTATAGCAGGTGAGTTCTTAAGGCTCTTGCCTCTGAACTATTTACTCCTTCTCTTCTCAACTTGCTCCACCTTCTTCACACTCTGGGCTACAGCACTTAAAAGTTCTCAACACCTCTTTTGTCTGTCCGTCCGTTCCATTCTCGGGCATTCCTGTCCACCCCTTCTTTGCTTCTAGCTCCAGTAGACACAGAGGCTATCTCCTGCAGAGTCTTTCCTGGTATCTCTTCTTTTCTGTTCCTTTTAGTTTCTCTATTATGGTATTTATTATACATTATTGCAATTGTTTCTGTGTCTGCAAATGGTGGAAGACAGGAGCTGTCTCTTTCTTCTATGTTGCCAGCCCGGGACACCTTGCCACTGATTGGACCCATACCATCAACATACTCATGGATAACATCCAAGGTCAAGGTCAAGGCAAGCCTGGGCTTGTGATCAAGGGCTCATTGGTTTTGTAAGCAGCATATAGGAGGCAGAAATGGCCCGCAAAAGGACTACAGGGATGACACAAGCAATACTTGGCTAACACAACCCAGGGGACAACTGTAGCAGGCATCCTGTTGGTCTGTGGCCCTTAAAGTCAGCCTTTCTTGGTTCATCTGGCTGGGAAAATGCTACAGTTTAGACCAAGTCTTTCAGGAACCATAATATACACTGAAGGATGGAGTGGTTTTTAAATACAAACAAGGAAAGATTACATCAAAGTGACCCTTTTTAACCTACAAATAATAATCACATCACACAACCGATTAAGGCTCCTTCGATGGCTCCCATGGCTGGAAAGCTAACATCAAACTGAGTCGTATGTCTCTTACTCTTTTGTTCTCTTACTATCCATATATATCACTAGTGGTTTCCACAATAACCACGTGGAACATGGCTGTGTCTTTGCATACCCTGCGCACACCCTGCTTTCTCTACCTAAAGTGCTCTTTGCCTTTTCTTCCCAAGTTTTCCTGGTGAGCTTATTTATTCTTAAAGACTCATCTCAACTGTCACCTCCTCCAAGAAGTCTTCTGGGATGTCTCTCAGTAGAGCTGAACATGACTCCTTGGTGCCACCAGTATAACCTGTAATCTACTATGTCACTGAACAGGCTCTGTTTATGTGCTTGCTCCTCCCTCACATGGCAAGACTTACACATCTCTACATTCTGGGATACTAGCATAATACTTGGCCCAGATTTAGAATGCAATAAATGATGTGTTGAATGGCATTTGCTGAATTCAAGGGAAGAGAAGTTAGCTGAAGCTGGAAAAGCTAAAGTGGTTAATCTATGTTTAATCTAACAATAGGGAACATCATTAGAATTCACTATGGTTAGAATGAACTTGATTAATATGATCAAAACTGTGTACAAAGACCTCCACAGTCAAAAACTACAGAGACACCAAACTTCTTAAATAGATTAAAGACAAAAGAAATCATGGAAAATTTATAGAATAGTATTTGTAGGGTACAGTAGAAAGCACATGATATTTTTAGATAGCTTTCTTTACAATGCATCAACACTTTGTAAAAAGTCAAAACGCCTTTGAGAGTGGTATTTCACAACAGGTATTTAAATTCTATGCTCACTGTGAGTTTATGCAGAGTAATTGTACAATAAAGTAAAGCACTTGGCCTTCCAGTCACTATGCATGTATAGCTGAGTTATGCAATTAGATGACATGTAATTAACCAGAATAGCAACTCAGCCAATCTAAGGGGGCTAGTTTGGGTCTTTGTGACTCATAAAAACCTTATATAGTTAAGTGATTGGCATTCATGAGGACACTGAATTGCAGTCTACCTACAATCTCACTAATCCTGTGACAAAAGAGATAATGAAATAGAGGTATGAGAGATGGAGCAACAGCAATGGAAATTCTGCCCAAGAAGGAGCTGAGGCGCCATCTTGATTCATGTAATCCAAAATCTCTAAGGAGACAGGAAATCTCTCCAAATATCCTCAGGTTGACCCTTCCACTACTAGAAACAGAAAGACAACAGCATTAACCGAAGCTACTTTTTAATAACGTGAATAATTCCTGACCCATCACTCAGATAGTATCATAGGTTGAAAATTCAGTGAGTGAAAACTCAGAGGAAGTCCAAATTAGCTTCCTTTCCTCTTCTTCAATGATTTATACAAGAATGAATGATGCAATCACAAAGAAATATTATTCTCTTTCAGTGGTCAAGGTTTTTTGGTGTGTTTATGGTGGAGGTATGTGGTTTTGGTCTTGTTTGCTTGCTTAAAATATGGAAGCATTCCAGTTTGGGCAAGACTCAAGTTAGGGACAGGAAGGCATCCTTTAAGTACTGTACAGTCAGCCTTATCTTGTATCAAGAAGAATCTAGTAAATGTCACAGTTGCTACTGTGGCAGCACATTTTTCTATCTTAAATTTTAAAGTGAGGAATAAAACAGTCTAGCAATTTATTCACAGACCTGTCCCTCAATCTCCAACATGACTTATCTCATACATATTTACTGAACATAAATACAACAGGTCAGTGGGAACATGAAGAGATTCGGAACTGCCTTTCAATAGAATGTAGTCTATTAGAGGAACCAAATTTGTCACATGACCTTTATTTTCTACTTCAGAATGGCTTGTGTGTGTGTATATATATATATATATAAAATGTACTCCACAGTTTTAATTAAAATTGTACATATAAAAATACGGAAGAGCAGAAACTAAAATGTCATCTGGTTGAGGGATAGCAAATAATTTTATTTTGTTCTTTGTGCTTCTCTCTGTTTCTATAATGAGAAGGTATTACGTTTGTAAAAAGAGAAAAAAAATATTTTATAAAAGATGAGAACAAAATTCCAATTTGGGGAGCCCTCTATATATTGCCTTTTTTAAGATTTATTTATTTATGCATACAAGAGCTGGGATGCAGGCCAGAGAGGCGGGGTGTGTGTGTGTGTGTGTGTGTGTGTGTGTGAGAGAGAGCAGATTCACCAGAGACAGAGTGGGGAGCAGAACAGGCAACTCCACTGAAATACACTGCTGAGGGGAGCAGAGGGGGACAGGAGAGGTCTGCTGCGCCATGTGGGTCACCTCCGTGGCCAGGTATTGAACTTGTGCCACAGTGGCTGCGGATAGCTTCATGGTGCTATGTCTTAATCCCTTGTGCCACCAGGGAAGCCCTGGGGGAGTCCTATATCCGTCCTACTCTTGAATGCTTCCATAGCCTCCCTGCATACACTCTGGAAAAATGCAGGGTTTTGTTGTTGACGAAGTCTATTATAAGGGCATGTCTACTCCCTGCTTCTCCCCCAGCAGGCAGGCAGTACCTTGTGAGAGTCTTCTTCATGGTTAGAGCTTGACCCACGATATGGATGAGACACAGTATAGACACGAGATGACTACATGGGGAAGAAGACCAGAAGACAGGGAGCAGGAAGAGAGGCTAAAAAGCTGGAGGCAAAGCCGTCTGAGCCTTTTATTGGAACAAGTAGCTAATGCAATAATTTTGGTGAAACAAAAGCAATTAAACAATCTGGAGGCACGAAGATGGTGTAACTGATATGATCACCAATATTCTTTATTCTTCAACTTTACTGTTGGCCAGAGGGCCTGTGTAAGAATTAATGCTTTATATGAGGATGCCTGAGCCAATAAATCTGGGAGTAAGTGGTTTTCCTCTCTTTTATAGTAGGCACTTCCAAATTCTAAGTTGTTTTAGAACCAAAAAAAACCTTTTTTCATGCCTTGATGTTGATGCTTCTCTCAAAGTAAAGACTAACCATGGAAAGAATCTGGGATCACCCTGCACACACTGGATAAGCAGCAGCAGCCTTAGGCCTTGTGGAAGCCAATGGGAGGCCAGGGCCTAGCTGCACTTGCTTCCAACTTTAGCTTCTAGTCCTGGTTATTGCTTTGCAAATCCATAATGGTTAAAAGCATCATTTGTGGTCCTAAGTTTAGGGACATGTCGGCATTTGGGAGGCTAAGGATGAAGTGCATTTGTGGGGTGTAAAGGGAACTGACAAACAATAGTGAAAGCATTTACTCAGCACCAACTATATATCAGTGTGTCATCTGTCTGCCTGTCCTGCTCAGAATAAGCATGCAAGGCAGGCATTTCCTCTGCTGGAGGGAGGAGGAACATGGGCTTGGAAAAGTCTAGTTTTGGTGATTTCCCCCAGAGCACACACAGCTAATTACTGGTGGAGCCAAAATGCAAGTTGAGGCCTGACAAGCTGGTTCTTTCTTGCCAATTCTCTGAAGCCGTGCAGCGACTTGTACCAGGTGTTGTGTAAAAATTTAACCTTTTTGCTCTTTCTCATTTTACTTTCTGTGTTTCACCTGCTTCTGGTCCACCCCCTCCGTCCTCCTGTTTCAATACCTACTGCTTTGTTTATGTGGCATTTGATAAAGGCACAATCATTTTTTTTTCCCCTAGAGTGTCTGCAGGTCTTCTGAATAAAAAAGTGCCATCAAATAATCTTTAAATCTTTTAAAATAACTTTTAATTCACACTGTATGAATGAATGTATTTAGGCTTTCAGCATCCTGATATTGGACCAGTTCTCTCAGAATCTTCCTAAGGACATATATACAGACACATATATACACACACACAGATATGGTTAGGGTCATTGTGTAAAATAAGAAATGATATTTGCTTTTGAAATGATTATTCAATATTGCTTTCCCCCTCAGCCAAGATTTCCGCAATGCTTGGATAAACAAAGAGAGAGCTGAATACTGAGATTCTTTGCCTTTTTTCTTTTTTGGCACAGTGTGATAAATAATGATTATGGGTATAAAATATAAGTTCACATACAAAACTGCCACCCCCAATGCTTTGCAGAGTATAGTCTTCCTATCCTGGGATGTCAACCTTCTGACAGTTTAAAAAGCAAATCTGTAAATTTGAGTTACTTATAACCCTGGAGTCCTTTTAAAAGTAGACAGATTACCTAGTTTCTTTGTAGGAGACAGGCTCCTGAACCAAGAATAAAAAAGATTTTCATTAGACTAATTTTAAATGACTTCGTAACAACCACCACTGGTCACCCAGGATGATAAAAGTCTACTTAAATAACCAGCACCCAAAATAAGACACACGGAAGGCAGCAGTCACATAGGGATGGGTTTGGGCAACTATATGCCAATCAACAAGAAGAATATAAAACATATCAGCTTTAAGTGGAATTCACAAGTGTACCTACTTTCGCAAGAGAGACAGGTTCCTAAAATGTTCTGTGTAAATACAGATTTAATTTTTCCTAATGATGGGGCAGCGGTGGGGAGAGAAATGAAATCTTGTAGTAAATTATATGGTAAACAGATATCTGACACTCTGAAAAACTTAAAACTTTTTAAAACAATAAATGATGATTTATATAACAGCATGTTTTCTTAAAACGAGGCAGGCCTGCATGTCACAGGGACTAGGGAAACTGGAGAAAGAGACAGAGGGCTGATTTCCATTTTACTTTTGGTATTTAAATGCCACGGTGATAACTGAACACTGTAGTGCAGAGTCAAAGAAATTACTGTTAAATTGTCTTGGAAATTGTTCAGGTCTTCAATCCATAGTCAATAAAATATATGTCTTCCTTGTGGTTTACTCCAGACTACAGAAATTCAGAATAAGCTATCATTACAGGTGGCTTTTAGGCAGCAAGATCTGTTTTTTTTTTTTTTTTTATTAAATAAGGCATTTAATCAGTAGGTTTCACTAAAATGAAATTTTCCATATTAAACTATTTTTTCTATATAAATTAGCTTCCTGGTGTGGTGACATAGAAAGACAAGGTTATTTTGAGTTCAGCCAATAGACAGGTAATATCTCATTTATGTGTCTGTTTTCTGATTCTTCAAATGCCTTTTTTCTGCCCATAGCAAAAAATAGTTTCCAAACACATATTCTAGATTGTTCTTCTGTTAAGGTCCTATAAACTAAATTTTTCAAGACTAACCACAATACTAACATTACATTTTGTGATATTTCTTATGCTGTAAGAGACACTGCACCATAATTTCTAACTATTCCAGGCTTGGTGAACTAAGGATGGGTTTCTACCACTGAAGTACAAGATCCAACACATACCTATTCCCATCACAGTACAAAATACCATTTTGATTTTTAAAAGACTGTGACAAATGACTATTAATTCAATGCATAAATTCTATCTAATAAAGATCTAAATTTATCAATATAAATGACAGGAGGAAAATGAACTTAGAATAAGTATAGGCTGCACGTGGTTCCTGACGTATAGGAAGAAGTACATTCAAGCAAATGAATCCATCCTCGACTAAAGGCAACTATCATGGAGGAAATCCACCAACAGCGGAAAGAGAATTTTCTCCTTCTTTACTATGGAAATTCACTGGTGATAGCACTTAAACTGCAGATCTTTTCTTTAATGGTAACTTTTGTTAAAAGATCTCTAATGAGACACCATCGCTATTATGTAACATTGGTGATGTGCCCTGATTTCTCAGTTCTGAACCAAAAGACAAAAAAAAAAAAAAAAAAACCAATAAATTTTGTTAATGTTTTTAAATTGAGAAAACCTGTACAATCAATTGCTACTTCTCAGTGTAGAGTTAGATCCCCTGATTGATTACAGATGAGGAATGACAAGCAATATAAGGAATAATATCAATTTTCTCCAAATTTAAACTCCATAACATTTGAATGGACACCACGGAAGAACAAAACACCCTTTCCCAGATGATATGCGTGTAATTAGTGGGCAAAATGTGGCAATGCTTTTGATAATGATCAGCCAGTTGGAAGGATTATCAAATAAACAATCTAGCTATTTCTTCTTGTCTAGAAAATAGATCATTCTTAGTGACTATTAATAATCATTAAAAAAAATAACAGAACCATCTAGCCTTGTGAGTTGCTAAATGCTTTCTTATCAATGCACAGTAAGTAAATCAACAGTTTGTCTAATCATTATCAATACAGCATACTTTAATATATTGGCTATAAATAATTGTCACTAAAAAAATCATCTGCTGCATGTTCAGATAAAGCTATAGAGAGCTGCCTTGTTACCTAGCAACTGGGCAAGTTAGGGCCATACAGGGAAAAAAAATCCCTATTTTTTAGGTAGAGAGAATGTTCATAAAATTCCACATGAAGGTGTTAATAAAGTCAAATTATATCTTAAGGTACAATTGCTAACTATTTCAGATGCATCCCTGGTCTACATTTTGAAATAACATGCAGTAACAAAAGTGGTCACTATTTAGATCTATTATTTGAGCTGGTCACGAACAACAACATACAGTGTTTTTTCAAAGAATCACCTTCTATTACTAGTTTCTTATTTGTACTGTTTCACAGACAAAGGAATTCCAACAAGATCTCATGTACTGATTTCTATTTATTGAAAGGGTGATGCCTACTTGCTTAAAATACAATTAAATTGTTCTGAGTAATTAGTTCACTGTCAGGGATCCCAATTACCTCTCACATTTCATATAAGAGCTCAACACATTCCATTCACATCATTTGGGGGAGTCTGGCTTGCCAGCTAATCTAAGTTCTGTTTCAATTTTGCAACAAATCTGGATTCCAGAACTATCGGTGCATAAAATCTCTCTGGAAGAGTAATAGGTGATTGGGACAATTAAATTACTTGACTTGTGAGGTCTACAAAATTCGGCACGAGGCCAGTCCTCAAGCCCCAGTGTGAAGGCAGTTCCTTCTGGTGCTCAGGGTGGGGTGGCTGGCCTGGGCTCACTTGACAAGGTGACACAGAGCAGTTTCTGTAACCAGCAGAGTGTTCTGAGGGCAGGAACAGCTAGCTACAAGTGCCAAGGTCTTTGCAGTACTTTTCATTCACTGCCCCCACAGCACCCTGTGCTGACAGAACGTACAGTGTTTCATTTATATTTGCGCCCCAAAACTCTTCAAATGACTACATATAATTAAGAAAGAAAGAAGCTGTCAATGAAGTAGTTGGTGGCAGAATCCACATTATTTATTTTGTTGGTTTTTACTCCTTTCGCACATCACTACAAACCCACCGACTTTGATTTAAGAAGCAACAGATATTGAAAACACTAAATAAGTCATGATGACTCAAAGTCAACAGGAGAACAGAAAGCAGCCTTTGTGAGCTGTGGGTTTTAGGAGAAGGCACCAGTCCACAAATCCAATGTTGCTGCCTGTGGCTGAAGATAATAAGCGATCAAGTTTCTCATCCCTTGCCTGAGAGGACTGGAAATGGTTTATTTGGTTGCAGAGTTTTTCCTTTAAGCAAAGACTGCACACACAGGATCTCAGGGGTGCTCACAGCTCTGTACCTGGGGATATACATGTCAGTATCACCACTGCACTGACCAGGGGCCAAAGTTAAGTGAGTGGCCCACTTAGGGCTACAGAATTGATAAGCACCAGAGCTGGGCTCATGTCTTGATTGGTCCATCAATGTCTTTCACAAAATATCAGTAAGGTCTTTTCACTTCAAATGGAAAAGTCTATATTTCATTGGCTACATGCACTCTGGACACATATCTACAAACTGAACTTCAAAAGTGAAGGACAGTGTCACACATGCTATTGCTCTGCCCTCTGACAGCCCGGCAAAGACCTAACCATGAGCACCGAAAACTGGACGTTCAGAGAATAGCTTGATTATTTTTAATGGAAAGGACAGCAAAGAAAAAAAAGGGACAGAGGTGACCCTCAGACCAAAGGACAGGGTATGAAATGGCGGAGGAGAGGCATGCGGGCAGACAGTGCCTGTGGTTCATGTAGTCAACCAGAATCCCCACAACTTTACTCCTGAATGCTGGTTAGCCTTGGTTACATAATGGTTCACCTTCCCCCCGACTACAAAAGAGTCTGCTTCCATTTGCTTTGGTTAATAAGATCATTAAAACATTTTTTACATTTCATGATAAATATGCATAACTTAAGATAAATTATGCTGAATTTCAGTGCTAGAGGGAAGATGGCTTTACAAACCAGGAGCTGAAAACCCAGAGAGATTAAGTAGCTGAAAGGTGTGTAACCACACAAGGTCTTAGAAAGTAAATATCTGGAAAGTGGTTACAACAGCATTCTCACACCGGAAGGACTATGTTTGATACGGTTACTGATTATTATTGTAATTATTATTGCCAGGATTAGATCCCAATTTCCAGAATAATGTTCTTTTCCACTAAGCATATAACCTGGAGATACAGCAGTGCTTTAAAGTATACACTGTAGATCTTCTATGGGTGAAATCTGTATTTTCACTGTAAAAATATGTATAAATAAAAATCTCTAGATAGATTCACTTTGAAAACAAAAAAAAATCGAGTCTTCATAACTAATAATTTATAGCTATTTGCTTAAAGACAAGTTCTATAAATATATAAATGGGCCAATAGCTAAAATCTAGTCTAAATGATCTAATAATTTATAGCTATTTGCTTAAAGACAAGTTCTATAAGATGGGCCAATAGCTAAAATCCAGTCTAAATAATCTCAAAATGGCAAGACTTTACTAGTTATTCGTTACTGCACAGTCCCTGGAAGTATAAAATTTCCCATCTTCAAAATGTTCTCTGATCTCCATACTTCACTAGTTCCTACCAACCATAAGCCAGATACATTTATACTGAAAGATGTCAGACATCCATTAGGTCAAGAACGGTTTACACCCAGCCTCAAGAGTTCTTACTTAAACACATCTGGATAGTATATACTGGATAGCACATACAACCCTACATTTACATTCTTTCCCCACGTGAGCTCATCCGGACACACGGCTTTACACCCCACTGATATGCTGTGCATCTTCCCCTGAATTTCAGACCAGTAGATCAACCACCTCTTTGACATTTCCCCCCAAAGTCAAGTTTCTCAAACTTAAAATGCCTAAAACAGAACTCTTCATTTCTTCTTCCACCACGAGTCCAACCTGTTCATTGTCACAGAACTTTCTAAATGCCTAACAAAGACAGAAAAAAATGTTAAAATGGTAAAAACAAAAACCTAAACTAAACAATCCAGTAATGACAGCTATACCAACTTCAAAGTGAGGAGCCAAGGAAGAAACAGAAGATTCTGGAGAAAGATAAAGAGTTGCCTGGTTCTTAACCCTGTTTTTACTCTCCAGAAAGGTGGGTTACCAGAATTATGAGAATTCTGAAAATCCTAAATTCAGGGAAAAGCATGCGATATCCTATCGCCTCCCTCCCTCCACTAAAGAAAGATAGAAATGCTAAGTGAGGGAAAGGGAAATGGACTGAAGTCTCCAGCACTACCCACTGGGATGAGTAAACCACCTGGATTCTTCCTTAATCTCCAGGGAACTAGTTCACACAGAACCCTTTAGTTAACTATGAAAAGGCTGTCCTTTGTATCTTCCAGTTCCCGTCCCAATTTGGAGAAATGAAAAATGGGTATATTCAATAAAATTTCATGTTAAAATGATAGTAGGGATAGTCAACAAATTTCAAGAAAGCACAACTCTCGGAATGTAACCAAAATGGCATACAGCTTGAGAAAGAGCTACTCTCTCTACAATTTCTACTTCCCGCTGCAATTTCTTCAGACTTCAGGAAAGTACATAGATCCAGACAATAGAACACAGCTCAAAGAAAGCAAACTGATCCCCCAAGAGGTGAGAAGTGATTTAAGAAGTCACTTATGGGCCTCCCTGGTGGCACAAGGGGTTAAGATGCAATCTATGAAGCTATCCACAGCCTCTGCAGAATGAGTTTGATCCCCAGCCAGGGAGCTACCCACATGGCCCAGCAGACCTCTCCAGTATGGCCTGCTGCTCCCCTCAGCAGTGTACTTTGGTCCATCTGCCTGTTCTGTTCCCCGCTTTGTCTCTGGTAAATCCTCTCACCTCCCACACCTCTGGCCTGTACCCCAGTTCTTGTGTGCATAAATAAATAAATCTTTAAAAAAGATTAAAAGATTAAATTAGAAAGAAACCAATAGATATGGAAGAGAGACAAAGATGATCCAAAATAAGGATAAGCAATGTCCCCAAAGGAGATAATAATACAAATGGAATCAAAGGTGTGTTCAAAGAGATGATACAATATCAGCAGATTTAAGAGCACATTGTTTTGCAGAACATTTTGACACTGAATATTCAGCACCTAGACATATCCTAGTTAAACTACTGCTCTACACAGATAAAGAAAGAATTCTTTACAATCCCTGCAGAAAAAAGCAAATTGCCTAGAAAGGGTAGCCTCAGAATGCACAGCAAAAGTGAATACAATTAAACAGTGAGGTAATGGCTGCAGAATCATAAGGGAAAGACATCATAATGCAAGGCTATTATACTCAGCCATGACATTGTCCAATTAAAAAAAATAAAATCTTCAAATCCTCTGAAATGAAGTATCCATGAGTCTTTCTTGAAATTAGAACAAGATGATATGGAAATGAATTCTATGCAATTAAGAGATGAATCAATGAACTCAGAAATGGAGAAGCCAGAGGAAGGGATGGGAAAATTGACGTCTATTTTAATAGAAGAATTTATTTGTTTCATAATTATGATTACAGGCTACAAAGTATTATAAACGTGATAAATATAAATTAGCAAAAATTATTAGGAGAGGAAAAGAAATGAGCAACAGCGTGGCAGCCCTAACATAGCAAGGGATCAACCTAAAGAATTTAAAACTGGAATATGTAGTTAAAAAAATACAAAACATAATGATTCCATCCATAGGTAGATTTACTGTAGAGCGAAGGAAGCTGAAGTCTTAAGACCCTTGAGCTACATGGGTGATTTGTGTTTTTTTGTTGGTCCTAGACCGGAGTATAGCAAAGTCTTCACATGATCTTGTTTTTTGTAAAATTTGTAGAACATACTCTGTTTCCTTCAAGAGGATTCTCAAATTGGATAACATTTCCAACCCATGTTTTTCATAACCATGTGTCTTAACTATAAGAGATCTTTAAGGGGCCTCCCTGGTGGCGCAAGGGTTTAAAGTGTCAGCACTATGAAGCAATCTGCAGCCTCTGTCTGCAACAGGAGTTCAATCCCTGGCCAGGGAGGCAACCCACATGGCACAGCAGACCTCTGCTGTCTCGCCTGCTGCTGCCCTCAGCAGTGTATTTCAGTAGATCTGCCTGTTCTGTTCCCCACACCTCTGGCCTCTGGAGGGGTGAGAATCCTCTTACCCCTCCACCCCACACCTCTGGCCTGTACCCCAGCTCTTGTATGCATAAAAAATAAATCTTTTTTTTTTTAAAAAGAGGTGATCTTTTAGGAAATAATAACTCTTACAGTGAAGAGACATTATTTGAAGCTCCACCATTATTTAGCTTTGCTGATTTCCATTATTTCTACTGTTAAATATAAGAAAACATATTTTAATGCTTTTTCTTTTTAAAATAGCAACTCTAGTATGATTGCACTGTTATCAAAGTTTATCTTTCTATTCAGGTATCCAGTTATCAATCCCTTTGCATATATACATAGAATAGCCTTGTGTGCTATTACTCTAGTGCTAAAGATGACTTTCTGGGTGGTGGGATTTAGGGTAATTCATAACTTAATCCTTGTCTTTTGTGCATAGCCTGAATTACTTATCATGTTCACATATCAGATATCTAAACATCAAAAATCATAGTCATTTTCCCTTAAAAATGCTAAGATATTAATAGATATTCAGATGAGAACAATCGAGAATTGCTACTTTTTTTTTGTATTTTCTTACTTTTTAGAATTTCATAAGCTTTTCACCATTTGAAATTCTAAATCTGCCCACATCTGTTCTTTGTTTACTGCCACCATCCTAGTCCAAATCACTATCTTTTCTCACCTGGACACTTAATAGTCTTCTGCGGTCTCTGCATCCATGCCTACCCTTGTTTCATCCAGTCTCCACATAGCAGCCAGTGTATTCTTTTCAAAGGTGAAGCTGTTACCCTTCTACTTTAAATTCTCCTTTTGCTTCACAATGTTTTAAGAACATTCCCCCACCCCCTTACCATGACCAGCAAGACTGACCTGATAGCCACACCAGGCAGCTCCGTTGCCTAAAACTTTGCTTACCCTCACCCTCCTCTCCCCCAGCCCTCCAAGAGGCCCCCCAAGGCTTGGGTGCCAGGTTCTCCCTGCCTGGAAGGCACCTTTTCTGGGGTTCCAGCTCACTACTTAGTTCTCTGTTGGAGACACCTTCCCAGGGTGGCAGCCGAACAACCTCTTATGAAAAGCATCCTTCCTCTCTGGAACTCTCTCAAGCTATCACCCCGTTGTCTGGCCTTCACATACTTACCACTAGCTGAGATTATCTTCTCTATTTATTTATTTACATGTTTTCTATCAATCTCCCCCCCACTCAAAGCCTGTTCTGGAAAACTAAAAACTTGTCTATTTTTATTCACCATATATCCTGCCTTAAGAATGGTTCCTAGAAGACAGCAGAGACTCAATAAATGTTTCTCAAGTGAATGAATATACAGGGAGATTATGTCTAATCTTAAAAAGAAGGGTTGTGTTTGCGAAGTTGTCTTTTAAGTCAGTTGTTTGGAATTCAGAATGCATTTACCTTCAGTGAAGCCACAGTATAAAATTAAGTGTTGAGATAAGTCCACCTATCTACTGGGTGATCCACAATGGGCTATAATTCTGTACATAGGTAAGAAAAATACTAGAAGATCAACAGGATGAATTATCACTGGCATAATAGAAAATTAAAAAAATACTTTAAATATAAACAAATTGCAATTATTTTTCATATTGGCAGAGACTTTTATGGCTCATTTTAAGGGAACTTTAGGACATTTTCAACAGTGATTGAGCTTTGTGGTTCTGATTCTTTAAATTGTGTATACCCTCACTTCAAAATTTACAGTTTTCAGCTCCTTTGATAACAGACATCTTACTATCACCACTCTTAATGTATATCAGTCATGACTTGGGTTATTGTTTATGTAAAAATGTAAAAAAGTAAAGAAAGGAGCAATTTTTCCAGAGATGTTAGAGAGAAAGAACTAAGAGGATGTGTGATTGGAAAGATACCTGAATGAAGAACAATGAATGAGCAAAAAAATCATGATGTGTGATCCAAGAAAGACAGGGAAGAGAGTTCCCCTTGTGAGCTACTAGACAATTTCATCTTCCCAGACAGCTTGGTTCCTATCTGGAGTAGTTCTGGGTGGGTGAAAGGAGGGAGAACCAGTGTGTAAATAATGTGGAAACCTGGGAGGGAATATATATTTCTAATTTGAGGCTTTGTCCCAAATTTGGGTTGGCATGAGTTTTTATGACTAATCTACCAGTAGGGTGAAATAAATAGCACTATTCATATCAGAAGTCCCAACCAACCCCTGGGAGAAATTTAGGAGGCAACGCCAGACCTTTCATTCTGGAAGGAAAGCTAGACTGTAAAAAGACAATGGGAACCAATTATTTTTACACTAAGTTGACAGTGAAGACAGAAAAAAAAATACAGTAAGAGCCAAGCCATACTGTATGTGGTCTGTGAGTCTTTTCTGGAGAAATGAATCATGGAGAGAGATAAAGAGAAGATAATATTTTACAGTTGTTCTTTATATTTCTAGAAAAATAACCACAAACATAGGGAAAGTCTTTCCCTAAACACAGGGAAAGTCTCAAAATGAGACTTTTGTGAATGTTACACAAGACATACTACCTGTTGCATTTACACTGGGACAAGTCACTCATGCTTTAATTAAAATGATAAAACAGACCAGAGGTGACATACGGGTCATAAAAAATTATTTTAATTGAAATGTGCTAAAATAATGGGATGCTGAAAGAATCTTAAATACAAATTTTCTCTTGCCAAGAGACTTGATTTTAAAATGGCCACAAGACCTAGGCCTGATCAGTGTTACTAGAGCCACAGAAATAAGTAGTACCATTTGGATGGATGGCCAAGCAGTGCTGAGATTATCCTGGGGGCCCTGATTCCAAAGGCCTACCCATATACTTCAACGGTGGTTGTCTGTAGGGACAGAGGTGCTGGAACAGGGTCAGCGTGGAAATCTAGGAAAATTTCGAAGCAGTCATTGATTTGCCAGAGCCTATCTTTGTGATTAGTCTTGTGAAGTTAGTGATTTCAGTTTAATTACCTTAATTTCCAAGTCCAAACAGTAGCATCCACAAAAGCCACTGATAGAATAAATCTGTTTGGAGTTTTACCTAAAAATACACTATATTTAATAACAAAGGGGACCTGTGCATGCATTTTTGCTTCTTCCAGTTCAAGCCTTGTTTTGATTGTTTCTGCATTTCTTCCTATTCTCATATCCTACCAATAATTTTTTTTTGCTCTGTAAATACCAGAATTGAGAGATACTAGTTAAACATACATTTTTAGGGAATTAAACTTAGATTTTCATCTAAACAAGCTGATATGCTTTCACAATTTTTTGAAGGAAAAAAATGACTCAGCGTAATCATATTTTGACTTCTAAAAACCATTCTCATGATTCCATAAAGAGAAAGCAAAAATCAAAGGAACAAGAATGATTTTCATCTCACATCAGAATTATAAGAAAGGTTAATTTTTACATGAAAATTACATCTACATTAAAATAGATTTCTGGGACAATGCATTATTGACAGTCACATGGGAAGATAAATGCTCTCCTATAAATGTTCTTTCTCAAGCAAATTATTAAATATATTGACAGTATCACACTTTGAAAACAATAATTTTAAAGAAATCAAGTATTAATAGAAGAATGAAGACATCAACAGCTAATGTAATCTTTTACTCAAAGAAATAGGCATGCAACAATTTTTTCAAGGCTTATTGATATACCCTGCTATTAAGTTAAAAGCAAACATTTATTTATTTATTTATTTATTTGTTGACTATTGTCCCTGGAAGGAAAAAACAGGTAGCCAATTGATAAATCTGAGTTCTGTTCACACTTGTTCATTACTGGTGCCCTACAGAAGACCTTGTACTTTGATCACTAGAATGGGCACCTGTAAATGCTAAGTAAATCTGAGTTACATCTATAAATTCAAAATGTGTAAAAATTAAACATATTCTGGAAATACAAATGTTTTACTTATCACCATTAATGACTTTAATCAAGCAGATCTCCTAATTAATTTTGCTAATTGTTCATTCCTCCTGGGACATTAACTGGCTTGATGGATATTACTGTGACATATGTTGACACTAGCATCTGGTCAGAAAGAGGGACATCAATAAACTCGACTCAGTGTTTTCTATAGACATCACCAATGCAATAGACACTGATAACGCCAAGCTTTCATTTCAATATAGTATTTGGAGAACATGTCTGCCTTCTACTTAGAGAAAGAAAGGATAAACCTGCTTCAAGACACATGGTACCCAAAAATGCTTATTCAATGAGTGATACAGTGAGAATGACTTGATAATAAACTGGAGAAAATCTGCCAACATTAAAATGAGGATAATAAAATCACAAATGATTATTAGGAATGCCTTTCCTGTACAGTGTACTGTCTTCTAATTATACTCACTAGAATAAACAAATACTATTATTTTAAAGAGAGGGATTCCCTAACATTTCAGACCAACTAACTGTAGCACGTGCAGTAAATTAATAGACCAGAAATGTATCTGAATTCACTACATAGATACAAATTTGATTAAACCTGCAAACTTTTAGATTATTAATAACTGTTCTGTGATTTATCATTTTAAATCATTGGCAGACACTTAACAGGGTCTTGTTAAAAACTATATCAGAATATCTTATTAAATATTGTACCATGTTGTATCATTATTTCAAGATGTTTTAATGGAGATTTAATCTCCAACTGGAGGCAAACCACTGTTCTTTCTTTCTTCCCTTCCTCCTTAGCAGAACGGTAACAATGCAAGTCCACTCATTTCTGCACACCCGCATATGCTGTCACTTTACTGTCACTGATTAAGAGATACTGCCTCCACTAACAGTGCCAAAGTGCATCAAGCAGAGTCACTCCAATGCAGTAAAATTAAGTTTTGACAACTAGCAACTGCAGGACCAGCTTCCCATCCTTGAACAAGGAGCATTGACTCTTCCTTGTTTTTTTCCAACATCACATTCCCCCTGCATCTTGAAGTTTTTTTTTTTTTTTAAAGTCTTTGTTACAATATACTTGTAGGACACTGTCACTAAATCTCCCAGGTAGCATGCATCTATTTTAATTTCATTTGTACTATGACTTCTTTCTCTTCCACCTGAGTCCAGGATCATCACTGTCTTCATGCCAAACGCTACTTGGGACTGACAGGACAAATGACAGAATGGGACGAGCTTTACAGCGGAATAATGCCAGCACTGGTCGTTACAGCCTATTTTGTCACAGAGCCATCCACACAATGGACTCAAATAACCCAGACACCATCGGCATCTCCTTGTTCATGCTCATCTGCTGAGTACAAAGCGCACAGGTTTGGCAGGGACCTCTGAGAGGTTTCCTAATCTCCTTTTATCTCTTTCTTGCTGCTCCCAACTTCACCGTGAACTGGTCCTACTGTAAAGAGTCCCTGAGAGTAAAATTCTAGACTCCCTGGGTAACTTGTATGAGCACTGAGCAAAGTCTTAAATTGTACCTGAATTCCTCATGTTGCCATCCTAGCACTATTTCCTCCAAATCCATCTTTCTGCAGGCAAGAGACCACATGCAAGTAGCCTAATTTAGTGCCTATGAATCTTAGGGACCTCCAAAGTTCATATGCCTCCAATCTGCCAAGGCAAAATGTTGGGTGCCTACATGATGTAGCCCGCGGACTGAATTTTGTCTTCTAAAACTAGTATCTCAGCAGCTCAGACAGGAGAAATGGAAACTGCAGCGAGGACTAGCTTTCCTGGCCAATCTCTGAAATGCAGAGGCTTCCTGAGCTGCCCATTTGTTTCAGCGACTCATGGTTGTGGATAGCTGATTTTCTAGGAGGAAAAAAAATGCGGTGGTGGCAGCATCCTCATAAAAACAAGACCTTATTGGGCTTTGGCAAGTTTTAGCCTCGAGTACAATGACATCCAAGTTACAACCAAGGATACTGGGATTTCAGTGGAAATTGAAATTTCCTGACCTTCAGGAAAGCAGCAAATTGAAGCCTTGCTGCTCGGTTACTGCTCTCCAAGGCGCAGCAGTGGAAAGTCCATGCCCACTTTCCCCCTCCGATTAATCAAGGCATAAAAAACACCCAAAAAGAGGGTACACTTAGCGCCAACCCTTGCAGCGTCTATTCTTCCTGCTACTCTGAAAGGCGATTCAAGCACACCTGGAAATGACAGGGGTTGGCGTGGGTTTTGACCTTTGGAAATAGATACTCGTGAAAGTCAACCCATTTGGAAAGACATGGGGTAATTAACTGTTTCAAACTCCCTTTGCCACCCAAAGACGAGAAAAGAGAGAATGCGCCCAATCTGAGTGGTGGGAGGTGGCTGGGAGTGGACGAGGCAACCAGACCACATTTTTTTTTTTAATAAATAAATTAATTAAAAAAAAAAAAGCCCCCAAGGCAGAGCCCGCTCACCCAGGCGGCCACAAATGCCCTGGCCAAACCCCCTGCGCAGCCCTCGCGGACTCTCCGACCCGGCTTCCTGCCCCTCCTGCCCTCCGCAGCGGCACTTCTGGACCCGCATCTTGGCGAGCGGGGGCCGCGGACCGCGGGGGAAGCCGAGCCCCGCGCGCCCGCGGCCCCGCCGCTACTCACCCGCGCCGGTGGGCACTAGCGGCGGCCGCGGCCGCGGGCTGGCTGCGAGCCGGGATCCGCGAGGGCTGGCGGGCTCCGGCCCCCGAGGACGCGGACATGTGGCTGGAACCTGCGCTCCCCTAGCCGTCGCCTCTGAGCATCTTTCGGGGCGCGAGCGGCCAGGCGAGGGCGAGCGCGCCGCGGAGAGGCGGGAGAGGCTGGAGAGGTGGAGAGGCTGGAGAGGCTGGAGAGGCTGGAGAGGCTGGAGAGGCGCCGAGCTTGGCCGCGCCGCGCTGCGCCGAGCGCCCGGCTCTCCCCGCCAGCTCCCCGCCAGCTCCCCGCGCCCGCGCGCGCCCCCCTGCGCCCCCGGCCCCCGCCGCGCGCCCTCGCCCGCGCCCGGCCCCCGCGGCGCGCACCGGCCGCGGCGCGCCCTCCCCCGATCGCGGGCTCCGGGGCGGCCGGCGGCTCTCTCCATTGTTCTGCCGCCCTCCCCGGGGGAGGAGGGCGGCCGGCCGCGGGGAGGTGTCGGCGAGGCGCCGGGAGGGCTTACCGCGCAGCCGGACCTTCACCGCCCGGGCGACGCGGGCCCGATGGGCGCGCGGGGGCTGCGGGGCGCCTAGTACCGCGGGCTGCCGGCGCGCGGGGGCTTCCTCCGCCCGCAGCCGCTCCCGCTCGGCGCCCGGCGCATCCTGTGTTACTATGGATATCTCGCGCCTCGCCGCCCCCTCCGCGCGGGCAGACCGCAGCGCCCGCCGCAGCCAGGCGGCTCCGCCGGCGCCCAGGTGACCGGCTCGGCAGCGGCGGCCGCGGGGGCAGCAGCGCCACCGTCGCCCGCCCTGTGGTGGCCGCCGCCGGGGAGAGGCGGAGAAGCAGGTCCTGCGCTGCCCCAGGCCACCGCGGGTGTGCGGCCTCACCGAGCTGCTCCGGGGTGCACCGCGCAGGGGATGCCACCGCCAGCCTCAACTTGTGTGGCCTGAGGTCCCGTCCCGGCCACTAGAGCGGTTCCTCTTGCGGTCGGAGAGCAACGATCACCCCGCCCCCCACCCCGCCCCGATAGACTTGGAGGTCTCGGCTGAGACTTGGAATAGGATTTGGATCGGGGTCAAACACCTCTCTCTCCCACACCACGTTTCCGGCAGGTTCCACAGTACTGCTAGCAACAGTTGAAGAAATTTACTTTGGCAAAGGTTTCTCTTCAAAATTATGCCAATTAGGGGGCCTCCCAGGTGGCGCAAGGGTTAAGATGCAACCCATGAAGCTGTACTCAGCCACTGCAGCACGAGTTCAATCCCCTGCCAGGGAGATACCCACATGGCGCGGCAGACCTCCCCTGGCTGGCCCGCTGCTCCCCTCAGCAGTGTACCTCGGTTAGTCTGCCTGTTCTGTTCCCCACTCTGTCTCTGGTGAGTCCTCTCAACCCCCCCCCCCACACCTTTGGCCTGTACCCCAGTTCTTGTATGCATAAATAAATAAATCTTTAAAAAAACCCACAAAATTATGCCAATTAAAAGTACATCTGACCTTGATTGATAAGATTTTTCTCATTAGAAAAAAAAAATACAGTATTGTTTCCTTGCCATACACAAGTAAGAATAACGTGTAGCTTGCAGACTACTTAATACCATAACATTATTCTGAACATGACAGGCAACCCACTGCTATAGTCTTGGGTGTTTCAACGTGTGAGTTGCCCACTCGTGTGGGTGTGGTGTGAGGTAAGAACCAAAGATTCCCACAGAAGCTAACATCTGAAGACAAGGTAACAACACCCAGTCTGTGAAAAAGAGGTTGGGACGAAATGACTTTAAGTGAAAGTCTTTAAGGAAATGCGTGGCATTATCATGGACTCCAAACACCACTAATATTAGCCCGTGGTTCACTTTGTAGGAGTATATATTTAATTCCTTCACACCAAAGACAACAATGATTTTGACTAACTGCAAAAAGTCAGGCACTGTAAAAGAAATCTTCATAAGTTTTTCTTATAATAGGTAGAGTTTATTGGGCACTTAGAATATGCCAGGCACTAGTGAATTATCTCCTTTAATTCTCACAGCTCTGTATGGTAGGTTTTATTATTTTTCTCACTTTACAGATGGAAAACAAGAAGGCTTAGAGAGGGGTGCCTCCCTGGTGGCGCAGGCAGTTGAGCGCAGTGCTTTGAAGCTGTCCACAGCCTCTGCAGTGCCGGTTCTATCCCCAACGACTTGGGAGCAACCCACATGGCGCGACAGACCTCTCCTGTCTCGCCCGCTACTCCCTTCAGCAGTGTATTTCGTTAATCTGCCTGTTCTGTTACCCACTATGTCTCTGGTGAATCCTCTCACCCTCCCGCGCATCTGGTCTGTACCCCAGTTCTTGTATAAATAAAATAAATATTTAAAAAACAAAAAAAAAAGAAGACGGCTTAGAGATGGCTGCGACAAACGCCTCCTTTAACAAGAAGCCCTCAGTGCCCACTGTTCTGTCTACCCGCAGGTCGTTATCTGCTTTTGTAAAGCTCAATTTAATACTATACTCTAAGCCACCTTGCTCCCAGTGTGAGCATTTATCTATATGGTTACTGTTTCTCATCGCCTAAGGAGTTGATGAGGCTTTTAGATTTTACATGGTGCACATTTAAAAGTGAAACAGAAGGAGGTGATCTGCCTTCTTAACCGGGACGTGTTTGGAGAATTGTTTTCTGAGATCAGCAAACTTTCCGTGGGTTTGGAAGTCAGGTCATTTGGTTCTACTTCTCATTCTGCAACCTAAACACATGTGACTTGAGGTAGAGAACAGCTGTTTTCTTGGTTTCCTAATCATGGGAATGATGAAGAATGAGATTTCCCAGGGCATCCATCTCTCTGGGATATTGTTCTCTGGCAGTAATACAGGGCCAGCTCAAATTGCTTATTGTTAGCCAAGGACTGCAGACTCTTTAGAAAGGAGGGACATTGTCAGTTTTGGATTGTTTTGACTCTCTGCACTCTAAAGTCATTTGGGGGCTACAGGCCATTTTGTGTCTGTACCATCTCTAGAAAATGAGGGGAAATTAATTCTTGGTCAGCACTTGTGTTTGGCTAGTGAAAAACCCTTTCTGAGAGAGAAATAGGAAGGCATATCGCTGTCCATGGTGGCTTTACTGAATTCCATCAGCACATTCAGTTCACACATTCAATACAATAGTTCTAGAAATTAACTTCAGCATGACACTCATGAAATCTGGTGATTCTAGGTACTCATATTAAAACATAAAGGTTATATCAGTGTAGTGTCCTGCTTGGGGAAAAGTGTGAAATAATTTATAGGATAACATTTTACTTGTTGGCACTGAAATATAGTATATCTGAAATTTTAGACATTTTTACGTTCTAGAATGTCATCTTTTGAAACTTCTTAAATTGTAGAGGAAGAATTGATTAGAGGCTGGAGCAAAACTACTGTGACTGGCCAGATACTTACTGTAGGACTATGGCGCTCCAAGATATTTAATGTCAGAATTATTTTTTCTTTAGTAATTTAATTTTTTGTTGTTGAAAAAACCCATCATTCCACTTTATGTGATTTAAAATAGAAAATAATATAGCATCTCATGTTATTTAACTTGGAGGGTATCTACCTCTTATTTTTGATACTCTAGTTACATTAATGCATTTTTTGCTTGAAAAATGAGATAATGTAAAAAAAAATCCTGTCGTACCTATTTCCAATCTCCCTGTATTCCCAGTGAAATGTAAAACATTCACTCCATTACAGTTCATCAAGAACACCATCTTTTCCAAGAGTATTTAAGAATAGTAATTTTATATCATAAAGGATTAACATTTGGGTTTTCCTGATTTACTGCAATCTGCCTTGGCTTAAAAAATTAACCAGAAGACCCTGCTGAATTTTATAGACTCATGAAGTAGAAAGGTGATGGTAACTTTTCAAAGAGAAATGCAAAATACTAAGGCTTCCCTTCATACAGATTTGGATGAAGACTTATACTAATTTACTCATTTGCTTGGAAGTAGTATTAGGCAGTAATTAATCTCCCAACTTTGGAAAAGATCTGTGGATTCAAGCAATGGCTCTTTTACTTGTTTTATAATCTTGACTAAGTTTCTCACTCTTCCAATTTGTAAAATGAATATGATAATAATGGAAACTACTTGACCAAGCTTTGGTTAGGAGGAAATGAGATTATCCATGAGTGGTAGTCTTTTTCTTGCGCCGATTTGCCTACATTACCATCCCTAGCGACTTAAACACTCATCTAGGTATTGATGCAAAAGTATTTTTGTAGATGTGATTAAAGTCCACAACCAGTTGGTTTTAACTAAGGGAGATTGTCCTAGATAATTGAATTCAAGTACTTGAAGGCACTTAAGAGCAGAACCACAGGCTTTCTCAAAGACACTCCATCTGTGAACAGCATTTTCAGTCCCTGCTAAGACTATTATCCTGTCTTTCCTGATGGCCCGCCCACCCTATGTATTTCAGATTTGCTTAGCCAGTCCCCACAATCCTGTGGGACAATCCCTTGGACTGAACCTCTTAGTATGTGACAGTGATTGAGCCCCAATATATATTTTGCAAACATTAACTGTAGTGTCTTGCACATAGCAAGCATCCCTAAAATGTTGGCTAATAGCATTGGCGGTATAGTGGTGAGCATAGCTGCCGTCCAAAAATGTTGGCTAAAATGCTTTCTAAAAACCCTCGTTGGACACCTCTCACAACATTGAGATATGCATTCAGATCTGAGAATTCTGAAATAGAATAGGGATACATCTTTTACCTTAATAATAGTAACGCCAACCAAGGAGGGATTCAATGTTTTAGTCAAAATTTCCAGGAAAACAAGGGAAAAGTGCCAAAGGGTTGATTATTCCATCTGGAACCATGTAGGGGAATCATGTAAATCTGGTACCAGGGCAGCTTCCTGGGTTAGAAAGACAATGAACAGAAAAGGCCGGCACTCCTTTCTCAACAGACCCAGATTGATTTAGCTTTGAAACTAGGAAGGTCATTTTTCATGGATCAGCTGTGACATTCCATCATATAAAACAAATTCATCTATGACCTTTGGTCTTAACTAGAATTATCTACTTAAGAGAATGGCTTGGAGATTCGTGGAGGAAGAAATACTCTCATATTTAAGAATATTAAAGTAAAAAAAAAAATCTTGTCTCCGTGTTAGCTTATTTTAGTATTTGACATTATTGTATCTTACAACTTTTAGTTTGTTTTGAGTATTTCTGAGCAAAGGAAAAAATTACTTAAGAAAATATCATTAAGAAGCAGGCATGGCACAAACCTACTTCTAGAATCCACCTCTGCCCTTCAGGATTCTAATGCCAAACTAACAAAACTGAAAATTGGATATCTCTCAGATCAGTAAATAATAAATTTTTCAGATCAGAGAAGACATATCAGATCTAATTAGGAATAAAAGGATCTGAGGAAGCAAGAGAGAGTGAGACTCTTTCAGCTTTATGTTAAAGCTCTGATAATTTAGCATCAATCTTACAAATGTACTTGTTTTAAATTGTGTATTTGTGTGTGTAGACATGTATGTATTTGTTAGAAAAAGCTCTATCATGATTCCTTATACCATACCAGTGATTTTTAAAAAGAAAATGATATAAAAATACCTGTACTCATTTTACCAAGATTTATGAAATGCTTATAATGTCAAATGTTGAGCTGGATGCTGGGTTTATCCTTATAGGTTTCAAGTACCATGGGGACTCACTCCAGCAAAATATCTATACACCCCTTGACCTATTCTGACCTAGGCCACAATCTTTTGCTCTCTCAGTAACTCTGCCCACCCTAACACTGCAGTTAGCCTAGTTTTGTAATTACTTAATTATGGACCTCCTCATAGTGATGAGATCTAGGATCTTGCTTATGAGGTGCAACCCAATCCCAAATAGGTATTAGATAAATATTCATTGAACAAGTGAAATAATGTTTAGGACATACTTATCATATTTTAGTTGCTTTTTAGATAGCCACATGTATAAAGCAGAGAGAAAAGAAACACGGAGCTCAGGAGAGAGATGAGGGCAAGAAATATGCATTTGCTATCACCTGATTCACCCCCAAATAAATATTTTCAACCATGTGAGCAAGTTTCTAATGGAAAAATGTTCTAAAACCAAGCTATTACAGAGACAGGAGCAAGCAGTATGAATATGGATTTATAATCATGATATTGTGGAATTTTACCTCCTACTATATGGAAAACAAGACTTTGAATTTTCAAAATAGAAGGAAAAAGTTGGTATGTGGAGAAATAGATGAGAGGAGAGGAGTTGGTGAGATAATCTTGTAAAGGGGAAGGCAGTGAATCAAGAAGTTCCACAGGAGTCAGCATCAGGGCGGGGCCTAAATGATGGATGGATGGATGTGTGTGGCTGCTCTTGGCCATCATAGAAGCAGTTCAGTCCTCGCTGCATGCAGGGTTTGCTTGTTGTTAACAAGAAAGGAAGGCTTAGGGTGACTCCTACCACGCTACAATTTTATCAACTTTTTTGCATGACCCTGCATTTGCTGGGGAAAACTTCCTTTATGTGGGTAGCAAATTTAAAACACCCTCCCTGGTGGTGCAAGGGGTTAAGTCTCAGCACTATGAAGCTATCCGCAGCCTCTGCAGCACAACTTCGATCTCTGGCCGGGGAGGTAACACACATGGTGCATCAGACCTCTCCTGTCTCGCCGGCTGCTCCTCTCAGCAGTGCATCTCCCTGTATTTCAGTACATCTGCCTGTTCTGCTCCTACTCTGTCTCTGGTGAATCCTCTCACCCCCTGTATCTCTGGCCTGCACCCCAGGTCTTGTACGCATAAATAAATAAATATTAAAAAATATTAAAAAAAAAACAACTTATAGACTGTATATTCAACATGGCCATATTAACAGACTTAACTACCAAGGCAATACAATCCAGAGTGAGCAGAAGGGACTCACACTTTTTCCCGAAGGCAAGCAGGCTTGGAATCCAGGGGGAATGAATGTAAACACCAAGGCCCATCTGCCAGGATTGTTCTGCCCCAGTCTTCTGAATTAAGACCTAGGGACTTCTTCTGGATGTTAACTGCATTCAAGGTCTGAGCACACACACCGCCACTGAGCCATAGCTAAGACATTTGCATGCAGACTTAGCTTACAACCAGCCCCCTGAGAATCAGGTTCAGCCACACAGCACAGGTGTAAAGTACCTCATCCCTCTAACACCTTTAACCAATAGAACAGCTTTACTCAACACTTGCAATAACTTCCAGGGCTAGAAATGAGAGGAGAAGGCTCTAATAACCTGACTGGATTCTGTTTCACTAAGTGACCATACATTTTAGACTTGCCAGGACAATCTTCTAACAAGTAGATCAGAAGATCTGATTTTTAGTTCAGAAAAAATATGATTCTCAGCATATTAGAGACAGAGTTGGAGTACTCAAAGAGTCTAATGTACAGAAAAAGGTCAGGTTCAAAATCTGGTTCTAGAATTTACTAGCAGTCAATTCTAAGCTAGTTACTTAACCTTCCTGCACCTCAGTTTCTGCATCTATAAAATATTTTTTTAAAGATTTATTTATTTATTTATACAAGCACTGGGTACAGTCAGAAGCGTGGGAGGGTGAGAAAATTCACCAGAGCCAGAGCAGGGAACAGAACAGGCAGACCGACGAAGTACACTGCTGAGGGGAGCAGCAGGTGGCAGGAGAGGTCTGTGCGCCATGTGGGACCCTCACCCAGCAGCCGGGGAACGAACAGGTGCTGCAGAGGCTGCGGGCAGCTTTGTAACCCTGTGCCACTGGGGAGGCCCTAAAATGTTTTTTAAGGATATTGTTTATGGAATAAAGGGGTGCACTCATGTAAAAATCTAGTACAATAACTGGAGCACAATAATTGATTCAACCAGAGAATTAAGTTCACCATAGTCTTAATTCATAAACTTCAGAATCAACACATATACAGAAACACACACAGAGACACACACAGACACACACACACACAAATGATGTACCTTAAGGGTGTTAAAATAAACTAGAGGGGAAAAAAAATGAACAATAATTACATAATGACTAATAAAATTAATTTTGGGTTGAAATAATTGAATCTTAGGATCAGAAGGTGTGGTTGCTGTCCACAATTTTTTTTTTCCACTCAACATCCAATTCCTCTATTTCTGTTCCCAGTCAGTAGTTTGATTTTTTCACTTGGGGGTCCCCTTTTTTAGCCCTTGTTTAAGAAATTCTAGAAAACCTAAGAGAGCTGACCATTTGCCAATTCAATGATTCTACTACTCAGCTATAATAGTTTGTTCATGAAGGGTCAGGATTAAGACTCTATTGAACATAAAGCAAAAAAAGATGGCCTCTTTTCACAGAAGCTTCTGAGTTAGTGACACTGGCATTGCTAAGTACTGAGCCTAATGCCTGGAGTTACCAAGGGCCATCTTGTGGAATGGGTCTGCCTGGCTGTGAAGCCAGTGCAGAGGAAAGCAAGACGGAGATATGGAGGGAGACACTATGAGGGATTGCAGCGATAGTGTTCGTGACTCTGGATGCAGCCCTGCCTGAAACCTCTGTACTTTATCTCTTATTCAAGCCAGTAAATTCCTTGTTTTGCATCAGTCATTTTGAGTTGGGTTTCTGACACTTATAACTAAAAGTGTCCTGACTTCTCAGAGGGAATGTAAACATAAATTATCCCAATGTCCCATTTGATGTTTAAGTCTCCCCTACAACTTCTAACGGAAGAGTCACTCAACCAAGTCTTGGATTATTCCAGTGATGGGGAGCTCAGTACCAACTAAAGAAGCCTATCCCAACTTTGGGGCTTGTACTACTATAGACAAACCTTACACTGAGTGAAACCTTGTTTTCTGAAACTTATGTATGGTTACCATTTATCTGGTGCTGACTAGGGGCCAGGGACCACGTTATGCTAAAAAACGAAATGTATCTTATATAGTTCTCAAATAAGATGCTATGATTTAACAATGACATGGAAGCCATTGCAGAAACCCAAGTGAAAATGATCATGGGGGTTGGGATAAAGAGGCTGAGGGTGGATCAGAGATAAAAGGTATAGCCTCTCCATGGCTTGGTGACTGAATGGAGATTGAGGGCAATGAGAGGAGGTGGAGTCTAGGGTGACTTCTGGAAATTAGACAGATGGTGAAAAACAGAAGAGGAACAACTTGGGAGGGCCACGAATGTTCTACTAGTTATCAAAACAGCCCCAACAAATCAATGGGTGAATATATCCAAGGGAATGTGATAGCTCTATAAAGTTTTTTTTTTTCCTGAGAAGCAAGGTGGCTTTTAATTAATTAACTAATTAATTGTGGTAAAACATCATATATGATCTAGGGATCCCACCCTTCCAGTGTCTGTCACCACCCCACACCCACCACCAATGCACCAAAAGTCCTGCACCATAGTCTGTTGGGCCCCCGTCCCACTTGAGTTTTCAAAAATTTCTACGGAATCTGGTTCGGTTTCAGAAATCACCAAGGGCAGAATGGGAAGCACCATGAAAGCAAATCTTTTAAATGCACACAGACATTTATCACATGAACGCAGGTCAGAATCACATGTTCATGTTCAGCCTTCAAGATGGTTTCTCTCTTCTCTCCTCTTGCCAACACCCAGGGAGGGGGGCAGAGAAGACGAGGCAGAGAAGTCAGCCTGAGGACGCAGCAGAGTGTGCCTGAGCCAGGGCAGATGGGAGGCCGGCCGTCCTGAGGGCAGTGCCTGCCTGTGGAAGGTGTTTCTGGGGGTGGGGAAGAGGCAGGCAGGGAAGAGTCCTATTTCTTGGACACCGATTATGCAGCAGGCCCTATATCTGCATTACCTCAACAACCCTGATGGGTTGCTATTATTATTACTATGACTATAGCATCATTTTTTTTCAGATGAAGAAATGATGGAGGCTGAGAGGTTAAGTAATTTTTCCAAGCTCAAGCAGCTTAAGAATTCAACCCAGGCTATAGGGCTCTGAGCTTCATGATTTCTTCATCATATCACGCTGTCCCTTTAAATCATGAACATGCAGGATAAAGAATAACTACAAGAAAGAAAAAATCAAAATCAACAAACAACTATAAACCAGAGACACACTATGGAGGGGGGCAAGGTGGGGAAAGGAGGGGTTGGGGTCAAAATAAGGGGGGTGCAATTGTATGGGGAATATAAAAATAAAAAAATGTGAAAAATAAAAATTAAATTAAATTAAATTAAAAAAATAAATCATGAACACGTATAAGATCTTTTCTAGTTGATAAAATATATTCACAAGCTATCTCAACTAATCTTTGAAACAACCACCCAGAGGTTGGTATTACTCACATTGTTCCTGTTTGATCGATGAGGAAACTGAGTCCCTGAGCGGTTCATTAACTGGCTCAAGGGCACACAGCTAGTGAGGAGCAGAGCCATGGCCAGAATCCAAATGTCCTAACTCCAGGCCTGCGTGTTTCCCACGACACTGCAGCTGCCGTGTCAGGCAGGCCTCTGTGAAGTGGGGCTTTGTCACAACTGGAGCCGGTAATAGCTTTGCTCTAAAACTCTCCCTCCCTGGCAGAGCAACAGCCAGCCTGGCACTGGTGCTTTTGCCATCACCCATTCACATGGAAGAACCAGGAGTAAAGGCACATGGACTCCCTGGACTTTGTGGTGGGGCAGGGGTGGGGTCAGGAGGGATGTTCCTCAGGGCCTTCAGCTCACTCCTTTCGACTGAACAGGGAGGTGGAGTCTGGAACGCAGTGCTGGGAAAATTCTCTGTCTGCTAGATCTGCACAAGTCACCACCTAGCATGGGGTGAGGCTGTGACCCCTCAGGGCAGAAATGACTCTGGGTAGGAATAACAGGGAAGGCATGTTAACTCTTTCGGGCCACCAGGCTAGCATTAGTAAATGACGCCTGTGTTCTACCTGGGCCCCTGGTGGGGAGGGTCGAGGAGTGTTCTATCTTGCATTTTCTCTAAGCTGCTTTTTCCAATGATGATGAAAACCAAGAAGCTATTGAAAAAATGCTTTCTTCCAAATCATTGGATGCTCTCCTAAGTATCAAAAAGGCTCTTTCAGATCTGCTATATTGAAATGCTATATTGAAATGCATAAATCTATGCATAAGGTATGTATGTGTGTGGGGGTGTGCAGTCCAGTGCGCATGGGATGGAGGAGTGTCCAGGGCTCAGGAATCCCTGAGGCAAGTGCCCAGTGAATGGGACGAGTAGTAAAGTAGGTTGAGGGGAGCAGATGGCTGTGGGGAGCCCCTGGGCAGAATTCCTTCCTCTTGTTTAGAAAAGAGCATGCGTTGTACTGATCTGAGGAAGATTTTGGGTCTCTGCCTTGCCAAGGAGATTTGTGTTAAGGTCAGGATTGCTCCCTGAAAGCTGGGCTCTCACTTTGACTCAGAATGCATGACCGCTGTCAGCTGAAGGAGCTGGGGACATTTTTCCTCCCTTGGGGACTACCAATGCATCAGAGCTCTTTGCTTCTACAAATCTGGGGCTACCAATTAAGTGCCCATAAGAGTTGTTAGGACCCAATATCATTGTGTAACAGTGATTGCAGCAATAAGGCTTTGCATTTACACAGCATTAAAAGCGTGAGAAGCGCTTGCCTGTTCATTGTGGGTCAGGGCTGTCTTCATGGGTGTGGCTCTCAGAAGTGCCTCCTGCTCCGCAATGCTCTGCAGTTGCAGTCCTATAATCCTAAACAATTTGAACTTCAAATTTGTGTTTTGTAAGTGAGATCTGGTGGGACTGTGAAACACGTGCTGGGGCTCGGAGCCTCAACTCATGCAGGGTCCTGCCTTCCTGGGATGACTTTTTGGCCATCTTCTCCCTGTCTCTGGCTCTGGGGCCCTGCCTAACCTGGCCTCCCTGAAATCTTAAGTGAAGATAAGTAACTGATGAATGCTTTTGTGTATGATTAGATTAATAAAGGTAGGTCTTCAAAGAGGTATGGAGGAACATTCATGTTGGCACAAATGAAAGCAGACAGTCTGTGAGAGGAGTGTGGAGCTCAATTTGGGGAACAACATCATTCTTTGATTGTTACCCTTGAGTAATCTCACTTTTTGTTCAGGCTGTCCTCTTTGGGGGTTTACCAGAAGCTCTGTGTATTCTGTTTAGTTTATATTTCTTCACAAGTTCCATCACCAGGCTCAGCATGTAGTGGCCACTCAAATGTTAAGGGTTGATCAATAAGAGTAGAAACTACTAAGGAAAGGACCTAATATGATTTTGTATCATCATTTTAATGATCCTTTGATGTAAGAATTATAGTCTCACCTGTTTATGAATGAGGTATCTGAGGCCCAGAGAGGTTAAGAAACTTGCCTGGGGTCACACAGATACTAAGTGGCAAAGTAAAGGTATAAATCTATGTCCAATACTCTATGGCTCTCTTGTTATATTTATTTATTTATTTTTTATTTTATATAATTCTTACATCATTTTTCATTTTTCAATTTGCACAATGTATGCATTTTCATTTTGGTTATATTCCCCATATAATTCCCAACCCCCTTATTTTGGCCCTAATCCCTCCTCTCCCTCCCCTCCCCTATAGTGTGTCTCTGGTTTATAATTGCTTGTTGATTTTGATTTTTTCTTTATTATAATTAGTCTTTTTCCTGGTCCCTTATTTAGGTTTTCTAAATTCTTGCTATGAGTGAGACCATCCGGTATTTTTCGTTTTCTTTCTGGCTTATTTTGCTGAGCATGATTATGGCTCCCTTGTTTATGAAACTTTAAACATACTATTCAGGGTTTTGATGTCCTATGAACCAAACATCATTCATATATGTACATTTCAAAGTGCTACTGAAATCATAAGAATAGGACCAATGAATTTTAAAAATATTCCTAGGGACTAAAAATAAGGAGAAAAGGAGAGGAAGAGCAAGAACATAGGAAATCATAACATAACTCAGTTATCCCATAGATAATTGTAGGACTGTGCCAATATTAGTCATTGTACTGAATGACACCGAAAAGGGAATATGTGCCAGGTAAATGCAACCTATTGTGCAAGAACAGGCTGCCTCAAATGCGTCTAAAAGCATGGTTCATCCTTCAGCCAAGTCAAATCCAAAGGAGCGCATGAATAATTGGCTACAGCTACCCTTTAAGCAAGTGCCAGCTCTCTCTGCTCAGGTTGATACATCTCCAAACCTCAGGGAGTCGGGAGTCAGCTGCCAGCAGCCAATGGGCTTCTGAGCATTCATAACCAGACCAGGTGCTGATCCATCAAGCTAATTAGCAGCCTGTGGGCCATGCTTAGCTGGGAAGGTAGAGGTTTTTAACTCTTTTCCTGACAGACGCTGTCTTATTTCTGCTTTTTGAACAAGGGACTCTCTGCATAACCACAAGGAAAAATATTCCCAGGGAATTAAAAAAAAAGAAGAAGAAGAAAAGGGGAGGAAGAGCAAGAATATAGGGGAAAAAATAACATAACTCAGTTATCCCTAAGGTAATTGTACGATTGGAAATACAGGTTTGCTTTAAAAAAGACAAGAAAACTAACTGAACAAAGTTGCACATACAATATGTTTGTGTGTGTGTATACACATGACTAGATATATACATGTAATTATATATATAATATAGTGCTTATATATAATTATATATAATATTGTGCTTTTCCCCACTCTATCTATCTCAGTTTACTTAGCATAACGTTATCACTAAAGAATGGATATTCAATAAATGCCCTTGTTGAGAATGATACTTAAAACATATATCATAGGGCCTCCCCGGTGGCGCAGCGGTTGAGCGCTGGGTTGCGAAGGTGCCCGCAGCCTCTGCACCGCTGGTTCGATCCCCGGCCGCTCCCCGGCCACCAGAGGAGGGTCCCACATGGCGCGCAGACCTCTCCTGCCGCCCGCTGCTCCCCTCAGCAGTGTACTTCGGTCCTTCTGCCTGCTCTGCTCCCCACTCTGGCTCTGGTGAATTCTCTCACCCTCCTGCGCTTCTGACTGTACCCAGTGCTTGTATAAATAATAAATAAATTTAAAAAAACCCACAAAAACATATATCATAAACAAAAGGAGGAAATGGGACAGATTTACAAAGGAGCAAGAGTTATAACTTGGTGGCACTTGAAATGCATTTAATCCTCAAGTTCCCAAGAGTAGAAAAAAACAGAATTAGCTTCAATGGGTAATATTCAGATCATGTTGCAAGTTCAGAAAAATAGAACATGTAATTAGGAGATGAAGGAGATAAGTCAGAAATAGTGCACCGAGAACCCTGAGACTTATACACCAGTGTGCAGCGTCAGCAGAGGTAAGAATCCATAGATTTTGCCAAATTTGTAGAAACTTGTAAATAGTGCATTTAAAATTCATTTTAATGTGATAAATGGTAAAATAGAATCAGGAATCCGGGAAGCCAATACCATTACAAACGTCTTCACTGGTGCAAGAGTGGCCTATTCCACAGCAATTCATTCAATACTTCTGACTTTAGTGTGGTTTTGTTTATGGATCTAGTAGCCTCCGATGGAGCAAAGTCCATATATGATCTGGAATATGAAATAGGAGAGACGTGTTCTAATTGCTGAAGTAACCAAATCTGAAAATCACAGAGAACGGTAAGGAAGAAAGCTGGCAGAAGTCTTCAAGCACGGAGGTAACATTTATAGAGACGTCTGCACGAACTCTCTGTCAACATATGGAGAACTGAGGAAGGGCTATGGGATTTCAATGACACCCCCATCACCACCATCTGGAGAAAAAAAATCCTGCCATGGGTTTTCTTTTGACGGTGCTATCTCACTGATGAACCTTATTTATATTAATGACAAGACACTAGCCAATGTTTCCTTGGACTATTTACTATAAAACTATTTACTGCCTGATTCTGGGTTTTAAAAAAATGCATTTATGCCTCTGTGAGGAGCAGCTGTCAATGCATTTGTAGAAATAGAGTCAAGATGATGAAACCAAGATGGTTCCAGAGTCTGCGGGGACTTGCAGGAAGCATTACCTAGCCTGAGGGGGTTTGGCCTTGTGGGTTACTGCGGAAGCTGCACTGGCCCATGGATCTCATTCCCACGTTGAGATTAGGAGCCCACATCTTTCCCCAAATATTTACTGAGTGAAAGCGGAGCATGTGATTCCTTAGAGGAACTGGGGCATGTGTTGGATTACCTCGGCTGTAAGAAATTAATGTACTGCCCTGGACTGTAATTAATTTTGGGATGTGGTCTTTTAAGCAAACGGTAGCAGTTTATCCAGAGCCAATGAGTCCTTGGATTCCTGCCAAACAATCATTCTCTATAATGCTTCCTCCAGAATGCGCGTGGGAAGCACCTGAGGTCCCAAGTCTGTGCTGCAGCCGCCAAATACCTCAGTTCTGGGTACTGTCCTGGAAAGGCAACTCCCTGACCTCCGCCCCACACCTGCAAACTGTCTCCTTGTGTTCTGGTCAGAGCTGACCCTCAAGTTCTTCCTGCCTAAGTCATCACTTACTAGCACATGAAGAAAGAAACACTCAATCTCTGCCTCCCTAGCCTCAACTCTGGTCTCTGTTCCCTTGAACTTTTTGATCCACTTCCAGGGATACCTTGACTTGGGGCCTTTGCCTGTGGAACTCTCTTGGTTTTTAACCGCCCTTGATGTGTCACCTGAAAAGCCCTCCCTGATATTAACAGCCCACACAGAGCACTCACTCAGTACCAGGTACATGTACACATGTTGGTCAAGCAATTTTGTTCTGGCTAGAGCCCCAAGGAGGTCCTAGCATAACCTCTACTTCCAAGACACCAGGACATAAAGGCAGAGAGGCTGAGAGCTTTACTGGTCACCATAAGTGGTAGCTTTGAGGTTTGGGACCAAGGCTGTCTGGTCCTGGGGTGTGTGTTTTGCTCACTTCTCTGAGCATGTATGGCTAGAGCTTTTCAGCCACACCCACATAGAAGCACCTGCCCAGGCCTGTAGTCACACACATAACCCCATCTCTATTCTGTCACCAATCAATGCTTCAACACAGCCTGGCATTTCTTTCCCTTAAGCCTTCGGGATCCTGCGCCCTCACCTGGGAGCCGCCATTGCGTCTCCTTGTCAGGCACAAAGTCACCTACCACCCACCCCCACCCCTGTAGTCCATTAACTCTGAAGGCAGGCAGGATCTCAGGTGTTGTGGTGAATGCACAGTGCCTGACATCTAGAGCTGCTGCATAATAAATGTGTGTTTGATGGATGGCCATGGGTGCTGAGACATCTCCATTTTGCAACTCTGGTTTCCAGCCTTTATAAGCAGATTAAGAACAAAAGGGATATATCACAGATGCTGGGCGAATCATGACAAAAGCTTAGCTGGAGTTGAGAGAGAAGCAACACTATTTATAGCTAAAGGGCTCAACATTACATGCCCTGGACTCAATTACTCCTCACGGCTTAGATTTGTAGCACTTTACCAGGAAGGGTCCTTGGAGATCATTTAGTCCAGGCAGGGTAAATGGCGGCCTTGAGGTATGTTTTATTTGGCACATGTTATTATTTGTTTCTATTTTTATTAGACCACCTTTAGGCAGGATATTTACTCTTTGTTTCTCCACATTCTGTACCACATTCTATCATAATATACCACGTCACTCATTTAGATCATCAGCCTGACCCTTCCAGGCATTTGAGCATGGAATGTCTGATTTAGTTCAACCCACATTTTTGGGGGCCTTCTTTATAGCCAAACTCCTCAAGTCTGTACCTCCAGCCTCCAACACTCACACTATGTCATTCCAGTCAGGTGCTCCCCGCCACCCCCACTGCTGTGTTGCTGACCACAGACCTCCATCTTGGTAAATCAGTTCTCATCTCTGACCTGATAATTGTGGAACTTCAAATAATGTCTCCTCACCACAAGAGTTATTACTTCCTAAGAGATCTCCTTTTAGAGTTAAAAAAAAAATGATGGTGAAAGTGTTAAGAAGTTTGATCAGGAGCAGACTGAGGTTTTATGGGAATACTCTTTAAGAAAATGAAAGATATTTTACAAAAACAAGATCATGTGAAAGATTTGTTATGTCCCTTTGAGGAGTTAGGAAAAAGCCACAAATCACCCATGGAGCTAAAGGACTTTGAAACTTCAGCTTCATTAGCTTTACAGTAAATCCACTGCAGGGTGAGAATCATTATCTTTCTTTAAAGTACATATTCCTGAGACCTCCTCCTTAACCTTTAGTGCCACAATCCCCTGCTTTTCCTCCTGCTTCTCTGGCTTCTTCATCTCTGTCTCCTTTGCTGATTCTACCTCATAACCTTGACCTCCACATACTAGATGCTCAGTTTGCAACCTTTGGCCTGTGTCTTCTCTTGATCTGCTCTCGCTCCCTGGGTGAGCTTGTGCAAGCTCATGGTATTAAAGACCCTTAATGAGTCCATCTCCAACCCACTTGGTTGAATAGTGGGCCTGTCAAACTTAATATGTCCAAAAACAAACTCCTGCATTCTACCCCAAACATGGTCTTCTTCCTCATTTCAGGTAAGGATCTAACTGTCCTGCCAACTGCTCAGGCCCAAATCCAAGGGTTCGTCCCCTACTGCTCCTGTTCATTACGCCACATCTAAATCCTCAGCAGTCACTTTTTCCCACCCAAATTCTCCAGCATCTCCTATTTCTTTCAGAGTAAAAGCCAAACTTTATAGAGATCTTGCTATTCCATCCTTTATTACCACTATAACTTTTATTTTTTTGACCCGTTCTCCTACCACTATCCCAGAACTCAGAGACAACACGTTTTGACTTCAAGTCATCCAGTTTGTGGTAATTTGTTATGGAAGCTCTAGCAAATTAATTCTGTTCTCCAAAAGACGCTCAGGAAAAGGGTGTGGCGGAATTAATTTTTCCAAAGAAAAACTTAAAGCCCAATGAAGTTCCATGACTTGCCAGAGACACACAGGGGTGAATAGGCAGAATCAAAATCCAGTCTTCCTGCCCTTCCATCTTTCTCTCAGCCATCACGTCTTGATGCAACTTTAGACTGTCTTGGACACACTGAGCAGCATGGTGCTGAGGGGCGGAGGCTCTCTGCAGCACGCTAAGCCACCTCTTGGGTCTCTGTTCTCCTGTTCTCCTACTTACCACCCACTCCACCATCACATTTCCTGGATACATCATGGCCGGACAATTAATGCTGTGTGTTTGCTAAGTGTTCTGATCTTCTCTCAGAGGGAAGCCCTGTGCCTGAATCTTCCCCTATTCAGGAAGTAACAAAAGTTATAGCCATAACACATAGGAAAAGAGAGTGATTCACTGCTGAGCCACTGAGCCACAGGGAGCAATTCAAAGTTTAGAGTAGACAATCAGCTAAGATAAGTCACGATGATGTCACAGCGGAATATACAAATACCTCAGTGGGATGATCCAAAGGAACATCACAATTAAGTCTGCTTACTGCTGAGCACTATTCTACATCTGTGAGGGGCTGCTCTCCATTTCTGACAGTCACATTTAAGGAGAAGCAATAAAAGGAGGCAGGGGAGACAGCAATCTGTGCAGCGTGGAATCTGTCCTACTCTGTGCAGGAAGACATGATTTCAAATTGTTGTAGAGAAAATGAACACCAGTCCCACAGCAATAGTCTGCAAGGGGTCAAACGCGGCTGGACAATTACCAAACAGGTCAGCTGCAGTATTTTCTTTTCTGAATAGAATTTACACATCAGGCATGAAAAATTGATGAGGGGTGATATAAAAATATTTGACAAAATATTGACAGCCATCAACAGCCAGCACATGGGAGTGGAAGATTTCTCTGGGTAGAATTCGCGTGGCTAGAAGAACAGAGATGCTCTTAACTTCCATGACCCTTGGTTTAGTTTTTTTCATCACCGGGTGAGATACCACCTTCCAGTTCTCATTGCTATCTCAGAGATTAAGAGAGCATGCTCATGAAAATCCTGGTACAGCTCAGGACCTCAAGAATAACAGCAAATATTTACGTGTCCCTATATATACCGGATATTGGCAAATTGCTAAATTAATCCTTAAATTGAACCCTAAGATTCAAGTAATAACATTTTATAGATGGAGAAATGAATGAGAGAGGTTAAGCAAGTCTCCCAACATCACACGGCTAACAAGTGGCAAGACTAGTCATTGGACATAAGCTGTCTGATCCTGGAGACCCAGGCTCGCCTGTGCTCTACTCTCATAAATGCCAGCCCTGGCCCCTCCCCCCCCCCATTAACCCTGTGCTCTGGAGAGCCAGCGTTCTATAGAACTATAGTCTAATTGAAAGTGGAGAGCACCTCACAGTCTGGTGCTCAGTGATTTAGCCCTTTTATGTCTGCCCAATCCTCATATGCATGAAAAGGGGAAAAAACAGTCAAATTAATAGTACAAAAGGTAAGATCACTAGTTTGGGAGCCTGTTTTTGTTGCTGTTTAGTATAGCTGAAGAGTTATTTATTCCAGCTAATGAGTCTCATGACATAAATGTCTCACAGCTCTGAGCTCAGGGAGTAGCCCTTGTCTGGGGACCACTTATTGAAGCAAATCCTGCATGAACAGCGGAGGGGATTTGGGAGAGCGAAGAAGGGAGGAGGGAGTGATGAACATCTGTGCAGCAGCCACCTCTGCAGACATCACCCCAGGTGCTTGACCCTCATTATTTCCTTTAATTGTCACAACAATTCAGTCATTCAACAAATACTTATTCAGTGCCTGGGCTGCACAATAGCTGCTGGTGTTATGGAATTAAACAAACCACAGTCCCTGCATTTCTACGTGGAGAAGGAAAACAAGCAGAGCAGCTCCTGAGTTCAGTGGAGGTTATTTGATAGGGGTACACACAGGCAGCACCCCAAGATGCTCACAATCCCATCATAAAGAACACTTCCCCGACTGGACAGCTGTGTTCTGGGCTGGGTGAACCTCTCCTCCTCCATGCTGCCTCCTGACCTCTCCCAGAGATGGCAGTCTGTGGGGTAGCTGAGCTTCTCTCCTTAGAAACTACATGTGGAGGTGGAGCTAGGACCACAGATTTGATTGCAGGGATGGAAACTGAAAAGATGATGAAAAACGAGTCTGAAGTAGACTAGCAGGAGGCCAGGCGGGACCATGTGTGAGCAGAAGTTCTAAGTAAAGGGGAGCTAGCTGCAAGGCAGAGAAAAATACTAAAGAGTGTGTGAGGAAGCTGTGTTAGCAGGAGGATGAATTAGAGCAGAATCTACATGCACCACAATTTATTCATACAGCTGCCCAACATATTTTCCATATTACAAGGAAACCTGTGATAAGTATCCTTGTATATCAATATTTGCAGCATTTCGGATTATTTCCTTTGATACGTTCTTTGATTAAAGGGTATGCACATTTTAAAGCTCTTGAGACAAGTATGAATCTTTCTTTACAGAAAGCTGGTATTAATTTTCCACTCCCTTCAGTGGTATATGAAAGGGTTGATTTCAGCACATTGTACCAACAGAGTCTCGGTCCATTAATCATGTTCAAGTTCTCGATTATTTGCATATGTTCCATATATTATGGTACATTTATATTTCTACTTTTGTGAATTGAGTTTGTTCATGTCTTTTGTCCATTTCATCTATTCAGACACTTACTTTTTTCTTATTGATTTATAAGCATTCTTTATATAACAAGAACAATTCATACTGACATATTTTACAAATATTTCTGTATATTTTGTTGTTTGACTTTTAATTTTAGGTGCAGAAGTTTTATATTTTTCAAGCAGTCAAATTTATTGATCTTTTCCATTTTTTTTTGCTGAGAAAATATTTTTCTCCTTTCTAGATAGAAAAATACTTGGCTGTTTTTTATCCCTCCTTGCTACAATTTTTTTTTGAACATTTAACTCTTTCATTAACTTAGAATTAATCTTGGTGAATATTAATCTTTACAAAGGAAAATTCTGCACAAAATAAAAAAAAGGATTATGTGTTCCTATTCCATAAGGTTCTCAGATTTGTTAATGCTTTTACAAAGTAGATTCAACCATCGGTGACTTCCAATTACAAGTGCAATGAACTGAGCACACACAGACCACTTAAGTACATAACAAGGGAGAACACAGACTTCAGCACGGGGGTGTCTTCATTTATTTTCTCTGTACAGAACCTATTTTTACTAAATTGAAATCATGGTTACTGTATAAGAAAAATCCAACCTACTTTAACTCTTATGAAGAGTCAGAAACCCTAATTCTTCAGCTGGATCTGTACTGGTTTACAATGGGGCTGGGTTATATGGTATATCCTGGACCCCAGCACCCACTTTTTAATTGCCTGTCTTTCAAAACTAAGTAGATTTCTCAAAAAGATAATACTTAGTCATTTGGGAGAAATTTTTATTTATTTTTAGTGTGTGCTAATTTACTGCCTAGGAAAACTTCAACTTGTATTTTCATAGTGTTTTTTCCAAAGTGTGATGATTGAATAGAAGCTGATTGGTGAAGTTGAAGGCTATCTTTATAAAAATTTGCATCTACGAGTACACACACACACACACACACACACACTCAGTGTGTACATAACACACTGAAGCAAGTTCCAGAGGAGAGCTAAAGAGAGGGGCTATACTCTAGACTTTCTATTTCAATGATGGGAAACTTCTGGAATTAGAGAACATCCACTAACTTGACAACCAATTCCCTGAAAATGAAGGTGTATTAGGCTGTCATGTGAAGAATCTCGAACTGGGTGGTTTAAATATCAGAAATGTATTGTCTCACAGATCTGGAGCCCAGGAATCTAAGATACTTGCTGATTGGTGCCTTTTGAGAACTCAGAGAATATGTTCCAGGACTTCTGCCAGCTTCTGGTAGTAGTCCTTGGCTTTCCTTGGTTTGTAGAAGTATCATCCTACACTCTGGACTTCATTGCCATGTGGTATTTTCCCTCTATGATTGTTTTCACTAAATTTTCCACTTTTATAAGGACACTAGTCTTAGTAGAGTAGGGTTTACCTCAGTGACCTAATTTTAACTTGCGACATCTGTAAAGACCTCATCTCCAAATACAGTCATATTCTAAGGTACTGAGGCAGGGACATCAACACAGGAATTTTGGGTGGATATAATTCAACTCACAAATGATGGGTAATACAAAATTATTGTACTTATTGCACTGGTGTATTGTCCATAGACAAATTGAATTTCAATCCTGCCTCTTACTAGACCTGGAACATTGGGAAATCTCTCCTGAATCTGCTTCCTCAATTATAAAAAAGAGCTGGATTATGGTAAAGATTCACTCATCAATTCAACAAATAATTGCACATGAGGGGTCAACCATAGGTCAAAAGCATGTATCTATGTAGTACACATTCAACGTGTTCTTTTTCTTTCCTTGTACATGCTTACATTGTTAGTATAATCTGAGGGATAGCAGCGCTCACCCAAGTATTAGTAAATGAAATTAAAATGGAATGCAATTATTTTTATTAAATGGCTTTAATTCATTTCACTGCATTCTTTTTTTGATTATGATATAACATTTTATATTTGGCAAGCATTGGACTATTTCAGATTTGGTGCCATATTTTTCTTGTTGGAAGGAGATGAGGGTTAAAAGTCCTGGCATCCTTCGTCACGTAATGATCCTCCAAACTTGCAAAGATATAACAAAAATAATCTGGACATGCCAAACACGCAGACCAATTATAAGTGAAAGAGATGTGACGGATTGATCCATGTTTTTTTCTTAATATAGATGAAACTGCAATGATAGTTTGTTTATGTGAGCTAAGGTTCACGTTTCAGAATATGAGATTCACTTTGAAACCAAGTGAAAAGTCATGAATCAATACTTCAAGAGGATTTGTAATCTCTCACCATTCACTAAATTTGATGTTTTATTCACCGGACCGACCATGTTTCCAGCGTTATTGCATTAAAAAGAAATAACCTGCTTGAGTCTCCACGGCAGGCTGGGAAATATGCCAGGGAGAAAACTCATTGTTTAGCAACCTCTCAAATTCTCCTCACCAAGCATTTGACTTTCCTGGGAGCAGGGAATCTTGTTCTCCCTGAGAAGATGTTTCTTAGAAGACTCTCCAGTGGATTTTAAAACTTTAACAAAATATTAACTTTCATAGTGGAGTGCCCTTTTCCAAATAAATCATGTAAATACCTATATTAATACTAAATGCAGGGTGGAGGTTAGGAAAATCCTTCTTCCTTATGGTTTTCCTATAATTTACAAAGGCTGTGTCAGAGGGCTGTGTGCAGTCCAGGGCTCACTGGTACTCAGTTTGAACACCATGATGCTAGAACTTGGTCTAGAGGGGAATGAAGACATTTTACCCAGCAGGTTTTCTCTACCCTACCTGACATCCTAAAGTAAGAGCTGCAGGAGGTGACATTAAGGAAGAGAAAGGGAACCATCTTGACATACAGGGTTCTTTTCTGTTAGCAGGGGAGGATTTCATTTTAGAAACTGACTTTAAGACACATATGCCATTTTCTCTAGGAAGCGCTCACTGATTCTACCTCCTGCTGCTGCACTAGTATTTTATCTGTATTATATTTGAACCTTTGCTTTTTAGTTGGATTCCCCAGGAGGAAGACTCATGGATAATAGGGACCATGTGTTTTTCATTTTTTAATCTCTAGTATTTAGTCTACAGTAGCTGGTTAATAATAATAATAATGATACAATAGTTGTAATTATTTTAAAAGCAGCTAGCATTTTCAAGCACGGTGGCAGACTTTGTCCTAAGTAGCCTATTTTATCTTCATACAGCCCAATGAAGGAGATTCTTTTAGAGACTCCACTAGCATCTCATTTCATAGATGAGAAAAATATGGCACATAAACACCGAGGATATGTGGTATCAGCACCAAGCCCTTATTTCTATGGAGTCCACATAGTGAGATGGTCTCCAAATATGTACATAGCAAATATTTGTCCCACAAGTTAATTAAAAATTCTATTTGTTACTATTACCACTTCACAAATGAGCTGAGTTGTCTCAGGAAGCCAAGAAACACTTTCAGAATAACATGACTAATTCATAATAGAGCCTGATCCGAACAAGATTCTGTAACCTCTGATCCCTTGCCTTCAAGTGAATCCGTTAAAAAGGCCCAAAGCTATCCACATTATAGGAAGGTTCCATTTTCAGGGGCATCTCGGACAGAGGCAGAGAGATTCATAGATTCTACTTTGCCTCAACCAAAATGCTTGTTCTCAATCTGTCCCTTCCTGTATGGTGCTCTGTGGCCTGTGACTTTCTTATTATAACACTACTACCTTTGTGCTTACTTGGCCCAAGTGCTAGATGGGTGAAGGGAAGCCAGTGGCTGATTCCTGCTGGGACATGGCGATGTGGGTCATGTCCGGTCTGCGAATTCTGCTTGGAGTCTCTACCAATTTCATATCTTGCAGAACACCGGGATAAAACCATATTGCTCACTCTGTTTGAAGAAAGCACTTTCAGATGTATTTCAAAGGCTGGGTTTCTAGATCTGTATGAAATTCTATTGGCTTACTTGGGCTGTTGTGATCCACTTGTCTGCTTTGCTATGGCTTAAGTCTACTTAATGAATATGTTCATTGAAGAAATTCAACCTTGATGGCAAAAGATTATCTCCACCTATAATGTTGGTAACTATGATGATTAATTGGAAGGATTTTTTTTTTTAGGCATTTCGCCTAGAATATTTCTTTCAGTGAACTTACAGGCCTAGATTTTACTAAATTACACCATCTGAACCAAATTTCAATACCTTTCAGGGTGGATCTTAAAGGAAAAAACATCTGCAGAATGAAAACAGTTTCCTCCTGTAAGCTCAGGCAAATGTGAGAGCTGTGTGCTCTTGCCATTTTTTTATGACTTCAAGATCCCAGCAAGGAAACAATGATTTGGTTAGTGCTTTCCTTGCTTGCATTCAGAATGACCGCAGTTACCCGGTGCCTTGTATCTACCCTCAAGTGGCATCGCTGCTGGAGAACTGCATTTTTCATTATTTGGAGTTTTCGATAATTTTACTTTTCAATGTTAATATGTAATAATATTTTACCCCAAGAGGCATGTTTGTGCAACTTTCAAATACACACATCTTGTCCCCTTTTATAACTTTAACCTCTTATTCCTCTAGCACTCTCAATATATATTGGAGTCCATGTGCCATTTAGAGAAGGGTTTTTGGCTCTGGTTTATAACAAGTGCTCATGGAGAGCTTTTGTCAGCATAAATCCCTGCTCTCTGTACATTGATTCTAATTATTTTATCAGAAAGCTAAGGCTAACTTTGTCACTGCATCAGAAAAGGAATTAAATTGATGTAACCCTCTCTTGAGATTTTGACATGACTTTCATACACACTTAAGTCCTAATTTATTTGTTGACTTTTCTGCAAAAGGAAAATTTTCTTAGAGATTCCTGGGAAAATGTAGCAATTCTAATTATGCATAATAGTTGATTCCCTGAGTGTTCTCTTTCTCAGAGCCTAAGGGGAGCTTCAAACCAAAAGATGACCTGCTGAGTGTGCAGGGGGGTGTCTCCTAGAAAACAACTTGAATTGATAGCCCCACATTTCTGAAAGGTTTGGGTTTCACTGACTTTTGTTGTATAATTCACACTTGAATACCCCAAAATCTATTCCTTCCATGATTAGAAGAGGCATGCTATAAATGCAGAAGGGATTGATTTGTAGAAGCCATTTTTTGGATAAGTGATAAAATTATTGCTGATCGAGTCACTGTTCTCAGTCACAATTTCACTTGGGATAAAAGCAGGGCACAGACATGAAAGCAAGTGGAGAGCTGGGCATGGCGTCTCCAGCCATCCATGCTGCCATCCAGGCCTCCGCTTTCCATGTTTCTTGTGTCTCCCCTCAGGACAGAGAAGAGGAGGCCAGGGTGCTCCAACTAGGAAGCAGGGAACCCCCTCTGTAGAACTGAGATAGCACGTAGCCCCCAACATCACAGGAAGTTAAAGCATCATTCCCAGATCCGATGAGCCAATATTCCCTCCATGCTGTTTGCTTTGCACATACCAGACAAACCTTCCGGAGCCTCCAAAAGGTGCCATGTTTTTTATTGTCATTTATTTTCTCTACTCAACATTGTAGATAATGCCAATTTAAGACTCCTTTTCTCCCCTGTTTCTCTTTCTTTCTATTTCCTTTTATTTTATGAAGTTGTATTTACTTTTGAACATACCTATGAACTCAACTGGTTTTTTATGTGTATTTAACTTTGGGAACCCAAGTAGGTGTTCCCAAGCCACCTTCTGTTCCTCCTTTCTATTTTGTTCCTCAGAGGCCAACTTTACCTTGCTCTCATATAGCACCAACTCAGAGACATGTTACACTTGTGATACAAGTGTGGAATTGGTCTAGTTTTATTTTGAGATTGTGCAATTGCGCCGCTAAATTTTAGAATATTAAATGGTGTTTGAAGAAAATACCCTTCTGTAAGAAGACTTTTAGAACTTTTGGAAAGGAATTCAGAATCTTTGTTTCTTAATCAATTCAAAATAGACTCCATTCCATAGGGAAATTATGCCCCCATCAACCCACCTAAACGGGAGACATTATTTTGAAACAGATTATCAAATACCAGTGCAGACTAATTTGCATAGTTCAATGAATAGGAAGGCAAAGTACATTGTTGGCTAATGCAAATGCCAACCCTGTTCCAAAAAAAATTATTATGCAAAGTCTAGATGGGACAAGGAGACAAAAAAGTGATTGCTTAACAATTTTCCAAGCCAAAGTGACCTATAACACCAAATGTGGTTCCATTGTGTGCAAGTGACATTTTCTTTGTTAAGAATAATGAACGACATTAGAGTGGCCTAACGTGCAGCTCCACAGTTGATAGCTTTCCTCATCACAACAGAAAGAGGACATTTTTTAAACAGTTCTGTGTCCACTGCTTGCCTGGAGGAGGCACTTAATGGCTATTACTGTTAACAGTAATAGGAAGCTAATTGGTTTATAATGAAGCAGGAGAAAATACTGATGGTGAGATTGGGGTCTATAAAGGGAGAAATAAAAATCTTTACTCAGGCTACATAAAAATTATGCTTAAAATATAACTTAATCTTGATATTTTATTCACAAAAGACAAATTTGTTCACTGGTGTGAACAATCCCTAGGTGACTCATCAAATCCTGCCTCTAAGCTGATGATTTTCAAATTTTTATTCTTTGTTCTGACTTCTCTCTTAAAAATTAGATTCAAATATCCAACTGCCCACTTGACATCTGTACATAGAGAGTTAACAGATATCTCAAATTCAATATGCTTTACACCCAGTCCCTGATTTTTCCCTTTCCCCCTACCCTTGCTATTATAAGTACCACCATTCCCTTAGTTGCTTAAGCTCACACCCTAGGAATCGGTCTTGGCTTTTTCCTTTCTTCTAAACAATCCCTGAGAAAGATCTGTTGCTTTACCTTTACAAAGTATCTTAAATCCAAACACATCTTCCCAACCTGCTGACATCCCTTATCCAGGTCATCATTATCTTTCAAATAAATTAGTCCCTGCTCTTCACTTTGTTGTGCTATAGTCCATTTTCTCAAAGGCAACCAGATCTTTTGAAAATGTAAATCAGATCAGGTCTGCTCCCAGCTTAGATTCCTCCAGTGGTTTCTATTTGCAGAAAAATGAAAACTCTTTACCCTGGTCTACAAGGCCATTATCCGATACATGTGTCTTTGTCAGACCTCATCTCTCATCATGTCCCCCCTAATTTTCTCCCTAAACTCTCTTGTGAGTCTGTGAAAGACCCAATTACATTCTTGCTTCAGGGTATTCAAACTTGCTATTATTTCTCCCTGAATTTGCTGCTCCTCAAATCTTTGGATGACTTGCTCTTATTTCAGTTACTGTCCCTTCCTCAGAGACAGCCTCCCTTGACTACCCCTACATGGCCACTGCTTATACTATAATGCTTTCTTTGGATTTAACTCATCACCTTCAATGCACCCTAAATCTTTATTCTATAGTTAATATTTTTCCTCCTGTATTCCTCCCCCGACACCAAGAAGGTAAGCTTCATAAGCTCAAAACCATTGTCTTATTTGCTGATGTATTCTCCAATACCTACAACAGTGCCTAACAGATAATAAAGCCTTACTAAGTATTTGTTAATGATCACATGATCTCTCTATTTAAGAACTGTCTATTTCATTCTTAACCAAAGTCCCTCACTGTCTTACTTCATGCTCCCTTTTCAGTCACAGTTTTTCTTGGGCATCAATAATCTTCCACTACCAGGTCCCAATACTTTGTGGACTCTAGAGATGCCTGCTTTCCTTCTCTGTGTGGCAAATAGCAACTGTTTAGTCATATTCAACTCTTGTGTCATCTCTTCTCAGACCACTTGCACTAGATAATTCCTCCCATAAATTTGCTGTTATATTTACTATGATAAATACTACATCCCCAGGGCTAGTGGTCAATCAATCAGCAGCAACTGTTTAACATCACGGCTGCCAGAAGCAGGGATACTGGTTATGGGTAAAAAGAGGATGATCAAAATTTCATTGGGTAAACTTTAGAATGAATTATTTATAGTGGGCTTTGAGAAGCTCTGACCTACTCTTGGTAATTTAGAAGGCTGTGCAAATGTGTAGGGCTCTATACATGTCCAGAAAAGATCTGAGAAGGCCCTAATCTCATCTTGGCTGACCCTGTGGCTTTGTATATGTATGACGGGAAGGCTAAGATAGACTTATAAACTGTTAGCTAGAGCATTGAAGGGCATAACCAAATGTATACCCAGAGTGCTTCAGCAGTGGCTGAGAGTCTTATTGGCTCAAGTCATTTGAGGAAATCTCTGTCTAATCATTAATTGACCACTAAGCAGACTGAACATTGACATCCAAGGTTACACTTGCAGGGAACACAGAGAATGTATCCTTTACAGAATTAGAGGCAGAAACCACTAAATAAGTAGTGGCAGCACCAACAAAGAGAATCACAGTATAATCTAGTGAATGGTCTGACTCAGAGTTCTATATAACATTACTTACAATGTGTAAAGTGTAACAAAACTTTAGGATATATGCAAATAGAGAGCAAAATGTTAACAGGAAACATGAAAATATTTCATCAAATATAGGATGTCCACAAAGAGAAACTACAAAGAAAGAACAAATAGGAATTCTGAAGTTGAGCAGTATAATGACTGAGATGAAAATATCACTAAGGGAGGAGATTTGACGGATAAAAAAGAATAAGCTAATTTGAATTGGTTTATTGAGACCAACGAGTTTGAAAAACAAAAGGAAAAAACAATAAAAAAGAAAGTAAAAAGAATGTCCAAGATGTGAAATTCCATGAACAGTACAAACATATATACTATAGGGTTCCTCAGGGATGAGAAAAGGACATAAGGGATATTTTAAGAAATAATGGCCAGGGCCTCCCTTGATGGCACAGCGGTTGAGCGCTGGGCTGCGAGGCTGCCCGCAGCCTCTGCAGCGCCGGTTCGTTCCCCGGCCGCTGATGAGGGTCCCACACACACACAAAAAAAAGTGGGGTGGGCCTCCCCTGGTGGCGCAGGTGTTTGAGCACAGCAGTGCTGTGAAGCTGTCCGCAGCCTCTGCAGCGCCAATTCAATCCCAGCCTGCCAGGGAGATTCCCACAAGGTGCGGCAGACCTTTCCTGTCTCGCCTGCTACTCCCCTCAGCAGTGTATTTCATCAGTCTGCATGTTCTGTTCCCTGCTCTGTCTCTGGTGAATCCTCTCACCCTCCTGCGAATCTGGCCTGTACCCAGGTTCTTGTATAAATAAATAAATCTTTAAAAAAAAAAAGGTGGTGTGTCCATTTAATGGAATAAAAATTTGTCAATAAAAAGAAATGAAGTACTTACATATGCTCCAACGTGGCTGAATCTTAATGACATTATGGTAAGTGAAGGATATATATTTTAAAAGTATATATTGAATGATTCTATTATAAGAGATATCTAGTATAGGGGAAAGAGAAAGAGAGGATTAGGGAGTTACTACCAATTGTTATGTGTTCCTTTATGGTGAAATATTCTAAAATAGATAGTGGTGATGGAGGAACAATTCTTTGAATACACTAAAACCACCGAATTGTACCCCTTAAAAGACTGAAGTTAATGGTATGTGAATTATATCTCAATAAGCTATTATTATTTTTTAAAGATTTATTTATTTATTTATTTAAGCACTGGGTATAGTCAGAAGCACGGGAGGGTGAGAGAATTCACCAGAGCCAGAGCGGGGAATAGAACAGGCAGACTGACGAAGTACACTGCTGAGGGGAGCAGCGGGTGTGGCAGGAGAGGTCTGCACTCCATGTGGGACCCTCGCCGGCAGCCGGGGATTGAACCGGCACTGCAGAGGCTGTGGGCAGCTTCGCAGCCCATGCTCAACCGCTGCACCACCAGGGGAGGCCCTCAATAAAGCTATTATTAAAAAGTATGGTGTACATTTGGCCATTTGTGGTTTTCTCCTTCCTTCCTGGCTCCATACCTTCTAGCATCCCTCCCTCCCTTCCTTCCTTTATTAGTGGGATAATGCAGAAGTCACCAAGCTGGTGCCTCTGCAGAAATGACAGTGACAGCAGATGACATATCAGGAGTGGCTTTTAAGGCACCAGGAGCAATAAATAGCCTTAGGATAATCAGAGCTGTTAGGCTACTCTCCTACCTGGGATGTGAAATCAACCTGATTCTGTCCATCATGGACATTGTGTTGTTGATGAATGTTCTCTGCAATTTAATATCCCCTGTTATATTTACATATAGAGTATAATCAATAACATTTTTTAAAAAAACAAGAAAAACCCGAACACAATCCCAAAATAATATCTTTCAAACCCAAAACTAAAGGAACTTGAGGCCCTCTGGTCACTGGCCAAAGTGGGAAAATAATTGTTATGACTTAATATTTAATTATTTAATTAAATAGCAAATAATATTTAATATTAAAAGAAAATAACATCTTTAGATGAGAATAAGAGAGAAGCAAAGTACCCAAATATGAGGGGTTTTGGAGACATAAAATTCAATAAAGACTCCTCTCTCCTGTTTTTCTTTGGTATTGTATTTGGTAATAATGTATTGCCATCAAATAGCAAAAATAACCTAACTCTTTAAAATCTGAGATAGGGCCTGCCTGGTGGCACAAGGGGTTGAGCACCGTGCTGTGAAGCAATCCGCAGCCTCTGCAGCATGAGTTCGATTCCCAGCCGGCCAGGGAGCAACCCACATGGAGAAGCAGACCTCTCCTGTCTCGCTCACTGCTCCCCTCAGCAGTGTATTTCGGTCAGTCTGCCTGCTCTGTTCCCCGCTCTGTCTCTGGTGAGTCCTTTCACCCCCCTGTACCCCAGCTCTTATATGCATAAATAAATAAATCTTTAAAAAGTAAAATAAAATGTGAGATAGAATATCCTGTATGACTTTTAAAATTTATATTGATATCCTGTTATAATCAAATTTTTCACTTCTGGGGAAAAAAGAGGACCCTAACTCAGTTTATTATGTTGTCAAATATTTCATAGGCAGAAGAAAAAGCCATTCTCAGCTCCTTTCACAATCAATCCTGCCCTTCATTTGCATTTGATCCGTCAAGTTAAACCTCCCTGTTTTCTGAACATTCTGAACCCAAATTCTATTTCTTTAAGGAAAGCATAGGAGGCACTTTTCCAAGAAAGAAATTGGTGTCCCTGATTATATTTTCTCAAAGCCTTCTGTGGATTACTGGAAAAAACACACCTGTGTATGTGATCTTAACAAGCTCTAAATCTATATTGTGCTGCTCAGCGGCTGCCCCAGAACTCAGTTCAATAGCAGAACAATACAGCAATCTTAGCCTTCCTGGTTTCTGCCAGCTACAAGCCCTCCACCTCCTTCTGCCTTCTCCCCATTGTCATGTCCTTCTCCCATGGCTTCTGGACCCTGATAGAGGATGGTGGGGAGCTGCCGATGGGGACAGTGAGCACCTCCTGGTTCTGTGTGCAGCTTCTTTTTGCAATTTCCTACCCTGCTAGGCAGCACTCATCAATCAACCCTGCAGCTCCACCACTGAGAATTCTTTGTAAGGAGCAAGCTTTCTTTAGTCATAGCCACTTGTATAAGAAGAGATGTTTTCTCCCATGAGTAGTTTGAGATGCAGTACAGTCATTCCTTCTGTTCTAAAAAGATCACCCTGAATTGGATGGTATAATTCCAGGATGTTCTGAACAATCATGCCTTTCGTTTTGTCTTTGCAAAACAAATTTTATGTTTGTGAAAGGGACCAAGTTTGAAGAGTGGCAAGCAGTGGAGACTAAAGACTTATCTATGCGACACTGTTGCTATAGAAAAGAGTCATGTAATCTTCCCTGTTCTGTACCTACTAAATCTTACAGAGGGTTAGGAAAACAATATTTCATCTGTCTTCAAATTTCTGATAATACCAAGTAATATATCAAATGGAAGCTGTTATGACATTAGAAAATTATGGTTTTTTTGGATAAGCATTTCCCAAATGGGGAGTTATTGAATATGTACTCCTAGGTGATGTTAATATAGATTCTTGGGAACCAGAAAGGTTTCCATGGTCAAATGCATTTGAAAATTTGGGATAAATAAAAATAGAATTTCTTCCCGCAGGGCTTCACAGAAGCCCTTTAATAATACAAATGTGTGTGTGTGTGTTTTGTTTTTTGTTTTTTACTTCTCAGATGTGGCTGTGATAAAGTCTTGACTCTGGAGTGAATGCTTATATCTCAACAAGTTGAGATCTGTAAAATGAGGTTTTAGCTCCATGCCCTTTAGGTTAGCATAACTTTTAAGGGAGAAGATTTTGGACAAACAGGATTGGATTGTCATAGTGGGTTGTCCACCAATCATGCTCATTTAAGACACATAAATGCTACTAATAGTGTGACATTCAATGAAATAACATATGCATACTAGCTAATAAAATCCCAGGTATACTTAGTAGGTCTGTAATAAATGGTGCTATTAATATGCATAGAAAAAAGCTAGTATAGTCCATATTTTTTTTCAAGAAGCAGCAAGCATTTCTTTAATTTACAATAATAAGTTAATAAAAAGTCTCCAAAATGCCATCTGCATGATCCAAGTAGGATGAAATTATATTCAATGTTCAGTCTAATTTTAGTGCTTCACACAATTTGTGGTACTCTGTTTGTTGAGGAAGGGGAGGAAAAGAACATCTATTGTAAGTTTATTTAGTATTCACATCAGTTTTACAGGGTAGAAATTATTCAGTTCCACTTCACTGGTAAGCTTAAGCAAGTTGCCCAAATTCATGTAAAACATTTTAGGAGGCAGAGTCAAGATTCACACCAGGTCTCCTGACCCCCAAACTGGTGCTTTCTCCGCCCATGACATGTTGCCTTCTTTAAAACCTGAGAAATCTTGTAACTACTAGAGGGAGCGGAGGGGTGGATTGGGAACAAAATGGGAACAAACGGCCTAGGGTTAAGGACTATGGGTGTTTGGTGTTGGGTGCGGTGCAGAGACATACATCCCAGGAGGCGTGACCCTACTCTCCTAAGTCATATACAGTGGTGTACGCAATGTAATTATGAAACATGGAGACTTTATTCTTATGTGTATATAGTCTCTCTGTTAACTTGGACTTCCCTGTTCTTCCTTCATTTCACAAAAGGGCTCCCTTTCTAGATCGCAATTTAGAGGACCTAACTCAATCTCATTCCAATGACTTTTTTGGGTCCCTTTGTCAGAATTTTTCTCCTATTCTGGCAAGACAAGGGTTACATAATCAAATACACTGGTATATCTTATCCAATAGGCCTTGACCTCACAGGAAATTGTGGTGATAAAAAAATGCTGGTGGCCTCCGGAATAAAATCCAAATTCTTTAGTATAAAGTGCAAGTTCCCTGTGAACTCTATCTCATACCCATCCCCCCACCTCTCCTACTGAATTGAACAATTAATCAGCATATTTCATAGCTTCATCATCTGTGCTTATTCTTGTCTTTGTGACTGAGAATCCTGAAACCTCTCTCAGTCCCACATCCTTCCACTTGGAGACGACTCATGCATTTTTTTAAGAACTCAGCAGAGGAGTTACTTCTTGGATGAGTTCTTTCCTGAACCTCCGAGGCTACCAGATGATTCCTTCCTTGGACTTGCATTGTGCATGTACTTCCAATGCATGAACAGGGCATTCATTCCACTTTGTTTATTAGTCTGTGTGTATTTGAAGGGCAAAGGTCATGTCTTCTTCATCTTTTTTGTCTTACACCTAGTCAGATCTCTAATATGCGTATCATAAATATCAACTTATAATGCACATGGTAAATGAGTTGTAGAATACTAGAAAAGGTTAACCTCTCCAGGCAAAGGCAAAGAGTCATTATTATTAACAAATGTTACATTCAAAACTTCTTTCAAGTCTTGATTGGGTGATGTGAACAAAACAATCTGCACATCTTACCTGGCAGTCATCAAAAATACCAAGGACCCATCCTACCCAGGGATTTTGACCTTCAGCATGATTATGGGATAAGATCTGAGCATCTGTGCTTTTTGAAAGTTCTCCAGGTGATTTTCATGTGAAGCCAGGGTTGAGACCCAGTGCTTCTAGTTTCATGGAAAGAAAAAGAAAGGCCCTTAGGAAGACCTGAGACATAGTGAGTGTTTTTCTTAAAAATACAACTGCAGTTGTGAAAGACCTTGTGTTGGTAAAGTTAAACTCCATTCTTGATGCGAAAACATACACACTAATTGCAGTTTTTTATGGAATCAAATTATCAAATTATGGAATCACTGGGTGAAAATATAAGTACTTAAGTTTCCCCAGTGTGGGTTCACCAACAACAGAGTATGCACTTTCTGGAAGGAATGGCTAAAGTTATTGACAAAGACAGAGCAGAAGATGATCTTTTTGTGAGGTAGCCTGAGGGTTGGGTAATGAAAGTGTGTTTGCCATTTACAGTGAAATGGCAAAAACCTAGATGGGGTTAATGGTAATAAATCATGTTTAATGAAATAACTTATGGGGAAGCATTTTGATAAAACATCTGTAAAGGGTTATTATTTTTATCAATATTATAATCAGGGTGAGGTGGGCACTATCTAAAATACTCTCTGAGAAAGAGTGTATCTCAATCACACTACATCGAAAGCAAAAAGGCCAAAGTTTATTTAAGTCAACTCCAGAATTTGCCACTGACACCTTTTATTTTCTCCTTTTCTTTTTCACCTGGGGACTGTTAGAAAGCTGAGTGAGGTGTCAAATTAGCTTCAAACTACTTCTCTGGGTGAAAACTTAAGGTGAGCATCAGCTAATTCTAACCCAGAGTATCTGGAATTCGAAATTTCTGTAAGGATGTTTTTGAGAAATATTACAATTAATGCATATATTATCAACAACGGATTTTTTTTTTTAAAGATTTATTTATTTATTTATACATGCACTGGGTACAGTCAGAAGCGCGGGAGGGTGAGAGAATTCACCAGAGCCAGAGCAGGGAGCAGAGCAGGCAGAAGGACCGAAATACACTGCTGAGGGGAGCAGCGGGCGGCAGGAGAGGTCTGCGCGCCATGTGGGACCCTCCTCTGGTGGCCGGGGAGCAGCCGGGGATCGAACTGGCGCTGCAGAGGCTGCTGGCAGCTTCGCAACCCAGTGCTCAACCACTGCGCCACCGGGGAGGCCCGGATTTTTTTTTTTTTTTAGAGAATTGCAGTTCACAGCTGGTAAATAAGCCATTATTAATTTGCCTCCTATACATTAAAGCCTTTTGGGTAGAATTTGACTTTTTGCGCTGCATACTAAGTTGGGCATTGCTGCTTTGCAACTGGTAACAATTTTGCCTAAGTTTCTTGATTTGAATAATATCAACCTGTTGACACGTTGTAAGATGACCTCCCTAAGTAGCCACTTATATCTGAATTTGATCTTTAAACAACAGGAGAGGATGATTTTGAGCAGCTACTCTGTTGGGAGGAAGGGATGGGGTGAGATTCTGACTGTTTGCACAGGCCCCACTCATTTGCTCTGCCCCTAGGGAGTAAAGGTTCCTGTTCCGCTCTAAGTAGTCCTGTAGCTACAGCTGACCCGCTCCCCTGCCACATGCCTGCTGAGGACTCTGCTAGGTCCTGGATCCCAGCCATGCAGTCGTCCTTCAGCCTGGATGGACCACTTGCCTCTACACTCTCTTCTGGTGGTAGTGGAAGAGAGGGTGAAATAGAGGTGGGTGAGCAGCCAGACGAGAGCCTGACCCTGCATTCACATGCACACGAAGCTGTATCCCACTGATGAACCATTTGGCTTGTGGGGAGGCTGCGGAGGGAGAGAAAAGAGAAGAAAAAGCCCTTTCCCTTTACCTTTGACTTAGGAATCTAGTGTTTTCTGGTCCTAAGTTATTTCAGGGATCAGGTGGAAATGTACCTTCATCAGGGAGTTCCTCCCGCATCAAGGTCAGCTTCTCTTATGAGCTTTGCTTTTGTAGCTTCCTATACTTGTCCCTCCTGCCACTGTTGCTGTTGTCATGAATTATGTGTGTAAAGGCTCATTTATATCTGTTGACTACACCCTTCAGGCAGAGCCTGGTGCCTTTTGTATTCTGATGCATAAGGCTTGAAATAGAGTAGGGCCTCCCCGGTGGCGCAGCGGTTGAGCGCTGGGTTGCGAAGCTGCCGGCAGCCTCTGCAGCGCCGGTTCGATCCCCGGCTGCTCCCCGGCCACCGGAGGAGGGTCCCGCATGGCGCGCAGACCTCTCCTGCCGCCCGCTGCTCCCCTCAGCAGTGTACTTCGGTCCTTCTGCCTGCTCTGCTCCCCGCTCTGGCTCTGGTGAATTCTCTCACCCTCCCGCACTTCTGACTGTACCCAGTGCATGTATAAACAAAACAAACAAATGAATAAATAAATAAATAAACATGCGTCTATTAAAAAAAAAAATAAAATAAATAAAATAATGAAATAGAGTTGGTAGGCAATAAATAGTTGTTCAGAGAATGAATGAAAAACTCAAAACTGTATGGGCATGAATTATTTTTAGAAATAACCTGATATCTAGCATGAGCAAAACAAATCATGGCGATCCATTTAGTCAAAGGAATCATCCAAAACATGGTTTCAATAATTTAATATTGAAAAGTTTTTAGAATGGGAAGCTAAGTGAAAAAAGTAGGATACAAAAATTAACATATTGATGTGGCTTAAATTTTATTTTTTTGGCATATGGAAAATACATTAGCTTAGTGTTTGGGGTAGTTACGCTCTACAAAGTCACTGTGAACAAAGACTGAGCCGATACTGAAGCATTGCTCCTGGGGAAATAGAGCGGTGGGGATACAACAGGTTTTCAACTGATCAATATTTAATCTTGTTTTATGTTTGTTTCTGTTTAAAGATACCTTATTTAATACACATTGTTGATTTGTGAACACCGAATCCACAGCACTATAGCTCATGCCTGAATGAAGCTGATCTATCTAACACAGGTTATTTTTCCATAAGCATATTACAGCCCTGTGCTATGTAGGGACACTAGACAGTACTTCAGCACCATGCTCGGGGGCATTTTCAAACAACAAAATCACCAACAAAAATCTGAAAAACTGGCACTAAGTAGACCGTGAAAAGGACATTTGTTTACAGTGAGGGGTGAAACAAGAAAGCAGAGGGTGGCTTTGTTCTGCCTGAGCTGGGCGAGTGAGCAATGGGGGACCCACATTTCTTGCTGCTCCCCACATCCTCACGAACTGCCGGAAAGCAATGTGAGCACAGAAACACCTCAAATCAATGCTGTTGAAACATTATGTGTTTTAAAATTAAAAACCTGCATATGTAAATACTATAGAACAGTACAGACATAGGGCTCCCTGGTGGCGCAGGGGTTAATGACAGCGCTATCAAACTATCGCCAGCCATTGCAGCATGAGTTCGATCCCTGGCCAGCCAGGGAGCAACCCACATGGCGCAGCAGACCTCTCCTGTCTCGCCCGCTGCTCCCCTCAGCAGTGTATTTCAGTAGATCTGCCTGTTCTGCTCCCCATTCTCTCTTACCCCCCGCAACTCTGGCTTACACCCCAGTTTTTGTATGCAAAAATAAATAAATAAATAAGAATAGTCCAGGCATAACTTTTACATGCACTGGGAAACAAACAACTGTGTGACTCCCTTCATTGCAATATTTGCTTTATTGCAGCGATCTGGAACCAAAAATGGCATTTTCTCCAAGTTGTGTCTATGTTGATTTTGGGGTTACAAGTAAGTTTTAAAGAGTAGGTGAATTTTCAAATCATGCAAATGGAAATCACAAATTATGAGAAGTGACTGGATTTACTTAAAAAAAAAGGTAGTAATTTCCAGTTATAAAATAAATAGGTCTTAGGGTAGAATGTATAGATGGCGACTGTAGTAAGTGATACTTTACTGTGTCTTGGAAGTTCCTAAGACAATAATCTTAAAAGTTTTAATCACAAGGAAAAACACTTTTTTTGTGATTATATATGAGGATGGATGTTAACTAGACTTACAGGGTGATCTTTTCACAATGTACCCAGATATTGAATCATTATATTTTACACCTGAACTGAGTACAATGCTATATGTCAATGAAACCTCAAAAAAAAAAAAAAAGACTAAAACAAACCAAAAAAACCCAAGAGCAAGCAACACTCCAGGTTGCTGACAAACTTTTCTCTTTGTTTTTCTATAATTTTATAAATTTCTCATGAACTTGCATTATTTAATAGGTAGAAAAAGAAATGTTATTTTTCTGATATTAGGAATTAGCAAAATGTAATGGGCAGGATATATAGAGAAAAGTAAGCAAAAGCTTGTTTAGCCAGTGGTGGCATTGCCAAGTTTAGAAATAAAAAGTCAAAAATACCAGCATGGTAGTTTAGAAAACATATTTGAGCCATAACTTTTGAAAGATGTTTTGAATCCGCCTTAACAAGAAGACTCTTTTGAATGGCTAACATACCATTGTGCAGCCAAAAACAGGATAACCCCCCTGAGCTAGGGCTTCAAGCAGACCAAAAGAAAGACAATAAACATCAGTCAGCCATAAATCCTGAGAGGAGTGAAAGGCGACCACTTCCTCTAGACATCCTTGCCTTGGGCAATTCACCCTCCACTTCTTGCCAAGTCTGGATTAGGTGCCCCTCAGCAAAGTTGTTTCTATAATAGCACTTCCCACACTGTGTTGTAATGACCTGCGTATGTGTCTGCATTCTCAATTAGACCTTAAGCTCTGGGAAGACCAGGGTTGAAAGGAGCTTGGCTTGTTCATTTTGCATTTTACCGCCTAGCATGGTGCTTTGCACCCAGTGAGGGTCAGATAAGCATTTGCTCAAGATATATGGAACCATCATGCTTCAAGCAGTCTAAGAGATGGTTATCGTTGTCAGTGATCACCATTAAATATGAATGTCAATGTCAAAAACAACACCAAAGCCTCATCCAAAAAACATTGAAGAATTCAAATGAGAGTGCTTCATGGTCTTAATGAAAGGACATTTCTTATATTTGGGTAAGCAGAGATCATAGAAATAAGAATCTTTATCTGCATGAAAAGCAAGTAAAATTCTTTTTTCCTTTTATATTTTTTCAAATGTACACTGTGTTCAGCAGTCTTCTGGTTTGTGATTATTGGTGAGTACACTGCTGTTTCCTGAAGTGGCCAAAACACAGATAGCAGAGCTCAATTCCTGAAATGTGCTCCGGTTTGATAAGGCGGATTGGACTGGATCTTGCTCAGCCTTTAATCTATTTCCTTAGGCATCTATGAATGTTCCAAACTCAAGGCTATTTCCGTACCTTTCTATTTGCACTGTGTGATTTTATAAAATGATAACTGTATTCGTTTTCTACGGCTGTGGTAGCAAGTTACTACAAAAGTAATGGCTTAAAACAACACAAATTGATTATTTCACAGAGCTGTAGATCAGAAGTCTGACATGATCTCATGGGGCAAAGATCAAAGTGTCAACATGGCGTTTTCTATACTGGGGAGCGTTCATCTCCTTGCACTTTCCTTCTGTGGAGGCTGCCCAATTTCCTTGGCTTCTGTCCATCTTCCTTCATCTTCCCAGCCTCCCATGTCAGGCTGAGTTCTCAAGCTATCTTCTCTTTTTTAAATTAAATTTAATTAACTTTTTAATATTTTTTTTATGTCATTGTTCATTTTTAAACAATATTTGCTTCCCCCACCCCCTCAGGTGTAGTCCCCATAGTTTCCTTCCCCAATGCACCTGTGCACCATCACCTCAGTCCCCTGTGCTCCTCCTTCCCTCCCTCTGATCCCTCTCCCGCCTCCTCCCCTGCAGGATGTCTCTGATTTATAATTGGCCATTTTTGCCTTGTTGTGTTTTGTACTGTTATTATTTTTTTTACACTGATGTCTTATTTGGTTTCCCTATGCAGATGGCCAACAGACATATGAAAAAATGTTCAACATCCCTTATAATCGGGGAAATGCAAATTAAAACCACATTGAGATACCACCTTACACCAGTAAGAATGGCACATATCAAAAAAAACAAAAACAAAACAAGCAACAACAAATGTTGGTGAGGATGTGGTGAAAAAGGAACTCTCCTACATTGCTGGTGGGAGTGCAAACTGGTCCAACCACTGTGGAAAGCTGTCTGGAGGTTCCTCAGTCTACTAAAAATGGAGCTACCATACAACCTGGCAATTCCACTCCTAGGGATCTACCCAAAGGACACAAAAACATTGATTGAAAAGACTACCGGTACCCCTATGTTTATTGCAGCTCTATTTACAATCGGTAATTAACTTATTTTTAACTGAATAATATTGGATACCCCCATCAGGGATCACCACCATAGTGCACCCACCTCCAACTCACCCGTATTCCACCACCACAGACCATTGTGCTTCCTCTCTCTGTTGTTTTTCTCTTTCTACCTCTCCACCTCCTTGGTGTTTCAGTTCTGTAGTCAGCTATCAAGGGTTAGTTTTGCATCATGCTGCCTTCCTGGTTCCCTCTTTTAATATTCCCTTCTCATCAGGATAACCCAGAATCTCCTCTAATTTTAAAGTCAATCGTTCAGCAAATATATTTCCATCTGCATCCTTCATCCTAGTCGTGTTACCTAACGCTTACAGGTGATGGGGACCAGGATGCATACCTCTATGGGTTCCATTGTTCTGCCCACTGCAACTATATATACACACACAACCAGGATTATAGTAAAAACAGTAAAAAACTGTGTCCCTCCCCCAACTCTGCTCTCCCAGCCCTTTCCTTCCCCCAAAGAAAGACCAACCATCCAAAAAATCAACCCACAGAATGAAATAACTTTGGGGTTAAAAAAAAAGTCAAGTTCTCTTTGCTATATGGATTTAAAAGATTAAGATTCTCACAGTATCACTTGTGTGGGAGTTTGTGTGTAGGAATCTAATTTCTCATCAGTTATTTCCATGAAGTCCCGCTCACAGTATGAATAGATATGATCCTGTTATAATCTGCCCACTGTTTGCCTGAAATTGTGCATACAAATTGTGTCTCAAATATTTTCTCTTAATCATTCCTCTCTCAGGAGTTTTCTCTTTCTAATTTCACTAAACAAGGTTTTCCCATCCCCCACTGCTTTTCTTCATAGCCCAGAGATAGACTCTAGCCAATTCCGGGAGGAATGATCTTTGATTGGAAATCAGTGCGCCTGAGAAGCTTTTCTTGTGGTTTAGGCACAAAGCAAAAAACACAGCAGAAAGCAGATTTTGCATCTATGTCCCCATCCTACCCCACATCACACATTTAGCAAATAAAGAACTAGCAGCATTCCATATTTCAGTCACCTATCCCCAGTGATAAGCTGCAAGAGCACAAAACATTTGTTATATTTGGTTTTGAGTGAGACCAGAATCAATAACAAATTTGTTTTGCATTCATCCCTAAATATACTCACTGTGTGAATAAGGACCAACAGGGATGGTGTGAGACCGTCACACTGGAGCCGGGCTTCTGGGCAGCCTGGATCAGCACTTTCAACACTGCAGAGCGAGGCCAAGGAATTATAAAGTCCATGCACTACTGAATTCAGAGTGTGTAACCAGCGAAATCAGTTGAGATGCTTTCAGTGTGTTTAGTTTTCCAGAGCCTCTTTCTTGAACTGATTATTTCCTCTCTCCCCTCTGTCTTCCTGTCTGACTTTTTTTGGTTAATTTGGAGAAATGGACACTGGGGTTTGCCCCCCTCTCTCCATCCATTGCTTTTCTCCCCCATTGGGAAATGACCATATAGTTGGGGTGGGTCTTGATTAAGCCAAGTACATCATGCTTTTCCATCCCTTTTCTCAGAGAGGCAAAGCATTGTGTCTCATTGCCCTAGCAACAAAGACTAGTTCAGCTTTTAGGCCTATTAAATGATAGAAGAAGCTTGCTGGAGCTTTAAAGTATCCTCACCCCAAAAGTCATCCTTTCCCACCCCAGATAGGTTCTAGAGCTTTTGCAGCCCTCTTGAGATTGGTTGGATAAAGGAATTGACCCAGGAGTGTCCCAGGGAAGCAGAGTTCCTCCCGGGCCCCCACACAAACCTCTGAACTTCCAGCTACATGAGCCAGTCTTTTCCTTTTCTAATTCAATTAGAGTTGCATTTTCTGTTATGTTTACTCATTCTTTCCACATATAATTATAAATATTTGCTGTGTACTAGACATTGTTCTAAATCTTTGAGTTATTTTAGAGAACAAAACAAAGGTCTCTGCCCTGCTAGCATGAAGAGATAAAGAAGCAAATAGTCTACATAATAAATCTGGAAACTCAAAAGCATGCTAGAGCTCACACACGCTTCAAGATAAAGGAACTGGGACAACTAGCGCAAGATACAAGAACTGGGGAGTGAGGGGTAGCAGGGTGAAAGATGGGTGGTCTGAAAAGATGCTATTTAAAGGAAGTGAAGACTTGTAGCTATTTAGAGAACCTTCTAGGGAGAAGCAACAGTCAATACAAATTCCCTAATCTTGGAGCTTCTCTGGAATGTGAGAGAAGAAAGCAGCGTGGAAATGAATTCTGGGGAAAAGAGATTAGCAGGGAGACTTGTGGGCCTTTTAGGCCAATGAAAAAGGTTTGTTAGCTTTTACCCTGAGTGAAATGGGGAGCCAGTGAAGAATTTCCAGCAGAGAAGTGAAAAATGTCACCCTGGTTAATATGTTGAGAGTAGAATTGGAGGGAGGGGTAAAAGTAGGGCACAGGAGATCACCAGGAGGCCACAGTCCTAATCCAGGGAGGTGATAAAGGTTCTAAGAAGTGGTTTTGAGTTTTGTAGGGAGATCCGACAGGATTTTCTGAGTGAGTGTATGTGGGATGTGCAAGAAAGAAAGGGGTCGAGGGTGACTCCAGCTGAGAGGAATCTAACTCATTCATTCCTTGGTTTGCCTGACGTACCTGTCGCCTGTTTATAAGCTACGAATCCTGCAAGCCTTGGAAAAGCCTGAGAAACACAGGTTTACATAAAAGACAGTAATTTGAGGTGAAGGGTTTACATTTTCCATCAACTGTCTCTACACTCAATTTTCTTTTCCTTTTATTGTGTTGGAGAGTTTACTCAGGTAGGACCCCTGTGCTGTCCTGTACAGTAATGTCCTCATCCTTCCTCTTTGTGTGATATGGTTTCTCTTCACCTGGAGCCTTTCACTGCTGGATGTGATAATGATGTCCCTTCCTTCCTGTGGACCCAGCAGCATCTGTACGTGGGCTATTTTGACTCCAGTTTTGTGGATGCATCACCCTAATTGGTTGTTACTGCCTGTCACTTACCGATTAGTATGAGATATTCTCTGCTTTTCATCTGGAACAGAATTATAGCCTCTATCTTTAGAAATGATATATGCTGGGGATTATTCATGTTTGTAATTACAAATCTTCTAGCTGAAGCACAATTATTAAAAACCTTTGGAAACGACATTTCGTCACACATGGTAGAACCTCCGTTAGCCTCTCGTGCAGCGATTGCTTTTGTTGCTGTAATTCCCACCTGCACTTCCATAGTAATTTAGCATTATCTCTCTTCTCTGTATCTGTCTACCTGGTTGTAATAGTTAGGGCTCCTGCTGTTTATCCTTAAATACCTTCCTCTCTATTCTCAAAATTACTGGACTATTTTCTGCAGTTACAACCTTGGAAACAGCTGTAGCAGCACGTGTCGCATTGTAATAACTTGAAAGGGCAGGTAGAGCGGGAAAAAGAGTTGGAGGGAACTTTGGAGATGACTCAAACAAGTTCAGCAATTTAGGGATGAGAACTGAGGTCCTGAGTAGTTAGTACATTTGCTTATGATCACATAGCTTCTCATCGCTGGGCTATTCTCTGGAATGGCAGGCACAGACATATTCAGGGATAGTTTCTTTTAAGTTCTAACACCCTGCAATATAAATTGGTTAACCAATGGTTGGGGAAAAGCTGGGGTGAGAAGGGAAGTGATACCAAAAGCACCTTCTGAGCCAGACATTGTGCTCAGTGATGTGTATCATGAGCCACGTTAATAGCCACAAAGTCTGATGAGGTAGGAATGATTATTCCCGTTCACCTCCACCCCCCACCCCCAGATTGAGGCTCTTGGAAGATATAGCAATAGGCCCAAGAGTATACAGACTCTAGGTACCTGAGAAAAAGAACTCCCTGACCCATTTCCTTGGGCCTTGTAGCTATCTCTTTTGTTCAGAGCAAACCAAATCCAGCTAAGCAATGTCACTCAAATGCAGAAAAAGAACACTCAAAAGTAGGACTTAGGACATTCAGAAATTTACTCAATACTTGAATGTTCAATGTTGATGCTTTGAGGTTATGTGGCTCTTCACCGGTCCACAGTGATTCAAAGTGGCTCTACTTGGCTGACGGGGTTGGGGCAGGTTTGGAGGAGAAAGGAATTGAAAATGGAAAGGTGCTGTCTGTGTCTCCAAGGAAAAGCACACTCTCTAGGTTTCTTGTAGGTGAATAAGAGAGTTTGACTCTGCAGTAGGTTCCCTTTCTGAAATAAACAGGAATCCTGGACATTAGTAGCCTTCTATTCTTTAGTCTTTAGCTATTTCCACTGCTACTGCAGAGACAGAAAGACGGCTGGAGAATGAAGGTCAAAGGATAGCATGGAGGCCAAGGAGAGAAAGGGAATCTCCTGATTTTCTGATCTAGGACTGAATGAGTTCCCCTTGAATTGCAGGAAGAAATACAGGATGCCTCATTCTAGAGAGAGCTTCTAGAATTTTGTGCTGAAAATATCAGGAGTTGTGCTGCTGCTGCTGAGACTTGAAACCACTTCTCCAAGCAAAGGGGGAAAGGTTGGGCCTGTGAAAGGCTGAAAGAGGGAATGGCTGTCTTCCAAAGGGCTCCTGGAGCATCCTTCATTAAGCCTTTTGCAGCTCAGATATTCTTGATTGGAGTGTCTGGGGCTCCCTGAAACTGTTTGCAGAGTTTCACATATTTGAGTGATGTGCAAAGTCTCAAAGGAGCCTGATCCCCAAAGATTGTCGGATCACCACTTCAGCTGTCCCACCCCTCTCCTTTCAGCCCTGACCTGGAGCTGGCACACTACTTTCTGCCCTGGCTGTTCTTCCTGGCTTCCATGGACAGTGCGTTTCTCTTCTGATTTGGAACTTTACATTCAATAGTGAAACACTGTCTGATTCAGAAAAGGCGGGAGAGGGGGAAACACTTCCATGATGCTATGGAAATCAATTTTCTTTGGGTGAATAAACATGTGACAGTTTTCAGAGAATATACCTTCTTTGCTTTTTTTTTTCTTTTTTTTAAAAATTTATTTATACATGCACTGGGTACAGTCAGAAGTGCGGGAGGGTGAGAGAATTCACCAGAGCCAGAGAGGGGAACAGAGCAGGCAGAGTGATGAAGTACACTGCTGAGGGGAGCAGCGGGCGGCAGGAGAGGTCTGCGCGCCATGGGGGACCCTCCTCCGGTGGCCGGGGAGCAACCAGGGATCGAACCAGCGCCGCAGAGGCTTCGGGCAGCCTCATAACCCAGCACTCAACTGCTGTGCCACCGGGGAGGCCCCCTCTTTGCTTGTTTTAATGAGCAACTTAAAAAATCCTCCTCAATTCCAAAAAAAAAAAAAAACAAAATTCAACCAGATGACCAGATGCTACCGACTCCCCTCCTGAAGCCTACCTTTTTTGCTGTACCATCTTAATCACAGCTCTAATTGTGTTACTTTGTTTCTCTGGGTGCTTTGTTGCCCTCATCATGCTCCACTGTCCACAGAACAAAATCCTGACTCCTGGCATCCTGCCCTTTATAGTCTGACTGTCTCCTGCTGCTCCCCTTAATTGTACCATGTTCCAAGCTAACTGTGCACCTTGCCTCTGGCCAAGCCCTGTCTGTGCCCCCTTCCCTCTGGGGGATGCCCTTCCTGTCCCTCTCCTCTCCATCTGTCATTTTTCTCTTGTTCAAGACCTTCCTCTTTTCCATCCCTCACCCAGCAATCTCCTCTTCTCTGTATATTGATTGCATTGGTGTTGTGGCATTTGCTACAGATTGATTCATGCTTTATTCTTCATGACTGGCATTTCCCTTCTTTACTAGTTTCTAAGTCCTGTAGTAGCAGGGACCACGTTGATCTCTGTATCTGATGTGCTGTATCTGATATGCTGTCACGGTGCTGAATATATCGTTAAGTTATTAATAAAATCTGGCAAATATATTTACAAACCTCTATCTCGTTATTTTAATTTAGAAAAATAATTCTGTCATTTCTCTTGGTAGTCTAATTTGGGTAGTAGCTTGAGAGCTGAATTAGAAAAATAGCCTAATGCCTTCACTGAAATTTAGACTTCTGTTCAGTTTTTTAATGTGTTTAAAATTATTTATGTGATTTCATTTCTCATAACACCTGCGAGGCTTGCAATAGTGTAGTATTTTTAACCCCTTCTGACTGGTTGGTGATCAGAGGGAGGTGGGAGTTTGAGGGAGTTTTTCAAGGCCATAGAACAGATAGGAGGCAAAACTGGGGCCGGAACCCAGGCCTCTTAAGGACACATCAGCCCATCTTAGCGTTAACAGTGCTAAGAACAGAATACAGGTATGTTAACATATCACCAAAGCCAAGTGAGACAATCCTATGGATCTGTAAGTTTGGTTTAATGTAGATGATAAAGATAATGCACTATTTGAAATTTTTCTTTTACCTCATTTTTTTGGGGGGCACTTGCTGGCTCTGCTTTGTCTTCCTGTTCCTTAAATAAGAACATGCCTCTAAGTCTAGTCCTTTGCCTTTGACACCCTCTAGTACCTCCCTTTGAGACCCACCCTGTCTCCTGTATCAGTTATCACTTTCCATCTTCTCTGATACCTTTGTCTGTAGTGATGCCTCCTCCCTGATTACCATGTCACATCTCTTATGTCCTTTCTCCCCTCCTGCCCTTCCTTCTCTCTTTTCTTCCCTCCGCATATTTACTGAGTGAATAAGAGAGAAAATCGAGATATTCTATCTGGAGAATATTCTATTCTATTCCAGTGCTGTTAAATATGCTGAGAAAAAAAATCACTTATAACAAAAATCCTTCTCTTCCTGGAACTTGCTTTCCAGTGTGGGGAAAAAATAAAAATACATGAAATATATGACTATGCTAGGTACTATAGAAAAAAAAATAGAGAGGGGGGTTAGGGAGGCATACTTTTAAATAAGGAGGCAGGGAAGACCCCCTTCGAGAAAGTGAGGTTTGTAAAGGACCTGAAAGGGATAAATTATGTAGTTAACCTGATGAAGAGTGTACTGGGATGGAACAGCAAGCACAAGGACCATGAAATGAGTGTGTGTTGGGATCAACAATGAGCTTGGGGGGAGAATGATAAGAGAGAAGTCAGGTCTTACGTGGTAATATGGTGTCTCTCACTGCCATACTGAGAAAAGTCCACAACAAACCAAAACGGCCACCAAGAACAAACGACGCAGCAAGCGGGACTGTGAGTGGAAAGGAACTATTGCAGCCACCACACCCCGTGAACGGGAGCTGAGGCGAACCCTGCAGGATTCGCTGCGGCGGTGAGCGAACAGCTCCGGGCGCCATTAGAGAAGAACAAAGACCCCAGGAGAGGTGCACACAGCCCGGGCTGCCGGTAAGCTTGCGCGGATAGCGGCGCGCTCGGCGCGCTTGAAAAGCAAGTGCAGACCAGGATCTCGGCTGCCCAGGTCCCCGCGCCTGCGACCTAGGCTTGGGAGACGACCTAGGCTTGCGGGGAGACGCGCGGAGGTCCTCACTGAGGTGAAGGTCCCTCCCTGAGTAAGCAGGAACCAGGCGCCCAGGCACGGGAGCGGTGCAAAAGGCGCCATTCCCGCGCCACTGAACTGGGCTACAGCCCGTGTCCTGGAACTGAGGGCTTTGGAACTGAGACCCGGGGCACGAAGTTCGGGGCGTGGGTTCCCCACGACGGTGGGGCACAAGGCAGACACAGCACCCCAAAGCCGTTGAGGTGTACCCTACCATCCCCGCTTTGCTCCCTGTCCCACGGGGTGGAAAATCAGCTCCCTAAGGGCTCTAGGAGAGATCTTTGGCGCCACCTAGCGACTTCTAGCCAGCACAGGCTCCTGAAGGAGCTAGTGGCCAGCTGGGGAGTTAGCCCACACCCGGACCCTTCCGAACAAGTAGTCTGAGCCCACAGGGAGAGCGAGCACCCACAGCCAGGGCAGACCAGGCACGAAGAAGAGTGTGCCTGACACCGGATGCGCAGGGAGTGTGTCCCACATCACCATTTTAGAACAGGGACATTTCTTCAGTAAAGACTACCTGCAGAAGGCTTACTCAGGAGCCAGAGGTGAGCGGGGGAAGTTCGCCCACGCCAGACCCCCTCTGGCCTGCATTCCAAGCCCAGAGGGGGAGCAGGAACCGACCGCCGGGGCAGACCATGCGCACAGGGGAGTGTGTCCCCACATTGACATTTTAGGACAGGGACCTTTCTCCAATAAAGACTGCTTGAAACTGACAGATGACTCCTGGAGGAACCAGAGGGGAGAAGAGAAGCCCACCCAAGATGCCGGCCAGTCCCAACAACACAGTGTCCCAACGCATACGGCAAATTAGAAAACAGACAGTAGGGAGGAGAAGAACCACACGCAACCTAGCAACTCTCCAGAGAAAAAGCACACCACAAAAAGAAAACCAGCCCCCAGATTGCAACGACAGTAACTTGGAAGAACTTCTGAGCCTTCCAGAAAGAGAATTTAAAATTGCTGTGATTAAAAAACTGACAGAAATCATAAAGGAAAACAATGATAAGGGAAAAATAATCAACGATCAGAAGAATGAAATTGAGTCCCTAAAGAGGGAAGTAAAAGAAATGCAGGAGATCAAAGAATTAGTGGAAGAACTAAAGAATTCTGGGAAAAGCAATGAAAGCAGAATTGATGAAATGGAAGAACGAATAAGTGCTCTTGAAGACACAGAAATAAAAAGAACCAAAACAGAAAAGGAAAGAGAAGTACGAAGGAAAAAGAATGAAGAAAGACTTCGGGAACTATCTGACTCCATGAGGAAAGGAAATATAAGAGTTATAGGAATACCAGAAGGAGAGGAGAGAGAAGTAGGAACAGAGAAAATATTCAAAGAGATAATTGAAGAGAACTTCCCAAATGTGAAGAAGGAGCTGAAAATTGATATACAAGAAGCAAGAAGAACACCAAACTTCCACGACGAAAGGAAAAATACAGCAAGACACATAATAGTAAAGCTCCCAAGAATCCAGGACAAGGAAAAAATAATGAAGCTGGCAAGAGGGAAGAAACAGATAACATTCAAAGGAAAGCCAATCAGGCTGACATCAGACTTCTCCGAAGAAACACTACGGGCAAGGAGAGAGTGGAGGGACATAGTCAACAGACTCCAAGAAAACAGATGCCAACCAAGAATACTCTATCCCGCAAAGCTCTCCTTCCTCTTTGAAGAAAGAATATGGACCTTCCCAGACAAAGAGAAACTCCAGAATTTCATTGCAACTAAACCCCCACTCCAAAAAATACTACAAGGAGTCCTAAAGCCAGAACCTCAGAGGGACGAATAACAATGAAAGAAGGCCAAAAAAAAAAAGTTATTAAAAGAATAAATAAATAAAATCAAAGACAAGACAAACACAATGGCAAATACAGATGTTAACATATCAATATTAACTCTAAATGTAAATGGACTAAACTCTTCAATAAAAAGACACAGAGTTGCAGCCTGGATTAAGAAACAAAACCCAACCTTTTGCTGTCTCCAGGAAACACATTTAGCTACAAAAGATAAAAATAGGCTCAAAGTTAAAGGATGGAAAACAATCCTACAAGCAAATGGACTAAAAAAGAAAGCAGGAACAGCTATACTTATATCAGATAAAACAGATTTCAAACTCAAAAAGATAAAAAGAGACCCCAATGGTCACTACATTATGATCAAGGGGACAATACTTCAAGAAGAAATAACACTCATTAACATATACGCACCAAACGAAGGAGCACCAAAATATATCAGACAACTGTTGTCCTCTCTGAAAACAGACATCAGAGAAAACACATACGTAGTGGGAGACTTCAACACACCACTATCAACAATGGATAGATCAACAAGACAAAAAATAAGTAAAGAAACCAAAGCTCTAAATAAGGACCTAGAGCAATTGGGCTTAACAGACATCTATAGAACACTAAACCCCAAAAAAACGGAGTACACATTTTTCTCAAGCGCACACGGATCATTCTCCAGGATCGATCACATACTGGGGCACAAGACAAACATCAACAGATACACCAAGATTGAAATCATATCAACCACCTTTTCTGACCATGAAGGCATCAAACTAGAAATAAACCATAAAAAGAAGGCAAGGAACTTTCCTACCTCGTGGAGATTAAAAACCACACTACTGGAAGACCACTGGACTAATGAGGAGATCAAAGAAGAAATTAAAAAATTTTTTTGAATTGAACGACAAGGAGGACACCAATATCCTAAATGTATGGGATGCAGCAAAAGCAGTAATAAGAGGAAAATATATAGCAATAGAAGCTCACATCAAGAAACAAGAAAGAACTCAAAGAAACAACCTAATCTCGAAGCTCAAAGATCTAGAAAAAGAACAACAAAAAAACCCCAAAACCAGTAGAAGAAAAGAAATAATAAAAACCAAAGCAGAAATAAATGAAATTGAAACTAAAAAAACAATCCAAAAGATCAATGAAACCAAGAGCTGGTTCTTTGAAAAAATCAATAAAATAGACAAACCCCTAGCCAGGCTCACAAAGGAAAAAAGGGAGAAAGCACAAATAAACAGGATCATCAATGAAAGAGGAGAAATCACAACGGACACAGCAGAAATCAAAAGAATAATCAGTAACTACTATGAACAGTTATATGGAAACAAGTTTAATAATCTAGAGGAGATGGACAAATTCCTACAACTCTACAATCACCCAAAGCTAGATAAAGAAGAAATAGAACACCTAAACAGACCAATTACAATTAGCGAAATTGAAATGGTAATCAAAAACCTCCCCAAAAACAAAAGCCCAGGACCTGATGGATTTACAAATGAATTCTACCAAACATTCAGAGATGAATTAGTGCCTATCCTTCACAAACTCTTCCAAAAAATTGAGAAGGAAGGGACAATACCAAACACGTTCTATGAAGCCAACATTACACTAATACCAAAACCGAACAAGGACAACACAAAAAAAGAAAACTACAGGCCAATCTCCCTAATGAACACTGATGCAAAAATCCTCAATAAAATTTTAGCCATCAGAATCCAACAATGTATCCATAAGATAATTCACCACGACCAAGTAGGATTCATTCCAGGGGCACAAGGATGGTTTAACATCCGAAAATCAATCAACGTTATCCAACACATCAACAAAAAGAAATATAAAAACCATATGATAATATCAATAGATGCTGAGAAAGCTTTCGACAAAGTGCAACACCCATTCATGATAAAAGCCCTTGAAATTCTTGGGATGCAAGGAACATACCTCAACATCATAAAGGCCATCTATGACAAGCCAACAGCCAGTATCATTCTCAATGGTGAAAAGCTGAAAGCAATTCCATTAAGATCTGGAACAAGACAAGGATGTCCACTCTCACCACTGCTTTTCAATATAATACTGGAAGTCCTAGCCAGGGCAATAAGACAAGAGAAAGACATCCAAGGAATCCAAATAGGAAAAGAAGAAGTCAAACTATCACTATTTGCAGACGATATGATATTATACATAGAGAACCCCAAAAACTCCACAGAAAAGCTAATTCAACTCATCAATCAGTTCAGTAAAGTGGCAGGATACAAAATCAACATGCAAAAGTCAGTAGCCTTCCTATACACAAACAATAAATCTGAAGAAGAAGAAATCAAAAAAACCATCCTTTTTGTTATTGAAACAAAAAAAATCAAATATTTGGGAATAAATCTAACAAAAGAGGTAAAGGACCTATACAAAGAAAACTATAAAACACTGTTAAAAGAAATAGAAGAAGACACAAAGAAATGGAGAGACATCCCCTGCTCGTGGATTGGAAGAATAAACATTATTAAAATGGCCATCCTTCCAAAAGCAATATACAGATTCAATGCTATTCCAATCAAAATTTCAATGTCATTCTTCAAAGAAATAGAACAATTATTGATGAAATTCATATGGAATCACAAAAAACCCCGAATAGCCAAAGCTCTCCTGAAAAAAAAAAGAAGGGAATGGAGGCATTACACTCCCAGACTTCAAACTATACTACAAAGCCATAATCATCAAAACTGCATGGTATTGGAACAAGAACAGACATACAGACCAATGGAATCGAATAGAAAATCCAGAAATAAACCCACAGATTTATGGTCAACTAATCTTTGACAAAGGAGCAAAGACTATGCATTGGAGCAAAGAAAGTTTGTTCAATAAATGGTGCTGGGAAAACTGGGTCGCTACATGCAAAAGAATGAAGCTTGACCACTACCTCACACCATACACAAAAATCAACTCAAAATGGATTAAAGAACTAGACATAAGACCTGAAACCATAAAATATATAGAAGGAAATATAGGCGAAACACTATGTGATCTGCACATCAAAGACATCTTTACAGACACATCACCCAAAGCAGTGATAGTGAAGGCAAAGATAAACAGCTGGGACTACATCAAATTAAAGAGCTTCTGCACAGCAAAAGAGACAATAACAAAAACAAAGAGAAACCCCACCAACTGGGAGAACATTTTTGCACCCAACACTAATGATAAAGGACTGATCACAAAAATCTGCAAAGAGCTGATGAGACTCAACAACAACAAAGAAAATAATCCAGTCAAAAAATGGGCAGAAGAGCTAAAAAGAAACTTCTCTGAAGAGGAAATGCAAATGGCCAACAGGCATATGAAAAAATGTTCAACATCACTTGTAATCAGGGAAATGCAAATCAAAACTACCATGAGATACCATCTTACACCAGTGAGAATGGCACATATTAAAAAAACTAGCAACAACAAATGCTGGCGAGGGTGTGGAGAAAAAGGAACTCTTCTGCACTGTTGGTGGGAGTGCAAACTGGTCCAACCACTGTGGAGAGCTGTGTGGAGATTTCTGGACCTACTAAACATAGAGCTTCCATATGATCCAGCAATTCCACTCCTAGGTATTTACCCAAAGGACACAGAAACATCAATTCCAAAGAACACCTGCACCCCTATGTTTATAGCAGCACTGTTTACAATAGCTAAGCTTTGGAAACAACCCAAATGCCCAAAAATAGATGACTGGATCAAGAAGATGTGGTACATATATACCATGGAATATTACTCAGCATTCAAAAAAGATAAACACATGCAATTTGCAGCAACATGGATGGCGCTGGAAGGGATCATGCTCAGCGAAATAAGCCAAAAAGAAAAAGAAAAATACCGGATGGTCTCACTCATAGCAGGAATCTAGAAAACTTAAATAAGGGACCAGGAAAATGAATAACTATAAGAAAGTGAAAATCAAAATCAACAAAAAACTATGAACCAGAGACACTTTTAGGGGGGCGGGGGCGGGAGGGGAGGGATTGGGGTCAGAATGGGGGGACTGCAATTGTATGGGGAATATAACAATAAAATTTATAAAAATAAATAAATAAATAAATAATCTATCTATATATATATATATATAAAAAAAAAAAAGAATGGAGGCAGGAGAGCAATTAGAAGCCACTACCACAGCACAGACAAGAGATGGTGGTGTGTGGGTCTGAGAGGCAGCAGTGAAACATGTGAGGGAATGGTCAGATTTGGGATCTATCCTGAAAGTAATGCTAATAGGATTTGCTGGTAAATGAATTTGGAGTAAGAGAGACAGGGAGGCATCCAGGATATAGGCAATCAAGATTTTTGGCCTGAGCAACTAGAAGGATGTGGCTGCCATTAAGTGAGATGGAGGAAGGATGAAGGGTAGATTGTTTTTTTTTTTTCCCTTTAGGGAAGATCAGGAACTTAGTTTTGACCATGCTGAGTTTGCGTTATCTTGTCAACAAGTGAAAATGTTGAGGAGGCAGTTGGATATCTGTGGAATGATGAATAAGCAGATGCTTAATAAAGTGTTGAAGTCTAACCCCCTCAAACATAAATCAACCATTCCCTCCAATAACTTCCTCATGCTGTGAAGCATTTTGGGTAATGACTTTGGAAGTTAGACACTTCTGTACAAGACCAGCTCTGCTGAATTCCTGACCTGCACATCTGACTACCTGCTGATCATCTCCCCCGAAATGTTCCCCTGAACCTCAACATGCCTAAAGTGGGATGCATTCTCTTCCTCCAAATTTGGACTCTGCGGCATGTACTGGGTGTCCCACCAGCAGGTGAGCTGAGCATCACATGTCTTTTCTTCCATTTCCTCATCCCATGTCTGTTGGTCACCAGATCTTACCAGGATGCTCCCATGCACTCTCTAGAACTCATGTCCCTCTTGATCTTGACTGCTGCTTTTTGGGATTACATGCTCATCATCTCTAACTTGGATTATATGTCAATCTTCTTCTACTTAGTCTCCTGATCTCTGATTCATCCTTCTCATAGTTTCCAGGGTGATTTTCTAAAATGCAAATGTGGCCACATTATTCTTCTGCTTCAAAAGTTCTCAAAGGCTTCCTTCTGTCCATGGAGTCCCTAAATCCTAAGCTTGACCTTCAAGGATCACCATGGACTTTGCTTATATCTCACATTTATTGCTCCTCTCACAAACATCATTCCTATTCACCTGCCATACTGAACTACATTTAATTTATTTATTTATTCATTCAATTTTCAAATATTGTTACAGGCACTAAGCTAAGCTCTGGGGACACAATGTCGGATGTGGCTGACTTCACTCCTGCTCATCTGGAACTACAGTCTTCAATTGTCTGGCTTTGCTCTTTGAATAAGCAGGACCCTTGAATCTTTACTCCTTTTGCCTCTGTCCACCTCACTTAGAGAACACCAACTCGCCTTTTAAGATTCAGGTCACATTATTTCCTTGCATTAGCACTTTACCTCCTCTCCTTAAAATGTTTCCACCCTAAAAAAGGTGTTATTGAATAACTTAATAGCTCTAGAAGCAAGGATATCTTTCAGTACATTCCAAGTTCATCTCAGAATATTGAATTTTATCTTATGTTAGGAGATTACAGGCCAAGAAATAGGATTTTCTTCTGATCCCAAGAGGTATAAAAATCTCTTTTCTGGATTTGCTCTTCTGTCCTTGAGCACCACAAATGGGAGAAATAATTGTTAACCTTGTGCAGAGTGAGTGAATCCAAATGCACTGGGTCATATGTACAGTGGCTTCTCTGGAATTTTTACACAGCTTGGCCTTGAGGTGGTGATTTGATTGCTAGGGGTGCAAGGGAACTTGTTTGAAAGCTGAGTTTGCAAAGCAAGCCCACATTTTTTTAAAACCTAGATTAACATGCATATATTTGTAGGAGGGGACTGCTACAGACGGGGGTTAAAACCTCTCTTTTCAGCATCCCTACTACTACAGAAAGATGGCAGAATGACTGCCTTATATGCCCCTGCTCATACTTCCCTTGGTAACAGCTCCCACAGGAGGCACAGAGTTTGGGAAGGAAAATAGATAGAGGTTGAGAATCTGTACAGAGATGGGGGGCAGGTGATGAGGATGAGCACCAAGAAAAGTAAAAAACTTCCTCATGTGTTTGCACCCTCACTCAAAGGGGTGCTTTAGTATATGAGTGAGCATTTTGCTCAAACTGAGAAATTCCAGCAACCTCTCCCCTGTCCCATCTTCTCTGCCCTTTTTCCCCATCCCCTTTTCTCCCTACTCCCCCCACCTCTTTCTAGACATGCACACATACACACACTTAGATGATTTTAGAAAGTCCCACTAGAATAACCATAATTTGTAAGTATGCAGCAGCAGTACAACCAAATAGTCTAGTAAAATAGTATGAAAAAACCCCATGATTCTGTCCCTCTGGCTCGTATTATTCTCAGCTTCATATGGTGGCACATCTTAAAATGTAGCTGTAAAAATGAGTATCTGATACTTTCTTGCCTCATGTCTGGAGTGATTAGGCAGCCAACAACCTGGTTACCACTGTCGGAGCATTTTGTTCATTTTGTACATTTAATGCAGAGTCACTCTGGCTACAATAAAATCACAGCCCCCAAATCAATGCAGCAGAGTGAAACTTCCTGATGACTGTTAACACATGTTGATTACACACGTGTCCACACAAGCACACACACACACACACACACACCCCTAAACATTACATAACCTCTTTAATCTTTTCCTTTTGTATTCTACTGAACATTTTCAAGAACTAGTTCATCAGCGATTGTCAATCAGTTATAAAATCATATGAATATATTTATAAGCTATAAACACTTGGCATAATTTATGGACACAATTTGCTGCATCGAAGAGTTCGCAAAGCCACTGTTAATATGTTTAATTTATTTAAAGAGATGCTTGTTCTGTTGTTACTTAAAATATAGTTATATCTACATGTAGCTGATTATTTATTAATTTGTCACAACATTCAGCTACATCAATGAGGCATTTTATAAATTAAAACCATATCAAGAAAGGAGACTACCTTGATTACGAAGGCTTATGATTAGGTGATGATTATGAGTGCCTGGTTTAATAACCATGGTGGCTTAGTGATGCCTGTGGTTATACTTTATGATAAAAATTGCACATTTAATAATATGGGGAGGGAATAATATGTAGTGAAGAGACAAGAAGGAAGTGTCGATCCTGTAGCTTTGAATTCGATTCCTATTGATTTGATGTATGAAATTTCCTTGCTACAAATGTTTTCATGGTTGTCAGTCTCTATTATTGATTTTAAGCAATTTCACTGGCTGTGTACAATAGACAGATTAGATGCCAGGGTATGCGCATAGCCAGAGCTCAGTACTGATGCCTGGACTTACTAATGGGCTGGGGCTAAGTGCTAAGATGGCAGGCTCTTCCTTGCCTCTGCCCCATCTCTGCTACAGAGGTGGAGGCACAGACTTTGACATGTGCCTCAGACACATGCTAGGCCCCAGGGGGGATGGTCCTGCCTTTTATGTAGCAGAGGCTGGGTGTCATGTGTTCCCCCCACACCCCTTAACTACGAAGCTGTCCAAAGCATCTGCAACATGAATTAGATCCCCGGTGGGCCAGGTTGCTGATCCACATGGCACAGCAGACCTCTCCTGCCTTGCCCACCACTCCTCTCAGCAGTGTATTTCAGTCAATCTGCCTGTTCTGTTCCTCACTCTGTCTCTGGTGAGTCCTCTCACCCCCCGCATCTCTGGCCTGTACCCCAGCTCTTGTATGCATAAATAAAGGTTTAAAAAAAAAGACTTAGACATCTGCTCCAAGGCCAGTCATTTGGACAGAGTGCCTAGTGGGTATTGAGGGCCCAGGCGTAGTTCCAGAAACAATGGTGACCCTGATCTCAGAGTTCTATGGGAAAGATTCCCTGGGTTCAAATCTTGACTCTACCTCTTCATCTTGGTCAAGATATTTGCTTTTGGCACTTCAGTCACTTGATGTGCTCGAGACTCAGCTCTGTTGGGAGAATCCACAGAGGCCATGTGTATAAAGCATTCACATTGCAAATGTCAGTTGTTTTTATTGTTGGACACAAGCCAGCTGCAGGCCACTTTTCTACCAGGAACTTAATTGGCTGTGAATGTGATCTACAAGAGAAAGGGCTCTGAATCGCTATGCTTTTCAGTGTAATTCTAGCATGGTTTACAGTAATGGCCTGCGACAGTGGGGAGATTATTACTGTCTTCCTAATAATGTTTTGTCTTTCAGGTAAATACATGAAATGAGTATCCAAGCTCCTTTTTCCTTCATGAGAACAAGAATAGAAGATGATTTTTCTAAGTGCCATGGACACACTGTATGAGACACAATAAATGGAAAGGAAAGAGAAAAATGCAATACTATATTTTATTTAAATGTTAAAGCAGTCACACTGAGGGCCTGGGGCCAGGGAACTTTTAAGGGTAGAGTCTTCCTTGTGTAAGAAGAGGTTTCATTTCATCTTGTCATTGAAAAAACCTGAGGAAAAGACTGGAGGATCTATTCGGTTGTAAAAATCTAATTAACTATCGAGCCAGAAAGTGCGATGTTTCCCTAATAATTGAGTTAGTGGCATCAAAAAATGATGAGGCCCTTTCGAGTGTCGAAATGAAGGCCCTAAATGAATCACCTAAGCTATGTACCCCCTTATCAAAGTGCCTGAAAATCTGTCCTGGCTGGAGACTGGTTGCTAATGCCCATCTAGTTGTCTTCGGAGAGCTTAGCTTTCCTATGCCAGCTGCTGGGCCTCATCTGAAAGACCATGGAGGGCATTACCACATGGGCACTGAAGGGTATTCAAGAGGTATTCCAGGGTATTCAAATAATGATTTGAAAAGCAGGAGGTGGCATTGAAAAGCTTATGGTGGAAGGCATAGGAAGTACCAGGTCAGGCTGCATTCCAAAGACATTCAATCAGGAGAGAAGCTGGTTAAAAATGGGCATCATTATTTAGGTTTTCTAGATTCCTGCTTTGAGTGAGACCACCCGGTATTTTTCTTTTTCTTTCTGGCTTATTTCGCTGAGCATGATCCCTTCTAGCTCCATCCATGTTGTTGCAAATTGCATGAGTTTATCTTTTCTGATTGCTGAGTAATACTCCATGGTGTATATGGACCACATCTTCTTGATCCAGTCATCTAGTTTTGGGCATTTGGGTTGTTTTCATAGCTTAGCTATTATAAATAGTGCTGCTATAAACATAGGGGTGCAGGTGCCCTTTTGAATTTATGTTTTTGTGTCATTTGGGTAAATACCTAGGAGGAAATAAGGGACCAGAAAAAAGACTAACTATAATAAAGAAAAAAATCAAAATCAACAAGCAACTATAATCCAGAGACACACTATGGGGAGGCGGGGGGAGAGGAAGGATTAGGATCAAAATAAGGGGGGTGCAATTGTATGGGGAATACAACCAAAATGAAAATGCATGCATTGTGCAAAAATGAAAAATGATGTAAGAATTATATAAAATAAGATATTAAAAAAAATGGGCACCAGACACCTAACATCTCACAGGGTTAGGAACATGATTGGGAAAACCACATGGAAAGGTTTTTAAAAATGCTATTGTCATACCCTTACCCTCACAGATTTCTTGATTCCAACAGGCCACACTATGTAAATAAAAGGCAGAGACTAATAGGGCAGAACTGGCTGAACATGGGAACAGGGAGTTGGCACTTGGACCTAGGAAGGGCGGGAGTGGGGAGCATAAGGGTTTTTCAGATCAGAAGGAAAACCAAAAAATAAAGGCTTGAAAATGGAACTTTACTTTTTTCTTTTATTTCATTAAAGCTTTTTTTTTTGGGGGGGGGATGCGGAGGGGCACAACACTGATGTTAATAAAACTGAATAATGTCCCTTGTACTAAATTTTCAGTATGAAATGAGAACTGCATAAGAACATGTTCTAATGATGCGTTGGTTTTCTCACAGTTAACATCCAGCCCCCAGAACATTCTCCAGCAGCACCCACACTCTCCTGTCCTAGTGAATAAACCTGGAACAAAGCTGAAAATCTGAGGAGTTTCTGCCTGGGTGGCAAGGGGTGGGCTTGCGAAGGCGGCCTGGCTCTGGCGCTCACTTAGGCGGCAGTGTGAGGCGACACTCAGCTTCCCTGGCCTTCCATTTTCTCGAGTAGATGACAGAAGCCGTCTCAGTGTACAGAACAGCAAAGTGATCTGTGCAGGTCTGGGGAGAGGGCCAGGTGCCACAGCTCAGCAGGACGGAAGAAGATCGCACTTGGTGTCACCTTCTGGTAAATGTGCATAATGCAATTCAATCTGAAACACTGCGAAGCTGAATGACCACAGTGTGGACCAAGCACTCTGTGTGCATTTCTTTTTTGCTGAATGACCACAGTGTGGACCAAGCACTCTGTGTGCATTTCTTTTTTGGCTCCTTATTTTGTCTTGTCGTCCCTCTGGAAATATACTGCATATAGATATACCAACCAATCATCAAAATCATCCAAATGAACCATTATAGACGAATCAGATTTTATAAATAAGAACCTCCACCAAATCCCAGATGATTGATTTTGTGAAACAGAAATATCTTTTTTGCTTACTTTTAAGTTCATCTTATGAGAAAACAAATACCACATGGGATCATTATTTTAAACACAAATTACATTTAAGAGAAAGTGTCTGGTAAACCTTCTGGGGCTGTAAATTAGCTACTAATTTCATTCAACTAAAGACTGTCAACAGCATTTCTGGGAATTACTGTGTAGACATGCTTCCACTGCTGTGTAAAACGGGCTTCACTGGGTTTGGAGAGAGAAATGCTACTCAGTATACTTGTTATTAAGCTGAGGCTACTCAAGAGCCCAGACTCATTTTGTCTGAATATACAGCAAGCTTTTTAGATTTCTGAAAGTTGAGATTTGGGGAAAGAAAATGAGCAACAATGAGTCATTCATACAGACACATAACTGGCCACTTGAAATTGGTATTCAGACCATCTGATCTTTCCTTCTCTTTGTTCAATTCCAATCTAGCCTGTGAAATTTTCCCAGGTCCTATTCATTACTCTGTTCAATTCAGTTACAGCTATGTTCAATTACTGCCCTCTATTTCTCTAATGGAGTTTTGCTTTCAAGTCTAGCAACAACTCTTTTCAATATATATTTACATCTTTTCCACTTCCTCCCACAAGTTCCATCATTTCTTTTTCACTATACTTTTCTTTAATTGCTTTATTTTTTTATTTGTTATATAGTCATGCTTTTACTTTTCTTATTTCTCTCCATGACATCTTTTCTCACACTATTATTTTCTGGAATGCTGTTAGATTTCCTATCTCTCTCTTATATATACACAAACAATTGTAGCATAGAAAGAGCCACACAACTTGCAAATAACAGGCTGGTTTGGGCTAGCACAGTAACTGCACATAGTAGGCATGCCATTAACATCTGCTTATTGCCTGAGTGAATGAAAACAGATGATCTCAGTATCTTTTTGGAACAATCTTAAGCAAAATTTTAAACTAATAGATTTCACCCCTTCAAATAAGTGTCAGCTTAACTTTTTCTTTGTTAAACTGCTTACTGAGGTATGCTTGAAGTGTGACATACCTGTCACCTCCAAAGTTTCCTCCTTCTTTGTTATTACTTAAGATCTACCCTCTTAGCAATTTTTTAAGTATACAATACAGTATTGTTAACCTTGGGCACTTGCCTGTATAGTGGATCTTTAGAGCCTATTTATCTTGTATAACTGATACTTTGTATGGTGACTTATACCTTGCTGTTGCCCCTGTCAACCACTATTCTACTCTGCTTCTCTGAGTTTGACTTTCATAGAGTCATCATATCAGAGGTATCATGTAGTATATGTCCTTCCATGTCTAGTCTATTTCACTTAATTAATGTCCACTAGGTTCATCTGTGTTATAAGTGGCAAGATTTCCTTTTAAGGGTTAATAATATTCCAATAATAATAATATTCTGATAATATTGTTTAAGGGTGAATAATATTCCACTCTATGTGTATACCACATTTTCCTTATAAGTTCGTCTGTTCTTGAGATGTTGTTTCTACCTTTTAGCTATTGTGACTAGTACTGTTATGGCCATGGGAGTGCTGATATCTCTTTGAGATCCTACTATCATTTCTTTAAAGTAAATACCCAGAAGTGGGATTGCTGGGTCATGTGGTTTTATTTTATATCTTTTCATCAACCTCCATACTCTTTTCCATAGCAGCAGAATCATTTTGCATCTCTACCAATTATGTGCAAGGATTCCAATTTTTCAGATCCTTGCCAACATTTTTTTGTCTTTTTTTGACAACAGCCATTTTGACAAGTGTGAATAATCGTTCATTGCTGTTTTGATTCTTATTTCCTTGATGATTAAATGTTGTTGAGCTTTTTTACATATATCTACTAGCTATTTCTTTGTCTTCTTTGAAGGAATGTGTGCTCAAGTCTTTAGGCCACCTTTAACATCAGATTATTATTAATTTTTTGCTATTGCAGGGGTTCCTTTTATATTGTGTATATTAATCCTTTATCAGATATATAGTGTGCAAATATTTTCTTCCATTCCGAGGGTTGTCTTTTCATTTTGTTTATACCTTTACTGTGTAGAAGCCTTTTACTTTGCTATAACTCCACTTGACTATATTTGTTTTTGTTGGCATCAAGATTCTCACTGTGTTTTCTTCTAGGGGTTTTATAGCTTTAGATCTTACATTTATATCTTCCATGCATGTGCTGATTTTTGCATAATTTGAGATAAGAGTATAATTTTATTCGTCTACATGTGGACATCCAGTTTTCCTAACACCATTTACTGAAGAGATTACCTTTTCCCTATCATTTATTCTTGACAGCTTTGTTGAAGGTCAGCTGACAGTATTTCCATGGGCTTATATTTAGGGTCTTAATTTTGTTCCATTAGTTCATGTGCCTGTTTTTATGCCCATATTATGTTATTTGATTATTGCAGTTTGCAATATATTTTGAAATCAATAACTTCAGTTTTGTTTTTGTTGCTCAATGTTACTTTGGTTATTCAGGGTCTTTTGTGATTACATATCAATTTTCAGATTTTTTCACCCTTTTTCTATAAAAAATACACTTGTATACTGACAGGAATTGCAATGCATCTGTAGGTTGCTTTGGATAATATGGACATTTAAAAATGTTAATTCTTCCAATCCATGAATATTGATGTCTTTTCATTTATTTGTATGTCCTTTAATTTCCTTCATCGGTGATTTGTAGTTTTGAGTGTACCATCTTTTACCTCTTGGTTAAGTTTATTTCCAAGTATTTTATTCTTTTTTATGTTATTAAAAATGAAGTTACTTTCTTAATTTCTTCTTTAGATATTTGTTTTTGTATATAAATGCAACTGTTTTTTAATGCTGATTTTTTAAATTATCTTGTGACTTGGTTGAATTTGTTTATTAGTTCTAGTAGTTATTTAGGAGTGTAAATGCGTATGTGTGTAGTATTTAGAATATTCTACAATCACAGCATGTGCTCTATAGAGATAATTTTCTTTCTTTATGAATTGGATGATTTTACTATTTGTCTTATTTTACAGTTACAAAGATACCCAGCAATTACAAAGGATATACCCAGAAAACTGTGGGTTTAAGGAGGGAAGCGGCCACTGTGACAAAATCTGATATAAAGAAAATTCATAGTCCAGCAGACACATTTCTGATAAAGACTGGAGGAAGTAGTTTATACAAGAATCACAAAATTTCACTAGTAAAAAAATGCACATTACCCAGGGAAATACTTGTAAAAATAGAAAAAAGAAAGGACATGCTAAGTCATACTCACTTTGCCAATAGCAAAATGTGCATTGATAAAGAGTCTTAATTGGAAAAGTTATTCATTTGTAGTTTGGAATTTAAAAGCTTTTATTTATTTTTTGTTAGGCTTTAAAGTGATTAGTAATTTGACCTACTAAAGTATTTTCTTTTCAAGTCAGGTATACATTGATTTCAAAATGAAGACAAGGTTGGGATGTAAGGAAATGAATAAAGAAGTTAAAGGAAAATATTGACCTCTATCAATCAGTCAATGAAAACATGCCAACACCTTTAGCTGGTGATGATATGAAAGAAATAAATGGTGTAAGCAAAAAAAGATAGCATCACTGGCTTTTCACAGTACTGTTCTCTCATGTCCAATAAAATTCTGAAGGCAAAGTTTTAAAGTGAATGAAAATTATCAGTTCCAATACTTGAAAATTGCAGCAGTTCAGAGGATATTTTTAGGATGCTTTCTGCACCCCAAATGTAAAAGAAAACTATTAAGAAAGATTTTATTCAGTCTTCTGATAAATTTACATTTCACTGCAAAGATGGAACACAGCATCCTTGGCTGAGTTATGTTCTATAGAAGTCAGCGCCATTTTGTGGTATATGATTAGCACATTCTAAAGGCAAAGATTCCAGAAAGTTTAAATTTAGTTGCAAAAACTGAAAGCATTTATCCATTCATGTATAAGCATGAAAATGCAAGCTTCACTTTCAGTGTGTTTAAATGCCACATATTATAATGGAAACTGTGTGAAATGTGATCACCAAACTCTGGTTTCACATTTAGAAATCAAATGAAAAGGTTGGCTTATAATTAATTAGTGAAACAGCAGATCTGATATAAAAAAATGACTGTCACAGAAGAACAAGAAATGCTCATGCTTTGAGAAAAGTAAGAGTATCAATTCTTTTCCTTTTTTAGGTACAGTTATATTTGTAATTTTATTCAGTCATTCATCCATCTATTCATTTTTTTCATTTATTCAGAATATCAATACTTGATGGATATTCTAGGACAACAGAGATTGGAGAATCTAAATATAAGAATAAATTGTCACTCTAAAATTCAAATATCAGAAATAACAGTTTATATTCCACGTAATATAACTAATAGACATTAGTGGTAGATTAAGAAAGATTTGGTACGTGATGACTTAGAGACTGATGATATCCAATGATATTCAAGATAGAGTTGTGAATGATGAACTCATTAAACTAGGAAAAATCAAGCTAGGAGAGATAGGAAACGGCTATAAAGAGGAAAAGTGCAGTCCAATTTGTTTTAATCTGTCTTATTTAATTTTTTTCACTAATAGCATAGTTAGGTACTGCTTTTTAGAATTTTGGAATCCAATACTTACCTCTTAATTTACATTTAATGTAGGTTTACATAGTTGAATTTAAATTGTCTTATTATTTATTTTATATTTATTCCATCTATTCTTATTCCTATCCCCCTCAGCTTCTGCCTTTCTTAATGAAGTATTTTTTTAGTATTGTGTTTTATTTCTACTATTGGGTTATACATATTAGATATACTTCACTTTATTTTCAGTTGTTGCCCTAAGGTTCATAATATATATTTCTAGCTGATTACACTCTATCATCAAATAGTATATCACTTAAAGACTAACATGATCTAACAGTTAAAATTCCATTTTCTCATCCTTCAGGCTATTATTATCATGCATTTTACTTCCAGGTGTATTAAATCTTATGCTATATTGTTATTATTTTTGCTTTAAATAGCCAAGTATAATATGTAGGCCTGTTGACAGTGAGCCAGCTCAGATTTTATTTGCCTAAAAATATTTTATTTTACTCTTATTTTTGAAAATTCTTGAAAATTCTTGTACCAGTTCCTGCGTGTACACGCAGGAATTAATGAGGTTATATAGGTGTTGAATTGCTGGTTCATAGCTCATTGCTGGTGAATTTTTCATTGCAGACACTGTATCTTTAATCTCCAAGTATTCTGTGTCCTATACAACTTGATAATCTATAAGGCAGGTATAATTAGTTTTCCCATTTACTATTGAGAAAACTAAGTCACTGGAAAATGAACTCAGTGAAGTCACACAGTTTGTAGTTAATAAGAGCCAGGATTTAATTCTAGGCAGTTGCAATTCTAAAGCATTAGTCTGTACTGTTTACCTAGTGTATTTTTTTTCTCTCTCTCTCTCTCTCACACACACACACACCCTAAAACTTATAAATAGTGCACTGTAGGATTTATCTATACAAATATCCACTCTTGCTAATAGACAACTTATAGTTAGGTTGGGCAACCATGAGCCAGGATCTTGTCTGTCTTGTAATTGTCTTTTTAATCTTTCTTCCCTCAATTAGTTCCTACTTCCTCTACAAAATATTTCTGAGCTAAAGGTTATAAGGGAATGTCTCTCTTCAATCTGTTTTTAGGACTGTGACCTAATTTCTTTGTATACAAAAAGACATTTCTAAGCATTTATTTCTTTCCTTTGTATCTTCAAAACATGGGGGAGACACAGTTCTTGAGGTCTTTTGCTTTGTCAGCATCTTTCTGAGTTATTGAGAAGTAATCCAAAAAGATAGGTTTTGTGTGGTTGGTTTCATTTTTTTTTTAAAGATTTATTTATTTATGCATATAAGAACTGGGGTACAGGCCAGAGGTGCAGGGGGTGAGAGGATTCACCAGAGACAGAGTGGGGAACAGAACAAGCAGGTCTATTGAAATACACTGCTGAGGGGAGCAGAGGGCAAGATAGGAGAGGTCTGCTGCACCATATGGGTAGCACCCTGGCTGTGGATAGAACTCGTGCTGCAGAGGCTGCGGGTAGCTTCATAGTGCTGTGCTCAAACCCTTGAGCCACCAGGGAGGCCCTGTGGTTGGTTTCTTATGAATTGTCCCTCTACTGCTTTATAGGTTGTGTTAAGGGCATTTCCTTTGCATTCACCTGTCGATATATTTATCAGCATCACAGGCTTTTTTTTGCTGCATGGAACTGAATTGAATGAGTTCTTTGTTTCTTTATGAACAGAGGAACACAGTGGCTTTCTAAAGTACCCCAAGGAAACAGTGAACTGTAGGAAACAATTTTTCCTCATTTATGATACATTTTGGTAATTAAGGTGTCTTTTCTTTGGCTAAGTGCTGAAAGCAAAGAGATGAATATTGTACACGATAAAGATGTGAATTATGGAATACGTTTGACTCTTTAAAAATCTGATTAACATTAATTTTACTTCATTAATTTGCCCTGAGAAATAAATACATTACTAATTATATACAAAATGATATTTAATCTTGCTAATTGAGTTCTAGCATATTCATGTTAGCCCTATTTATAGGAATGTTATTTGAAATGGAAAAGTTATGATTGTATTGAAATATTGATTTTTAATTATGAACTAACTTTACATAAAACTAATTTATTAAATACATCACTATTAATTAAAATACCATATCTTACTTTTACATGATTCTCCTATCTATAAAGGATCATATATAATTAACACATAGTGTATTTTTATTATATATTCCCTGATAAATGTATCAGTGCATTACCACGAAATCCTGTGATATATGCAAAACCACTTATTTATCCTCATTATAGGTATGAAGAAATAGAAATTCAGAGAGGTTTAAAAGCAAGGGTAGCAGGAAGTAGGAATCATAAGGATGATAATTTGTGTCCTTATTAATGTCAGGTTCTAATTACTAGGGATACTTGTATTGTTTTGCTAGAGCTGCCATAACAAAGTATCATAGCATGCATGGCTTACACAATGGAAATTTATTTTCTTACACTTCGAGAGACTAGAAATCTGAGATCAGGGTGTCAGCAAGGTTAATTTTTTCTTAGACTTCTCTCCTCGTAGATGACCGTGTTCTCTCTGTGTCTTCAGATGGTCTTTCTCCTGTGTATTTCTATCTGTATATGGATGTCTGTGTCCTAATCTCCTTTTCTTTAAAGTTCATATTGGTTTAGGGGCCACCTAAAGGCCTCATCATACTCAGAAGAGTGTCTGCAAACCTAATGTTTACTTCTCCCCAGCTCTATAAGTTGGTTCTGCCAGACTGGTTCAGAAAGGGGTGTTAAAAAATACTATGTGAATGATGAACACTTTTAAAGGTTTATCAACTGAATTAAAGACATTGAGATATTTTTGGAATTACTGTTTCATTGCATACAACACCACTTTAAGAATGAGATATTTTAGTCATAACTTTAATGATGTTATAGACTTATTGATTAGAAAGATGTTTATTAGCAATGAAGGATGCAAATTCTACCAACATTTAAAGAAGAATCAAGGCTAACCTCTCTTCAGCTCTTCCAAAAACACTTGCAGAATCTATGAGGGCAGTATCACTTATACTAAAACCAGAGAAGGACACTATAGAAAGAAAAGGATAGCTATGGAATGGGAAAAAATATTTGCAAATCATATTTTTGATAAAGAATTAATCTCTAAAATATATAATGAACACTTACAACTCAATAGCAAAAACAAAAACAAAAACAAAAAAACCCAAAACACCAAAACCAAATAACCCAATTTAAAAATGGACAAGGAATAGGGTAGTTATTTTTCCAAAGAAGGTATACTAACAGTCAACATATGTACAAAAAGGGGGCAATAAAGTAATCTCATACCTAAGAGATGGCTTCCAACAAGAATACCAAAAAATAATAAATGGTGGTGGTGAGGAAAAAAAGAAAAGAGAGTCCTTGTACACATTTGGTAAGAATGTACATTGGTGTAGCCACAAAACAGTATGGGGTTTCTTTAAAAAAAAAATTGAAAAATAGAACTACCTATATGATCCAGCAATCCTATTCCTGGATGTATAACCAAAAGCATTAAGATTAAGATCTCAAAGAGAGGGCCTCTCTGGTGGCACAGGGGTTAAGTCTCAGCACTACCCAGCTATTGCCAGCCACTTTGGCATGAGTTTGAGCCCCAGTTCCCAGCCAGGGAGCTGACCCACATGGTGCAGCAGACCTCTCCTGTTGTGCCCATTGCTCCCCTTAGCATTGTATTTCAGTCAATCCACCTGTTTTGCTCCCCACTCTGTCTTTGGTGAATCCTCTCACCCCCTGCATCTCTGGCCTGTGTCTCAGCTCTTGGATGCATAAATAATTAAATCTTTAAAAAAAGAAAAAAGAAAATGAATCTAACAGTTTAAAATTACCATCTACCTATTGGTCACAATTTTTAAACACTTACATGACCTAGTAAGTAACCAACACTTGGAACTTACATATGACTATTATTGAAATCTCCCAAACTTTTTTTTTTTTAAATGTTTCATTTCAAAATTCTTTGGAGTTTGCAATTCATTTTAGATTTGGCCACATATTTCTTCTCTCTTAATATGAAAATGTCAGTTATTTTCACTACTCCTGAACATGTTTGCACTGGTATATGACCTATCTTCTGGGGTAGAAACTTCTCAAGGGCGAACGGATATCTGTCTGGGGTGCTATGCATGACCTGTTCTTGTGCCACATTTCTAGTGTGATGGGGAAGGAACAGCTGTCATCTGTCCTTCTGGGGATGCAGATAGGGTCTGGCACCGTGGGAATTTACCCAGACTGCTTTGAGGGCAGTAGCTGACACTTCATGTTAATCAGAACTGTAAACCTGAAAGACACTGGAGCTGAGAGAATGAAAGGGAAATTAAGAGAATTAAGAATTTGAGATGATTCTAGAAGGCTGACTCAAGCATATTTTAAAAGTTAGTTTTGTTACTATTATATTCTAAAACATAAGAGGAGATTTTCTAGTAAGGAGGAAATTTCAACCTGGGTCATGCTTAGATAAGGTTACTGAAAATAATAACAACGTGATCACTGAGAATGTCAGAAATGAGAATTGTATTGCTTTGAGTTGAAGGAAAGTTGTGTTGCATTACCCCCCATCCTTTGGAAGCTGTGTCTTTATATGAGAGAGATTGCCAAGTGAGTGGTAAGGGAATGGTAGTATATATGTCAAATGATTATAGGTACATAAATCAATGTTTCATTAACCATAAAAATAAGGTTAAAAGATTAAAATATATATGTAAAAATAGAGATGGGGAAAAAAATCTCTCAACACTCTTGGGTAGCTTAGTCTCTCATCAACCACGATGAATACTAATCTATTCACATTATCATCTAGGGTGAATATTAAGCCACAATAAAACATTTTCACTTTTATATTTTGCTTTACCTTTGGAATGCAACGAGACAGCTTTTTAGCACGGCTGGCATCTGCTTAGAAGAACACTAGAGCCACCTAGTGGATTTTTCACTTACTGCACAATCCCCAGGCTTCAGATAAAAAAGTGAAATTCATGGTTATGATCTCTTTGTGGCTTCTAAGAGAAATAGTTATTGTTAATATTCAGCAGACAAACCTGTCCCTGAATATATGAAGAGAAGTCCTTGGCAACCAAACCCTCACCAACTATCCACTACTGCATTTAGAAGGACAGCCAGAGTCACACTTAGGGCTGCTGAGATAAACAATGTACCAGGAGCTTTATATTTTCCGTGTAAGAAGACAAGTAGGATAAACTGCAAAAATTCATCTGCATTCACAGCAGAGTCATCCTTTTCCATGAACAAGAGATGAAAAGTCTGCAGAGGACAGCCAAGGGGTTACAGTAGCAGCCTGGCCTTCATATAAATCCACGGGTACACAAACTAGATTTTATAATCCATTTTTGTTTTGGAACAAAGTAGCTCATATGGTTCCAGGGTGCCCTGGCCATTCTGTTTCCCACCACTGAGCCAGCTGGGCCTCTGCATCCTGGTGTTGTGACAGATGTTTCATATATTATATTGGAATTTGGGATGATGGGTCAGAGAAATAACAAACATTTTAGAAAAGGATACTTCAGTGAAACACAAAAGATTGGGAAATGTCAACTTTTAGTATATTCTGATGCTGCGTGGAAGGTTAATTAAATATCAAGATTTATTGTGAGTCAAAAGGAAAACAACCACCAGGATCTAAGGGGAATGGAAGTAGATGTTATCTGTTCTAACCTGTGAGTGGGTAGTTTAACCATCAGGCAGATGGAAGGTTCTGGGCTAGAGGTCAGAGTTTTTCAGGCAGGTGCCATGTGTGAAGGGCATATGGATGTGCTGGGTGGCCCAGGGACTGCAAGGTTGGGGATGGCCACCATTGGCAGAAATTTGCAGGGGCTCAGACTGCCATTCTCCTACTTCACTAATGATTTCCTACCCAACCTGATTCTTTCTCCTGTCGGAGGGAGGCCGCTCTCCCAGGATGGAAGTTTCAGATCATGATTTGACAAGTCATGATCCCTTCCTCCTCCTTAGCAGCTAAAATAGGAGCAATTTCAGTTCACAAGAATAAAGACCAAGCCCTCTTCTTGTTGGAGGATCCTATAAATGCTAACAAGCAACTATAAACCAGAGACATACTATGGGGGGGGTGGGCAGGAGGGATTAGGGTCAAAATAAGGGGGGGGGTGGAAATTGTAGGGGGAATATAACCAAGATGAAAATGCACACATTGTACAAAAATGAAAAATGATGTAAAATTATATAAAATAAAATAAAATTAAAAAGAAAGTATGGGTAGAAGAAGAGAAAAGGACGAGGAACAGATAGGAGAGCAAGAAGAAAAAGTAATTTGTAAGGCAGAAAAAGACGCATGTGAACCATAACAGCAGACAGAATTCAGTGGGGACAGAGAAGGGTAGGACAGAGAAGGCCAGAGAAGGTGAAGGATGTTTGTAGAAAGAGCTTCATTTCTCAAGGTGTGATGATGAGCTTCTTGGGATTCAAGAAAATAATAATGAGAGATGCTTGCTGTTTTTAATATTTTGAGAAGCCAGTTATTTTTCTCCCTTAACACTTATAGGAATCTATAACAATAATTTTATTTGTGTGCTTATTTGCTTCCTGGCTCCATGAAGCCAGAACACATCTCCTTTGATCACCATGGATAAGCTGCACTGTCACCGCGCAGCAGAGTCTGCTGCTTTAGCTGCCTGCTTCGGGGCCTCTGGGATTCCCTTGCAGCTTCAACCACTTACTATCTGTGGTTTATCTACTGCCAGTTGGACTCTAAGATGCTTTCCATTATAGAGGTTTGAAAAGGAAAAAGAAACCTGAGGTTTTACTTTCCCAGTCACTCTTCTGGCTAAGGTAGGTGTATGGTGCAGACTCAGCCAATGAGAGTTGAGTAGAACGTTCTATGGATTATGAAAAATGGCAGATGACACTATCTTTTCTTCTTAACTTAAAAGTGGATATGATGATTGGATAAGGGCAGCCATTCTGTGCTTATGAGGGAGAAGGCCAGGCAGTTCTCAAAGATGCCAGTGTTGTCATTGGTAAACCAATCCCACCAACACTAGGAACAAATAATCTCTTAGCTCATTGTTAAATGTGGGAACTAAATGTCTGTTTGTTTCACCAAGGTGGAACTTTCTGTTACTTTTAGATAAGAGTATTCCTATTACAACCGTTGTGTGAATTGACGCTGTTTCAATGTCCTCATTTGCAATTGAGGGCTACAGCAACAGATAGAATCATAGGATTGTTGCAATGAAATAAAGAGTATAAAGGAAGCACAACATAAGTGTGAGTTAATTGTAGTACTGAATCCATGAAGGGCTCTTATCAAACCTTGGCTGAACGCATGGAGTAAAGACCCAGAAGAAATGACTAGAAACTCAGTAGCAATAGGAAATATCCATTTTTCTGCTTGAGAAAAATTCAAAGAGATAGGTAAGAGGAAGAGGCAAGTTAGGGTGGGCTAAGAGAAACCAGGCGGGGCTATAAAATAGCCCATGAAAAATTCCTCATGCTGGAAAGGATAATGGTACAAAGAATGAAATGGATGGTCGAGGCATACTAGCACCAAAGCAGCACAGAATAAACATTTGTTGGCTCACTGAATAAATGAATGAACTGTTAGGGTATTTACTAAAAAAGAAATTGCTATCTCTTCCCTTAAACTAAAGAGGTAGAAGTGACAGAAGGTTTTTCACCAGTGCCATCTGCACGCCTTTTACAATATTTGCCTGAAATGATGTGGGTGAAGATGTATTGCTCTATAATTGCCTGTGCCCTCGCAAGGAGCAGATAAGAACATCCGGTGGGGGCAGAAGCAGAGGCAGAAGGAACAGATTTCCCGCAGAGTAAAATATTCTGTTGTCATAAAAAGTCCCCTCTCCGTGAAGACGAGAAAGCGAGAAGGAGAACCTGGAGTAGAAAGGCAGGTACCTGCCCCCAGGTACATATCTCTGAAGTTTGCCACCAGAAAACAACAGTTCATTAAGCCAGGGACATATGGGAGATTGTGGTGATGAGGGGTTGTTTTCCACCCCCAGTGCTGGGGCATCGCTGTCATGACCCTGGCCCAGGTGACATGTGGCTCTCAGGTCAGAATCCCCCAGCACCAAGAGCTCCCTTGCATCTGCTCTAGGGGGCTCAATGCATTCCTAATCCTTTCTAGAACCATGCACAAAAAGTAACAGAAATTTGAAACGTATAAAAGGCTTAGTCATGGGATTATAAAGACGGTGCGGCCACATAGAGGATTAGCTTTGACGGCCACGTTTCTGGACATTATTTGCATCACAACTTGACATGAATGCTTCAGATCTAGCTCTTTCTTCCACCCTGGGCTCTTTTTAGGCTCTTCTTCTCCCTCGGGATTACTTTGGTTTGAATCTTGTGTGCATTTTTGAACGTGGTGAGTAAACAGAAAGCAAGAGCCATTGAACAGTGAATGGAATTGCATACTTGTTTAAGGATGTGCATTTGCCCTGAGGCTGTCTAAGGAGGAGATTCATAAAACAAAACCTAATACAAATGGGACACACACACGTGCACACACCCCACTATTCAAAGCAGATGTGAGTCAAAAACCTCTGCTGAGAAAGTTGGATGCTGTGGGCAGCCTCATGGGAAGCCAACTCAGGACCACTGAAGGGTTGGGCAAAGCAACTCTTGGTGCGAACAAGGAGAGAACTGGGTAAACAATGATGCTGAACTTCCCCTTCCACTGACTGAAGACATCTCTTCTACTCCCTCCAAAGGCCCATGGTAGAGGCTGACAGTCTTTTAAGTCAGAGGGTGATGCAGTCTTTCTGGTTGGACCCACAGTGTGGGTCAGAGTCCATTTGGAAACACTTTAACTGAGGCTACATGGCGCTGTGGAAAGAAACCCAAACCTTCAAAAGTGTGGAGCTTTGACCAAAGTTTTATCTCCCTAACTTGTCTTATAACTATGTCAACTATAGCTTTGTTTCCTATAGCAGGAAGTTACTTTGTCTTAAAAGCATGAATGAATTGATTAATTTATTCCACAAGTATTTATTGAGTGCCCAGAGCAGGGGAGGGGTTCAGGGCTAACCAGGAAAGGGTTCAGGGCTAACCAGGCCATGGCCTTGGGGGAGGAGATTGGCTTCTCTGTTACAATGACAGCAGATCACCACAGGTAGCATTTACAGGAAGTTTTCTCCCTCTTCCTTGTCATTCCTGTAAAGGCCTGTCTGGGCCAACTGTGCATGGCTGTGCTGGATGCAATGCCAAGGGGCAAAGCCAGCTCACAGGCAACAGTCCTGCTCCACAGGCAGCTCCTGTTGCAGGGACTCACAGCCAGAAATAGACTCCCTCCTTCTTGCTGCAGCTGTTGCTACGTGTGGGCTCAGTACCAAACCACTTCCGACCTCCCAGAAGGCTACGGATCTCAAATATGCTTTGATAATTGCCTATACACTTTGATAACTATGATGATGATATTAGTTAATATGATGAAAACAATACTGTGTTCTTATTATGTGCTAGGCACTGTCCTAAGCAATTTAAATGCCTCATTTCACTTACTTCTCTGTCATTTAGTATCAATAATAATATAACCTCCACTATTCATGTAAGGAAACTGAGGCACTGAGTTATAACCAAAGCATTTACTTGTATCTGTTCCTCCATCAGGAAAGCTAACTTCAGAAGCAACACAAGTTCTTAACTCTTAATCTGTGCCACTTCTCAACTACTCTGCCAAAAGACTTTAAGAAAGGATATACAATTAAAAACCAAAACATTGGGGCCCTCTTTGGTTTACACCCCTCCTATCCTTATGGAAGCCTCAGATCTGCAGGTGGGTTTCAAGGCTTTGTTTTTGTCTGTTCCTTTGCTTTGTTTTTTTTTTATTCCACATGTCAGTGAAATTATCCAGCAAGGCAGAAGATTACTGAGGCTTTGGTTGAAGGTATGGTTTGATAACATTCATGGAGAGAACCTGTCCTCCTAAAACATCACCATGTTGTCAACCCATGTTACCCCAATAAACATAATTTAAAAAACCCTAAAACACCGAGGTGATACAAGAAAGGATAGAAAAATAAATGAGACATTTTCTCTTGCTTTTCCTTCACTATTTTAATTTTTTTCCAAATAAGACCTATTCTTTAACCCACAGTCACCTTACGGATGTGATGTGGGAGCTGGAACTATTTGCCTACCCACCAGCTTTTTTTAAAAGAAGATGATCAAGAACTAGTTATGAAAGAATCATCTTGTTTAATCTGGTAGCACAGTGCTTGAGAAACCACAGACCTGATGAGTTAGAAAACATGCAGGCAGAAATGACGTCTCTATGGAAACAGATCCGAAGATTCAAGTGAATACTAAGTACATGAGACTTTTGTGAAAACAATAGCAGGTTTTAAAAATATACTTCTATAACCTGTATGTTGAGGACTTTGGCCACAGTGTGGGGCAAGCTAGACACACATTTTCTTTTCTAGTCACAGCTCCTAACTCAGGTGGGTCAAATCTCCCATCACTTCAAGGCATCTTAGGAAGGCATGGAAAGCTCTGTCTAGTCCAGTGTCAAATCACAACCTCACATCCAGTTGAAGATGACCCACCACTCCACTGGTGGCTAGACTTGGGGCTCAAGGGTCTGGTGTGGGGGAGTTTAGGGGAGACCCTTCCTCCTAGGAGTGTGGCATGGGGTTGATCTGATTCTAGAATGCCCCCTCCTGCCAGATCTAACTCCACCTGTTCTGGAGGCTGAGAGAGACAAAGTGGGATGGGTTAACAACTCTTTGATTTTCTATTGGTTTTGCTGCTCCTCTGGTTCACACTGACTTAGGATTCTGGGTAGCAAAGGTGAGATGTTATCTTTTTCAGGGATGTGTGTGGATTTTTTTGGGTCCCTCATGGGAGAGATAGGGCTCTGATGCAAATGTCAGCTGTGGAAGAACAGAGCCTGCATTTTTCTGCCTTGTGGGCAACTTACTGGCACATGGGGCTGGGTAGTGGGGGGAATGTTGGTATTAAGTAGGAAAAGTTTATCTATTTCTTAGTGATCCCTGAAGAAGGTATCTTGTGGGTGCTCTGTTTGAATTGTGAGGAGACACCCCTTTCCCCCAGCTTTGGGCAATAGGCACCAGTTCTCAGACAAATGGAAAAGTCTCTTTTACATCCTATTGAACTACCAAACTTTGATCGAAGCATGAGAACAGCAATGCATAGAAATGCTTCCCTCCTGCCTTTCCTTCTTCTTTCCTTCCGGCCTCTATCTCCCCTCCTTCTTTTCTTTCTCCCTCTTCACTCTCTATTTCCACACTCCTTCCTGCCTTTCGAACTATAGAAATGATCCCTGAAAGTATAGTCTTTCCCTCCTGCCTTTCAAATAATAATCTTATAAATGAAAATATAAAGGATAAAAGCCTACAAAATCAGTATTATCTTAAAGCCTTGAGAGAACTTTAACAGGGCAGAGGCATTTGGAGCATTGCAAGATAAAAAGCAATGTTAGTTTCTTGAGTATGTTGGTATCATTTCTACCTGCGCCAGCCTTGGGCTGTATTTACATACCCAGCGCAGCCTACAAGCTGGCTGACACAGCAATCAGTCACTCAGGACTTCCTCAAATTCTGAGCTCAACCAGCTTTTATTTGGATCTGACTTGTCAGCTCTGAGGGCTCAATGACCAGCCCAAGAGTGCAATTTGAGCAGACAAGCTGAACTCACACCATCTTCCTGGCAAATTGTTATTGAGTTGCTCAAAAAACATAAAAGGAAAAAACCCGATAGATAATAAGGCGAGGTGTTGTTGGTGCGCTAGAGACATCAGAGAATTGCTGCTCTGGTTCACCTGAGAGAGGACGGAATGGAAGCAGGTGAGCCTACTCTGTGATTATCCCACAGGAAAAAGGACAGCTGGAGAAAGCACCCCTAGAACAGAACCCCGACAGCGCTCTTCTGCTTGGTATTCAAGATGGAAGTTACTTCAGGGAAGATGGTGGTGACAACTGTTTGCACTATCCTAGGTTCCAAGTATTACCCACAGAGCTGGAGCCTGCCTAGATCAGGAAATATTGTTGGTTCAGTTCTGGTTACATTCTGCGGGGACCTGTTCTGCTCCCCACTCTGCCTGGTGAATCCTCTCACCTCCCACACCTCTGGCCTACACCACCCCAGTTCTTGTATGCATAAATAAATCAATCTTTAAAAAATAATAAAAAAAGAGGAAACAGGGAGAGCATAGTTGAGACAGATGTCAATGGTCATTTCCTGCAGAGGTCTTAAGCTTACTCAGGCTGCCACAAAATGCAAAGAAAGGAATATGTTTAATACAACTTGTTCAGCTGCCTCAGACTGCAGCTACCTCCTGCCTTGGCACAGGCATCTAGAGCACTCAGAAGGAAAAGAAAAAAAATAAATATTCTCCTTTTACTTGGACTGAAAAGTTTTGAACACAATGTCCCAGCAGCATCTATTGCAAATATTGGAATCTCTCCGTAAGGATGAAGAAACAGAGACAAGTGACTAAACGTGTGACATAAGAGAGGCGCATAATTCAGTGCGGGGAATTGATTCTGAGTTTTGATTCTATGTTCCCCAAACTTCCTTTTTCATATCCAGTCCCTCCCACATTCACATCCATCTGTGATTCTACCTTATCCATTGGACCCATCTGAGAAGGGAGAGGTATTTTATAGTTTACATAACTCTCCAGCCCAGTATCTGCAGAGGTCAGAGGTTCAGGATTCCCCTCCTTGGCTCCTAACCCTGCAGAACTCTGGCCCTCCATGCGGGGAGGGGAGCCTGGCATTCAGAAAGTCGGGGGAAGCGAGGCAGAACTTGAAATAGTGAAGAGAATTGAAGGGGGCTGGAAAATCTCCCATCTAACATTCCTCCCTCATATTATTCTACCATTAGATAATCAGCACCCTGATTCTTGAAAGATTATATCACTTTTTGTTTGAGGGTTGAGTCATCTATGCAAAAGATATACTGGGTGAATTAAAACCAGAACCTTTATTATCTACTGCCTCAAGGGTAATAAAAATGTACCATTTCAATTAGAGCAAAACTCACTGGGAATGATGAAGAAGGTGCTGGCAGCAAGGGAGATAGTAAACAAGGGGCCAGGAGCAAGAAAGGAACAAAGAGAGGCAAAAGGACACCCCCCCCTCCGCCAAACAATCTTGAAAATTTCTTGGAACCTGGCCCACCATTTGGGTTTCTCCATCATTCTTGCAGGGGGAGGGAGGCTCTAGAATAATTAAGAGCTTGGAGTGGGTTGCTGGGCTGCTAAGGGTTAACTTGGTTCCATTTCTACCTCAGGAACCTTGATCAAGTATTGTAACTTCTCTGTGCCTCAGTTTCTTCATCTGTGAAATAGGGTATCACTGGTTCCTGCATAATTTACCATCCATTTACAAAACGATATACTTTGGGGCATACAGCCTCATCCCTTGATGTATGTTATGCTTTCCTGACCCACCACTGAACTCCTAGAGACAGTCCCACTATCAAATGTATACCCCCAGTACCCACTTCCTTTTCCCTTCTGGTAACCACCATATTTCCCCTAGCATCTAAGGGTTATTTTTATTGTGCTTTGTTCATTTGTTTGCTTTGGGCATCTATATTCCACATAGGAGTGAAACTGTCTTTAACACCCCTGTTTTGCAAGAGGGAAAAATGAGACTCAGTGAGGATAAGAAACTGGGCCAAGGTCATACAGTGGAAAAATGATAAAAACTTGGCTATGGTATCCCATGACATTACTACATAACTGTCTTTGGACATAAAAATGTACACAAATGGTATAGGCAGATAAAACCAACTCTGGCATTAATTTTTTTTACCCTAGTTATATTCATAATCCTCATCTTCCTGACTCAATGATGACATTTACCCCTACCCCAACTAAAGCACAATATCTCTGCAGACAGTACTTTTAGTCCAGAAGGATGTGTATATTAATTGTGTATATTATATACACATATAATATATTATACACATATAAAGGGAAGAAAGTGATCACATCCTTCAGGTAAATATAAAGATAAAAGCACAAATGTAAACCATAATGTGAAAGGCAGTTGTGAACTTGCAGCTGCATTTTCAGGTTGGATATCAACGAGGCAACCAACCTTATTATTACTTAATTAAAAGAAAATCAGTGAGTAGACAATCAGTGAGTCTGCTTTATCAAACCACTTTCTACAGCACACACATTTAGTTTATAAAGAAAACGAATGCTTCAAGGAGTCAGGATTTTTGAAACCAATACGACAGGGTTACATTAACGAGGAAGTAGGAGTTATGAATGAATGAATCTGAACTACAAACAAGAACCCATGAAAGGTCTCAAAGAACAAACATTTCAGAAAAGATGCTGCTTCTACATTTATTTTTGGAAATAAAAATATACATCCCCTGTAAGGACAGATAAAAATTCAGCCATTAAATTGTCACGGTGGTTATAATCATTGCCAAGAAATGCGTGTATAACTGAAACTCACAGGCAACTCTCCAAACTTTAAGTCAGCACTGTCAGGGATTTTTCTTGTTTAAACTTCTACTAGAGTCAGAGTTTGGGAGGATGGATGGCTGCATTTCCTCACTATGTTTTTAGTGCCAGGGATGCTAACAAGAATTGAAAGCATAAAACAATTTTGGCCATTGCTGCATCTTTCAGAATACACAATTATGTGTCTCCAATTGCTAACCTCTGAGCTCCCTTAACACCGCTTCCAACAAACCTTCCAGCACTAAACTCACTGCTTTTGAATTGTCTCTGTTGACAGATAATTAAAAATACATGAAACCAGGACAACTCTGGCCTCCCTTCCACCTGGATGGCACCAACACAATGGCCATAAATCTTTGGGCGTGGGCCAGGCACATTTTCTTAACTAGGGGAGCAACCCAATCTTGTTGACCCACAGGAAACTCATCTGCTCTCACCTGCACTCTGCTAGAAAAACCCTAGCCCCTTGCTCAGAAAAGTAAGACAGTTTCTTGAGGACACCTGTCCCCATCTCAACTGACTGGTTTTCTGAAAAAACAAAGACCAAAAAAACACTCATTTTCCTAACTCCAGAAATTGTCTCTTGTGACTGGCTGGAGAATGGGAGTAATGGAATGAATATCTATGCACAAATTTGGAGAACAAAAAGCCTGGATAAATTTACTTACCACAACAGGTGGAATTCTAAGGCAACCCCAAGATTCCTGCTCCCCGCTGTACACATCCAGCTTACTCCCCTGTCCAGTGGGCAGGATGCCTGAATATCGTGGGATCTCACTGTGGTTAGGTTACATGATGATGGTGAAGAGATTTTGCTGATATAATTAAGGTTCTTAATCAGCTGACTGGAGTTAATCGAAAGGGAGGTGGGCCTGGCCCAATCAGGTGAGACATGGAAGGAAATAAGGCATCAGAGAGATTATTCTATTGGCTTCTACGAAGAAACAATCGTTTGTGTTGTGAACTGTCTAGAGGAACAGCCGCTGGCTGCTGAGTCTCTCAGGCCCACAACCATCATGAGCTGGATTCTGCTAACAACAATGAGAGGATGGAAGGGGCCTCTGAGCCCAGATGAGAGCTCAGCTGTGCCCAATGAGACTCTGAGCAAGGAGCCCCCTAAGCCACACTCAGGTGCACAGGGAAAATGGACACACACACCCACTGACACATTTATGTTGTTCTAATCTGCTAATTTGAGGTCTTTTGTTACACAGCAATAAAAAACTAAAACATTACATGATCCAATTATGAATTATTAAGTAATTAATTGATAGTCCCAATGTACTAAATATTGGTTACAAAGTTAAAGCATAAATATATACTTGAGCTCACATGAAAAATCAAGTGTGACTAAAATAATCTTAGTAGCTGTTTGAGAAGTCTGTTACTCAAACACTTGCTAGTTAAAGCAGTGCTGAGATTATGGATTTCACAAATGAGTCTAAGGTTTAAAAAGTTATTTCCTGTAAGTGTAGGAAAAGCTGAAACTCTAGTTGTCAAAAAAATGGTATTTTTCTTTCCCTTGAAATACTAGATACCATTTATTGCACAATCAAGAATCAAAAGATCATACTGAAAATGACAAAGCAGATATTTCTGTTAAGAGCCAACACATGTTTTAAAAAGTCACTATATTATGCAATACCAGGCAATAAAAACACCAAGCTTATGGGAAAACTGGAATTAGAACACAGCATTCAAAAACTCTGTGAACAAACCATTAAGGACAGAAAAGATAAGAACCTGATAAAAATGGTAGCACAGTTTTATACATGTCAGAGTTAAATGATGTATATACAAATTAGATATATTATGAATGGAGATAATACATATATAGTATCATTACTGTATATTATTGTAATGTATACAGAAGTGGCATTCTCCTTTGAGAAGATCTGAAGTTTGCTTGTGGAAGTGGGAGTCAAAGTTGCAGCTTGTGACATTTTGTGAAGTAGCAGAAGGTGAAACAAACTTGGAGGGAAAGGTGTGCATCTCAGCCATGTGGGTGATGCTTGGGGTAACTGGTAGATGGCTTAAGTGTGTTGTGTCTGTTTGGGTCTTTCTAGAAGGCTGGGTTCAGCGGGTACAGTTTTCTGTGTTCTGGGGTTTCTTGTGGATAAAAATAAGCTTCGAATTTGTAGATCTATGGTTATTCAAATACCTCCTTTAGTACCTCATGTGAGTGGCTAACAGAGGGAAGGGAAACTGAAAGGGAAAAAAGGGTGGGTAAACTGGATCTATCTTTCAATTGTAGTGAAAGATAGATTTGGGCTTTTAGTGATATTAATGTCATAAAGACAGACTGATTTTTTCCTCTATTTTTTAATTTCATGTATTTTTTACATCATTTTTCATTTTTGTACAATGTATGCATTTTCATCTAGGTTATAGTCCCTGTGAAATTCGCACCACCCATTCACCCATGCACCATCACCATAGTCCCTTGTGCTATCTCCACCCCTGTTTTGATCCTACTCCCTTCTCCCCCTGCAGAATGTCTCTGGTTTATAGTTGCCTGTTGATTTTGATTTTTATTATAATTACTTTTTTTTTCCTGATCCCTTATTTGGATACAGACTGATTTTTAATGATGCACTTCTGAAACTTAAATGCTATCATGTAATATTACTGCAATGAAAAAAAATAGACTTCATTTTTAGAAAGGGCCACATTATACTCACTAATACATTACTTTGTTAGGCATTTGTCACAAGGAATATTTGAGAAAATTCTGTACATAGTGTCCCTGGTAGGGCTATACTGTTACTTTTTCTTCTTAAGTGAAGCGATAAGTTTTTAAAGCATAGCTGGTAGATTTTATTATGAAGTATACTTAGATTTGCTGAAAGGGAATATATAACCCAAGCAAAACTCTGCTTGAAGCCTCTTTATTTGAACACTTTGTATCTCAATTATGGGTAAAGATGAAAATGGGAAGAAGTTATAATTATCCAATTTCATCATTGGCTTAAAATATTGCTTCAGAGAACATAATAAAAGTCAAAATATCTCCTCCCCTTGCTGGGGACTAGCCTGACACCAGAGACTTAGTAGGGTTATAGGCACCCCTCACCCCATCCTTGAGCTTCATGCTGAGGAACTATTGGCTACTGAATAGTTAGCTTTTAGCTAGAAGGTATGGACACTATCTAAATACTGTTTGGGCACTGAATACTTTGGGGTATAGTCTTTGGAACATGCTGACCAACTTCTGTCTTTCATTATGATGAAAACAACCAAATATGGTTTGGCCAACAGAAGAACATTACATAATATTTTGTTGCTGATTTCCTAAGTAGACCCAAGTTTTGTCAAGTATTTTACACAGAGTGCAAATTACAGCTCAGATGTCTTTGGTCTGTACAAAGTGTAGTAATGAATCCTCTGAACTGTCTTTGAAATGATTAGGTCTTGGGTTATGAAACAGATTGAACAAATTCAATATAGATTCTTTGTCACTTAGGCTCTTGAATTACTAATATTGATCTGAGATTATCTTTTTACTATGGCAACATTGTGCTGTGTTGCCATGAAATAAAATGTTGACCAAACATACCTAAGTATAATCATAGTAAAGCAAACTTGTGTCATTTGTCAACTGTGCTTTTGCAATTTTTTTTTTTGCTTTTATTTTTGTTGCAAGTGCTGTTTTCAAAACAGTTTAGCATTCTGTTGTGCTTTGGGATTATTGTGAAGTGCCTGTTCAACACAGCTTTCTCTAAGATCTGACCATCTTTTAAAATATGTGTAAGTTATATTCACAATTCAAGTAACACATATTTAAAAATATAGGAATGCTTTTGATTTTAATGTTTCTGATATATTTTGAATCATAGATGACTCTGAACAAGTCAGTTATAACCATGTAACAGCTGGGATAGAGGTTACAAGGCTTTAATGGGTAGTGATATTTGGTGACGAGGTTATTATTTTTTTTTCAAAGATTTATTTATTTATACAAGCACTGGGTACAGTCAGAAGCGCAGGAGGATGAGAGAATTCACCAGAGCCAGAGCAGGGAACAGAACAGGCAGACTGACAAAACACACCACTGAGGGGAGCAGCGGGCGCAGCAGGAGAGGTCTGTGCACCATGTAGGATCCTCGCCAGTGGCCGGGGATCGAGCCGGTGCTGCAGAGGTTGCAGCTTCGCAGCCCAGTGCTCAACTGCTGCGCCACCAGGGGAGGCCCTGGTGACCAGGTTATAAAAGCCATTGAGTATTTGGAAAAATCCAATGCTATTGCAAATTATAAAAGCAAATATTTTGAAGAACTGCATGATAAGAATTAGTTAACAAAGGGAATGCTTTAAACTGGCATAATCCTACACTTATACATAATAAAAATAAAATGACAAATAGAAATAATAACTTTGATATTTGGCTCCACCTTAAAACTATACTTATTTTCTAAGTAGAGACTAAATAATTTCTCAACTTGAGCTCTTCTCTAAGGGCTTTCTGTGTATGAACTTTATGTGAATGTCTATTTTTTTCCCTAACAAAAAAGCATTTTTTAAACAAATATTTTGAGAATGCAGGGAACATTTTTGAATAATTAATACTTAACCATACTCTAAGATCACTTTAACGAGTAAAACTTTAGAAGGTCTTAAAATAGAACTTATAGAATCCAAAGTTTTTCAAAGTAAGACTTGTTATCATGAATGGTGAAAAAGCAGAATTACCAAGCTGAAAGTTTAATTAAACATGCCTGTTATTTATTGTGGTTTAAAAGACTGTATTTTTTCTTTGAACATTTCCATAACTGTGGTAAAATATCCTCTCATTTTCACCACTTTTGGGAGGATAGTTCTGTGGCATTTAGTCCATTCACCTTGCTAAGCACTGGTGAGTATCATTCAGCCCTAGAATTTTAGTTTCCTCAACTGACACTCTGTATCCATTGAACACCAGCACCTCACTTCATCCTCCCTTATCAACACAAAAGTATTTTACCTATTATTAATTTTAGTCAGAAATTGGAGACAGAATTTTGGCTGATCAAATTAATATGTCAATTGATAAAATACTGCTCAAATATATGTGTTTAACTAAAAGATGAGACATTTAAAATTAAAAGCCTGATTAAAGGGTTGCATCAAACTTAATTGTAATTTTTATGATTTTCCCCCAGTACTCACTGAGTAAAATGTGCATTCATTGATGATTTTAAATTAATTTCTTTTCCACCTAGGGCAGAATAAATTTATTATTATTATTGTTGCTTGGTATATAAATTAAAATTTATATGCTGTCCTTGGCTTGTTAAAAGGAAGAATGAACGATAATAAAAATCATATCGTGTAGAAAGCTTTGTTAGGGTGAATTAGCTGATTTATTAGAATAAGGTTTTATCTAAATTTTGGAGATGGGAAAAACAGAGGGCAAAATATACGAAGGCAGGGGAGTATAGAAAAAAGGAGAGTGGAAGTCAAAAAGATGGTCACCAAGGGTGATGTGTGAAACCAAGACACAGGATTTAACACCCTGTAATAACAGTGGCAAATTCATTGACAATGAGCAGGGCATGCAAGCTAACATCTAGTGACCTACCTATTATGCCAGAAACATCACGTATGCTGCATTTAACCCTGTGCTAACTCTCTAAGGTGTACAGTATCTCAGCAACTTCAAACTGGAAGATTAGAAATGTTCAGAGACTTGCCCAGGCCATAAAACTAGTGTCAAAGAATTCCATTGCATGTCTATCTGGTTCCAAGGTCATATCATTTCTCATTTTATCAAATTATAACATGTATCTTTCTTGCTGACTTTGGAGGGTATTTTTCTTGTCTTAAAAGACAGTATTTTAGGGAAATCAGGGAGATATTGGTTAAAGGGTACAAAATTGCAGTACAGAGGATAAGTCTAGAGATCTGATTAATAGACAGCAAGATGACTATAATTAATAATATTGTATTCAATATTAGAAATTTGCTAAGACAGCAGATTTTAGATGCTCTCATCACACACAAATATGGTAACTATGTGAGAAGAAAATATGTTAATGAAATACAATAAAATTTTATATATCAATCTATTGCTTCCATAATCTGATAAAATATTGCTCTTGATACTGGACTTCAAAATCCTCATAACTAATACAAAGAAAATTAAGTTCCAGAAGAACAGGCATCTGGAGGGTAATTTTCATATTGGTGAAGATGGTTTTCCAGTGATTTCCAAGATTTGTTTCTCATTCAGAGATTCCTTAGAAACAGGTAATTTCTGATAAAGTAAGGGTCTCTTTCACAAGAAAGACAAATTGGAGATACTGAAGAGACTCAGTAAAATCAGAGGAACTGCAATCAAGTACCACAGCTTTTACTTCCTAAAAGAACTTTAAAATAAGATAAGTGAAATTGCTGTCAAGGAGCAATGTTTTATAAAATAGAACAGAATGCAGTACCAAAAATTTCTTTAAAGAGACAAAATAGCTATAGCCTGATTGCACACATGAATATATTAAAAACAAATAATGTGTATCAAAAGTAACATGATAGTTCCTATTTTGTCACATTCTGACTGTTATTATCAATCTTTCAAATTTTTCATAATCTGAAGAGCATGAAATCATACTGTGGTTTTAATTTATAGTTTTCTGATGACTAAGGATATGAAGTACCTTTTATATATTTGTCATTTGAATTGCTTCTTCTCTGAATTCACAGTTCATACATATGCAAATATCCAATTTACATCAATCCTACTGAATTCTTCTAAGGGTTGTAAAAATTCATGTGTAGATTCTCTTGAACTTTCTACAAAGAAAACACGGCAGAGACAGATGTTTATGAAAGCATCATTTCCTTTTCTCCCCAGGCGCACAGCTGTACCATGTTCTCTACTTTCTCTTGCAGTATTGGTGTCCTGTGACTGAATTCTAGAACCTGTAATGTGGACATAAAATGGCGCTATAGCTCATCCATAAAACTTCTCACATAGGCATCTCCATGTTCTTTTACCATTTACTCCCTGATCAGAGAACACAGACACAATGGAAGAACCCCAGGTTCCTGAGTAATCATGTGAAAGGTTATCTGAATAGGAACTTCTATATTAACCTATAACTTCAGGGAAAAATATGATTTTGGTGGATGTTTTCACGTTATCTACTCTGTGGCCTGAACAGGAGGTCCATTATTTTTGCAACCAAGAATTTAGATGTAGAAGAGCTTTTCCACAAGTAAAGGAATCTTAAAGTTCAGATTTACAGGGGAAAAAAAAGCACAAATCTAGAAAACAGATCAACTAGAGGGAATATTTGCATAACAAAGGATTCACCAGAGGACTACTTAAAATAGCTAGGATCTCACAGTGCATTTAGAGTTTCCAGGAGAATGTATGAAGCTATCTGGCCTATACTTAAAGAAATTCTGGAATGAATCCTTTTGTAAAGTGCAAAGTCCTTTTTGTAATATGAATGATCACTCTCTAATTTAGAAGTTTGTAAGTTTGGGTCTTTGCATTGCTGCATTTTTCACTTGCTTTAATAACAGAGATCTAGAAAGGTCCTTTATATAGAGGGTTCAGGTTTTTTCTCCTAGGTATATTTTCCCATATTAACATCAAATTATCAAAGTAATTTGCATATTTAAAGAATGGAATCTTAAAGTCCTTCAAATGTTTAATATATGCATTTCTATATAATTTACCATGGGTTTTGTTAGAAATATGTTGAAAACATATTTTCCACATAATGATTGACTTCTTTTTCTGTATTTACTTAAATACACAGTAAAAGACGTCTTGACCCAGCAGAATATAATTGATAACTCACTGTGCACAACATTGTTTATTGACTTAATAATCATGAATTCTAAAACTGTTACTAAATTGCGTGTAAATGAATTTCCTCTACTGTTTATTGGAAGGCCAGTACTTTATTTTTTTTTTATTTTTTTTTTTTTTAGAGGCATGTTTTATTTATTTATTTGTTTGTTTGTTCGTTTGTTTTGTTTATACATGCACTGGGTACAGTCAGAAGCGCGGGAGGGTGAGAGAATTCACCAGAGCCAGAGCGGGGAGCAGAGCAGGCAGAAGGACCGAAGTACACTGCTGAGGGGAGCAGCGGGCGGCAGGAGAGGTCTGCGCGCCATGTGGGACCCTCCTCTGGTGGCCGGGGAGCAGCCGGGGATCGAACCAGCGCTGCAGAGGCTGCGGGCAGCTTCGCAACCCAGCGCTCAACCGCTGCGCCACCGGGGAGGCCCTGAAGGCCAGTACTTTAAACACTGAATAGACTCGGCCTATTTTCCATTTTTATCTAAATTGTTTATGATGATTGCAAAGCTCATATCACTGTCTTCATGATCTGTTTCTAAAGTTTTATTTTGATATATCACTAAATATTTTAATAGAGTAGCACATGTGATATACAAGTTTTAAGAAAAACAGGCAACCAATGCTAACTGGTTTTAAAAGCAATAGCTCTGGTTCTCAAGCTTCGCTGCACACTGGAATCACCAGGGGAGCTTTAAAAAAATGGATGCCGGTTTCTACTCTAGAAATTTTGATTCACTTGTTCTAGGGTGCAGCCTGGCATTGGGGTTCTAATATGTTGCCAGAGTGAAAAGCTACTAATATGACCAAACCTCACTTATCAAAACCTACTTAATCAGGATTATCAATTAAAGAGCATTGGGGAAGGGGAATGATGATGTGTTGGGTTGCAGAACTGAAATCTTTTTTTAAGAGGAAAAATCACTTAAAAAGTTCCAAGTATGAATTTATTCTAAAATCTGATTTTGAGCATGATCATGATCTAAAGTAAGGTTCCATATATCCCAAATTCCTGCACTTAAAATAATAAACAAAGATAATGCTCTGGAACAGTGACTTTGAGTTACTACTATTCCATTGATTACAAATTGAAAGAAAAATTCTGTTATTGGATGGTTGACTCATATATATATATGGATAATGTGAAAATTAATGTATGGAATTCCTCTGGTCATGAGATCTGGAGGCTAGAAGAAAATTCCTATTCAGGCGTAATCAGCTAACTCTGACCCCAAGAGCTTTGGAGCTCCCAAGCACCTGCCTAGGGGAAGGAGAAGAGAAAGCCCTCTGAATTGTCTTTTTGTTTTTATTTCAAACAAACCCATTTTGTTGATGCAATAGCTAGTTGTTTTGTGTTTGAGGTCAACAAAGTAAAACACATACATTATGTTGGAACCACTAGGCAACTTTTCTCCCAACTATCATTTAAAAGTAGCCAGAAAGAAAAAGAAAAACACCGGATGGTCTCACTCATAGCAGGAATTTAGAAAACCCAAATAAGGGATCAGGAAAAAGACTAATTATGATAAAGTAAAAATCAAAATCAACAGGCAACTATAAACCAGAGACACACTGAGGGGTGAGGAGAAGGGAGTAGGATCAAAACAAGGGTGGTGGGAATTTTTCGCGGACTATAACCAAGATGAAAATGCATACATTGTACAAAAATGAAAAATGATGTAAAAAATACATATAATAAAAAAAAGTTTTTCAGTGGGGCTAGTTTTTCTCTGCTGCTGGTTAAAAACTTGCTCCATCTTATGTACTCTTAATACACTGTGATCACTTTCGATCAAAGGAAAATAATTTCAATCTAGTAATCAAAATGTTCATCCTCTGTAACACTGAAGAATTTCAATCTTGATTTAAGCTGAGCAAGGAGGAGTCACTTGTCACGGAGGCAAGTGGGGTTGGGATTATCTCCCATCTTCACACTCAGCACTTAGCACCAACTTCCTTACACTTTGCATTTGAGCATAATGGAAGGTTTCACACATCTGTACAGCTAGCTGTTCACTCTGTCTGGACTACTCTTCCTTATCTTGTTCATCAAGGAGATTCCTTTTTGACCTTCAAAACCAGGCGGGATATCCCTGCAGCTTCAATTCCTCCCTTATCCAGATTTATCATTGGTAGCCAAGGTGGTAGTAAGGACTAACTCAGAAATAATATCGTGGAATCTATTAAAGAATTATCAGAGGATCCTGATGTGCTGATGAGTCAGAGGTCCTTGGATATCATGTGGCCGGTCCATTCATTTCTCAGATGAGCAGACTAGTAGTGAGGTCAGAAGCCTTGCTACATGGTTGCTTGACGGCAGATTCTTAGGGAACTGCAGGTTCAAGACTCTTTGTAGAATATTCCACGAAGTTAGAGAGATTGATAATTCCATGGATGAAGTATTCATGCCAAAGAACTGTGACACACCCCAATAAGGTGCTAGGCTGAGTTGTGGGGTGCAGGGCGCAGAGCTGCGGATGAGGTCAGCTTGTGTCTGCATTTCTTTGGTGGCTTTGGGCGATTTATTGAACTTCTCTGAGCCATAGTTTCCACATACGCAAAGCAAATAATTAATACTCATCATGCCTTCCTTGTTAGAAATGAATATGATTATTTAGGACGCGTACTTTATAATCTCCAGGCTGCTTTGGAAATGTCTATTGCTAAAATTATTATGATAGCTACTTTGGAATATGTTGAATAGGCCTACATCAAAAGATTTATGGGTTCCACAATGTTTTGCAGAATGATTGAAGAATAAGTTGTTATCTTTTCAGAAGCAAAGGGAAAAAAAATCTAGATTTTTAGAAATATTTGTATTTATTAATATTTATTTTTAAAACTAATGTCTAAATGTTTAAGTGGATTACTTAAATGTTTTATTTAAGTGGATTACTTAAATAATTTTTAAAAAATTATTAACATGTAAAGTGACTGGAAGAGCACTTTGCACACGATTGTAGTTTGATAAACATGTTACTGTTGTTATTTCGATCTCATACTTTTCCACTCCTCCTTCAATTGTGAAAGCTGAACATTACTCTCTAGACTGAATTTCACTCTCTATTGCTTGAAATGACAAAGATCATGGGTGACTAACAATACAAGCATTATTTTTGCTCACTGAAAAGAAAAGGGTGTTGTTTTAGAGACTAAAAATATTTGGGAAGTATATTTTACAACTACAGCTATAGTGTCAAAGACAGTGCTTTTTAAAATGTATGCATTAGCTATATATTTGTTCTCATTTAACATCTTTTTTAAAAGATTTATTTATTTGTGCATGCCAGAATTGGGGTACAGGCCAGAGGTGCAGGGGGTGAGAGGATTCACCAGAGACAGAGCGGTGAACAGAACAGGCAGACTGACTGAAATAGACTGCTGAGGGGAGCAGCGGACGAGGCAGGAGAGGTCTGCTGCACCATCTGGATCAGCATCCTGGCTGGGGATCAAACTTATGCTGCAGAGGCTGAGGATAGCTTCACAGTGCTCTGTTTAACCCCTTGCACCACCAGGGAGGCCCTGCATACTATTTTTTTTTTAAATAAAAAAAAGACTTCAGCATTTTGCTGACTTAATTGACAGTATAGGTGATTATATTAAAAATGGCATGAGTAGGCAGCTGTGTGCTGACTCTTGTTGCTTCTCTTTAGGTGAGATGATCACATGGGAAAAGAAAGCCTCCATTCCCCAGCAAGGTACAGATTGTGGAAAACAGAGATCTGTCATTGACATGGGAAGCAGCCCATAGAATTACTTTTATTTCCATTTGCACCTATCAGCTGAGCCACAGGCTGTATATTAAATCAAGCCCTCGCCTTTGTACCCAGTGGGGAAGAGCTTCACCACCCACTTGATCCCTAAGGATAAGAGGGAGGTGGTGATCACATTGCTAAGGTGGCAGTGCCAGGAGGTTGCCTAGGTAAGGAGGTACATTGCTTGTGTGTAGGAACCAGTTTCTTTTCTTCCCATGCACATGTACAATCTACAGTGAAGTACATGCCAGGGTAGGTGATGGGGAGGCAGTTACCATCGAGAGCAGCAGATGAAGAAAGCCTGGGGGCAGAGGAGGCTTTTCAACAGAAGCCTAGTAATGCCTAAGAGGGTTATTCTTTCTGTCTTTGGCAAGGACCCCAGAAGCACCAAGTGTACTTATGTGTAACAGAAGTTCTGCGAGAAGGCAGCTTTGAATATGATGTAGTTAGGCTGAAAATTAGACTGACTAGAGGATTATGAAGGAGTAACAATTATGCAAACACGTGCACATATGTAGGTACATATGCAAAGAAGGATCATTTTGAAGCCAGGACTGTAGTGGAACACACACCTCTCTCCAGCTTCCTGACCTGCCTTTCTGGGTCCTTCTATCTAGAGCACTATGTCTGCAAGGAGGGCCAAGAAGAGAATGAAATCAGTCACAAATTAAAGTATTCTGTCTTTATCATTCCTCTTCTGCTTTGAGTTTCATAAGGAACTTAAAGATTTTCTACTCTTTTTCTCGTGTTCTGAATGGAAAACAACCTATTGGTCTCTGCACGGATAAAAGATTTGGATAATGATGGGGTTATATGGAAAGTTTGGAAATCACTTTATATCTTCTGGAAATATTCCAAGTTTAACTGATCAAAAAATTTGGTTTTTAGAATTTGGGGTTTGAGGATTTTTCATTTAAGTGTGTATTATTGCTAAGTAGCTCAAGGCCTTTCCATTGGACCCATTGTGTTCTGAGTGTTTTCTATAGCTCAGTGGCAGACCTTACCAGTGGGCAGAATCCATTCCTCTTCCCTCTCTCTTGCCTGATTTCCCTTACAAAGGCCAGAAGAAGAGAAGTTGGGCAGTGATACGAAGTTGGGCAGTGATACGATAACTGCTATCTTCCAGGGAAATATTGCTTGTGATTTATTAACCATCATCTTGAACACCAACTGAATAAATGGAGGTTTAAGGCATGCTTCTGGTCTGCAGGGTTAGACTTGAATAGTCCAGGCATATAAAATCTCAAGTGTTATGTGCCATTTTCACTGCAGGGTGAGGGAGCCAAATGTCTCCTGGTAACGCCACAAAACTCAAATCAGTTAAAACAGTAACTTGTACCATGATTGCTTTAACTCCCCTTCACACACCCATGCTCCTAGAAATAATCAGTTAAAAAAGATTGCCATGGAAAAAAGACTCCTATGCTTGACTATCATCTGATTTAACTGCCTCAAAGTCAGGAACTTTTTCACCCCATCCACAGGTAGAAATCAATGCATGTTTAAAAAAAATCAGTCCTAATAGTGGCTCCTATTAGAAGGAAGAGCTTCAGCAGTGGAGCTGTATGTGCCCGAGGAAAGTGCTGAGGGCTTGAAGTTCCTCCAGAAGTCAGTTATATGAGAAGAACCTTGAGTCTATATTGGCAAATATGGAAGGGCATGGTGTTGGGGGTTGGGGAGAGGATCTGGAAGCCCAATAGCAGCTGCTTAGTTGGGGTGGACTCTAGACATCCACAGACACCTCAGTGCTGAATGGGCCACCTGGAGCTCTGCAGCCACATGAAGTGTGACAAGAAGAGAGAAAATTATTTCAGAGAAGAGAAGAGACCCAACTTGCCCTGGAGTACAGAGCTGTGCAAAGCCAACTCTCAGGAAAAGGGATCTGATGCCATAAACTAAGAAGGCTCAGAGCCATATAAATGTGAAATGTTTTCAATGACAGAGACAGGAAGAAAGAGAAGAATTGTAAGAAGACAAGCTATCAAGCCACATAATAAAACACTGCCTATGAGATAGGAATTAAGTTGCACTTATTCATTTGCCCATGAGTCAAATATGCATGAGCTTATCTTCTGTGTTCCAGGGGCTGGGGTGCTGAGGTGACTCTACAGGGGAGTGAGGGAAACTGACCATTAACAAGAAGACATAATTAAGGTGGTCAAAGAATGACTTGACCCCAGGAGTGGATGTTTGAGTTGAGATGATGCGGAAGGAGAAAAGAGAGGCACATAAAGTGATCCAGGTGGAAGGAACAGTGACTGGAATGGCCTTAAGGGAGCCACATGTTGGGAGTTTGCAAACAACCAGGTCATCTCCAGCCTGCAAACAGAGCATGGGCATTCAGGAAGAGGGTGAAAGATACACGGGCTTGAGTATGAGTAAATAGCTGGGCTTCTGGAAGGTCAGCGTGCAGGTCTTCCTGTTCAGGTCTAAAAGGGACTGAGGTCCCTCTGGTTTACCTGCTCAGCCACATCCTGATACAGACAGCCTGTCAGCTCTGCCAGCAGCAGCTCCTCCCAGCTGTCTCCACGCCCCATGTCAGCTTCAGTGGCCTTTGTTTTGAGTATTCCAATCACACAGGCCTGCACCTCCACTCCCTGAGGGTGGTTTTGATAGATTCACCACATGCACAATGATTTTAAAGCAGGAGACACATGAGGAATGGCAGAGACATAGTGAGTGATGTCACCCCCGACAGGTACCATGACCGACAAAGTCGGGTGACTGAAGTGACTTCAATTAGCTGCCACATCCTGACAGAATTTAAGGTCTCTCTTGGTATGTGAACACCAGATCATCTTAGCACTCTGGAAATGGTTATGAGAATGGTAAATTATTTTCCTAAGCAAAAAGAACATATTAGCTCAAGACATGCCCTCTGTTTTGTTCATTTGTGCATCCTTCCCATAGTGCCCAGCTTATACTGTATTTCATTGATTTCAGACATGCACATTTCCCTCTTCCTGCCTTCTCTGAATTGGTAATGCATCTTGTAATCAATGTTGTTGTGCAATTGCTGTGACACAATGGTCACCATGCATGCACACTTGGTCAGAGATATTCATGCTGTCGCACTTCAGTTAAGTCTATGGGCATTGTTGATGCTACATATGGTGAGTATAATTAGCATTTAAGCTGTGTTTAAAAAGATTACACTATAGTTTAGTGTCAATATGAATAGCTACTTTGTATAGAGAAGAGAGGATCATTTGATATTTGTGAGGCAAATAAATACCTGCAGTGGAGAAGAGGCTGCAATTACATATTTTCTGTAAAAGCAGCAATGACATGCATTATGGAACTGAAGAAAGGAAAATACTGACAAACACATGAAATATAATATGCTTTGTTCCTGTGATGTATGAATAAATTATATGTAATATTCCAAGAAACTCAACAAAATCAAGAGAAACTGACAAAGCCCTCTAAATGAAAGAATTATCAAAGCCCTAGGGCTTAATATCCAATATCTACAAAGGACTTATACAACTCAACAAAAAGAAAAGAAATAACCTAATAAAAAAACGGGCAGAAGAGCTAAAGAGACACCTCCAAAGAAGACATGCAGCCGGCCAACAGGCACATGAAAAAATGCTCATCATTGCTTATGATCAGGGGAATGCAAATCAAAACCACAAAGAGATACCACCCTACGCTTGTGAGAAGGCCCATATCAAAAAGACCAGTGTTGGCAAGTTTGTGAGAAAAAGGAACCCTCATATACTGTTGGTGGGGGGGTGATGTAGGCTGTCCAGGTCTTGTGGAAAATAAGAATCTTATGGAGATTCGTCAAAATATTAAAAATAGATCTATCATATGATCCAGCCACTCCATTACTAGGTTTCTACACAAAGAATACAAAACACTAATTTGACGAGATATCTGCTCTCCTATGTTTGTTGCAGCCCTGTTTACAATAGCCAAGGTATGGAAACAACCAGATGAGTAGATTCAGAAGATGCGGTATACACACATGATGGAATACTACTCAGAGATAAAAAGGGTGAAATCTTGCCATTTGTGATAACATGAATGGATCTGGAGGGAATGATGCTAAGTGAAACATCAGAAGGAGAATTCCATAATAGGATGGTTTCAGTCATTTGAGGGATAGAGAGAAACAAAATAAAGGAACAGACAAAACTAAACCAAAACAAACTCTATGAAAACCCTGATTGCAGAATCGAAGCTACCAGAAGAGAAGGGTGGGATGGGGACAAAAAGGAGACAGGAGTCATGAACTATGGTTGAGGACTTTGGTGGAGAGCTATGGGTGACTTAGTGGTGAGTGTGGTGTAGTGATACGCATCTGAGGAGGTGTGAGTGTATACCTCTGAGTAACAGTGTTGTAGACTAATGCTAGCTCAATAAAAAATACCAAAATATGGCTCACAAGAAAGAAATGAACTATCAAAGCCATGTTGTGATGGACTTTATGTTGGCTAGGTTCACTATATGGCACTGTGTCAGTTTAATTTGTAGCAATTCATTTTTCTTTCTTAGGGATGCACAAAATATTGGTGTATCTTATAACAGATGGCAATTTAGATTCCATGAAATGCAGAGGAACAGATCAGATGTTTTTTTCTTTGGGTGAGTGGGGGACCCTGCAAAGACTAAAGTGGAAATAAATGGATGCCACTTACCCCATTTCATTACAGATGCCTCTGCAGACCATTCACCCCTTACCACGGATTTGTCCACTTGGAAACGTGTACCTCACCACTGTGTCTACACCTGTGGCAGACTGAACAAAACCCTGTTAGGGCAACTGGAGACCCTTGGCCAGTGAGCTGCATTGAGTCAAAAGCAGCTAAAGACTCAAGTCAATATGGAGCATAGGCAGACGGTGGTGAGATAAACGGTGGTGATGAACTGTGAGGCAGCCTTGCAAAGGTGATTATTTTAAATTCAACTTAAGAAGGTCACTGTGTTTTAATGTCTTATTTTGAAAAGTCAGACAGAAGGCCCTGAGGTTCTCTCCTTGAAGGTGTTCCCAGAGCAGTGTGGAATAAAGCAGACTGGAAAGAGTCAGCTGGAAAGCTCTGAAGGAATTCACACCTCTGCTGTGGGCAGGCTGTCAATCACTGTGTGTGAAGCCTCTGTGATTTTTAAATTTTTTTAAAGAGTACATAGTGTTTCTGCTATTTCTACTCAAGGATACTGTTTTAAAGATGCAGTCAAGTCCCTGGATAAAGAGCAGGTCAATAGCAAGGACAGGCTGCCCGCTGTGTGGCCCGGGAGAAAAGCACACCTCTCTGCCCCAGCCCCACCGAGTGTTTGTTAATAGCGGGCTGTGAAGGGGAAGCGCTTCTGCCCAGAGTGGAGTCCTCTGCAGGGGGAGAGCAGAAATGTGTCCTGGCCACAGATTGGGTTTTCTCAAGCATCGGTAATGACTGCAAGTAGCACCCTTTGTGTCAAATGCGAAGAAGAGCTGGAACACTATACACTCCTCTATAAGACTGTTTTTGACATTTCTACATGGTGTGTGTGATAGGTAGCTCGGACTTACTGTGTTCAAACACAGCTCTGGATTTCTCGTCCTAAATTGTCCTCCTAAGCAGTCCAAATCTCTAGGAAAAACTCAGAAAACTCAGGCCCAAAGCCTGAGCTCCCTCATTTCGCTTACAATCAGTATCTAACTCATCAGCTCTGTCTTTATTTCATCTCCTGAAACAGATTCTCATCCTCTTTATGTGACCACTTAAGGGCAAGCAACGTCTTGCCCTCAACGAGATTTGCCTCAATGAGATTTTTTACTTACCTCCTCTCTCCCACTCTCTGGGCCTGTTCTTCCCACAAGTAGCCAAAGAGTCTTGAAGATATAAGTCAATCCATTGGCCATCTCTTTGACGACACCAGCCTTTTCCTCACTCATGTTATTCAACTCTACTTCCCTGCTGCTCCTCCTGTCACAGGATATTTGCATTGGCTGTTCCTTTAGCTTGGAATGCTGATCTCTTCATGGCTTATTCCCATGCTTCGATCAGATCTTGGTCCTGACATCTCTAAGAAGCCTCTTCTGACCATGCTCCTGAAGAGCCCCTCACCTTCTATCCTCTCAGCCTGCATACTATCTAGGTGTTACCATCTGTCTTTCCCTCTAGCTTTATCAGTCTTGTCTTATCCCCCTGTATTTTGAAAGCCTGCACCAGTGCCTGGCATACAGTAGGCATTGAAGAAACACTTCAGTCCATGTAGAAATTGCATATACTTCTTATATATCCTGATCCCTAGTTAGACGGTCTCCAGGCACACCAAAACCCTCACAAATACTTAAGAGTGTGGTCTGCCTTTTAGTGTAAACTGCTTTTCCTGACACGTTAAGCTTCCCCTGCTGATGGCATGTCCGAGGGCGGTGCTGAGAGGGGGTGCAGGCCACACCAACAGCTGCCCTCTCTCCCAGCCCTCCACTGACAAGCAGATGAAGCTTCTCTCTGACAACTCCAAGGCCATCTTTCTTTCCCTACTCTCCCCCTGCAGCAATTCAGCCAGTGAATATTTCTGAGCACCCACTTTGTGAAGGGCCCTGGGGGCGATTATACATGGGAACTTCTGGGGTCAGGTTCTTTAGGACTTTGGAGTCTAGCAGAGGTGGAGGGTGGAAGAATAAACCTAAATAAATGTACAGCTGTTAGAAAGGTTAAGAGTCTTGCCCCAGAGGAAGAAAACCCAGTTTGTATTTGGCTCATCCAACTCCGAGCCCAGCCTTGTTTCCACTCTGCCTGCGTTCCCCCTGCAGCTTCTCGGTATTTCTAAATTTGTTTGACATCCTCCTGCTCCCCTTCTCCATAGTCAAAGCACCAAATCCTGCCATTGCTGGTCATGTTATGTGCCAGCCGAGAGCTGATCACCGAGCACAGTGAGTGAGAGTGACTAGTAGACGGAGTTCTCCTAGCTAGCATCTGCCTTGCACCTGCTCTTCCCTGCTGCAGCCGTCTCAAGGACACATGTGCATGGGGGATGATCTGTTTATCTCTTTGGGGGGTTGGTGGAGGAAAGGCTACTACCTGGGGTCTGCTTATTCACTTTGAGGCTTTTTACCTCATCCTGTCCTTAGATCAGCCAGCAGCTACTTAGTTGCCACCAACAGGGTGACAGTGGTTAATAATCGCGATAGCAAAGGCAGAACCAGGATTCAAATTCTGTGAGGTAGGACCAGAGCCCACAGTTGCCTCCACGACCCTGCTGTGCCTCTTCTCCACCACGAGAGAGAAGACGGCTAATGCACTTGTGATGTGTGGACAGAGAGACCAGGCTCCAGAGTGAAGCCATTGGCATGTACTTGGCGGCTGTCTACTTGATGGTGCCAGTGGAAGACTTTCCAAAGCCGTCCGGGAGCACAGCAGTGGGGAAAGGAGATGTGAGGACAAAATGGTAAGACGGACATCTAATGACGGGAGGATGAGAAGGCGGCACTAACAGGATTGTTATGATTACTACTGCCTGTGGTTGTTAGAGGAGTCAGCTAACCTCAGGAAGCAGAGTTCATTTAAAAAATATTTGTTGCCTACTCATCCTGAGCAAAAAGTCAAGGTGCAAGGAATACCACCAGTGCATGGCATGACAATGATTCTCCATTACACAAATACTTGAGCATTTAATTTTCTAAAATAATTTAGTTTGATGGTCATTTAACTCAGGAAACAAAGGTTCAGGTTTTGGAGGTGCAGCAGAGCCACGATCGTACGGTGCTTATACATGTAAGTTCGACCTTCTAGTTGCTAAAGGCTTCTAGGGGCCCCAGCCTGCACATCCATCTGCCCAAGCACAGGTCTCAACCCAGGTCCTTTTCTCCTGTGGGCAACTGCTTTTTAGCTCCCTCCATGTTATGAGATGGTTTTGATCTCACCTTCTGACTTGTGACTCAGAAACAATAAGACCATCCATAATTCTAAAATTCTCTTCTTTTTCCCCAAATGCAAACTTCTCTTTTGTGGTGGGTTGATAGCACTAATGGCCTCAGTTTTTCATCCTGATCTGCATCTAAGCCTTTTACTATGTGAGTTTTTCAGCTCTTCCTATCAAGAAGTAAAACATATTCTCCCCTTGTAGCTTCCTTGGGCCAGTCTGTAGATACAAGCAGAGATACAAGCAGATACAAGCAGAGACTTGAAAAAGTGCTTGCTTATTCTCAGTTCTCTCTGTCTTTGCTATCAAACATGCCATGCACAGCATGTTACAGGATGGGGCACATGGAATGGTGCCAAGTGGCCCCAGTTTCCTCAGCTGTACACAGGTCAGATGGATCAACTATCATACCCCAGAAGACCTAAGTCAGAGCCAATGGACAGGGGTGAGGCAGCCACCTGAGAGCAGAAGAAATTTCTATCCAAGGCCCAGCCCAAAGGACTTAACCACAGACTCCTGAGCTAATCAAGTACTTCTTGCTTGAAGCCACTGCATTTTCAAAGAGTTGGTTGTGTAGTAACATATCTTTGGCCATGGCTGACGCGTAAAGCTTCCTATAAATCTCAGGAACGTGGAAGCTGCCCCTCCATTTGGCCTTCCTGAAACAAAAATGGATTGCTTTCTATTTGCAAAGCATGGCACACAGGTGCTTTACTAGATGAATTTATTTAATCCTGACAACCGCATTTCCTAGAAGATAGATAATGTTATTATCCAAATTTCAGAGACCTGGCAATGGAAGCTTGGAGAAGTTTAAGTGACCCGCATGAGACAGAAGAAGACTAAGTTACACAGTGGGATGTCAAGCCCTGCAAGACTGCTTTATATTCTCTTATGCTTTTACAAAGGATGCCTGATATTCACTCTACCTGGACGGTGGAGATCACATTTACATTTCGTTCTCCTTAATACCACTCTTCCTACCGCTCATATAATTGATCATCTTCCCCATTAGTCTGAAGTTATTATGAGGGGAAATACACAATGAATCCCCCCCCCCAGTTAGTATAAAATGTAGTTTACAAAAAGGTAACGGTCATATTCATGTTTTAAGCCCCCAAACCCAATTTATATAAAAGAAAAACTCCATTAGAGAATATATATGTATGTGTACTGCATCTATCTATCTATCTATCTATCTATCTATCTATCTATCTATCTATCTATCTATCTAAAGGGGTACATAAGCCCCAGTTAATTAAATTGGTGTAATGCTCAGAAGAGAATTTTTCTCATTTTATTAAGCAATTTTAGCTATATAGTGTTTGAATTTGGTGTTTAATTGATGTATAAAAAAGAAAATGTCCTCATTCATACTTTATTATCTTAATATTAGAAACAGGGGTCTATATAAAATCGGCACTTTTTAATTTCTGTTTTGCAGTTAGTTTCTGCATTAAAGAAATTTTTTATGATTTAGTCACTTGCTCTGCACTTTAGGTATACTGCCACCAGGTGGCGACAAGGTGCCAGACATAAGGTCTACAGTAAGAAATTTACATGCTTCTGAGGTTCAAGGTTGCTTGAGTTCAGAAATAATTTGAGATTGCAAATATTCAATTTAACACAGTACCTCTATAGTAAAGTAGCTAAAGTTAAACTCCAAATTAACCTCAAACATTTTTAACACATATATAAATCCGAAGCTGTAAAATCATCTCTTTCCTCTCCAACTTTGAATTATTATCATGATGGATTGATTCTAATATTAATCTTAAATTCTATTCTGGAGATGTAACCCTTATGATTTACTGAATTTTTATTGGAAGCTCATATTCAGGCTTAACAATTCTTAGGCATTTTCTTCTAGAAAAAAAAAATGATGGTTTCCCTTAGATCATAGAAGGAAGAGACTCATCTTTTTTGCATGATCTCAGATTTTCTCCCAAAGAAGACCCAATACATTTCTCCATCAGAAGATCATTAAAAATGTTGTATCTGCAGTTTATGGGAACATTTCCCTTTATGTTTCAACAGTATAGTATCATCCACTAGATTCTTCTCTCAAAGCTCTTAGAAACACAGAGCCAGTTTATGGTTTTACCTATTTAACTGCAGAATAAATGAATCTCCCTAGCAACAGACTCTGCTCTAAATATCTCTAGAAAAGAGTTCTCAAAGAAAAGTTCTCATACTCTATTAGAAATCTGAGCAAAATACACAACAAAAAAAATCAACTGACTTCACTATAATTAACAACACTATATATTTAAAAGGCACAATTTCAATGTAAATACTGAGCTACTTCAAAAGCTCTCAAAAGTTCCCACCCTTATGTATCATCAAATTCAAGCTTTAGAGCAGATTCTAGAAGGGTTTAAGTCTATGTAAGATAAACTGAGAATGACTATATCCCTTGCTCTGCCCCAAGGCCCTTTAGGTGAAGAGTAAAGGAAACTTGATGGCTGAGGGTAAAGAGCCAATGCTGTATATTTGGTGGTGGGGGGAAGACAAGTAGCAATTCTGTACCCTCAACAGTCAGACAAAAAAAAGGAGGGTGCTTGAGCCCCTGAGCATGTCTGTCCTGAATGTTGTTACACAAAGCTGAGCAACTCAGTCCCTCACATTCACCCAGTCCAGGAGTGTAAAGATTCTGAGCAGGATGAAGCAGTAAGGATCTGGAAAGGGTTGGCAGGAAAAATGTTAACTGTTAGTGAAGTTGGGAGGTCAAGAGGGCAGGAGAAAGGAGCTGAAATTGGGAATGGGGGAAGAGAGAAGCTGGGCTGTGTTCCTGGAGGCTGGAGTTTGCACATTAGGCAAGGCTCTGTGTTCCAGCAGGTAAACACCAAGCAAGAAGCAAATGCAACTAAGGTGTGAAAGCAAGCTCCAAGGACACTGGCCAGCTTCCAGCCTCTTTTGCACAGCAATCTGGGGAAGGGCGAGAGAACTAGAGGTACAGGAAACATAAAAGAGGAAGAGAAGAGAAAGGCATGGATCCGAAAAAAGCTCTCATTTGAGTTTGAGTCTCACAGAAACCTGTGAAGCCAGCAGGTGACCCACCATTTACAAATAAGAAACAGCCCAGCAGCTGTAATTGACTTTTTTAAGGTCATATACAGAGTGGAAGACATAGGATTTAAAGTCAAGTGACCTGATTCCAAGATAAAGATGAGCAAAGAGAGGGTACATTTGAAGCACTGACATACCATGTGCTTTACCCATTGCTTTATAAAGAGAAAGTGAATTTTTAACATCACCAAGGCTTAGCTATTTCAGGGTCAAACAAAAAATTTTAGCCACTATTGAAAAGCATTTTTGCAATGTATTATATTTGTCCTCCCTTTCTTTTGAATGCAGATTGTAACTTACCTTCTTCCTGATACATGGGGATATAAAAATGAAAATTGACACTGTATGTACAGACTTCCAATTCAGGGATATCTTCAGGTGCTAAGGAGGCATCTAGGTTTTATTTGTCACAACTAGTACTTTCATGGCTGCAAACAGCTGTATCACAGAGTTGGCTGACTGCTCCTTCTTCTCCCACAGTCAGCTCTTCCTTCTCAAGTGTGCCAGCTTCTGGCCCCTGTCTATTGCTTCTGATCACGTCATTACCCTGATTAAAATCCTTTAAATGGCTCCCTACTGATCACAGCAGTTGTTTTCAACCCAGGTTCAACCTTGGGAGCTTTAACAAACTCTTAATGCCCAAGTGCCACCACCAGGAATCTTGACTCAATTGTTTGGGTATGGGCCCTCATCTAATATGATTAACATAAGTAGCATGGACTTGGGAATCTCGCCAAGGTGGAGTAACAGGGATTGGATTTATTGTCATATCTGAAACAACAAAAAACTAGAGAAATATACAAAACACTGGTTTTCAAGACATTGGAAATGAGGAAATAAGGATATTGATTCCTGAAAGGTGAGAAACAAAGACAGCCCTACACTTGCTCTATTTTACAACCTTGAGAGAATTCCCAGACCATGGTGCAGAGGAGTGGAACCCAGAAGAAGACTGAACAACTCTCTGAAGTAAGAAGATGGAGCTGAGAATCGAGGAAAGCTAAAGCAGTTAGAGTTTTCTGGGCAGGGTGCTGGAGAGGAGAGAACACTGGTCAGAATGTGCACATGAGAAATCATCAGATAAAATGTCCTGAAAAGATTAGTGGCATTAATTCTTAGCATTCAAGCAAGGTTGATAATAGTTTGCGTTGATTGAGACTGGGAAGCCTGGGTGTTCACAGGGTTTTGGTGGAATATTCAGAAGTGTTTAATGCCTCAGTATTACGGAGGTATTTATCACAGACTAAATTGGTTTTGCCTAACAAATCTTAAAAACAAGATCTGAGAGGCTCAAAGTATATTTAAAGAACTTCCTGTGTCCCCAAACAAAGCTTAAAAATAGTTTTAGGAATACAAAAAAAATCTAGCACCCCAAAATGTAAAATTCGTAATCTCTGGCATGCAATAAAAGTGACCACAATTTTTCCAAAATTGATGAAAATGATAGACCTCATATCTAAGAAGCACATAAATCTTCACAGAGATGCAAAATGAAGAAAACTAAAGCAAGGTATTTCATAGTTAAATTGGTCAAAACTAGGGATAAAGAGAATATGTTAAGTATAGTCAGAGGGAGGAAAAGACACATTACCTACAGAGTAGCAATTATAACAATAAAAACAAACAAATAAACATATTAAGAAAAAAGAAAGGATAACAGCTGATTTCTTGTCCCAAATAATGCAGAAGAGAGGACGGGTCAACATCTTTAAAGTATTGTTACTCTAGAATTCTATACCCAGTAAAAATATCCTTCAAAAAAATATCAAGTCTTTTCCCCAGCAGCCCCAAACTATAGAAAATATTAAAAATAGAAGGAAAGCAGACAGCAGATGGAAATATGATATTCACAAAGGAATGAAGAGCAGGGATGACTTCATGGGAGTGGGTCCTGTGCAGCTCACATGGAACCAGGGGCTTATGCTTGATTTAATGTTCTCCTGTCATTGTGCTTAAATTTGTGATAATTTTAAGTAAGGCCCCCATATTTTCAGTATGGACCAGATCCTCCAATTATGAAGAATTGACAATGGTCCAGGTGAAGAATAGTTTGGAGCCCAGGGGTTAGGGAGAAGGTCTGGGGTGCTGAGCTTGGCTTAGGTGAAGTCACATGTTCAGGTCTAGAATGGGGAATAGCTGTGGAAGTAGCTTCTTCACAGTAAACTTGGAATGCTTTTATTTGAATGAGGAGAAGAGTGGATGGAATCTGGATGGGGAAAATCAATAGATATCCACAAAAATAACTTTTTTAAAGGTAGAAATTTCTAGATAATCAGATCATGAATTTCTAATTTGTACAGAGATGTGGCATAAATAGCTCTACTCAGAAGGGTTTAGTTTTTTTGTGAAATTCATTTGTGGCTGATTGCTCAAGAGTGTCTCTTCAGGACACAATGTGTTACTAATTCTGTTATCAAAATTGTAATGATGCCTATTCCATAGTTCACAATGCTGACCCGTAGCACCATCAAAACGCAAATTCAACTGTGAATACAAAAGAAAAGCTATGTTACTTCCAATGAAGTTTTAGTATTGAGAGGCGTTTTATGATGGTATAACTCTATCCCCATTTAGGTCAAGCCTTCAAAGTTGCAAGCAGCAGAATAGGTAGAGATATGCAGAATATGCTGAAAAATTGGAATTGATAAAGCCCATTTTAGTCTATCACTAACCTCCAGGCCATATGTGAAAGAGCTAGGCATCACTGGAAAGCAAGTATTTATCTAGGAGAGGATTGTTCATCTTATACAAGAAAGGGAGAAAGTTGCTTTTTCCAAAACTTGGGTCAAGCAAGGGTCATTTCAAGAAAATCCTTGGAATAGCTGGCAATATAGATGCAGGGAGTGGGGGTAATAGAGTTCAGGGGCTTTGCTGATATACACATGAAAAAGCCTGAAGCTTAGAGATTGTGTCTAGTTGTCCTGAAGGTTTGTGAGGAGCCCGCCATACTGTCCATGGGTATAAATGAAATACTTAAATCCACAGATAATTTATGAAGTTTGCTTTACACATGAATACTCATATCCAGTTATTTAGTTAAAGCCTTCCAGTTTGATTAAAGTTGTTAACATTTGAAGTGTTGACTGATGTAGCCTCCCTGGTGTGGAAATATGAATATTTTTCTCATTTATTAATGTCCTATAGTGAAGGCATCACCTTTTTCTTAATATAATTGGCTTGGAGATGGAATTATAACATTCATCATTCCCATCTCTTCTCTGCAATTAGTGAATTTGTTGATTATTCCTTTTTGGTTGGGATTATATATCATTTGCCTTTATCCAATATGTATGTGTGTATACACACACACACACACACACACTGAAAAAAGACTTTTGGGGAGCAAATTTATTTGCAGTTAGAGCAATGAGAGTCGGGATGCTAGGAGTGTGTTTATAATAATGATCATGAAATAAAAACATCAAAGCAAGTAATGAGTCTAAATTTGATACTGATAGGACTAAGTGTCTGCAGCAGTTAAAGCAGATGAAGCCCTATTATTATAGATTGAACACGAAACTAGAATGATTCCTTTGAAAATTTCTTAGACCCTCACCAAGTGATTAGATTATCACAAAATGTCCCCAGAAAGGTAGAAATTAAAACAACAGCATTGCAAATAAAAAAAAGAGAGAGAGAAAGAAATTTGACAGTGCTAAACAAGAGTGATGTAAGTATAGTTTCATCAGCTATTAGGCAAGAAGCAAAATGATGTTCTAATCAATTTGCTGTGCAAAATGAAGTCTAAATGATTTTCATGGGACACATATGGGTATTGCTACCTTAGTTATTTTATTTGCTTCTACCCAAAGGTATTTAAAACACAGCCAACCACTGCAGTTGGATTTTTAAATCTATTCTTGTACTCAGGAGCGAGATTTAAGAATACACTGAGGCCTGAATTTTATTTTGCATCATCAATGTTGTAATAAGCCTAAGTGAGGATCATTTCCTCGGTACATAGTGGTAAAACCAATGGGAAGAAATTGATGATATATTAATAAGCTCCCAAATTAACCAATTGGACAGTGTTGGAATTTATTTGGCCTAATCATAATACCCTCATTTGGTACCTAGTGATAAAATTAGCATTGTTTTTCATAGTTGAAAAAATTTTTGCTTAGTAAATGCATAATTTCATGGAGATTTCATAATTATCCATGCATATTCCAAGCAGAGAATATATATCGCCTTTTAATCTAAAATATACCCATGCAGGGCTGTTAAGGTTGTCAACTGGGATGCGAACTTGGTAATTACCATACATGCAAGCCCCAAGTAACCTTCTGAAATAAAGAAAATTCATGTACTTTTAACTAGCTTTTCATTCTCATAACAAGGCTTTGGAGGTAACTATAATTCAAGATAGAGGCTCATCCAGCCAGCATCTGCAGAAAGAACAATTTGCCTGACAATGTCTCCCAACATATTAATATTTTATTAGAAGATCAATACAAAAATGAAAGCAGCATTAACATTGCTATTAATAATAGTGACAGACACAGGGGCAAAACAGAGCTATTGATAAAATAATAGTTTCTGTGTATGAAGCAAAACTTGGGGAATAAAGGGAACAGTTATTGACTAACTTTATTCTCCAAGTCTAGATACACATGGGCCGGTAAAGCTGGTGAAACCATCTGTCTTTTTTATTTTTCAACTGAGGCAACATTGGTTTATAATGCTCTATATGAGATATAGGATCATACTCTTCAGAAATGTGGTACCACATCACCCCCACCACCAAGTCACCCATAATCCTCCACCAAAGTCCATTGTGCTCCCTCTCGCCTCTGCTTCCTCATCTCCACCTCCCCCTATGGCAGCCTCAATTCTACTGCCAGAGTTCTAGATTATGTTATTGGTTTGGCTGTATCTGGCCCTTAGTTATGTTTCTTTATATTCCATTTATAAGTGATAACATCTAATATTTTTCTTTCTTATTCTGATTTATTTTGATTAGCATAATCCTCTCCAGTTCCATGCATGTTGACACGAGATAGTAAGAGTTCATCTTTGTTTTAAACAGTTGTTTAGTATACTAGGCATCTACCCAAAGGACACAAAAACATTGATTCAAAAGAACACCTGTACACTTATGTTTACTGCAGCACTATTTACAATAGGTAAAACGTGGAAACAACCCAAATGCCCAAAAACAGATGACTGGATCAAGAAGATGTGGTATATATACACAATGGAATATTACTCAGCAATCAAAAAAGATAAACTCATGCCATTTGCCACAACGTGGATGGAACTAGAAGGAATTATGCTCAGTGAAATAAGTCAAAAGGAAAAAAATATTGGATGGTTTCACTTATAGCAGGAATAGAAGGGAACCCAATAAGTCTGCTGAGAAATTTAAATGAAAAAGATCTTTGAGAGACTTTCTGAAATATTACAATTTCAAACATATTTGTAATTTTCCAAGTCACAACCTTGTAGACTCACAAAAATACTCTGAATAAACATATTATACCTACTGAGAACATATTACTATTTCCCTAATACTAAGTGCATATGAAATTGGAGGCTTACTTGGTTGTGCTTAGTGACGCTCAAATAGTTTTTTTTATCATATCAGCACTTTGCATCCTTCCCATCTTGCCCCACCACTAGCAGACCCCTGTATCAAAAACAATTTATACTTAATCTACTCTCTTTACTTTACACAGAACAGTAGGTATTGGAGCCATTTGGTTTCCTTAAAAATAGCCACTCAGTATAAAGATTCCGGATGTGAATTTCCCTAAAAAAACTTTGCGCCAAATCAAGATGACTGTACTTTCAGACTAGAAAATAACAAATGAGTACTTCATATAGAGTTATTGTATCTATATATTATACATAAAGTTATCTTATATTTGAATACCTTCCTTTAATAGTTGGGATAAACAAATCTTGAATAAGAGACTAGTCAAAAGCTTTGTAAGCCAGAAGGCTTACACTATTCTTTTTTTTCTCATTTTAAAATCCAGCAACCCTCAAGTATCAAATGAACTGCTTTGGTAGCAGCCCTAGTGGGCAGACAAATTTTATTCTCTGATTTCCATGTCTAAAAGTACAGATCAGTTTTTGCCCATAAGAACTGTAAATAACATGAACTTCCTCATAAAGACATCACTGGGAACTTTAAATTCTAGCAGTTCGCTTTAAAGAAAATATACTGGGTTGTGCTAGATGCAGAGGTTATGCTGCAGGCAGAGGAATCTGACCTCAAGGTCTAAAAACATAGTGACTATATTTTCCAATTTGGATGCAATGCTTTTGACAGAGACACTCTTGCTCTCTGGATTGAAGTCAGAGTGTATTGTAGTAAGCATGGCTGAAGGGAAAACCCTTAAAGAGCCAGTGTGGGAGGAAAAGGCCAGGTCCTTCTGTCCCAACTCCATCTTGGGTGGCCCTGTGGGTGGTGCTGCATCGGTCCCTGGGCCCTGACAGATAGCCTGGGTCTTCCTGCAACGATCACAGCCATGCCCCAGGCCTGGCCACAGTGACTGGGTGATGACTTCGAGGCTGTGGGCACCCACAGCACTGGGGAAAGTGTGGGTCTACTCCCACACCACAAATGCTTAGCCCCAGTATTTCTATCCTGAGAGACAGACTGTCTTGCCTTAATGATGCTGACTTCTATGAAAACATTTCATAATAGCTCTACTGGAATCTTTTTAATTTTTCTCTCAGCGGAGAATTACTGCTAATATCAGTTAGGTGAACACAACTCATTGCTATCATAAGTATTTGTTCGTCAGTGGGGAACAATAGTATCTAGAAGATGTTAGACATACAGGCATTTATCAAACTGTATCATTGACGAGAACGCAATTTAATTGGAAGCATGTTTGTTTGATCTGTGGAAGGTAACCCTTTAACAAATGGCTGAGAATAGCTGTAAGTGCCAGCTTTCAGCAGAGAGATGAAATCTTGCAACCAAGAAGGCAATATTTCAGCTAGTTCTATCACAACCAAGGAACAAAATTAATCAGAGGCTTTTGCCAAATAGTGAGTTTCTTCTGAAATAATCATCGCTTTTGCAATGGGATGAAAGGACAGAAAGTTAAGAGCAACTGGTGGCAAAATTGAAGGAACCAAGAATTTGTTCATTTAATGCGATTTTTAGATGAAAAAAGTTTTCATGAGATGTACCAGCAAAGGTATTACTTTTAAGACAGAGTTCTAGACATAAAGAATAATTCGTCAGGGCTAACAATCATCATTAACAATAATTAATGACATGCAATTTGTAGAGACTGGGCTTTCAGAGAGAAAGTGAACTAGATAGTAGAATAGAGAACTTCTGAGTCAGCTGAAGTTTGTTTGCTTTATCTCTTAGTTTATGAATGCTTTTCTCCAAATTATTAGAACATAAAACTTAAAAATTCTCTTAAAGATGAGATGCTTTTCTCACTTTTGAAAAGAAACTCTTGGTGCCTGATGTAATAGGAAAGCATAATCACATTATCTTTTCATCCATTTCATTCCTTTATGTCATTGGAAATAAAACGGTGATACTTGAAATGAGAAAGTTATCAGAATCAAAACCACTCATGTAGATTTAGTGAGCCTCTAGAGGCTGGAATACATGATAACATATGTTGGCTAGTTTTTATGGAAAATCTATGCCAAGAGTATGAATAAAACAGAGACAACTTATGATTAGCTATAAGCCCTGTAAAATAATAAGGACAAAGGCAGTCCCTTTGAGTACGGGGTGTACATGTACAATTAAGGAATAGAGACAAAGAGAAATAATAGAGACAGAAAACTAACAAGATAAACTCACTCAGTTTTCAACAATGAATATGAGCAAAGATCAAAAAGGAGCCAATTTCTTACCACGTCCATATCTTAAACTGACAACATTTCCTAAAATGGAAAACCCCCAAATGCTTGGAAGGTTTTCTTAGATAACGTCAAATACCCTGAGAGTCCTCTGAGTTTCCCACATCGAAATTTCCAAAAGCAATGACAGTGGAACTTGATTGGAACCAAGAGAGACAGATATTTAAAGCAGGAGGCCCATCTGTCAATCCTGGCTGTATGTTCAAACAGTGACAAAGAAAGAAAAAATTACCCACTGACAACAGGCATTTATCAAGGGCTGAATGGCCGAGATGTCTTTAAGAGACCAACTTACATTAATAAGTTCAACCTCCCAGATTTTTTTCAACAGGTCCATCGATGTGTAGCCATTGATGAGGAAGGCTTTGGTGTAGTCGCCTAGTTCAATGGAATCCAGCCACTCAGCGACAGAGGTGGGGTGATAGCCATCATGACCAATGGGTCTCATCTGTAATTAAGAAAATCCTATTAGGATCCATTTAAACTGTTGACATTGTGTTCCAACAAGAGAAAGCATGCTGTCACTTGGAAATGTATCTAATAGGCAGCCACAGATCTTTCTGGATAAGGAAATAAAGGAAACCAAAATACTTTCATGTACAATCCTAAATCATTAATAATTTTCACGCTGAATTCGTTTTCAATAACACACTGGGAAATTTCCACTTTAGCTGCTAAATCACTCCACATTTGAGAGAACTAAATATGTCAAGCTTCTGCTATAGATATTATTGGCATTCTGTTGGATGGAATTTAAAATGATGTCAGTGGAGCAGCCTTCAATTCAATGCCGAAGGCCCAAGGAACAGCACACCCAAAATGTAGATGATAATTGTCATATGCACAACATCAAAGCATGTGAAAATACTGCATGACTTAAACATTCAGAGGATCCAGACTTAGGCAAGGCATGGACTGTAGGTAGTGCAAACATACTGGAGAAACACACTGCTGTGTTAAGTCAGTAAAGAAGAGGCTTTGGGTGTTTAAAGACCATGTGTTCTGCAGAGACTCTACAGTATGTTAGACGTGAATAGAGAACTTGCTGGCAGACAGGTTCCTATTTTTTGTCAGCTATATACAGATTTTTTTTTTTTTACTTTAGGAGAACAAAGAAGTGTGACAGCAACATAATGTTTCTGAGTTTAAATTGGAGTGTGAAAGTAATTTAAGCAAGAGAAACTTCTGGGTTGAAAATTTTGTATGGATTATTCTAGTCCTTGAGCTTTTATTTGAGATTTGAGTTGAATTTGCAGTTCTTGCTCTAGGATGTAACTCACTTCTAAGACTTGGGCTGCTTTGCATTCCATATATCTCCCCCTGCATGGAGGGACAGTTGGCTCCCGTCAGTCTGAGGAGATCCTTCAGCGAAAGGCCTGATGGGAGCAGCAAAATGGGGCAAAATGCAAAAGAGATTTTGCTCTTCTTTCAGTATCAAGGAGATAAATATTAATGGAAATTTATATGATTCTGACATGTGAGCAGAGAAAAGATTAGTCTGGGCGTCAGAGATTCAGATTTCAATCATAAACACGTGAGGGTTTCTGTCACTTTGCAGTTTCTCATTCTTGAAATTCTCCTTCCTTCATTTTAATACAGCTTCTCTTTTCCTTTGCTTATTGTTTTACTCCCCAGACTGTTTCCACCTTGAGGTTTAAATGCCCTCCATTTTAAGGTGGTAGCATAATTCATTTTCTGCATTAGAGTCTGAATTACATCAGACTTTTGTACTTCACTTTTACATTGATGCATTATAGTGACTCAGTAAATGTCTGTTCACTAGCTCTTAACTCAGTGTTTATTATACAGTAGCTACAAATATAAATGACATCTTGGGGTTTGCAAAATGAAGTTTATTGGTCGTTGCAAATAACGGATGTCATGTGTATATAAAATAGGAGACAAGGAACCAAATCAGGATCAGTTATTATGTTCTATAGAGATTTGCAAAAATATTGGGGCTAGGATAGTCTCCAGGACTTAGTTAAAGGTGATTGGACAGACTCTGATACCCTGAACAATTGCCCCAGCCTCATCAAACTCCCTGGCTTTTCAGTCAGCATAAGAAAATAACTAGAGAACGTGAAGGATGGATGGAAGGGAGGGAGAAAGGGAGAGTGGGATTGAAACGAGTAGACTGGCATGGAGGTCTTGCTGTTACCCATCCATGAAGCTGACCACAGCTGATCTGCAGAGGATACTGGGGACATGCTTGAGGAGACTTGATGAAAAAGTTGGGTTAGAGTTAATGACCCAGTCAGATAACTGCAGTGGGGTTCCCAGAGGTCACCCTGAGCACTAGCAAGCTCTCTCTCTCTCTCTCTCTCTCTCTCTGTCTCTCTCTCTCTCTCTCTCTGCTTATTGGAGTCAGCATAGTCTGCATTAGTGAAAGTGCAATGGTGGGGAGACTCACTAGAACTCCTCAAAGAAAACCCAATTAATTATTTTTTAAAATAAATTTTATTTTTATATTCCCCATACAATTGCTACCCCCTTATTTTGACCCCAATCCTTCCCCTCCCTGCTCCCCATCCCCCATAGAGTATCTCTGTTTCATAGTTGTTTGTTGATTTTGATTTTCACTTTCTTATAGTTATTCATTTTCCTGGTCCCTTATTTAAGTTTTCTAGATTCCTGCTATGAGTGAGACCATCCGGTATTTTTCTTTTTCTTTCTGGCTTATTTCGCTGAGCATGATCCCTTCCAGCACCATCCATGTTGCTGCAAATTGCATGTGTTTATCTTTTTTGAATGCTGAGTAATATTCCATGGTGTATATGTACCACATCTTCTTGATCCAGTCATCTATTTTTGGGCATTTGGCAAACCCAATTAATTATAAAGAAATCTGCCCTTCCCCCACCCTCTTCTTGTCCCAGCACCAAGGAATGTAGAATCAGAATGGAGAAAGTTACCAGACTCTTAAGGGAAGTCTAATCTTGGCGGTGGTGGCAGGGGAGGTGGGCAGAGGGAATAAAATTGGAGACTTAACTGGATTGTAACTCAGTTTTCAATATTTACTGATTGGAAATTTATTAGCTTGATTTATTAGATTATTTATTAGATTTATTACAAAATAGCACAGAGAGCCAGTTGAGCTTCACTGATGGCAGGATTGAAAGAATAGAATCTTATCAACATCTCACTGAATGCAGATTTCTCAGTCATCTGGTTACTTCCAGGAGGCAAATTCCCCTAGAACAACCTTAAGGAGGTGAGAGGGAGAGAAATATTTGGCAGGGGGATGAGGGATAGGGACAGAGGAGAGTAAGAGAGAAGAGAACATGGAAAAGTATTCTGATTTGTGCAGGGTAGCACTCATCCATCCATTCATTCAAAAAATATCTAGTCAGTGCCAATTATGATGAACGTGGAATTGTAGACAACAAAACAGTCATAGTCTCTCCCTCTCAGAAATTATAATCTTAATTAAAAACTATGTGAACAGATGACCAATAAATTATGAAAACCCTTACCTGATGAGTGAAAGTCACCAGAGCCAAATGAAGTTGCAAAATTCACTTGACACATATTTAATGCTATGCAGAGTGGTTATTGTGTTGCATGATGATTTCTTTCAAAGCAGTTCTCCCATCTGCTCCTTCATTTCTGTTCCTACTGCCATTACCCTGTTTAGGTTCTTGTTAGTGCTTGCAACAATGAACACAATGGCTTCACCCTTGACCTCCTATCTTTGGTTCAATTTATATATCTTATTGCTCCCTTAGCAGTCCCTTAAGTCAAGCCTTGCACAAAAACCTGTAGCAGCTCCTTCTTGATAAAAGTCAGCACTCTAGGACAATTGAGATCAGGTACAAACTTATCTTTTCAACCTGATCTTCTACCACGCTGGTATGTGTATCCTAGTATATAGGATTAGCACTGCATACATATTTAAACAGAATATTAAATTGCCAGTGGTTCTATAATCATGAACTGTGCAGGACGCATTTCTATATTAGCTTATATCATTTTCATGAAAATTTTGACATACAGGAAAAGGCTGACTAATGTGTCACTCTATTTCACAATAGATGTGCTTGTATTAGTCAGGGTTCTCTTGAGAAACACACACAACACACACACACACACACATGTCCAATATCTGCAGGGCAGGCTGGAGGCTGGTAACACAGGGACGAACTGGTATTGCAGCTCAAACCTGAAGGCAGTCTAGAGACAGAAACACTCTTCTTCTTAAGAGAAATGAAGACTTTTCCTCACAAGGCCTTCATCTGATTGGATGAGGTCCACCCACATTATCAAGAAAATCTGCTTTACTCAAAGTCTACTGATTAAATATTAATTTCATTGGAAAATTACCACCACAGTGACATCTAGATTGGGATTTGACCAAAAGTCTGGACACTGTGGCCTAGTGAAGTTGATGCATAAAATAATTCAAACTCTTCAATCCATGAATCCATTGGCAAATATGTCTTCATGAGACTGAGAAAGGCCAGGGTTGATAAACTAAGCTAAATCACATTCTTCCCAAGCTACCTGATTTTCCTTTAGTAAACATCTATGTGTTGCATCCCTGTTAATCCTAAACTAAACAATTATTTTAAAAGTATACTTGTTGAGGCATAATCCACTGTGTATCTAATAGGCCTTCATACCTTTATTTACGCCATTCACCATCCCCTCTCCCAGAAAGTCCGCTTCCCCCTGTTCTCTTGTTGAAATCCTATCTATTTTTTTTTTAAAGATTTATTTATTTATGCATACAAAAACTGGGGTACAGGCCAGAGATGTGGAGGGTGAGAGGAGTCACCAGAGACAGAGTGGGGAACAGAACAGGCAGATTGCCTGAAATACACTGCTGAGGGGAGCAGCAGGCGAGACAGGAGAGGTCTGCTGCGCCATATGAGTCAGCTCCCTGGCCAGCCATGCTGCAGAGGCTGTGGATGGTTTCACGGTGCTGAGACTTAACACCCTGCACCATCAGGGATGCCCAAAATCCTATCCATTCTTAAAAGGTCCTGTTTAAAAGATACCTCTTCTTTAAAGTCTGTTTCAATGTAACCCTTGCTTCCAAGTCAAAATAAATCCTGCTTCCTGCTAGATTTCTGTAGTGATTTGCATGCAATTCTATTAAAACATTATTAAAGTCTGATTTTGATAACAACCAGAGATGTGAGTGTCTTCATTATTACCTTAGTGAAGAAACAAGTTCTTAGCCATCTTTGTTGTCCTTCACACATGGCATCTCACACATGGCAGCATTTGCTAAATGCTTATTAAATTAAACACTTTAATGAACACGCAAGGATTAAAATGACAAATTAATTTAACGGTATGGTATCCATTTGTGGGGAGAGATTTGTATTTTGTAATATATATAGTGAAAATGAGAGCTATTTTCATGGCCTACTATCTGCATTTATAACTCTTTAGAACCACGAGTCAATCCCAGGTAGTATGTTGTGTTATCAAGTACACTGACTTTGCTTCAGTGGCCTCAACTGTGATTATCATCCTGTGGAACTACGGGTGAATGGCCTCACCTCTCTAACCATAATTGTCCTGGTATATAAAGTGAAGGCGTTGGACCAGCAACTCAAAGTTTCTTTATGATTCCTAAATCTTCCAATTCTATTCTTTGAAAATCAGTATTAAAGTAGCATCAGATTTATTTATCCAATAAAGAAAAAAATGAGTTTAAAGGTAAAACGAAAATAATATTACAAGATAGAACTTTTCGGCTAAAGGTCAGATGGCACCCACAATTCTTTCATGAGCTGTCATGGCACCCAGACCATGCCCCGGGGCCTCGTTCTCGCTAACATGCAGGAAAGGGACACCTAGCAGGGCAGGCTAGAGAGACAGCTCCGGGGTGCAGCAGGCCAGAAGCTCCGCCGAGCATGAGCATGCCAGGGAGCCAGGTGAACTCTGCAAGCTGAGAGGCAGAGTGGTGTGCAGGCAGCAGGCATCCTGAGCAGGGTCACAACAAGGCATCTGCTTCCACTGCTTAAGACTCAAAGTCTGGGGAAAACTGAGGCTGGGGCAGAGACTGGAGCTAGCTGTAAAGGAAGCCTCAGTCTTTGAAAGATGTAGCTCTATTGATATATTTCACTAAACACCTTCATTGCTGTTCTTGGTGTTATTCTGCCCCAGTGTGCATTTTCTCTGGGAATCTCTTCTAGCAAACCTGGCCTCAGAGAGGGCACACCGTGACCATCACGGGCCACCCAGCAGGCAGAGATCACCCACCTGGGACAGTACTCAGCAGCATCCAGGGCCTTCCAGGGGAGCAGGGATGGGGCAGCTGGACAGCAGGCCTGAGATAGCCTCCTCTATCTCAACCAGAGTATTTTGTTTTGCATAGAAGGGGAAGAAAGGTTTACTCTGTTTAAAAAAAAAAATGCTTGAAAACCACTGATCTAGAAAACGTTTGTAAGATGAAATGATCACGGGTTTTATGTTCTCTTAATTTCTCAGTGTTATTTGGAATATTTTAGATTTGTCTTCTATGTATGGACTGACAGGTGTCATTCTGTCTGAAACTCGCTTTGTTTATTCAGACAAGGACAATTTCTTATTAAAGTGATGAAACCACAAGATGGAAGATTTAACAAGAGGAAGGCAATAAAAAGAGGGAAAAATAAAAAGAGGGAAAGAAGATATTACATAACAATAGTTTGGAGAGCAAATAAAAAAAACAGTTCTCACAGCCACAAGGGACTAGGTAAGCATTATGATATTGGCATGGTAATTAGGCCAACATAAGGAAGACCCCAAATAACAGATTAGATAGCTACTTTTATGTCTGAAAAGTATTACAGGATTGTTATAGGGATCCTCTGTTGTCTACCAAAAACTGTCCTCAGTAAGGGGCCATCAATGGAGCTCATGCCTGCACAGATCGAGGTGAGACACAGCTTGTCTTCTGGTTGCTGCTATGAGAACACATTTGAACCCAGGGATGCTGACAAAAGTGCTGCCTGAGACATCCGGGTCACCTTCAACCTAATAGATTTGGTTTTTGCTCTAGAACTGCTTGTTCTTTATTTTTGTCTTTCTGTGAGCTGGATATCATGCTGCAGCCCAGCTTGGATCACATGGGCAAAACAATATCTGAGCTTGAGAAACACTTCTCAAAACTTAATGTACATGAGGGCCTCCCCTGATGGCGCAGGGGTTGAGCGCTGGGCTGTGAGGCTGCCCGCAGCCTCTGCAGCGCTGGTTCGTTCCCCGGCCGCCGGCGAGGGTCCCACAAAACAAAACAAAACAAAACAAACAAACAAAACAAAAAAAACAAGGAAACATGAAAATCACGTGGGGCTTCTTGTTAAATGCCTATTCTAATTATTCTAATTCAATAGATTGGAGGAAGCGTCTGAGATTCTGCATTTCTTATGAGTTTCCTGGTGATACTAATGCTGTCAGTATGTGGACCATACTTTGGGTAGCAACACTGTAGAACATGACAGGTCTTGGGTCCTTCCCGAAGGCAGAGAGCAGAGCCAACTTGTCAACCTGGGATTCGGGTTTACCGTTACTTTAGGACTGCTATGTGGGAAAAATCCATGTTTATCTGTTAAACCACCCTATTAATGAGGTCTCTGTTTCAGCAGCTTTGGTCTTTCCTCAAGTACAAACAGAATTAGAAATAAAGTAATTTTTATACAGAACATTAAAGGAAGCCCCTATTTCTATTTGACTCCACATTGTGTTGCCTCTTGTTTTGTGAATTCATATTTTTACATCTGTTGTTAAAAATAACTTCATTTCTTTTAACCATGTTTATACAGTCTTTCTGTCAATCACTCCACCACCCTTTTGTGATAACCCTGCAACAGATACGGGGGAGTTGTAAGAAAATCTTAAGTTTCTACCTTTGAGACCTGGGTATCTAATGCTATTACTGGCTGAGAGAGACAAGAAAATAGACTGAGATTATATGAGGCAGGAGAATTTAAAGATGCTACAAAGAAGCACTTTCAATTTTGGAAATAAGTCTGAGAAGACATATAATTTTGGGCATCATTAGCAGTACAGGTGGGAGTCTTGGCTATTCCACTTATTAGTTCTATGACTTTGAGCAAACTACTCAACTTTCATAAGCATCTGCTCTCTGATTGAGAGGTTAAATGAATACCTACCTCAGAGGTTATTATAGGTATTCAACAAAACAATACAAGTAGAGCTATATAAGTAGAGCTTAGCACCGTACTTGGCATATAGAAACACTCAATAAATCATAGTTATTTCTATTAAGTAGAAATTGAAATCATGCACTGATGAGATTGCAGAGGGTAATTATGTAGTGTGAGCAGAGATGTAGCCTGAGGATGAACCAGTAAGTAAAAGATATGATTTTTACCCAGGAGATCAAAAAAGGAAGGGTCAAGACAAGCAGAAGCAGAGAAATAGTGCTTCAAAGAGAGTGTGGTCAGCAGTGACAGAGAGCTAGGGAGGTCTAGTAAATTGAGGACAAAGCATCTATGATGTCTGGCAAATAGGTGTCTGGGATCTTATTGAGAAAAGTCTAAAAGGTAGGCTGCACTGGATTGAGGTGTGAGTTAGAGATGAGGAAGTAGAAAGTACAATCTAAACTATTATCTTGAGAATAGCAGATGGAAAGAGAAGGAGGGAGATGAAACTTGTAGAAAGTTCAAGGAAAAGGTATGAAAGGGAATCAGAAATGCACTCAGCCTGAGGAAGTTGAGAGAGTAAAGGAATAAGAGCTCAAGAATGCCATGGAGATTGAGGTGGGCTAGATGGTTTGTTTTTTGCTTTGGGAATTTTGCTTGACTCTCTTGGAAATTATAGCATGCGTGGTTGAACTAACACTGGGGTTAATAATCTTTGTGTTAAAGCAGTTGCAAGGGTTCAGAAGCTATCTGGCTTGGGCTTGGGTGAAAGCTGTTTTTGTGTGTAATTACTCATAATGTCCTCATGTGGGCAACGATGGCCATTCCTGGGGTGGGTAACTCCCTGGAGACAAATATACAAACCTGATTATCATTTAAGTAAACCTACCTGAGCAACATCCCTGATATATCAGACTCAGCTACTTAAACTTGCCTCTGAAACTGCAATGGATCGTGGCTCCTTTTTTCCCACTTGGATGTACTTTGTTCTCTCAGACTCCCTGATAGGACTTTTGTGATCCAGACAGTGATATTATCTGATACCTCCCTCTATTCCTGCTCCTTGTTCTAGCCTCTTCTACTCTGTTCCTGCTGCTACCCAAGACTTGGGCTAACAGCATCCCTGAAAATAAATCAGGACAAGCAGTGCTAGCAGGCAGTGTGCCGTCAAGTCCAAATGCAGGTCTAACAAGTAGAGAGAGAATCAGTTCTCATACAGGCTTTGAGACCTGGGTTTAGATATCACTGTGCTATTTCATCAGTGGCTCTTAAAAAGACTGATTGAACATAAAAGAGAAAGGCAGATCGGCTGACCACAGGGCCCCAGAAAAAAGTCTATCCATCACCTTCTAAGTACTATCACAGTGCAACTTTCCGGGGACAGATCTACAGAATGGACAGGACTATTAATGGTAAGGATATTACCTAAGAATCATATGTGACTTTGAAGATCCCAGAGTGATCTCACACCCATCATCTGACTTATGAGGGGCTTTAGTTATCTTTGGGAAAATGCCCTTTATAGCATCTGAGACCTTGGCTACTCTATAGACACAGTCTAGCCCACAGATGCTACATCAAGCGCTCATCAATGACATTCCTCCTATGGGGACTGAGAGGATTAATACACTGTGATAGCAGCAGGAAGCAAGATGTGATAAGGTCTCTGTTGTGTATCTGCAGCAAGGGAAAGAGACGTGACATAAACAAATTTGCTGCTTGAAGTCTCTCTGTTCAGACTCTGTTATGGATACTCTTTCTATAAAAGAATAGGGAGAAAACCTAAACCCTCAAAAATAGTGAACTGAACATCACTATGGATGGACAATTGCAGAGAGTGGTAACCTCTCTATTTTCTTTTCCATTTGGGGTCCCTTGAGTGTTCAGTCTGTGAAGTGAGTTCACAGATGTAGGGAAGGAGCAGAGAAGAGATAATATTTGGGTACCTCTGGGCACTGAAGTTTAGGGAAGTAAAGGAGATAATAAAGCACAAAGCGCTCTGGAACTGTGTACTGCCTCTCATTGTCTAATAATTTCTATTTCATGAACAAAGAAACAAAGTAAGCTCTAATCCAGAGAGAGACCAAGGTAGCCCTTATTTTGACAAGTCTTAGATCACTTAAACTGGAAGTGAGGAGCATCCATAGGCTAAGAAATGTTTTCAAGATACTCGGCGATCCAATTCTGGGAACACACAAGAGTCAGCTGGTGAACAACGTAAAAGCATGAACCAGACTAGTTTAGGCTCTAGCTAAACTTTTCCATATGCCTCTGGCCATCAGGAGTAGAGACACTCCCTTGGATCAAAGGAGCTGAACTGATCACAGATTAGAGGAATGAAGTTGCCAAAACAGACATATTCTCAAAATCATGGTAGAAAAAGTGACAACAACAACAGCAACAACTACAAAAAAATCAACTATCACTTTGCAAGCAACGTGAGAGGACTACCAGGCAGGTATTGGATTTTTCAGCCTCACCTGGGTACACACAGAGTAACTATCTGCAGCACCACCTGGGAGCCAGGTGTTATCTGCCAGGTAAGATAGGTGGGGGTATGAGTGCAAAGACCTAGGAGCACTATGTAGTGCATACATAAACCTGGGGCTGAATGGTTTTATTGTACTCCTCCCTGAAGGTTTTGGTAAAAGGATGTTTTTAAAAATTCAATAAAAGGACATGCTTTTTACCATCTTTTCATTTCTACAATTCTTGTTGAGATAATGTTGACCCTAGAGCCCTTTGTTAAACATCACTATTTGTTTTGATTTATTCCTTGTGGCAAATCTCTTTTATGAAATAAGGAACCAGATTAAAAATGAAGAGGATATATTGCAGCTAGAATAAGGTGCTGAATGGTGCACACCATCATTCACATTTTCAAGCTTCACCAGTGAGGTGAACTATATTTAGAAAAAGACACGGGGTCTCTTTCTTTTTTTTTTTTTTTAATCTCTGACAGTACATGTTTTCTGACATTTGTGTATCTATTCAATGGTTAGGTAGCACCCTGCTTTGCTCTGAAAACAGAAACTTTATTTTTTTTTTTATAAATTTTATTGTTATATTCCCCATACAATTGCAGCCCCCCATTCTGATCCCAATCCCTCCCCTCCCGCCCCCGCCCCCCTAAAAGTGTCTCTGGTTCATAGTTTTTTGTTGATTTTGATTTTCACTTTCTTATAGTTATTCATTTTCCTGGTCCCTTATTTAAGTTTTCTAGATTCCTGCTATGAGTGAGACCATCCGGTATTTTTCTTTTTCTTTTTGGCTTATTTCGCTGAGCATGATCCCTTCCAGCGCCATCCATGTTGCTGCAAATTGCATGTGTTTATCTTTTTTGAATGCTGAGTAATATTCCATGGTATATATGTACCACATCTTCTTGATCCAGTCATCTATTTTTGGGCATTTGGGTTGTTTCCAAAGCTTAGCTATTGTAAACAGTGCTGCTATAAACATAGGGGTGCAGGTTGAAAACAGAAACTTTAAATGCTACTATCAATCAGGAAAATTGTTCACAAGTTATTAGTCTCAACTAAAATAAATTCCCCAAACTTGAGTCTTCAGAGGATTATGAATGTTCTGCATTCCAACTCCATTTTATTTCATATTTTTAAAAAATGTCCTTTTTTGGAACCCCCAGGCATGTGTATAGAAATATCACCCACTGAAGTACTTCAAATGGATAAATGTACCATAAAACCAAACTTAGTGGTTGACCAGTGACAACATGATCTTACTGGGAAGGGCAGCACAAAGGAGATAATTCACTTGGTGGCTAAAAATTGGTATAGAAGTTATAAAAACAAGGACATAACACCCTTTCATCCATCACCATGCATCCCTCTCTCCTGCCACTTCTCCTTGCTCCCTCTCTCCACCCATCCACCCGTCCATCCACGCATCCATCCACCCATCCATGCATCCACCCATCCATCCACCCATCCACGCATCCACCCATCCACCCATCCACGCATCCACCCATCCATCCACCCATCCACGCATCCACCCATCCATCCACCCATCCACGCATCCACCCATCCACCCATCCACGCATCCACCCATCCACCCATCCACGCATCCACGCATCCATCCACCCATCCACGCATCCACCCATCCATCCACCCATCCACGCATCCACCCATCCACCCATCCACGCATCCACCCATCCATCCACCCATCCACACATCCACCCATCCACCCATCCACGCATCCACCCATCCATCCACCCATCCACGCATCCACCCATCCACCCATCCTCCATCCAGCCACGAACCCTCCCAGGCATTCACTCAACTAATACTTATATCAAGTCTGCACCAGTGTAGGTGCTATTCTGGATGCATCAGTAAACAAATAATGTAAGTCTTTGCAAAGCTTATATTCTAGTGGGAGAAAAAGATAATAATTAATAAGCATAATAAATATGGAAATTATGTTAGAAGTTGGTAAGTGCTGTGAAAATAAGAGTGAATACTGCAGAAGGATTGAGAGTGCCTGTATGTTCAGGCCGGGGGCACAGGGATGGTATAGTTTTATGCAGGTGAGTGGGGGAAGCTTCATTCGGAAGGCAAGATTCGAAGATTTATTTATTTATTTATTTATTTATTTATTTATTTTTAAAAGAATTTTTTTTATTTATACAAGCACTGGGTATAGTCAGAAGCACAGGAGGTTGAGAGAATTCACCAGAGCCAGAGCGGAGAGCAGAACAGGCAGACTGACAAAGTACACTGCTGAGGGGAGCAGCGGGCGGCAGGAGAGGTCTGCCACCATGTGGGACCCTTGCCGGTGGCCGGGGATCGAACTGGCGCTGCTGAGGCTGCGGGCAGCTTTGCAACCCAGCGCTCAAATGCTGCACCACCGGGGAGGCCCAAGATTTGAAGAAAGATTTAAAGATGGTGAATTGGCTGTTGGAAACTTGGCGGGGGGATGAGGGGGTTGATTCCATGTAGAAGAAATAGTGGAATAAAGGCCCTCAGGATATGTGAACTTGTGTGTGTTCAAGGAATAGCAAGGATATCAGTGGGGCTGGAGCAGTGTGTGTAAGAATAGAGGAGTGGGCATAGCAGGAATCTAGAAAACTTAAATAAGGGATCAGGAAAATGAATAACTATAAGAAAGTGAAAATCAAAATCAACAAAAAACTATGAACCAGAGATACTTTTTGGGGGGTGGGGGCCGGGAGGGGAGGGATTGGGGTCAGAATGGGGCATGTGCAGTTGTATGGGGGAATATAAAAATAAAATTTATTATATTAAAAAAAAAAAAAAGAATACAGGAGTGGGGAACAAGCCAGAGAGGTAGTCAGAAGCCAGACAAAGTGAAGCTATGAAGGGCTCATCCGTGGCTGTGTCTTATCCGAACTTTGCTTTTCATTCTGAGGGAGATGGGCATCCATTTGGGCAAGAATGAAGAGAGGTGTGGTGCTATCTGACTGATGTCTCAGCAGAATCACTCTGGCTACTCTGTCGAGAATACGTCTCAGGGAGGCAAAGGTAGGAACAGGGAGGTCTTGTTGAAAGGCTGCGCACGTAATCCGAGAGAAAGAAACTAGTGGCTTGGATAGAACGCTCCAGTAGAGTTGGTGGAAGTGGCCAGATTCCCTGGAACACAAAACAAATGCTTCATGTTCTCTAACATGGCCTGGGAATCTGTCAGCCTGATGGCTGCAGCTGTGTGACAAGGACCTCAGCTTGAGTAGAACTGGGCTCATCTATCATGTGCAGACATGTGGGAATGACAGGCAGGGCTGGTCTTTCATGGGGCCTCAAAAGACTCTTTTACTAAAAGTAGGTGCATTTGAGTCAAATAAAATCGAAACATATGCATTTTAGTCAAAGGAAAATAGATGAGTGTTAGTGCGGGGGGAGTGATTCTGAATGGATTTCAGGTTCTGGGGCTCTCACCGGGCCTTGGTCCTGCTCCCACGGATCATACCTTAAGAAGAAGTGGTAATAAAAAACCGTGAAACATTTTTGGGAAATTGGGAACAAAAGGAATCTGCAGAATTGGCAGCAGCAACTTCATCAACAAGCAGAGAGGGTGCCATATTGCAGACACTGTGCCCTCAACATTGGGCACTGGCAGTTGGCGGCGGTGCTCACATTGGCAGGTTTCCGTGGCATTGGCAGAACATTCAGTTGGCATTGGTGAAGGTGCCCTTGATGGGAAGATACTGGGTATCTTAGCCAGTAGCACAGACATTATTAGTACCTTAGACACTCAGGGCACCTGCAGTGCTGAAGCAGCCTTGGCAGTCATTAGGAACAAATTTGGCTCCCTTCATGGACACTAACAGCACTGAGAACACTTTTGGTAAGTTCTGGTGGCAACATTTCAAGCTCTGGGGACAGGAACTATCCACCATAACAAGGTAGAGTGGGAGAGGCAGAACAGGAAGGATGTCACATGGTCTGAAGAGGTCTGATTTATGGTGCACATGTGACATGAAACAACCAGAATGAATCATTAGGAGCAATTTCAGTAAGGTCTAGAAGATACAGAAAACTGTAAACCTATTTTGAAGCCCAGATTGGAATTCCTCAGGGCTTCTTTTTATATCTACAGAGAGGGGATAACCCAAGAATTCTTCTACTACCATTGGGTAAAAAGAGCAGTCAAATAGCCGACAGATTGTTCTCAGGAAAGTGTTTCCAGTCTCATTGTTGTTGTTTTGGTCACCTTAGAATTTTTCATTACCTCAGATATGACAGTGACTAAGAATTTTCACCTTGACTTATAGGATAGCTTTAGTAGAAAGTCAGCTCTTAACAAAGTCTTTGTGGTTGTTACTTATTTAATTCAGCAAGCACTTTTAAGGATAAAATAGGTATGTAACATTGTCGTAGGTGCTGTAGAAATGTAAAAGCATATATATAAGGTTTCTTTCTTCCAGGAATACTTAATATCCTTGAGTGTACATTTGAAATATATATAAATACAGGAAAATCATTAGGTGCCAAAGTTTTTTATAAGCTCCAGAAGAGAAGAGAAAAGAAACATGAGTGGGTTGGAGAAACTTGGGAAGAATTTCTTCCATACTTTATCTTCGAGTTAAAATATGGAGAAGTAAGTGAATGTGTGTGCATGAGGGAGAAAGCATGAGTGCATAAGAGAGAGACAGAGAGATGGAGAGAGAGAGAGATAAAGGCAGAGGATGGATACATATGGGCATCCATTTCTCTTCACTGCCTGTAGACCAAACAGGAGCACAGGTAGTATCCTCTGTCATGAGTGATTCCCTCAATGCTTTATTTGGCTAGAAATACCAATTAATTCTTTGAAATTCAGTTCAAATATTACCCACCCATGCGGAAAATCTTCACTGACACCCAAGTACTTATCTCCTTTCTTGTAACATTTTTGCATATAATTTTATATTGAAGTAGCACTGCGGTATAACATTATATAAGCTTCAACTGTGCATCATTAACCTACACGTTCGTCACTAATGTCCATTAAGTTTACCACTAAAAGTCCAATTCTGTCCTTCACCATACAATTGACTCCTTTTACCCGATTCTTACCCTACTTCCCCCTTCCCTTTCAGCAACCACTAATTTGTTCTACAGCCTAAGAGTTTATTTTTCTTTTGTTTAGTTCTATATTTTGTTTAGCTTCTTGATGTGCCACATATCAGTGAAATCATTGTTTTGTCTTTCTCTGTTTGACTTATTCCAGTAAGCATAATAACCTCTTGGTCTATCCATGTTGTTGAAAATGGCAGAATTTCAAGGATTTCATCTTTTATATAGCTGACTAGCATTCCATGATATAGATCATGATATTGATATCATGCTATTAAATATACATATATATATATTCCACAACCTCTTTATCTAATCATTTGTCAGTGGCCACTTAGTTTATTTCCAACTCTTGGCTATTATAAATAATGCTGCTATCAACATGGGGATATAGCACATATCTCTTTGAACTAGTATTTGTTTTTTCTTATCTGACTCTATATAAAATGTAGGTGGAATCTGGAGTTGTCCTAGCTCTTTCATCTGCTGCAGTCCTACCAGGGATGCTAAGGTCTTGGGATGTGAGGTCATTGCTGGTTCATATCTACATCAATCACACTTAGAGAACTGTGCCATCCAAAGTGGAAACCAACTGATGAAATAGTTGAGCTCCAAAGGTGAGAGGCTGGGGAATCAATCTCCTCTACATTTACTGCAGCAGTCTCTTGCACATTCATGGAAAAAATTTCCCATTCTAAATTTTCTATAATTAATTTACCTTCTAGTACTTAGAAAGTTATAAATACAACCCTTTTATACAAGTAGTGGCCTCTGAGTAGAGATAGAATTGAGGGTTAAAACTGATAAAAAAAGCTTTTAAACTGTGGGGACTCTGTGGTTCATGTTATAACCTTAAAAATCATTCAAATGTATCTGTTTAGCAGTTATCCCATCATGAATTCATAGAACAAGTAAGCTAAAATACATTTTCTCTTAAAGCCATGAAAGAAGGAATCTGACAGTTTGAGTGCTCAATTTCTCTGAAAAGAGCAGTTGCTATCTGTTAACTAAAAAGAAGCTGAACTTCTATTTACTAAACTAGAAGAAGCTACAAAGCACAGAGTGAAAATGGCCAGTCATTTGTTCCAAGGCTGAAGCATCGAAAGGCGATTCCCAGAGCACAGAGATGTGCTTCCTTATGATAGAGACAGCAGAAGGAAGCATCGGAAGAGCATGGGCTCTGGAGCCAGGTTGCCTGGTTCAAATCCTAACTCTGCCACTTTCTAATTGCATGACCTTAGGCAAATTACTTAACTTGTCTATGTCTTAGTTTCTTCATCTGTAAAATAGAGACTTAATTTTAAGATTGGATTGAGTTGATTTAGAGTTAATCTAATAGTACTTAGAATAATCCTGAGACATAGGATAGTTCTGTTTAAGGGTTGGCTATTTCACAGGGGTTCTCCCTGCAGTGTTATTCTGCGCATGCTCAGGAACTCCTTGGGGAATTTGCGGACTCTTGAGGAGAGTGTTCACTAAGTGCACACAGAAGATCAACCATCAGATTAGAACCCAAAGCCAAAAGATGGACATCTAAATCCCGTTGATCACCAGAAAAGAAAATCACAAAAAAGTTCCATGTAATGAAAAAAAGTGTAGCTTAGGGGTGGGAGAGTATTAATTCTGTTACTGGTTTTGCCTGCTCCATAGAAGCTAACTGATTGGGTTTGAAGTATTTGATTCATTATAGCTTGAAGGGGAAAAGGATGGATGAAATTGTAGCTGGATTGATGGCACTAGCTGTAATTTCAGAGGATAACTATTACAAATTGGAAAAGGAAAAAAAAAACATATCTATCTTCTTGAACAAGCTAAGCAAACGCTTTGGGTTATTTTTTGCTTGGAGTGTCACGAGTTATCTCAAAACTCCTCACACCAAAGTTTTTAGGAATGGCTTTTTGATTTATCTGCTTCTTCAGTAACCCTTTCCTCATTCACTGAACAGAAGAGAACTTCCCAGCCAAAGCTTGTATTTCTACTCCCATAATAGTTCATTCCATGCTTGGCTTTCTATTAAAATCACTTAAATATTGGCCTGACTTCCTCTATATGACTGTCATCTTCTTGAAGGCAGACGCTGTGCAATTTCATCTTGTTTCTCTTTGCACTGTATCTGAGACATAAGTAGATGCTCAATGCCTTTGCATGTATAAAAAAAGACCTCTCATTAGAATGCTATTGATAAAAAATAAGAAACAAAGGCGAATTATATTCAACCATCAAATTAGCACTTAATTCATTTGTACAGCAGAGAGGGAACAATAGCTCATTCAAAATGGTGTATTTATTTTTTAAGAGTTCTTGCATAAATTTGCATAGTTCTGCTTTTCTGTGACATCACAAAGCCTTTAGCAATTTAATGAGACTGCACTGTCAAGGTCTGACCACCTCATTTCTTAGATCAATTCTGTTCCTTCCAGTGCCACAGACCTTAACTGAGCCCTTGTTGTTCAATGTATTTTTCATTTCCACGTCTCTCCCACTTTCTATGTAGTTGGGGACTGATGACATTACCTCTAAGAGATGCAGACCGGAAACCCTCTCAGCATTACGCTTATTCACTTAATCTCTAGCTAGGAAGGTACTATTTATTATTTTTATACACCTCTCGTGTTGCTCCTGATGGGTTAAACAATAATACTAAATGTGGTAAAAATAAATTCACCTGCTTCTTATCAAGAAAATGTGTGATATGCCTTGTGAGAAATGGGAAGAATAGAAAGTTCACGAGTGCAATGCAGTCATGACAACTTTAAGTCATGAACTCTCACATCATAACTGAGGTCCTTTTGGACCTTTTGTCATTTTTGGTTAGCAATGTCATTTTTTTTTTTTTAGTTTTGTCAGTTCAGTGAGCATTTACTAAATAAATGCAAGTGGTTATAATGAATCTCAATTCAGTTCTTCCAAATCTCATGCAATTCACATGCATTTTAAAATTTATGAAACTCAAAATAACAAAATGTGGTAGGTCTACTATTATCTCCAATTTACAGATGAGGAAACTGTGATTCAGGAATATAAGTAACTTGCCTACAGTGACACAGCAGTAGGTAGCTAAGCCAGGACTGAATAAGGTTACACTATAAAGTTTAAGAGTTCATTTTTGAGTCCTGGCAAGACTGCCAGTTCCTTAATGGCAACTTCAGTAGATTATTTAGCTTCTTACATCAATAGCCCCTTAGTGTCTTTATAGAACCTTGGAGTATAATGTTTAGACAATGCAGCAAAGTGGTTAAAAACCTCAGTAAGCTGCCGGGTGAGAACCTTAGTTTGCCCATCTAAAATGGCGCACATTCTCATCATACTCTGTCTATCCTTTTGTTTAATTTTTCTCTATAATACTTATCATGACCAAAAGCTACATTTGTTTTTATTTCTTTACTTCCTTTGGCCTACACCAGCCACTAATGCAAGCTTTTAGATTCTGTTTCCCAACACCAAATCCCCAACATTAGAACATTGCCTGGCATGTTGCAGGCATTTCATTAAATAGCTATTGAGTAAATAAATAAAAGGAGATTCATTTTGCTAATTGTTTATGCCTGAAGTAGTAATTTTCAGATATAATCAATGAATTGAAAGAACCTCCCTTTTTTCTTGGTCTGCCTTCAATCTTTTTTTAAAAGTGTATCAAATAAGCACTAATGTAGCACATGAGTGTCAGATGTGTCAGATTCCATTGTACGATGTGTCAGATTCCATTGTAAGTGCTTTACAAATATTGACTCATTATACTCTTACATCACCCCAACGAGCAGGTAAAACCAGGGGGTCTGGCCATGGTTCTAACCAAAATATAATGCTGCTTCCTGGCTCAATCCTACAAAAATATCACCTTCATGGAGTTTAATGCTCTAAAGACGTGTTTTCACTCTCCTGGAGAGTGGCCTTCTATCTTGCTCAACTTTCTTGCCTTTCTACACAGATTGAAAAGAAAATAAGTAAGATTAGTTATTTTACTTCATTGTATCATGCCTTTCCTTCTTTGAAGTAGCAATGCCTATTGTGAGTGAAGCTTCTTTGAGACCACATATAAGGATAAAAAGTGGTTTGACCCCTCCAGGGGCTGCTAAACAACTGACAAGGTCTGTGTCTGCCTCTCTTCTTTTTTCCATGTCTGTCTCTTCTTGCTTTCCTAGGGCTTTTGGATTCCTGCCATAGTTCTTCCTTTCCAATCTTGAGGAGGGAGTTTAATGGTTCACGGAAAATGCAAAAACTGCCTTTTAAGCCCTATTTTATAAACACTTCTTTTTCTTGTTTTTAGTCAATTGATTCTTTCCTGACCTTCAACAGTTTTTCTCACAAATGCACAAGCATTCTCAGAGCCCTGGCCTTTGATAGAGCGCAGTATCCATCCAGGAGGCAATGTTGAGCACAGACACCCGGGACTTAGCTGCATTTCTATTGCTAAGGAACAATCTGCCTCTGGGAAAATCATTTATATGACCAGGACTTGGTTTCCTCATCTGTGAAATGTCCCAGGTGACAGATTGAGCTGGATATTATAGATCCTTTCCAGTTCTAAATTATAATTTTCTAGGAGAATGATAAAATGAAGAGAAAGCACCTGAATATCTACATTCTTTTACTTTTCCACTCCATGAGAGCCATCACACTTCATTGAATAAGGGTGAGCTTCTCAGAGTGGAAGGATGACAGTTGCTGGAGATGGCAATAGATCAGAATCCACTTGCAGTATGTCTCTCTTATTTCTCTATAAATATCAGGAGGGGTGAGTAAAAAACGATATTTTAACTCTCTGGTCTACAAAATTTAATATGACCTGTACTTTGTTTCCTCACCTGTGATATTTTAAGTTTAAAAATATGACATCAGTGGGACCTCCCTGGTGGCGCAAGGGGTTAAGATGCAACCTATGAAGCAATCCGCAGCTTCTGCAGCATGAGTTTGATCCCCAGTGTGCCAGGGAGCTACTTACATGGTGCAGCAGACCTCTCCTGACTCGCCCACTGCTCCCCTCAGCAGTGTACTTCAGTCAATCTTCCTGTTCTGTTCCCCACTCTGTCTCTGATGAATTCTCTCACCCCTCACACCTCTGACCTGTACCCCAGTTCTTGTATGCATAAATAAATAAATCTTTAAAAAATAAAATAAAATATGACATCAAAACATCTGCTCTCTAACTTAGAATGAAGCAGCCGCCTTGCCTTCTGAGGTTGCATTAAACTCTGGAGCAACACATCATTAAGCAATTGGGATGGCACCACATTTACACTCTGGGATATCTCTTCAGCTCAAAGTACTTAGAGCTATTTTATACTTTGTATGTACTAGGCTTTGTCATTTCAAAGGACCCAAAGAGATTTATAAGCAACAACCATTCCTTCTCCCAAGGAACCCCTGAAGAGCAGACTACTTATTGGTCTCTACTTATAAAGAGAAAGTGTGATGCATGAGGGAGGTCACTTCAGAAAGATGCTGGCCACCAGGATTGTGGGTATTATATTCATGGAGGACTTTTGTAAAACATCTAAATATAAATGTGTTCAGTTGGGAATGTCTTTAGGGGTCCCAACCTGACCTATGCAGGACTCACCTCTAATCTGCATTCTTGGTTGGCTCAGTTCAATTCAATCTAAGAAATGCCACTTAAGCATCTTATGTGTATGTAGGTGCTTGTGCTTCATGCTTAGGAAACAAAGATGAATATGACAAAGATCTTAATCTTGAGTGAGAGATAAACTAATCAATGGTAATTTTAAAGAGTGTAATGGGAGCACAGAAGGGTTATATTTAGCAATCTGGTCCGGACAGAGCATGTGAAGCAAGGTCTCTGCAAGGAATAAATCATAAGGAATGAATAGGAGTTATGTTATGAAGAAGGGCAGCAGTTGAGATGAAGCAAAATGTTTCTAGCACAGAATGACTAGATTCTCTTCCCTGATAATACAGGATTAACAAAACCATCACCATAACTAAATCTGGTCCCCAGTGCTTTGTTTTATTAACAAAATATTTGAAAACAAAACCAGTACTTTTGGGGGTGGGTAGTTTGTGTTCTCCAGTTTGCTATTTTCCATCACTCTGTATTGCTATTGCCCTTAAAAGTTTTTGAGTTCTCAACCTCTGCCAGTACATCTCCATTTTCCTGCTCACAGCTTTTTTGGGGGAAGGGCGGTCACTTGTTGATCAACTTTTTCTGATTGGGTCTAACATTAAATGCTCTACTTTCAAGTTTTGTTTGTTTTCAAAAATATGTTTTCTTTACTAACCTCCCTAAAGCCTTTTCAAATGGCGTTTGATTAATTCAATCCTCTAATATAGATGGAAACATGCTGCTTTCAGTAATGAGGCACCATGAAGAATGAAGATGCCTTTAATATTTGTCATTTTTTACAGGATTACTGATGTGTGTGTATCACTTGTGGCATTCAGATCTTCGTGAAATCTGTTGGGGCAATTGGCGAATCTCCAGGGTCTCTCATTTCTATGTGATTACATCCTGTCATGCTGCATTATACCTAACCCTACACTCCAGAAACATGTGCCTCTTTTTGAGTCATGTTTGTAAATATGGCTTCTAAATCATCTAATTGTGCATATCACAGTCCCATGGAGCTTTCCCATGGAAATAAAAGACACATTTGTTTTAATGTTGATGACGGTTTATTCCATCTTAACCACACATGGCGGAAATTAGACTGTAAAGTGGATCATGATAAAGTGTATTTGCAGTCGGCCAACTTCTGAAATGGCCCCCGATGATCCCACCTCCTGGTTTTCACACTCATGTGTAAACAGCCCCTCCTGTGTGCTGTTGAAGTCAGATGCACGTTGTGAGATGCTTTATGGAGGGGCCCATGTGACGTGAAACTGGGGGATGTGATCAGTCAATAGCTTATGAGGCACCAAGACCTCAGGCCAAAACCCTCGAAGCAATTGAATCTTATTTACAACCACCTGAGCAAGCGGGGTGGTAGACCCATCTCAGCTGAGTGTGACCGCAGTGACTGTAGGCATGTGGGAGACCCACAGCCAGAGGACCCCGCTCAGCCCCTCCAAGATTTCTAACTCACAAAAACTATGAGATGATAAATGCCGTAAAATCCCACTAAAATTTGGGCTAATTTATTAATTAGCAATAGGTAACTGACACCGAATCTTCTTTTTCTATTGGCATAACAAAACTAGACATAAAATCTCTTATTTTTCCCAGCAAAAATCTTAAATTGAGAATGTGAAAGGGGATAATTTAATCTAATCAGAGGTATTCAGTGCCAATCAGTAAAAAAAAAAAAAAAATGCTTGAAACTATATAGTCCAACAAATACTAGTTATACTGAGTTGAATTTAGAAATAAAGGGCAGCTAAAATGCAGATGTTTATCAGCATGTAGCAAAGAAAAAGGGTAACAGTGAACCGAGCAAAAAAGAGCAGAAAGTACAGTGACCAAGAGTCCTTTGATGACAATATTCGCAGCCAGCATGTATTTCTGAATTTGAGTTTTAACGACCTGCAATATTTATATGAAGAGAATGAGCCAGCAAGGAGAGGAAGGGCAACATAGAAGAAAAGAAGATACTGGTAGCATGGAAGCCAAAAGAAGACAATGATGGCGGTTGACAGTACTATCAGAACCTATAAAGGCCAAAGGAAGGTGTAGGTAGAAAGGGTTTGTGGAATACCTGCTTTATTGGTTACCGGTGACCTTAGCAGTGATTGTGTGGGGTGGCAGCAGATGAACTAGTTAGATCAGGAAGCAAAGAAGTGGGGTATAGCAAGCACAGTCATCTATTCAATAACCCTAACTGATATTAAATAGGAAAATATTAGAAAAGGATATACTGAAAAATGAAGCGAGCTTGTTTGCACAAGTTGCTAGTATTTTGAAGTATATTTTCAATTCAGGATGAGTTATATTAAGGGAGAGATCCACTGTGGACACCCAATTTGGTCAAGGGAGCTACTCTGGTGCAAGACAGTTCCCTTTTCGTCACTTCCTAATAGAAGTAGACAGTGAGCTGATTGGTGCTAAGCAGTTCAATCAAATGCTTAGGGTTGAAAATGATCTAATCAGGCTTGCAGGGTGGGGGACTCTGAAGTGGATATAAGGCAGGGCAAGAGCCCACTGAGTCAGTCAGCAGCTGGCCTCTGTAGAGTAAAGAAGGATCCATTAAACCATCTTCGAAGAAGGATTAAGCAGACGGGCTCGGAAGAGAGAGAAGCATCAAGCAGATGACCTGTGTGGGATTCACCAGCTCTCCATGGACTTCCAGATCTCTAGACCTCCAGACCTCTATAGACCTTTGCAGACACCTGGCCACTGCACCCGCCTCTGACATTACCTGCAAGGAACAGTGCTGGCGTGGGCCTACTATCTCAAATAACCATTCATTGTTGGTCTATGCCAACAGCTCATGAAGTGCTGTCTACAGCCTCTGGTTCTCTGGCACCACCTCCTGATGCTGATGAGTTCATCACTGTCTGGTCCAGCATCCAGGCTTCACACTGTGACTGTGGGCTGTGCAGTGTCACCTCATTTTCCACAAACAGCCTTTGTTTAGGACTTGTAGACACTGCAGACACTATTGGGAGTGATACAGTCAGCCACTGTGGCCTCAGAAACTCCCTTTCCCCAATCTCCTGTTTGTTACATAGACCTGTTGTTGGAATCTGAGCCTAGATGATTTTGCAGGTGTACACATCGGTAAGAATCCACTGAGAGTGAACTGTCCCCCTCCTTAGGCACTGTCCCTTGGCACTATCTTGATACTGTTTTAGCACTGTTTTAAGTATCTTTAAGTACTGTTTCATTGCTGACTCAAAAACACAATATGTTAATTAAAGGATCTCAGGTAGCAATCACGGAATATTTCTTATGACAGATGAAGAACATAAATATTCTGAAGACCAAAATCTTATAAACAAAACAAAGAGACATTTTGTCCTTTTTCTGGCAATGCAAAATTAGTGAGAATGCAAACGAATATGCTGGTGGTAAAATTATACTATTAACCATCTGAAGATTGGGCTCATTACCTACGAAGGCAAAGCATCAATTTGCAGCATTATAACATTCTGTTTGTGCTGCTGAACACGTGTTTGGATGTTTTTAGATGGTCTCTACTCGTTTGTGTGCATGGCAAGCACTTCTGCATTAGTCTCTTGAGAGATGCTTAATTTTGTATTGTTTCTATTATATTGTTTTCTCTAATGGAAATGATACTCTGTTTTAAAAATAAACACTCCATTTATGCTCCAAATAATTCTGGGTTTAGGTTTTTATTTCTCATTATCAAATGGCATACACAGGATTATATCTATATCTTAAAAATTGAGATACCCTTTGATTTAAAATATTATTTTGGAAGAACATGTGAAAATTGAGCTAAGCACACTGAGAAATTCAAGAATGGCTGTGACATAGTCTCTGGCCTCAGGATACCCATCATGTGAAAGTGAGAGAATTTTTGCCTTCAGACAAAACAGCATAGTGCCATCAAATGCCAGAGAACATTTCATTCCACAAATATTTTTTTCACTACCTAGGAGGTACCAGGCACTGTTTGAGGGTCTGGTATATAGAACGAAAAAAGATGAAGAGGTGAAAGAAAAAGATGAAGAGGTGAAGAGGGGCAAGTGGTGTGACTTTGAGGTCACAGAGGTCTCTGTGAGGAGAGGACAGCTGAGTAGAGACTTGATGACATAGAGAAGCTAGCTCGTGACATCACTGCCTTGGCACCTTCATCCTCTTCATCACAACTACTTCTTTATATCAATAAATTTCTTCAATAAGTTCCTCTGCCTGCATATTGAGAATCTCTAATGTGATGGTAATGTCAACATTCCTAAGGTGAGCTATTTCTTCTTAAATTCTATTTAGAGTATTATTCACACAGTATGGTAAAGATCCTGTGATACTATATGGATATTATTCACTGTTACTTCCTACCAGGATGCTTGAATATTTTTAGCTGTATGCTTTATATCATATTTCAAAACTTAGCTGTAGAAATTACAGGATACCCAGTTACAGTGGCAATAGCCTATACAAATGTCCATTAAAAAAAGGATGGAAATTGTGAAATAAAAGGAAAAAAAGAAGCAAGCATATAAATCAGAAGAAAAGCATTTCTAGTCAGAGAGACCAATTTGGAAAGATCTTGAGGCCAAATGAGCTAGGAATGTTCTGGAACAAAAAGAGCGCTACCTGATTACACTGTAGGAATAGGAGAAATAAGGTGGTAGAGGTGGGTGGGGGCCAGATCCTATACTGACTGTTGTGTGCCATGATAAACATTTTATTCTAAGTGAGGAGGGAAGTCAGTGGAGATTTAAAGCAGAATGTGGTATGAGCTGATTAATGTTTTAGAAGAATTGTTCTGATTGTAGAAATCCAATTGTAGAGCAGTCAGAAAGGCAACTAGGGCAGAGGCTAGACATCTATGAGTCATCCAGGCTAGAGAGGACCAATGAGAAATTGACTCAGGTAGTCTACCCTGGAGGAGACAGATTAGAAACTACTGTGGCTCACTGAGAGGGGGTTAGTTTGGACAAGGGTGATAATTACCATGGTGGTAAAAAGTGGCTCCATTTAAGGGGAAGCTTCATAAAAGGAGGGTTATGGAATGGTTTGAGTTGAACTTTCAATGACAGACAGCACCATGCCATTTATTGATTTATTCCACACCCAGCACAGGCTGGGCAGCCTGCTAACTGTTGCGGACACAGCAATGTAGAAGCCCTGGCTGACAATGAGGGGAAAATTTGCTGAGGATGTAATATTCTAAGCAAAGATACAAAAGTGGACAGATGATCAACACAATTATAGGATTTACTTCAAGAATTAATTCTAAGGGCACTTTATTTCTTTCCCTTTTAGGGTAGAAAATTCTATGACAGAATTCCTCTGCATGCTTTACTGTCCTTGAATTTGCAAGTGTTAAGTTTTTATCAGTAGGAAATCAGTTCACTGTCAGTTGGCAAATTTCACTAGGTCAGTTCCTTAGAATTAGTGGTTAATATTTATCTTTTCCATTCTGAAGAGGAGAAATTATAGCCTCTTTAGAAAGGAAAAGAACAAAGAGAATACAAAATATAAGATAAACTCACAGAGGTAGGTGCTGCTATTACTGTTTGTCTCATGCCCTGCCTCCAAATCCTGTCCCCAGATCTTATTTCCTAATGGATGATGTCACTTCAATATTCCCTCCCTTTCACTCCCATTATATACTGCTTCTAGAATTAACTGGTCCAAAGCAGCCCAGATATGCCTGCTTCCCAGTGACTACAGAACAAATTTAAAATTCCTTAGCCTGCCACAAAGTGACTCAACCTATGATTTTTTTTATTTTTTGCTTTATCTCTGACTACAAGCTCCCCTTGCATTAATCACACTGGATTTTCTTCTTCTTTTCTTGAAATGGTTTTTTAAAGTTGTGAAATAATAACACATAACATTTACCACCTTCACCATTTTGGAGTGTATAGTTCAGTGCCAAGTAAGTACATTCACGTTGTGCAAATCCCACTGGCTTTCAAATCACACAGTATCGCTGTTCCTCTAGTGCTTCTGGTCCTGTGTTGTTGGACTGTACCTGTATTTATTTGATTCCTGCTGGCCCCTGAAATGCCTCTCCCTGTTCTTGGCAATTAAAATCCCACATATCTTGAAGACCAATGCCCAGATCCTACCTTTTGCTTTAGCTCTTAAGAAAGCTTATCTGGAAACAGAAGGTCAACTCGGTTGCTAGGTAACATGCTGCTTATAGTTAAAATGATACCTGGCTGGCAAATTGCATCTGGACCGGAAAGGATTTATATATGAACTATAAATACCTGATGGGGATGTGATACTTTGGACATCCCTGAGTGATGACTCACGTAATTAGGCAGGTCCCTTGTCCCTGGAAGCTAAGTCTGTGAGCTGTTACAAGAGATACTGCTTCATAAGGGACATGAACTTATAACCCAGGAACATTCATGCACCCACATTCCTGCCCTTGTCTTCCTGAGCCTGAGCTTTCACTTGAGGGGCATAGACTAATGTTTTTACTGATATGAGATCCCACTGAAGAGAAACTTGGAAGTTTCCCTGCTGACAGGCAGAGGTGTTTCCTGTGTGACATCCTTCTAGGTAAACCTAAAGCTGAGATTGGCACATAATTGAGTCTGAATGGTTAGTTGGATCTAAGACCAGCAGTTGGGAGTTGCACAGCTATGAAGAAATGGGTCCTAAACAATAACACGTTCTTGAATTAACCCGGAGTTAAAACTGTTGAGAGTTAAAATCACTTTGGTCCCTGTAGGTAAAAAACAAACAAGCAAACAAACAAAAAAAGCACAACACTGCTCACCTTTGGAAGGAGCTGGATTGCCTGTAGAATTCTCTGTCTATGCCCAGAATTAAGTATTCCAATTTCCAACAAATCCTGATCTTCCATAACATTGCTTCCCTAGAACAAATTCAGAAAGGTTACAAGTTAAAACAGGCAGTTTTTACTATGGGTAAATGATGATTCATTAAATATGAGAAAAGATAGGCAACAAATTATATGATTTTTATAAACAAAGACATTCTCCAATGAGGGAGCGAGCAGAGTAGATCACCTATATGACTGAGCTGTTCTGAGAAAGCTTCTTTCCCCTCACAAATATTCTCGTGACTTACTATTTAAGGTTGGATTCTCGGCACTGGGGATTCTATTCCTTTGACTTAAATCTTTGTATGATAACAATGTAAATGCTTCTAAGAAGGGTTGCATTTAGGATTATTAGTGACCAATACATTGGTGTGAATGAGTCCATTTGTTTTTTCCCCCTAAAAGTAGATTTTGAGAGAAATGCTGATGAAAAATACTAGGCATCTTAAAAGTGACAATAATTAATCTTAAAATACTGAATGCTAGGCCCCTGGTCAACATGTGGGTATAAAACAATGAATGTGATGCAGGCACCTGCTCACAGCTGTCCTTATTTCTTCCAGCTGAGTGATGCCAATGGACAGGTCAAAGGCAGTTCGAATGCTGTGTGTGGACCTGCTGTGATGGTGACCTGCTTGAGAGCCCAGATGAGACCTGAGGTATGTTTTCAGATACCTCAAGGATGGTTCGGAGAGAGCATTCAAAGAGGAAGGACAAAGGAGAAATGATGTGCTATGTCCTGTAGGTAACAAAGGGCATATTGTACTTGGAAGCATCGAGTTCTTGCATAAACCACAGAGAGAAGCAAAAGAGTAAGGCTGGAAAGGTAAACAGAGGCCAGACTGTACAAACACTCTGTGCTATGCTGAGGAATTTTGAGTTTATCCTGACCATATGGGAAGGCAGGACAGATTTTCAGAAAAGGAGTTACATGAGATTCCAAATTTGGAAAGACCAATTTGGTTTCTGTGACTGGATCTCATTTGCTTACCTATAAGATGACAACGTTGAGCCATACATTCCAAGGACCAATCTTGCCCTGAAATTCCAATTGCAATGATTTTTTAGAGCTCTGATTAATATTCTAATCCAGACATTTATTGATTGCCTATTGTGTCTAAATTTCCATCTTTTGGGGTTTGTAAAGTAGAGTTTTCACTAAATTGAGGAACCTATAGAGTAGTTCAAAAGTTCAGATCACTTTGCTGGGCTAGTCATACTCTGCCTTCTTAGTGTGGAAGACAAAATCATTCATGTAGAGAAATTATGGAAGGCATCTTTATGGAGAGAAGTGGGTATTGACAGCATGAAGGAGCATTCCTGGGGGTGTGAAGATCATGAAGAAGTCACAGCAGTTGTTCTAGAGTAACTTGTTCTTAGCCTAAGGTAGTGGTCACAAGAGCTAGAAGGAAGTGGGTGGATCTGAGAACTCTCCAGAGGCAGGACTCATGGACTGAAGGAGTGAAATGAGGGATGTATGCATAATATGCATTAGTTCCAGGCTTGGGCAACAGGAGTGGATCATGATACCTTTTCCTGAGATAATAAAGGAGGAGGAATCATTCTAGCGTGGTTCGAAGTGAGACTAATGTCTTTCCTAGACAGGGACAGAATAGATGGATGTAAACAATTTAATATCATGCTATGTTATAAATGGATAATTGACTGTTCTTAGAAAGATTAAAACTATTAGAATGCTACCAGAGGTAGGGATTTAAAATGGGCATTTACTGGATAAAAACATTCCACCTACTTATAGTATCATTCCTATGCTTAAGCTACCCTGGCTGTCTCCGAGGAGGCAGAAGTATCCAGGTATATAGCAACATGATAATGAAAAGCCTAATGAAAAACAAATAAAGCCAGCCCTGGCAACATGCCATAGGAAACACTGCGCTCAAGAAATTACTCAGTGCACACAACAGAGCATGGCTAAGAATATAAATGACTGAATTTGGAGAAAGCATTCTTATTTTCAGAAATGGACGGGAGTGTCACGGGCAGAGAATATGATATATCTCTGCATTGGACTTTCTTTTTGAGGGATTTTCCAAAAGGAGTTACCCAAGCTATTAAAAACCAAAGGTCAAAACCCAAAAAACATCTACATGTTAGAGCATCACCAGTTCTTTTGTGAGCTAAAGAACCACCCCACAATACTAGCTCATACAAAATACAGGCCCTTGTTTCTTTGTACAAATACAGTACATGAGGATACTGTAGTCCAGAATTAGTTACTATATATAGTTAATATGAAATTACCTGATTTTATGAAAAAACACTGATTTCAATGTTTGAATACTAGGAAGATTTGAATTAAATTTCTAAAAATGACTGCTTTCTTGCAATCATCAATGTACCATTTTCTCTACCTTTTATAAGAAAGAAAACTCTGAAGAATTGTGGAAAGGTAGATGTCTTCCCTTTTGGTCAAATTTCCTAGCATACAGAATAATTAGCAAATACTTGAAAAATGAATGAGAATTATGGGGAGCACAATGTAAATGGTGAGGATGTGCCCAAGGGAAATGGTACTAATTATGGAAATGTAAAGAAAAGGATTTACTGTCAGCAACAAGGCAGGCTGCTAGCAATTTTCTGTTTTCTCTCTTATTGTAATAATAGGGACTCCAAAAATATCCCAGTACATCATCCAGCCAGTCATTTTTCAAAATAGCAATATACTTGGAGTCTATAAAGAGCTGGGTTCGAGTCTCATCTGGTTAAGGAGAGTCTCATCTGGTTATGCTTTCTGAGTAGAGTTCATTTATGTCCATATTCTGTGGAACCACCTCCAATACCGCTCTGCCCCACTCCTCACCTCCCCAGATCACATGCTATTCCTTACTCCTTCATCTCCCATTTGCTCCTTAACCTACCACAGTAAAATTTTACCTTCATTAACTCCATAGAATTTCTCTACCTTATGTTAAGAATGACCTCTCAATTACCATAACTACTTGATTCTTGTCAACTCTGACTTCAAGGACTTACTGGTCACATGGCTGATGACTATTGGATTGGACAAAGCAAATAGAGGCTATTTCCAGCATAGTAGAAAGTTCTAGTGCTTCTCTACAGTTAAAGACATTGAAGCTGCAGTAGAATCACATAAATGAGGGCAAAAATGGAGTCAGTGGGATCAAAACTGGAAGTCAAAAATACTCATGAATCATTTTCAGGATATAATTAAGGTGTCTTTTAGTCAAAGTTCATGAACTTTAAATTTAGTATCTTTAGAAAATCCTCTTCTAAATTTTCAGTGTTAAATTGGTATCTGATTGCACTGTCATCAGTAATTATGGGACTAGAAACCCATGCTATCAAAATAATAAGTCCAACTGATAAATTATTTATATTTTCATAGCACAATATAACAGGCACACTGCACAAGGTATCTAGGGATTAGTAATTGGTAGATAAAGTTGTTTAGTTAGTTAATTATTGGAAGGCTGAGAGGTCCCAGACGGTGCTTCTAGAACAGCTATTTTTTTTTGACGAGAGATGCATAATCCAGGGTTTTTTTTTTTTATTGCTTTCTTAAATCATGGAATGAAGAAAATTCATCAAATGTTTTATGTACTGAGAGCTGACAGCTACATTTTCTCTGATCATGGGAAGAATATCTTAGGTATTACATTTTTTTCTGTTGTGATAAAATAAGGTGACCAAAGAGAATGAAAAGCAGAGTTTTGTACTTAATTAAAATAGAACAGCTATTAATTGAAAGCATCTCTCAAAAATATCTGTACTGTCTCTCTTATTTTAATAAGAGAGCATATCTGTCTCTCTTATTTTAATAAACTTAATACTACATCATATCCACTCAGAAACCTTTCCTTCACATTGCTTATTATGTAAAATGGTAAGGTTGAAAAGGTTGATTTCTTCTTAATATAAGCTTGCTTTGGATGTTATTTATTCTGTCTCTTTGGTCCAAGACTGAACAACATCAAGAAGATGTTGTTGATTCGAGAAATTTTCTTCTGCTCTATAATTAACTAAATTAGATACTTCTCCACCATTTGTGTGACCTTAAATATTTAAAATAGAATATTTGTATAATAAAATGACACCAAGATCTTGCAAACTTGCACATGGGAAAACACATTTTTGGGTTTATTTCAAGACAGTTTTTAAAAAATATAAACGACATGGCAGCAGAAAGCTGTTTGTAATTTTCTTGGAATAACAATGCTACCTCTTAGTTTCTATAAAGGCTTTGAGTCAATTTGACATCAATTTACAATTTAGCCCAATGGATGTTTTTTTGTGTATGATTATGATAATTATGGTGATAACCAAATTTAAATTTCCTTCATGTAAGTTGTTTGGAACAAAGCTTTATTTAGCTTAATAGACAGAAACATGGGTTACCACAAATGAAGAGATAATGGATAATGTGCTGCTTCCGATTTTGATTCTCTCACACTGATGAAGTGACAGTGGAAGAAAATTCTGTAGTGTATTGTTTACCTCCATTTGAACAGATTCTGTGTACTGCAATGGGATTTCTTGTTCACAATTTAAAAATTTCTTCTAGATTCTTCAGACCACATGGACAAATATTACATGAATGAGTATTACATTACTGAGCAATAAGTTAGAGAACATCTTATGTATGTAGATTATATATTTTAATAAACTAAATTATATCTTAGACTTATAAGATTAACATTTTATAGCTAATATGTTGATGATGAATTTTATGCCACCATTTTTTTTCCTCTTTATTTTTCAAGCCTATCTCCCCTTTGAGATATCTATTATGAAATGATAGGAAGAGAGGGAATTTAAGTAATCAGGTACTTATTTATTAATGTATTGGGCAGGGTTTTATAATTTCATAAATTATAATTATGATTCATTTGATAATCATGTGTTCACATACACATTAGAAATATGTCTTTATAAAAGATTGCAAAGTCATTTATACAGCTATTTATACTGTTTTGGGTCAAAAATTTCATAGCTGCTAGATAGGAGACCTATTTATTTTTAAGGATGCTGATTCACAACATCTGTAAATAAGAGGAAAAGCTGATGTGACTGAAACTTACTTATATGCTTATATTTTTCTCTGGACATATACATATGAAAATAAAAACTTATAAACACCTATTGTCTTCTTTCAATTTTTGCACTAAAAAAAAACCTCATTTATTGAGGACTTATTTTGTGCCAGGCAGTGTTCTAAATGCCTTTCATATATTACTTTATTTTATTCTCATAACTCTAATGACATGGGAACTTCAATAAGTTGCTCCCATAGTTGATGCAGTGTTTGTAATATCATAACTTCTCCTAACTACTACCCAATATTGCCTCCAATGGCATTAATGAAGGAAAGAAAAGGTTCGTAAAAAAATGTGGTTAGGCCAAAACCATTTGTGTTTTACTCTGGAGCCATATGAAATTCACATTTGAAAGCAAGTGTTCCAATGTATTTTACATTTGCTTTCACAGTGTTTATGCAATAATGGAATCCTCTCTATGGAGGAGAATTTGGAAAGCTGTCTGACTTATTCTTCCCTCCTCTGCTCCAGTCCTTTCTATTCACTGAATCATGGAATCGGGGTTGGCAAGGACCTAGGGGGGTTTTCTAGTCTAAATGTTCCCTAACTCACCACAAAGCTTTAACTTCTCTCTCTCTTTTGAAGTGCGCTGTCTAGCTGGTTTGCACCATTCCCAAGGGGGTAGGGCGGATATTAAATGCTTTAAATGGTCTTTCCCAGCAGCTGAATCTGAGCAGGGGGTGGGAATGGGGTTGGGAGACACCTCAATCCTACTGTTTTAGTTCCCACTGCTCTGCGGACTGAGTGTGACAGGAGAGCTATTAGAAGAACATGCCAAAAGCGGAGATGAAAGGAAAACAGTTAGCAGCTGTCCTGTGTCCTTTTCCAATCACAAGCTGTGAAATTTAAAAGAAATTTTTTTTTCCTTGGTTAGGCTGTACATAATCTTGGCAGGTATCTGAGTTTTGTTCTTCTATCTAATATGTGAAACGTTTCCAGTGGTTCACAAGAGAAAACTGAGCAGCGACTGGGATAGTTTGGACACTCTGCTCCTAACAGAAGAGGAATTTGAAATCTTTGTATTGACAACAGGCTCCTCTTGCAAATGGATTCTCACTGGTGACATGGAATTCCAAAAGAAAGGGCTCTTAAGAGAAGCAAAAAAGGATTTGCTTCTGGGCATGAGCAACACAGCTATACACAACAAAGTAGGAGAAAGTATCTACAATGATTAATATTAACTACCAACCATCAAGCATTTACTGTTACCAAGTCCTTGGCCCACCTTTAAAACCTTACAGCTGTCTTGTGAGATAAGGGTGCACATCTTCACTGCACAGACAAGGAAAGGAACTCTCAGAGCTGTGGAACAATTCAGCCTGGTTCACACACTTAGTGCACACGGACCTGGGGCCAGGGCTTTGTTCTGTCAGAGTCTGATGTTGCTTCCTTCACTACAGAAAGAGAACCAATTGGTAGGGTAGAGAACCAATTTTCTGGATGGAGATTCTGGTCAATAGATGTATAAACTGCCAAGAAGTTGACTCCCATGAATCTCTTTTCACACAGCCTTACAGATAGATAGATAGATAGATAGATAGATAGATAGATAGATAGATAGATAGATAGGCAAACAGATAAATATAGGCAGACAAACCATGAGAGTGACTGCTATAGTTTCTCCAACACATTTTTATTACAAATAATTTACCTTCTGAAAAATTAAGTGGCTAGTTTTCCCTTCAACAACTTTATTGTAATGTAGGGCCAAGCATGTTCATATGAGGGGCCCAGGGTGTTTCTGGCTAAAACACTGAGTAGTTTGCTACATGCTGGGCTGGAACAAAGCTGGGAGGTGGGAAATGACAGCATGGCATTGAGTGGGCAAGTCTCAGCTCTTCTGCAGAACCTCGTCAAGCTACCGACCTGGTCAACTGGGGAAGTAAAGTTTCAGGGTTGAGGCTTATGTATGAGTAACTTTCCTCTAGGTGTTTTTCAAAGCCTGGATTTAGGGGGAGGATGTCTAAAAATGAACTAATAAGATAGAGGATACCTGGGAACAAAAATTAAGGACATCTGTGTCCTCAGCTTAATTTGCTCTGAATCCAGAGAAGAGAAAGTCAGTTGTATTCCCCTGGGAAGGCTGAGGAAGACTGTGATGGTGAAAGTGGATAATTTAGTCCTCTGGGAACTGGCAGACCAGTCAGAGGTGACTCATTAATCCAGCAAAAGGATGGTTGCCCTCAAGGAACAGACACCTCCAGATTTAAGGATGAAGGGGGTCTACTGACACCAGGACAATATTCACAAAGAGCTGAATAAACTTGGGAGAGGCAGAAGTGGAGGAAGGGGAGCAGGAGAGCAAGTGAGGGCTTATTAAGGTGAAGAAGGTGGTAGTGAGGGAAGCAGGGTTGCCAGCTTACATATAGAAATTCCAGTTTAACTGAGACCATGTGCTTTTATTTGCTTAGTCTGGTAGGCTCAGAGAGAAGGCCACTGAAAGCAGAGTCCAATCTAGAGTCAAACTACCGTGGAGGTAGGAACTGCAACTCACTTTTTAAAATTCAATATATATTTCTTCAACTAATAATTTGTGAGTACTTACTACACGCTCGGTTCTGGGGTACACTGAAAATGACAAAGTTCCTCTATTTTTAGGGTTTACATTGTAGTGGAGAAAAGGGAAAGTAAGTAAATAAAAATAACACAAGTAATTACTGTCTAGTAACGTTTTATATATACCAAGCACTAGCAACATTGGCTGAGGCTGGTACAATTATTATCCTTATTTGCAAGTGAAGAATTGAAAGATGGAGAGAAGCTAATAATTTTCCCAAGGTCACACAGCTAGAAAAACTATAAAGGGAATGAATACAGTGCTGTGGTTAAAAAAAATTTTTTTTACAAGGGAGACCTATGTTAGAAAGACTGATCAAGAAAATCTCTCTGAGAATGACATGTAAATTGAAAAGTGAAGGATTAGAAAGAGCAACCCAACCATGAAAAGAATCATTAAAAGGCCATTCCGGGCAGATGGGCACAGCAGGTGCAAAGGCACTGAGGTAAGAAAAGAGGCAGGCATGTTCTAGGAAGACAGAAAACTACTAGACCTTGGAGGGAGAAACAAGGTAGATAATGCAAGGCCTTGCAGATCCTTATAAGGACTTCAATTTTATTCTAAGTGTAATGGAAAAAACATTGAAGGACATAAGTTGACTTTCACTCTTTAACATACTCTGACAAGTGAAGAATGGATGGAGGAATTGGGTGATATGAAAGTTGTGCTCAACATCCAAAGTGGAAACAAAAGCTAGGAAACTCAAAATTGGAGGAAAATGTGACGAAAGATGACCTTTTAGAGAACCGTGGCAACTGGTCTCAGTGGGAAATCAAGTTTCAACCAAACAGAGTCCTTCATTTGAATAAAAAAGAAAAGCCAAATGGCAAATTTAAAAGTCAGAACAGCCTTTGATAGAGGATCTACATTGATACAACTATAGCTAGAAATTGAGTTAACACCTACTAATATAAACCTCAAATTCCAGCAACAATCCTATTTCCAGCATGTCTGTGACACTGTTGTAGGCTGATTCCTCCTCCCTTCCTACCTTTTACTACGAAGCATGGATAAGCTAAATGTCCTCAACCGTCCTTGAAACTGTGGCTGGACATGTAACAGAATTTGTCTACTGGTGCACTTCAGGAAGAGATTTTGCTTTTCTAATGAAAAGCATTGCTTTTTTGCTGGCATCCTCCTGTGTCTATAAGAAAATGGCTGTGGACCTCCCCCAGGAGGAGTGGAGTCTGCTGTTTATACAAGATGACAGAGATGTGTCCACAATCAGTTGACTACAAAAACAATATTTCTTTTTTTTTAATTAATGAAAAATTAATTTATTGTTAATGTTTGGACAGTATTTGCTTTCTCCCCTCGGGTGTAGTCCCCATAGCAAAACAATATTTCTATTGGCTATCTGAAAGTAGGCAAGCATGAGCTATGGGAGAGTCAGTCCTGAGTGAGGAAGGTCATAAAAAGTTCTATCTTTTGCATCTAAGTTGCTCTGAGCAGTGTTGGACTGCTAATGAAAATAATGATGAGGATGTGGACAATGGCATGAGATAGAAGTCAACGAAGGCAGCAGGGTGTTTACATTTTGTATCAGACCTGCATGTGACAACCACAAAGAACAGAGAAAGGATATGAGACAGAATTAAAGTTATCCGAACCAAATTGATAGGGGTTATCAATCAATTGCATTGTCTATTTTCAGGTTGACTTAAAATTGTGAAATCTCCTAAAATGGTTACTTGAGAGAATTTATTTCCAATGGATTTGGTTTCTGTTCATAATCACTGGATGTGAAATCACCAATGTTCATGGTGTTGACAGGTTTTAAATCTGGGAGTAGCTTGCAGCTTCTAATTGTGGATGTCAGGCATCCCGAGGATGTATAGTGTCATCGTGGTTCTTCAAGGACACACATTTTTACATAAATTTGATTTTTCCATAGTAAAGGATTCTGTACTTGAAACAACACATTATAAACTTAACAGAGTAGAAACAATAAGAAATTGGGGAGTATGGCAGTTTGTCCTCAGGGTGTGGGCCTTCCTGGAAATCCTAATATGTCAAGGTTTGTGTCTAGGCTGTGTGTAACCTGATGCCTCTCATGAACAATGAAAGGCGATTGCCCTATAGATAGAATTAGTCGGCAAGAATATTTCTAACTTCTCTAAATTCCTGATATGAGTGAGACCATCCGGTATTTTTCTTTTTCTTTATGACTTATTTCACTGAGCATGATCCCTTCAAGCTCCATCCATGTTGCTGCAAACTGCATGTGTTTATCTTTTTTGATTGCTGAGTAATATTCCATTGTGTATATGTACCACAAATAAGGGACCAGGAAAAAGACTAATTAATACAAAGTAAAAATCAAAATCAACAAGCAACTATAAACCAGAGACACACTACGGTGTGGGGAGGGGCGGGGAGAGGAAGAAATAGGGTCAAAATAAAGGGGGGGTGCAATTGTATGGGGAATATAGCCAAAATGAAAATGCATACATTGTGCAAAAATGAAAAATGATGTAAGAATTATATAAAATAAAATATTTAAAAAACAAAAACAAAAACAGGGGTGAGAAGAGCATAAGATACTACGGTGATGTTACATGAGTGAATTGGTGATGGGAATATACCCGAGATGATAAAGCATACATTGTATAAAAATGAAGAATGATGTAAAACAAATATAAAATAAAATAAAGAGTCATTTCTGGATGTCCAAAAAAAAAAAAAAGAAATAAAGAAGTTTTCCTTTTTTTTTTTTTTTAAAAAAAAGAATATTCCTAACTTTTTTCCACATTTATTTTTGGCTTACGTTTCAAAGACACTTCTCTTGACATGCATGGAAAAACATTATTTTCCCCATGAAAACTTTGTTTAGGCTTGCTGCATTTTAAAGTTGGGTAGTGAGAAAACTCATTTGTACCATGCTATAGACATAAATGTTAAAACCTAATCCTTAATGTGATGGTATTTGGATGGGGGGCTTTTGGCAGGCACTTAGCATCTTCAGACATCTTAACATCTTGGCAGGCATCTTAACATTTTGACACCCCAGAGAACTCCATGGCTCCTTCCGTCATGTGGGGGCACAGAGAAAAGTTATTTATCTATGAGCTAAGTTAACATCAAATCAAGACACCAAATCTACTAGTGCCTTGGACTTCTTAGTCTCCAGACCTTTGGCAAATAAATTTGCATTCTTTGTGAGCCATCAAGTTTATGGTAGGGTGGTATAGCAGCCTAAATGGACTAAGACATACAATACCACTGAAATTAAGTGTGAGCAGACAAGTCACCATGAGTGAGGCAGGCAAGAGGCTAAACCAACTGAGGGGTTAAGTTGAAATTGAGCAAAATCACAATTAATAAAAGTCTTTGGGAGCCTCCCCTGGTGGCGCAGCGGTTGAGCGCTGGGCTGTGAAGCTGCCCGCAGCCTCTGCAGCACTGGTTCGATCCCCGGCCACCAGCGAGGGTCCCACACGGCACACAGACCTCTCCTGCTGCATCCACTGCTCCCCTCAGCAGTGTATTTCGTCGGTCTGCCTGTTCTATTCCCTGCTCTGGCTCTGGTGAATTCTCTCACCCTTCCACGCATTTGACTGTGCCCAGTGCTTGTATAAATAAATAAATACATCTTAAAAAAAAAAGCCTTTGGGATGTAAATTTAGCCTTGGCTAAATCAATGGGAAAATATTGATATGACACACAAACACCCCTGTCTTTTATACAGCATCTAACTGTGAAGGGTGCTCTCTTCACTTTTCAATCATTTCCTTCACAAAATTATACCACTCAACCATTATGAGAGATAGGCTAAAAAAAAGATAGGCTAAACAGAATGCTATTAAATATCCCCTTGTCTAATTTTTCCAGTTAAAGAGAGAAGTTCTTGGATTTTACTTCTAAAATATTCAACTGCTACCAAAACCATGACAAAGTCCTTTTTATTAAATTGAGCATTATTAAAGATGGGTATAACTTGTGCAAGTTAAAACAGATGATAAAAAGGCCATCAAAACTCTTTTTTCTCTATTTGGTATTAGATCACCTTTTTTTTTTTTTTTAATTTAAAGATTTATTTATTTATTTATATAAGCACCGGGTACAGTCAGAAGCGCAGGAGGGTGAGAGGATTCACCAGAGCCAGAGTGGGGAACAGAACAGGCAGACTGACGAAATACATTGCTGAGGGGAGCAGCGGGTGGCAGGAGAGGTCTGCGTGCCATGTGGGACCCTTGCCGGTGGCCGGGGATCGAACCGGCGCTGTAGAGGCTGCAGGCAGCCCCGCAGCCCAGCGCTCAACCGCTGCACCACCAGGGGAGGCCCAACACTTATTTTTTTTATTCAATGGTAAATTTCTTGGGAAAAAGGAGCATTTCTTAAAGCATTCATTTCTCCTATCATTTTTACCATATTTTGAATAAAATAAAAATGAGAAAGAATGAACACATAAGTAAGAATGCAAAGCAGATTTAGTAAAGCAGACTATAGATTACTAAGTGAAGGAGTAAATTTGTAGGGAAAAGATTGAAAAGTTTGGGCTAAAACTTTTAATACTCAGGATGTCTGATTTTTTTTCCTAATTGAAGAAAAGATAAAGATGGAATTTCCGGTACATGATAACATCAAAATGTTCTTAATTTTTTTTTCAGTTTTGCAAATTCTCATGATTTGATTTTCATCCAGCACTGTCAGTTGAGACATCTGATAATCTAAAAGCATTCAGAGAATTAGGATCCCATATGGCTCAAAAATATTTCCTATTCGGCAGGGAAAAAGAGAACATACTGTGAAAATAATACTGGTATAGCCTTCAGTTTATGTGTACAGGGAGCACAAATGAATTTAAATCATTATTCATAGTATAATGATCATTATAATGATCATGAGGATCAATTACAAGGAATAAAAGAAGAAGAATGTACCGTTCTCATAATCATGTTGCATTCTAAAAGAACAGAAGTATTTTTCAAAGCAACGATAGCTGTGGAGTTGTGCTTTGTGTTGTAACAGCAACATTTACTGGAAATGAGCCCCGAATTGGAGTCCTGGCTTATTGCTGGTTAACTGCAGAAACCTGGAAAAGTCATTTCACTTCCTTAAGCCTTAATTCTCTCAACTGAATAAAGATAACGTTGGATCATACATTCCCTTCAATTGCAGCACATATCCTGGAGTGAAAAATATTCATATAATCTGAAGAATAATTAATTATCCTTGTTTGGGGGAAATTACTCTCTTTAAATAAGTGTTCAGGATTAAGAAATACATTTATGTAAAAGTGAACAATGACAGGGAGTTGAGCTCAGCCACCAACTGGATTATTAGTATTATTAATGAGTATTAATATTCATTGACTATTGGCTATGCTTTCATCATCAGGAAAAAAATATGAAATTGATAACATAATGAATATCCCTATTTTACATATGAGAAAACCTCAGCTTAGAGATAACTAGGAACTTAACTGAAGTCACACAGTCGGTGGTAGAGATGCGGGACACTAAGGGGCTGGTAAGTGGCCACTGCAGCCAGATAGCTACATGCTCCCACATTCCACAGTGTCTAGATAAGCATGTCCCCATGGAACGGTCTCACACATCAGTTCCCAATGAGCTCAGGGGTCTCTATTAACCTTCTTTCTTAGAATCTCTGCTGAGGAATTGGAGATACAGAAGAAGAATATGGAATTTGAAATGAAAGTTGGAATTGGGTCCACATGATAATTGTGATCCTTAATAGCAATGTGACATTGTGTCTTTTCTTTTTTCATCTATAAAATGGAGGTAACGGGAACGCCTACCTTTCAGGGATATAGTACATAATGTTTATGAAGTTGTTTTATAAATTATAAAGTAAAATTGCTAAAAATAAAGCATGCCTGCTAGGAACTACTTTTTTTCCCCTTAAGAACACAGAGCTGTAAATCTTCTAGTTTCGTGTTGTTTTTGCCAGAAATAGTCTATTCTGAAAGAGGCAGCATGTGTGGTGGGGGAAATGGAGGTTTTATTCTTAGTTCTGCCATTTTCTTAGCTTTGTGGCCTTGGGCAAGTCACTTAATTGGGTGTCTCACAAGCCCCAGGCTCAGAAGAGCCCTGTGCTTGGCATTTAATGCTTGTATTGCTGTCTTGAAGCTCTTCATCATTGTATTTTGGAATCTGTACTTTGTTAGTGAAGACTGAAAGGAGAGTGGAGCCAGTGCTGTGGCTTCTCCCTGCTTCTCTTCACCACCCAGATTCCTGCTGCCCCCTCCCCCCCCCCACCTGGTCCTTAAACTGTTGCTGCTTTCTTCCCTTGGGGGGTGTGGAGGGGTCAGAGCTGTGAAGCTGTCCACAGGAGGGGCTGACTGGCAGGCAAGTAGCCCTGGATGGAGCACCCTGGGGCAGGGCACAGTGCACCTGGCCCTACCAGGCTGGCAGTTCACCAGAATTTTCCCTTGATCCAGGTACCAAGCATGTCCTGACACAGAAACTTAAAAGTCCTTAGAGGCCCCCATCCCCCATCTCCCCTAGGTTGGGAAGATGCTGACTTGACATCCCCAGGCCCTTCCCAGTGCAAGGCTTTGCTCCAGGGGTGGTAGTAGGGGGTGCTCAGTGGGTGGCAGGCTCTGCCAGGAGGCACCTGTGTCTGGTCATTAGAGGCAGGTTCCTAGAAGCCCCCGGGGGTCTGCGATCTCTCTGCAGGTAGTCCTTGGCTGCTTCTGTGCCGGGTGGCCTTCTCAACCTTCAACCTTCCTGGTTAGGTCTGTGTTTCCCTCTTTTGGCCAATTCAAAGCACCCTTTGCACAAAAGCCATGAAATAGGAATTGTGTCATTTAGGTGAGCCTGCCTATCAGTTAAGTGTTTCCATACTCATGCTTACAATTGGCAGTGCACAACATGAAAACAAATGGAAAGTCATGCTAATGACATAAAATTTTAATTTTTTTTTTTTACTTAAAACATTAAAAGCAAATAAAAAAATGCCCTGGTAGCCCAGAGAAAGACCAAGGAAGAAAGCTTTTATGTGATTTGCATGGCACTTTTCCTCTGCCTTTTGAATGAGAGCCTATCTTTTCATTTTGCAGTGAGTCCTAAATTATGTAGCTGGCTTTGCTCTCAGTGTGTAAGCTTTGCATAATCCCTGGTTCCTGCCTCGCTCCATCGGTATTCCTGCAGCAGGTCTGCTTGTAGATGTAAGTTCAGTTAGGGAGCAAGATTGGACAGAACCAAGAACAGCTCATTTCTCTTCAATTATCTGCGGCTTAATATTTACCTTTCCAAGAAGGTAGAGAAGGAAACTGGTGCCATTCCCTTGGAAACTATGGAAGTCATTTAACCCTAACAAGGACCATGCTTCACTAAATGTTTACTAGACAGTTTCCACTTTATAGTTCTCAGGTTTGGCTTAAAAATTTGAGGACAGGGCCTCCCCGGTGATGCAGCAGGTTGAGCACAGCGCTGTGAAGCTATCCACAGCCTCTGCAGCAACTGTTCGATTCCCGGCCAGCCAGGAGATTCCCACATGGCGCAGCAGACCTCGCCTGTCTCACCCGCTGCTCCCCAACAAGAGTGTATTTCAGTCCTTCTGCCTGTTCTGCTCCCTGCTCTGTCTCTGGTGAATTCTCTCATGCTCCCACACCTCTGGCCTGTATGCCAGCTCTTGTATAAATAAATAAATCTTTAAAAAAAATTATGAGGATAAGGAGAAATACTGTCCATAGCCTAGTCATCTGGCTCTTGTTTATTCCTTACTATTGGCTATTGTTTATTCCTTATAAATTCACTTACTCACTTACACTATCATTTCACAACATGAACTGGGCGCTCACCATGCAGCACACACTTTGTTAAGCACTAAGAATTCAAAGGAGCTCTAAGGAGCTCAAATTCAAGGAAGGTGGGTATGGGGAGGTAGACTGCCATATAAATATTATTTCTCGATGCACCAAGCACAATGGTCATAGCTATACAGAGAAAAAATTCCTGAAGTACACATTTCAGGAAAGACCCAGTGAGAAAACGTGACATCTATGCTACTTACTAAGTGATGAGTAAAAGTTAACCAAGATGCAGAAGATGGTAGAGGCAGGGAGGAGAGGGCATTGCACAGACGGGCATGGAGCCAGGAAACAGTGCAGTGAGAATGAGAACCAGCAAGTGGTTTATTGTTAATCAGGCTGGAGAAATGGGGAGGGAAAGAGCAGGTATTGAGCCTGGAAGCCAGGTTGGTAAATGTGCTTCATTGGGCAACAGCTAGTGAATGGATGGTTTTATGCCTGGAAGGTAGATGGCTGGATTGACAATTCAGAGAGCACAGCCAGTGGCCATCTGAAGTATGCATTTGAGGGGCTAATACTGGAGGCTAGAAGCAGAACCTGTTTAAGAAACTCTTGCAGCAAAATACAGGAGACAATGAAAGCCTGAATGAGGACAAGAGTAGCCAGGGTGCTGTATCAGAGAAATACTAAGGAGTTCAAAGAAGCTGGACTTAATGATAGATGAAATTGTAGGTGTGAGTAGAAAGCAGGAGTCAAGGATGTCAGTCAGGTCTTTTGCTTGGATGATTGATGGTCAAGGGTCACACAGAAAAAGAGACTTCAAGAAGAGATAGTGAGTTTGGAAGTGCAGGGAAGAACAGTGTGTTCCCTTTCAGACATGGAACTGACAGGTGGAGACTTTATTTAGCAGGCAAAATTAGAGAAGCTAAAGTTTGCGAGAGGTGCAGGTAGCAGTTGTTGATTTGGAGCTGATCAGGATCTAGGTGACAGAGCTGTAACCAAGAGATGAATGAAGGACTCATAGGGGAGTTGTATGAAACAAAGTGATGGGGAAAAGGCGTGTGTTGGCACACAAGTCAAAAAGAGTTCCCCAGATGAGGTCGTGAGCCAGCAGCTGCACATGACAGACAGATCCTAAGAGAAGTAGGAGAGCCCCTTTAATCTGATGAATAGGGCATCTTGTGAGTGACCACAGGAGTCTTCTCAGGAGAACTGTGGGAACAAAAGCCGGATCTGAGAGGACTGTGAGGTAAAAGGAGGGGAGACATCCAATGTAGATTTCTCTTCTGAGAAATTTATTCATTTATTTTAATATTATTTTTTAAAATTTTTAAAAATATTTTTTTACATCATTGTTCATTTTTAAACAATAGTTGCTTCCCCCCACCCCCTCAGGTGTAGTCCCCATAGAGTTTCCTTCCCCAAGGCACTCGTGCACCATCACCTCAGTCCCCTGTGCTCCTACCTCCCTCCCTCTGATCCCTCTCCCGCCTCCCCTGCAGGATGTCTCTGATTTGTAATTGTCCATTTTTGCTTTGTTGTGTTTTGTACTGTCATTATTTTTTTTTTACACTGATGTCTTATATTCAACATCCCTGATAATCAGGGAAATGCAAATTAAAACCATGTTGAGATACCACCTCACACCAGTAAGAACGGCACATATCAAAAAAACAAGCAACAACAAATATTGGTGAGGATGTGGTGAAAAAGGAACTCTCCTGCACTGCTGGTGGGAGTGCAAACTGGTCCTGTAACAGGGTGGTCCCCAGGAAAGGGGGAGGTTCCCTGCCCCACCAAAGGGAGGGTGGAGCTGAGCAGGAAGAGGAGAAGCTGAAGAAGAGACTGAGGAAGGAAGCAGGATGGAGCCAGGAGACCTGGAGGAGGCGCATGGAGCCTAGAGACACGTGAAGAAGCTGCGCTTGTCTTTTGGTCGTGGACTAGGTGACAAGATGTGGGTGAGACCCGTGGGGAGGTGACAATGGCAGCTTTTATCTTGATGTTGATTTTGCTCTTTTCCTTCCAGGCTTGTCTGGTAGTTTCTGATCCTTTTCTGTGGGTCCCCACTGGAAGATGCTTTAGACTTGTGGCAGGCTTTGGGGCCTTGCTCTGGGCCGATCCCATTTGGATGGAGTTTTACCCACGAGGGGACGGGTAACTTTGGGTGCTTCATTTAGAAACTAGACTCTTTGCATTACCTGTATTGTTTCCTAGTTTTATTAAAGTTCCTTCCCATTAAAGTCTCATATGTTTTGTGTTGATGCGGCGGATGGCAGAACCCATTTAGAATAGGCAGGTTTGCGGGGTTTGGGCTGCCCCTCTCCCTGTCCTGTAACAGTCCAACCACTGTGGAAACCTGTCTGGAGCTTCTTCAGTCTACTAAAAATGGAGCTACCATACAACCTGGGAATTCCACTCCTAGGGATCTACCCAAAGGACACAAAAACATTGATTCAAAAGACCACCTGTACCCCTATGTTTATTGCAGCACTATTTACAATAGGCAAAATCTGGAAACAACCCAAATGCCCAAAAATAGACGACTGGATCAAGAAGATGTGGCATATATACACAATGGAATATTATTCAGTGATCAACAAAGATAAACTCATGCCATTCGCAGCAACATGGATGGAACTAGAAGGAATTATGCTCAGTGAAATAAGTCAGAAGGAAAAAGAAAAATATCGGATGGTTTCACTTATAGCAGGAATATAATGGAACCCAATAAGTCTTCTGAGAAATTTAAATGAGTAAGGAGGAGGAAATTTGGAGCACAGCTGGAAGAGGAGCAGGATCAAGGGAGGGTTGCTTTATTTTCTTCTTTTTTTTTTTTCCTCTTAAGAATAGGAGACACTTAAACAAGTATATTGGCAGAAGAAAGGACAATGCTAGGGCAGAGGCAAAGTTTGAAGGGCAGGAGAGGAAAATGGATGGCATTAAGAAGGGCTTTGGGTAAAAGAACATTCTCTGCACCCAGGGGAGAGGATTGAGGATGGTGAGGATGGTGATTCCTACACTCCTGGAGTCTTTCACTGCTGGCATTTCTGACATCCCCAGCCCATGTCAATCCTTCAGGATGTCTTTATTCCTGAAACTGAGCTGTGGAAATGTCAGAAAAAGGCAAGGAAAAAATTGAGAGGTAGGTGAGAACATAAAAAATTGAGATAGAGGGCCTCCCCTGGTGGTGCAGCGGTTGAGCGCTGGGTTGCGAAGCTGCCCACAGCCTCTGCAGCGCCGGTTCGATCCCCGACTGCTCCCCGGCCACCTCAGGAGGGTCCCACATGGTGCGCAGACCTCTCCTGCCGCCCACTGCTCCCCTCAGCATTGCACTTCGGTCCTTCTGCCTGCTCTGCTCCCCGCTCTGGCTCTGGTGAATTCGCTCACCCTCCCGCGCTTCTCACTGTACCCAGTGCATGTATAAACAAACAAACAACCAACCAAATAAATAAATCTTTAAAAGAAAAAAAGAGCTCTCTTCTCTAAAAAAAAAAAAAAATGAGATAGAAAGGAGAGGTGCTGCAGGTGTTCATGATGGATTATCTCAAACCACCCAAAATAGGATGGGATCTTGTAAGACTGAGGCAGGTGAGGGTAAGATTAGAGACTTGGCAAATTATGATCCAAGAAAGATCTACTGATCTTTAAAGGTTCAACTCAAGTGATTTCCCTTATCTATTTTTGCTTTCTCTTTACAGATTACTTTTAAGTTATTTGATATCTTTCATGTTATTCCATAAGCTATTTTAAGTATTTTTTTAGACCAAAGAGTTGGTTGACTAACCAATTGTCCTGACACTTTTTCCCCTTTACCTTCTTTTCATCTTCTTTATCTTTTTGACTCACTCTTAACATCATTCTTCTACTAAACTATTAAATCCCTGAAGGGCAGGTAGATTTTGTTATCTCATTTATTCTAGCAGTGACAATGCATTGTACACAATAGCTTCCTACTACAATTAATGGACGGTAAATTCCTGGAGGACAGATAGCAGAAGCACAAATCTGTGAAAAGACTAAGGCTGGAAGTCAGGAATGGTGAGAGGATGAGGCTGCAACTGAAGTTTGGAACATGCTGATGAAGTTGGACTTTGCTAGATAGGAAACTTGGGAGCCCTTAAAGGTTTTTAGGCAGAGAACGTTAGTAGATAAATGCTTTGGAAAGACAACCCTGACAGTAGGATTGCAGTTGAATTGAATAAAATGAGGTTGGAAGCAGGTAGATCTATGAGAGGAATTTGCAATAGTCTAGGTGAGAGATGATAAAGGAGGCACAAATCTTCCATCTGGCTGTTCTGAGTGATATTCTTTTATAATAAACTGGTAATCTAGTAAGTAAAATGTTTCTCCGAATTCAGTGAGTCACTCTAGCAAAATAATTAAACCCAAGGCGGTGCTTGTGGGAAGCTCTGGTTTAAGCAAGTTGATCAGAAGCACAGATAACAACCTGGACTTGTGACTGGCATCCTAAGTTGGAGGAGGTCATTGGAACCCCCAGTTTGTAGTTAGTTGAAAGCACAGGTAATAACCTGGTCTTGGGATTGGCATCTTAACTGGAGGGTGGTCTTATGGGTTCAGCCATTCACCTATGGAATCTGATTCTATATCCAAGTAGGTAGTGTCAGAATTGACTTGAATTCTCAGATTCCCTGCTGGTATCTGAGAATTGCTTGTTGGTGTGAAGAACATCCCCTTCCCTGTTGGCTCCTCTGCCCTGCAACATTGAAATTGGGTCCAGGAACCCATTCAGCAAGGCTATTTAAATATCCAGAAATTATTTGTTGATCTTACTTTTTAAATGCCATTAAATGGCAAAATCAATGATGGTTAAAATTAAGTACAGATGTTGTGTAACACATTTCTCCAGAATTAGACCCAGGCAATATTGATAGTTTCTCTTCCTTACCACTTATTATCCTCCAGGCCAGATTTATCCTATATGATGATCAAGTGTTCTCTTATTATTTTGCGTCTTAAGTTTTGAGCACCCTTTGAGCTGATATAGCCTCTAGGGAATGGCATGTATTAGTATGTATCTTTTATATTTTTCATGGCATTTGGCAGTTGTGTAGGCAAAGGTGGATACCAAATAAATATATGCTGAATTGAATTGAATGGTAATGCCTGGGGTTTTCTGAAAATTGTATGTCCTGTACTCCCTGACCTCTGCAATGCTGTTCCCTAGGCATGGGGTCCTCTCTCTCTTCACCTACTGTTTTCTCCTAGCTTAGCCTAGCTAGTTCCTTTCCATGACTGCTCTCATGATTTCTTGATTGATTTTCCTATATTAGGTTAAATGCTTTTGCTAAGTGGCACTGTCTACTAATTTAATTGTTCTCTGTCAGCTCCATAGAGGCAGCATGCCTTTTGGTAATTGCTCACTATTTCATCCTCACCTTGAGCACAGTACCTGAAATACAGTGGTTGTTCAATAAATATTTGTTAAACAAACATGGTTTTCTGTGATTTTATTTGTAAATCTGACTCTTTTTGAAATTTGAATCTTCATATAGCTTAACCAAAAGGCTTAGATTCATCCAGTGCAAAAAGTGATGGGAGATCATCTAGAAAAGTATTTTTATTTTCAGTGCACTTGAACTATCTTAGTAGAAACTGAAGTCATTATTTTTATATATTTAGGGTTTTATGCTCTGAAAACCAGGGTGAAAAAAACTCTCATGGAGAAATTCAACCACCACTTCCTGCTCCCCAAGAGTATGCAAAATAACTGCTTGGTTGCTCATTCTTAATCTGTACACAATATTATTTTCAGTTTGGACATATCTATGGGCAGAAATAGTAAGCATCTGAGAATTTGAAAACAACTATGATAATAAAAATGCAAAGAAATAAAACAGATTTTATTTTAGAAAGTCTTAAGAGGTATAGCTGCAGTGTTTTGTAGCCAACCCAAAGTCATGGGCAACACAATCCTTTGTTCTAGGCATTTATTTTAGTCATACAACAAAATTTTACTTACTACTGCCTGATACCGTTTTAAGCACCAGAGACAAAGGTGTTAAGAGATTCAGGCTTGGCTCTTGTTTTCATGGAATTTGCTTCTAGGGATGAAGGAATTGGTGGTGACCTGGTTTTGAGGAGCTTGTTCAGCCAAGACCCAGTTTTGGAATGGGTCCTCAAGATGAGTGGTTTCCGGCAATATAATTCTGCACAACAAATGCACATCCCCAAGACAGGCTGTGACTTAGAGTGAGCAACTCTCCTCAACAGATCCTCTCCTAGGAGTCTTTGCAAGGGCTCAGATCTTTCTTTTATCACAGAGGCTCCTCCCTACCATCTGGGGATGATTCTCCCAACAGGCACTACAAGACTATGAGTTCCTACCAGCAGACTTATTTCCTAGATAAAGGAATGTCTCATTATTTTAGTATCTTCACAGCCAGCAACTACTATGTCTTCTTTAGTGTCATCTGTTTACCATCATGGCATAACGGGAAAAATATCCTGGAATACCTAAAAATATGTGGATGAGAAGGCTTCCTGGCTTTGATGCCACTATATGTTCCAAAGGGTCACTTTGGAAGCGATTGAGAAGATACTAGTTTGTTGTTAAAATCTAAGGTTAGGAGTCTTATTTTCCTACAGTTCAATGACCTAAAGCAATGCATACTTATAAACCATATTTTGAATTATGTTTTAACAGATAATATTTTAAAAGTGATGAGCCCATGGAATAGAAAGAAGACAAGTCGCTGGACAGGGCAAGAAGTGCCTTTAGAGTTGTTGCCAGTTTCCAAAGGTGTTTTTAGATAGGTTATCTGACTCAGCCCTGCTATCTTGAGAATAACTATTAGAGCAAGAGGAGAGGCCCAGCTATCTGTTCTTGTACTAGCGTTCCCCCTATTTCCATTATATCATAAGGATGGATACCATAGCTAAAATAATTACAGTAAACTCAGGATTAAAAATAAATTATCACAGGAGAGAATATAAGGAACAATGATCCCAAAGCCCTATTTTTGCACCTGTTCCCCAGAAGCTGTTTCTTATTTTTTGCAGGGGAGCAGTTATACCCTTTACTACTTGAATAAAAGTGACGAGAATGGGAAACTGACATATGTGCAGAGAGAAGCCAATCGGAATACCACATGACAAATCAGGAACCTCAACTTTGTGACTAGACTAAATGAAAGAAGCCCAAATTGGGATGTCATTTGACGTTCCATACCTTCACAAGGTCTGCATTTGGGATATCCATTTCTATAGAATGGATTCTGATATTCCTTTTTGTAATATTAGACCAAAGTATGAAATAATGAAAACAGAAATGCCTTATGCAATGTTAATAATCTTGACACTCAGAGGGTTCACAGGAAGTTAATAACTAAATAAGTTTAGCTCTGCATCAAGACTGAGCCTGCCAGAAACTGCCGGAATTGGGTTGCAGACTAGAACACATGAGTGAGTTCTAATGCAGACTAACTTGTATATTATCCACATCTGCTTGGGACTTAGTTTTTCGCGTGGAGAGATTACAATAAAAAGATGAATTCCTGTAAAAAGTGATCCCATAAAGGCACAGGGAGGTCTGGATAGAGGAATAACACAGAAATCAAGAGAACAAAAGACAGAGGAAGAGAGAAATGCAAATACCCAAAGAATTAAAACGAAATATATTTTGACTGAAGGGACATTAAACTTAACTTTTCCTTTAAGATTCAAGATAGATCAATCTATCTATCCATCCATCTTTCTCATTGAAACTTTCTGTATGCCCCCAGGAAGGATAGAAGGAATAACGAATTGGTTCATTACGATGTAAGGCTTGACAAGGTCAAGTGACTTTATCCTGATAACATAACCCATAACTACAAGAATAGCATTTAAAACCCTTGTGACTTCTACTTCAATATTCTTTCCATTGCAATTTTATGGGAGATGATACTTCTGAAACAGCTACAGTAGATTCAGCTTGTAAAGATAACTGAGCGTGATGGAAAAACTCTTTGTGCAAACTTTCATGCAGTGATCACAGTGCATTTTAGCTGGTGGACCAGGTCTCTATCTCCAGCTGGACTCTAACCTCGAGGATAGACTCTACATCTACCTACTATCTCCAGTGGTTAGAACAGTAACTCACACATAGCAGGCAGTGAGTAAACATGTGAAGAATGAATAAATGAGTAAATGAAAGCATGACACTATTTTTGTGTGTGTGTTAAAGGTCACTTCTTTTTTTTGTTTTTTATTTTTAAATTTATAGTTTTTTATATTTTTATATTTTATTTTATATAATTCTTACATCATTTTTCATTTTTGCACAATCTATGAATTTTCATCTTGGTTATATTCCCTATAAAATTTCCATCCCTCCTTATTTTGGCCCTAATCCCACCTCTCTCCCCCATCACCCCCCTAGTGTGTCTCTGATTTATAGTTGCTTGTTGATTTTGATTTTTACTTTATTATAATTAGTCTTTTTCCTGGCCCCTTATTTAGGTTTTCTAAATTCCTGCTATGAGTGAGACTATCCAGTATTTTTCTTTTCTTTCTGGCTTATTTCGCTGAGCATGATCCTTCCAGCTCCATCCATGTTGCTGCAAATTGCATGAGTTTATCTTTTTTGATCGCTGAGTAATATTCCATTGTGTATATGTACCACATCTTCTTGATCCAGTCATCTATTTTTGGGCATTTGGGTTGTTTCCATAGCTTAGCTATTGTAAATAGTGCTGCTATAAACAGGGGTGCAGATGCCCTTTTGAATTAAGAAAGCACGATGCAATTGGGAAAACTTCATGAGTTGGAACTCAGAGAAAAAGACTGATATGCATGTGAAAGAATATAGAACAATATTGAATGATCATGATCATTGCATTAGGGAATAAAATATAATATTGGGGAAAATATAATAGAGATAGCAAGACAGATAATAAATAAAATCAGCGTTCATTTGTATTGTTCTGCTTTTAAAGTTGTCCCTTTTTTAATGAACATTGCTACAGAATTTGAGCTAAAAACGAGAGACAGGAGGTGGGGGGCTGGAGAAATGGTGGATGAGAAAAAAGCAGTGAAGTAGAGTAAAGCGTTTAGAACATAAAAGAGATATGGGGAGAACTGTAAAGATATTTGAGAGACAAAAAAGAAAATAATCATCTTTCAGCTATGATTTTCCTATGGGCTGAACAGGGTTTTCTGTAGGGAATTCTCTAGAAGCCAAGAGAGCACAGGGGAGGAACTGGGGTCATGGAATGGGCAAAAGAAAAGGGACAAGTATATGGTACTGAGCACTCCCAGGAAAATGGGAGGGGAAGAAAATGGCCTCTATAAGGTCACTTCTGCCTTTAGGAAGGAAATCCCTCTTACCAGGCTGGCTGAAGTCAAGGCCACACCTTGGAGTGACTGTTTGATTTTATCTTCTTCCTTCTCTCACTTTGGTACCTGCCCTGGGGCTGCTCCCTGGCTAGCTAGGCACTCTCACCGGGCTGTAGAATTTTCCCATGCTCTGGATCTTTCTCTACTGCTTTTCCTCTATTAGAATTTGCCTAGTCTCTTCAAGTGACAAAGAAAACTAATTGGTTCACATATGCTAATTCCTACTATAGCCTGAGCAAGCCAATGGTTACTTGGATCATCACAACAGTGCAATTAACATAAAGAATATGAATGAACCGGCTTTCCTGTGGACCAGGCCCTGAGCTAGATGAGGCAGAGTACAGGGAGGACATGCCTGGGCTTTGGAGACAAGACACACCAGTGACAGAGGCCCACCCCACAGCTTGGATTCTTTATCCAAGTCGTTATCTGTAAGGAAATGATTCTTTACCTTTAGTTTCCTCTTGTAGGAACCAGAAATAAAGATACCTGCTTTGCAGGGTTGCTTTTAGGATTCAAACACGTGTAAATGATAATGCTGTTTACCCTGACTCCCTTGTTTACCCATTTTCCCCCCAGGAAATACCTAGGAAAACTGAGGAACAGAGAGGTAAGTCGTGGCTAAGCTTATACAGTCTGGATGCTCCAGCATTTAAGTCCGGGGATTGTCTTCATATTCTTAACCAACACACTAAATCACCTGGGTGGGCGGGGGCTTCCATCACTGTGGCAGTGAGCATGGACATCATACAGCCCCTCATGGTGGTGGAACACTTTGACACTAATCTCACTTCACTTCACAGCAGTCCTGTGTAGTACGAGTATCCCTGCTTAAAGGCGATCACAGCCAAGGCCAAAGAAGGTAACTCACTGGCCAAGACTCCTACAACTCCTTAGCAGCAAAACATGAAATCACATGCAGGATTAATGATCCTGAATACAAATATAATTAAGAGAGCCAGTCCAGAGTCCCAGGGTAGGTGCTCACATATTTATCCAGGAGGTCTTTTTTTTGCATTGCTTTTAAAGTTCTCCGATAGCAGAGCTGAAAGCTGGCTAGGTATTGTCAGGGAGATGAGAAAGTGAAGGCAGGAGTTCATGAGTGGATTGGAACTCTTTACCACAGGCATGCTGGTCAATTATCTCTTACTGAGTGGTGCTATCAGCCCAGGGTAAAACAAATAGACTTTTAAGAAGGTGCAAAATTGCCACCATAAAATCAGATAAGTCTACTGCAGAGGGGAATAAATTCTATCACAGAAATACATCCTGCCTGATATCAAAGGGAGCCAAGAAGCCATGCCAAGAGTTTCTTGGATAAAAACTGACATTTTCTGCTGTAGAGACAGAAGTGGAAGCACTGATTGGAGAATTATATTATGAAGAGTCTAAAATATTTATAATCATTCTAGGTCATTTATTCATTTACCCTTTTAATGCTCATTTTTTGGTGCCACTGGGTCAAGCTAATAAGCAAAGAATACAAATTCATTTTTGTCTTTATACTTTAATATAAAGCAGGAAACGTTTCTGTTCCATGGTTTAAAAAATAAATGCATTTCAGATAAATATTAGACTACTAAAATGTTCTTTGAGAAAAAGGGCTTTTGTCATTAATGAGGAGGCTGAATTTACCTGAGTAGGTTGTGATTTTTTTACTTTTGCGGGGGAGAGGGACAACTTTCTGCAACTTGAATATTTCAAGAGGGAAAATACCGATCAAGACAATTAAAATTGCCATTGTTTTACGGTATGATTGGTTTGATTACCCCATCACATGTTTTTCTAGATTCAACTCAGCAAATTCCATCTCCAGGCAGCCTTTTCTGACTCTCCTTATTTTATCTTCTTTTTTCTTTTTTTTTTAGTTGAGGTAACACTGGTTTACAACATTGTATATGATTTAGAGATAGAAGATCTGCCCCTTCAGGTGTTACCACACATAATCCACCACCTAAACACCCTCAGTCCTTCATCATAGTCCACTGTGCTCCCTTCCCACCTGTTCTCTCCTCTTCTGGGGTAGCCTCAATTTTAGATGTCCTTGCTCCGTGCTCCAGGAGCACTCTGCTCAAACCCTATCCCTCACTGCCCTGGGCCCACTGCACAGAAGCTTCCTGCCTGCATCCCTGTGCCCTCGGAGGATGATCAGGACAAAGGCCCTGTCTTATATTCACCTGGTGTCCTACACCTGGCTCATAGCCAGTACTTGGAAAATGTTTACTGAACAGCGCTGAATCTTCAAACAATAAACTGACTATGGAAATGTTTGCTCCACCCATATAAAACTCACTCTTCCAAGTGTGTTGGGTACATTAAAAATGTTATTTTCTAATGTATCACAGACTAGTGAATGAAGGAAAAAGCAAGTTTTATTTCCCAGGTCTTCACAATTTGGCTTATATAATATTAAAAGGTATTTCTTTAAAGTCTCATTTCTATTTCTTGGGCTAGAAGGATACTTTTTGCTAGTGTCCTCATAGGTTTCTATTTTGGCTCTGAATCCAGAGACATGAAAGAAGTTTGACTCAGCTGCCGCTTAATACTGCACAAGTCTGAGAGAGAAGACTATTATATAAGCTAATGTGTATTTTAAGATTTTTTTTTTCCTAGCCTGTACCTAAATGCCACCTTCCAACCTTATGAAAGTGCTGAAACCCCATGTGTGGGAAAGTAAGGTCCCCTACTTGCTCTGTATTTCTTATAAGTATAAAAAAATAAAAGCAGTTGATTAAGGGTTAGCAATTTTCTTTTCTTTCTTTACATGTACTTGTAATTCATTTAATGCAGGAAGTGGGCTGAGTTTTCTTGTTCTTTCCAATTCAACTGTCAGAGAGCTTTCTTAGCAGCCTGCTATGGTTACCATGGCAACAAGGCAATGGTGGCAGTAATATGATCTCATGTGTCTTATGTCAATAGCATCCGATCATCATGCTTGAGGATAATTTTGAGAATGACTTTCAGTTATAGATTCAGAATTTATTAGCACTGGATTGATTTACTGCAACCATTGAGCAATTAGAAATCTAATCTGCTGACAAAAGCATGTCTACAAGGTTACTTAGCACTTCCCTTACATGACTTTTTCTATTACACAGCACCGTAAAGTGCTTGCGGCTCACATGGCCACTTTAATTTTCATTGGGCAGGACTGGTTGGGTATCATTACTCCCATGTCATAGAAGAGGAAATACAGGTTCATGCAATGTGCTTGTGCAACTCAGCTAAAACAACTCTGCAGTGGAGCTGAAACTTCAACTTGGGGTTTCTGGCATCATAATCACAACCCATTCCTTATGCTTATGCTGAGATTGATGGGTGTTGGGAATATGTTCTTAGGCACATAGGTTAGACCCTGCACTTCTGAATTAAGACAATTACATTGTGTCTGTGATATACAACTACTTGTTTGAAAACAACTACTTTATATTTGGGTGATTCTTTATAATTTTTATACCTCTTATGGCAACTTCCTCTCCTAAGGCTTCCATGATACCACAAATACAAGTACAATAGGTGCTTCTCCTACCCTTTTCCTATTGATTATAGTCTCAAAAATTTTTAAATCATTAGTTGTGTTTTTTTTCCCATTGTGAGGAATCATGTCATTCATTTTTGGTAGGTGCCTGTTGCTAGGACAGTGTCTGGCGCATAAAAGATAATCCATAAGTTCTTATTGCTTATTGCAGTGAACCCATCTGACTCAAATAACCCTATGAGCTAGGTCTTATGATCTATCATTTTAAGAATGAATAGGTAGTGGTCACATACATAATCAAAGGAAATTTAATTATTTTACCTCCAGCCATGTGTTCTTTCCACATTATCTTATTTACTTTACTCTCCATTTATCATTCATTTTTGCCATTCATTCATCAAATATTCATTGAAATTTTTATATACCAAGTGCTGCTCTAGATATTGGGATGCAAAGAGAAATAAACACAACCCTCACCATCACAGGACTCACAGATATTGGAGAAAATTTTCTACCTGGCCAAGAAGGTAAAATAAAACCAATGGAATCCCAAGTATGCATTAGTTTATTTCCCATTTAAGAAGCCAACTTCATTGGCTCTGTAAAAAAAAGTATCTTTAGAATATATTTCAATTCCCCCTTTAACACAAGGTTTAAGAATCAGACATGCCTTGAACTATTATCAGTGTAAGACTGAGTGCTAATTCTGTGTCTTTATTATTTTTTTAAGGATTTATTTATTTTTATACAAGAACCGGAGTGCAGGCCAGATGCGCAGGAGGGTGAGAGGATTCACCAGAGATAGAGTGGGGAACAGAACAGGCAGACTAATGAAATACACTGCTGAGGGGAGCAGCGGGCAAGACAGGAGAGGTCTGCTGCGCCATGTGGGATTCTCCCCGCCTGGCCTGTGGACAGCTTCACAGTGCGCGGCGCCCAACCACCTGTGCCACCAGGGAGACCCCTTTATTATTTTTTTCTTCAGGTAAAATCGGCATTCTAACCTCCACACAATCTCATCTCCAAACTTAACTTATTTGAAACAAGACACACTACTTGCCCTACACAGCTGGGGTGAAGCAGATGAATAGGTTAGACTCCTAACTCCACTATTTGATAAATCATCTTGGTTCAGTTACACTTTCTAGATGTTTCTTCACTTGTAGCCTGCATGAAACAGTGGATTAATGAAAAAGTTGTCAATGAAGATGAAAAATGATAACACATAACCTGGAGAGTGCTAGCAGTAGGAGGCATCCAAATATTTGTTAGATGGATGAATGGGCTAAATAAATATGATTAGATGCCTTTCCTGAAACATAATCAATAAGACAAACTTTTTGAATATCTTCACTGCCCTTTTTCTCACTGCCTACACCCAGTGTTTATTCTACCATCGCCACGCCTTGGCTTTGTCCCTTTTACTCCACCCAATGCCATGCTTTTGTCCATTCCCCATCCTTCCTCAACTTGACTTTTTTAGGAGGTCCTTGACTGAACTACCTATTTCCAAGTTCCCCCAAACCAAATTACTGCCCAAACTATTATTTTTAAAGCATAAGTACAATCACATATCTCTTCCAGGCAGAAAACTTGTATTGTTTGCATTTATTTTCATAGAGTAATTAAGAAATCTTTTTAGTATGGTAATTAACATCCTTTATAAGGTGACTTTCAGTTCATTTACAATCATGCCCTTCCATACACATTAAGTTTTATCTTTCTAATTCCTTAAACACACTTTCAGACTCTTATTTTTTTTGTTTTTATACCTAGTTAGTGGAATGATAATAGCTCCCTAATATTTTATACATGTTTTACAATTTGTAAAGAATCTACATTTCTATATATTGAAACTTCACAACCTTATATGCTGACAAGATATCATTTTCTTTTCACTGATTAGGAAATTGAAAATCAGAGTTTAAATGAATCTGATCATTATAACTCTTTTGAAATAATATTGCAAAGTATTTCTGTCTGTGATGATTACTGAATAATAGAATAGTTATATCAAAATAATAAGTGTGGTTTCAAAATGTTAGTGGTCAACATTTGTTCAACGCATTAACAGAGACCAATAATGATGGTTCTGAGATTCTTGGTGGGAATCCTGGCATTACTACTCCCTAGCTGTGTGGCCTTAGTTATGTTATCCAATTTCTTTATTATTATAAAGGAGGTACCAATAATCTCTACTGCATGGATTTGCTCTAAGGGTTGAGTGAGTTTAAGAAGTATAAAGGATTACAATAATATATGACATATAGCAAATACTCCTACATGCTGTTGTTGTCAGCTTCAAAGACACACCATGAGAACTTCTTTGTGGAGCATTCTTGATGCTCAAAAGACAAAAGTAATTGCCCCAGTAGTACCCTGTTTGTACCTTCTATATAGTGGACACTATAGCTGCTTCAGGATGAATTCAGAAAGTCTCTTTCTACTCCTTACTAGGACTACTCAATATTTCTAAGCTTCAGTTTGCCATCTAGAAATATCAGGATAATAATAATATTTATGTTATAGAGTATAGAGTAGTGGTGATGAAATTATTCTACACACAACTCTTAGTATTTGACATAGAATAAGTGCTCAATAAAACTTAGCTATCTTTACGATTGCTTATATAAATATTTTAGACACATGTTGCTCACATAAATGTTTCTTTTTTATTATTTTTACTACAATCTTTATTCTTCCCACAAAGCATATTTTTTAAATAAACATTTTGGTACAAGTGATTTTTAAAGAAACATGATTGAGTAGAAAGATGCAATTTAACCATTGTAGAGAAAATCCCAAATTCATTTACACTAGGATTTAAAATGCAAAATTTAATTCTAGAAACAGCTGCTTTAAAATATCTATTCTATTATAGAGTACAGATCTAGTGGCAGTGTGGAAAATGTGATTGCAACTTATACTAAATTAGGTTTAGATTATAAAAGTTCTATTATCTTGTATAACAGGAAGCAAGAGTATATAGGTTATTTTAAAAAGTTTGAAAATTTCTCTTCTGTAAATTGGCATGTCTCAGTAAGGAATGGAGTTGGTTATGCTTCAGATGAAAACACTTTAATGTTGTAAAATTTTTGATTATGCAGCCTTTTCCTGAAAGACTGGTTATATAGTGCCTTGTACTAATTTCAGTAGCTAACTCAAATCTTTTCACTTTTATAAAGAGGTTTCAGGAATGAAGTTAATATCTACTTAGCAAATTAAAATATAATGTTATGTGTTGCAGTGTTATGTGTCCACTCCGCCCTATCCTCACCCCAACTGCGGATAAATTACTGTTTACATGCTCTAGTTAAGTGCTATGCAAAGTTCTAGTTCACTATCAAAAGTAACTGCATATACACATAAAGAAGTAATAGAAGAAAATAAATGAGCAGTTGAAATGATTGCAGGCAACTTTAACAAATTTGGAATTTACTTGTATTCTTAAGAGCCAGCAGGAGTGAATAGTTCCTTGGAATACTCTTAAGTTTGCCCAGAAGTGCAAGATCAAAATTTTTGGTCTCTGGGTAACAACAGTAGCAGCAACAGAACAGTAAGAGCAGTCCCCTGTCCCCATTGCTAAACATTTACTTTATACCAGTGCTTATGTAAGACTTCAGCTTCTGCAGTAGGCTGAATAATGGCCAATGGCCTTCAAAGCTTAACAGGCCTTATCCCTGGGACCTGCAAATAATACCTTATTTGGCAAGAAAAGATTTTTGTAGATCTGATTAAGCTCTTATGCTGAGGGATTATCCCGAGCTCTCTGAATGGTTCTTAAATACAATCACATCATAATAGAATAGAGACAGAGAGGGAGATTGGACACACAGCAAGAGGAGGCAGACCCTGGGATGATAAAGTCACACATCAAGGAATGCCAAGAGACACCAGAAGCTCAAGGGTAAAGAATCAAGTCTCTTCTAGCGCCTCCAGAGGGAGGGAGGTCCTGTCCATACCTTGATTTTGGCCTATTGACACTGATTTCATGCTCTTAGCCTCTAGAACTTTGAGTGAATAAATTGCTTTTGCTTTAAATCATTCAGTTGGTAGTAATTTGTTACAGCTGTCTTAGGAAACCAATAGATATTTTAAGTATCCAGCCATAGCACTAATATCAGAATATAGTTGATATTCCTTCACCAGACTTCCAAATTCTTGATTTCCTTGTTCTGTGGGGGCTGTTTCTGTTGAAAATAGAGCTATTAAAGCATCCTTCCACTGTTAAGCATCACTGCTGACATTTTTGCAAAAGCTCTTCCATTGTCAGTCCTACCTACTTGTAAGTTGGAATTGACACGTAGGAACGGTGAGTCAAAAATCTGACGTCAATGCCTTGTTTTTCTCAAGTGGATTTTCTTAAATGTAACTCTACAAATACTGTTATTTCAGCATTTTCTTGTTTAGTTTCCTCATCTATACATTTTGTATTTACCAATAATTTTAAAATATTAGTATCTAAGAATGTGCTGAATGCACAGGAAATGAATTTTATCCTTTCTTTTTGCCAGCAAAATTTCAAGTACCTCTATGTGGATGGCACTGATTTAGATACTAGAGATTCAATGATAAATCTTGTACATTTCCTGATTTCACTTAAACTCTTGAGATAAGAAGAAACAACATCAAGTCACAAAGAGTAAAAACCAGGTGTAGTGAGAGATGGGGGAGAGGTGGGAAAAATATTGTTTAAAAAAATTGTATAAAAATAAACGATGTAAGAAAAAAACAAAAGGCCAGAAGGAAGGAGACACGCCCGACATTCAGGTTTCTGGCATGGACGACTGAAAAAAAATGATAGCTGTGCCATTGATTGAACTGGGAACTGTGGGGAGGTGCAGACTGAGGAAGAGTAGAGGGTTGGAGACTGTGGAACATGTGCAAAACTGGGCCTGGTGTTAAGACAGATGTGGTATGAAGTTAGAGGTTTAGGAAATATCTGAACAGAGTGGAAAGTAAAGTCGAATGAATGGAACTGGACATAGTGTGGTGGGGGAAGAAAAGAGAGACTTGAGAAAAAGTACAGGCTTCATAAAGCATAGGGTAGGTCAAGGCAATGATGGCTAAACTGATGTCAGACTGAAAGGGGTTTGATCGGAGATCACCTGGAAAAGTCTAACCATTGAGGACTTCTTTAATTGTCTGACTCAAAGCTTAAACTTGTTTTCATAAGTGATGAGCACTAGATGATTTGATCAGGGGACGGATATGATTAAAGCTATGCTTTGTAAGGTGAACCCCAGGCAGTGCAAGGATGGACACTGGAAAGAAAAGACTGACGGTGAGTTTAATGGGAGGCTGAAGTGATGATCTGAGATAAGAGATAATGAGGTCTTGGAAGATGTCCCTAAGAAATCAAAGGTACACTTTTTGAGAGTTTATTTCTGCTTTCAAGGCCTTGCATTTTGTATGAAAAGGTGGAAAGAGAGGAAAGAGACATGTGGGGAGGAAAAAACCGGTGTATGGGGTGACCCAGTTTATTTCCTGAGGACTTTGTGGAAGCAGGATCAGTGGGATATACAGCGCTGCATCCCGGTGGATGAGAGGAGAGTTAATAATAACCATCTCCACGGGATGGATCGCGGCTGCTCACCGAGTGTGTCGCTAAGGGTCGGCAAGAAGTGAATGAAAAGAATTATGCCTTCGTCCCTTTTATAGAGATGCTGACAAATGAAACAAGTTAACTCAATGAACCGCAAAGTCCAGAGGTAACACTTTTACTTGGTGGTTCTTCATGAGATCACTGTTGAGTTGGTGTGGGCAGTGGGGATGGTTCTCTTGATGTAGGAGTTCTTCATATCATTTTCAGACTTGACCAGGACTCAGTGAGGTCTTAGTAATAGCCTAGCCAAGGCACTCCAATTTCTCTAAGTCTCTGGGATGATTTCTGAAATATTTTAAAGGTCATGAGGCAGACCAGGCTGGAGCACCATTCCTACTACTCTGGAATCCTGAGGACACCATTTGGTCTCCTTAAGCCTTAGGCAAGTGGAGACAATAATGGATTTTGTGAAAAGTTAATGTGAGGGCACAAATCAATGCTTGAGATTTAATAGGCAGACAATAAATGTTAGGTTTCTTTCATACTCGAGGTCACATCAAAATCGTCATTCAAATATATTTACTTTCTGACTTATTATTGGATGATCTCACTTATAGGGGGAATATAAGGAAACCAAACATAGGATCGGGAAAAAGACAGAACTTGCAGGCAAACCATAGGTTTGAGGCACACAGTGGGGGAGGGGTAGGGAGGGGGGATCAAAAAGGCAGGGAAGAGCATAAAGGACTATGGTGATTGCTCACAGATGATGTGATGGTGGGAGAATCATGGAGATTATACATGAGGGAAGAAATCAAATATTGTATGATATAAGAAAAACAAATTAAAAATATATTTACTAGAAGACTTTGGAGAGGGACATCAATGCAGGGAAAATGGGAGGAAATTTCTTAAGAAACAAAATATAAAATGTTGACGGGATTATTTGATTTGTTTCATTATATTTTTGGAGACATTTTCTTGTCTTTACATGAATCTTGAAGGATTTGCAATCAGCAGTTCTTCTCCTAACTTTCATTTGATTTTTAATTGGATGATGCAGAAATGTAGGTATTACTTTTGTTGTTGTCAATTTTTTATTAAATTACCATTGCTTTACATCCTTGTTAGTGTTTTGACATTATCGGCATTCCCCCTGCAGGTGTGACTGCGGCCCTCCCATGACCAAATCACCCATAGTCCTCCGCTAGAGTCCATTGTGTTCTCCCCACCACCCCCCCCACCCCAACAGGCACATGGAAAGATGTAAGTATTCAGAATAACAGATAAAATCCCTTTCTACTGTATATTTCAGGTAAACTTAACTTGCTATGCATGCAAGGTAAATAACTCCTAATATGAGACAACAAACAAAATGCATTTCTAATAAATTTAGAAAAATGTTGAGGAGCCTCCGTAAACATGTTTTCATAAATGTATGCTGCTTGCCAACTTGCCTGCCTTGAAGAGTTACTATAACAACCGGCATTCTTCTCAGCAGCCTTGGCACTCTGCATTCTGAGATTCTTTTTTCTTCACTAAAAAATATTATTATCTTGTCTGAGTCCATTAGCTCAATTGCTTAAAGCATGGTACTAATAAAGCTAGGGTAGGGGATTTAAAAGTATACATTACTGCAAAATTCTACCCGTGGACTCTCTTCTAAGCAACTTGTTCATTCATTTAATTCATTCATTTAAAAATACTGATTGAATCCCTGCCATGTGCCAATCTGTTCTAGGTTCTGGGGATAAAGCAGTAATATAAGAACCACGAACTGATCAACCAAACAAAAAATAATGAAGAGTCTGCTCTGAAGATGCTTACAGTCAGGTGTGCGGGGTAGGGAGACAGACAGACACTGAACAAGTGACAATAAGTAGGAGTTTAGGGACAGATGTAGGGCCATGTGTACATGAAGAAAGGCAGAGATAGGGGGAGTGCTACCTTGGACTGCATGTTCAGAAGAAGCCTCTTGGTAACACTGGGGGCACAGATTTGGATAAATTGAGCAAGAAAAGTTATAGACAAATTAGAAAAGACTATTTCAATAAGGGCAAGAAGTTCAAAGACCCTGAGCTGAGAGTATGTTTGGCTGGACTTAGACCAGCAAAGACATCTAGAGTAGAGTGAAGTGCTCAGGGCAGGAAACAAGGTGATGCAATCAGAGGGAGAGAGGCCCTTCTAGGCAGGGGCTTGCAAGCCATTACAAGGACTGCAGATTATATTCTAAGTAAAATAGGAAACCAGCATGGGATCATGAGCAGAGGGGTCAGATGATGTGATGTGTGTCTTGGAAAAGATCACTTTCACTCCCTGTATAAGGGATGTAAAGGACCAGGTGGAAGGGAGATCACAGCATGGAGGTTGCTGCAACAGCACAGGGTGAGGCAGTGCTGTTGAGAGCAATTGGCAAGTGGTGAGAAGTCTTCAGACTCTGGATGTGTTTGTGGGGTAGAGCCAGAGGGAGCTGCTGATGGAATACACATGAAGAGTGAGAGAAAAGAGCGAATTCAAAGATGACTCCAAGGTTTTTCTCTTGAGCACTAAAAAATGAAGATAATGTCCTTAGGGGAAGACTGAAAGTAAAAGCAAGCACAAGCATGTGCGAGCATGGGGGAGGGGAGGGTGTCTGAGGGGATGGGGTTGTTGGGAGGGAGGGTGTGCCTGGGGGATGTGTTAGAATTTAGTGTGGAGTTCTGGACACATTAATTTTGAGATCTCTGTGACACAGTCAGGTAAATATGTCAAGTAGGTAATTGGATATAGAAAAGTAAAAGCTGTGTATTTCAGAGTTCAGGAGAGAGATCTGTGCTGAAGATAGAAATCATTGATGTGTAGATGGAATATATACTATGGGGCTAGGGAGTGAACAGGGGTAGAGAAAAGACATGACAAAAACTGAGACACAGAGCTCTCCAGTGTAAGACTGGGGAAAGGTGAGTAACCCCCAGCTAGGGTGCCTGAGAGGGAATGGCCCGCACAGTGGGAGAACCAAGAGATACTGGGGGACTAGGAGAGCATTATTTCATAAAGTATATTAAATATTCTAGCTTATCATTCATTCTTTGGTATCTTTGAAAAATCCCAAATTATGAATTATAAAAGTCTTAAAAGTTTCTGCTTTTTAAAACATTACGGATTTGTTGAAAAAATTTTATTTTACTTTAAAAAAATTTTTTTAATATAATTCTTACATCATTTTTCATTTTTGCACAATGTATGCATTTTAATTTTGGTTATATTCCCCTAAATAAGGGATCAGGAAAAAGACTAATTATAATAAAGAAAAAATCAAAATCAACAAGCAACTATAAACCAGAGACACTCTATGGGGGAGGGGGAAGGAGAGGAAAGATTAGGGTCAAAATAAGGGGGGGTGATAGACCATTTTAATGAGGAATCTGACAGCAGAGAATTGATTGCTGGATTTGGCAATGAGGAAGCCATTAGAGACTTTTTAGAGCAGTTTGGCAGAGTGATAGGAGAAAGATTTCCTGTTTAAGACAGAACGAAGGGGAGATAGTGACTACAGACAAATCTTTTGAGGGATTTGCTGTAAAGGAAACTGGAAAACAGGACAGTAAATGAGACAATGTAGGGTAAAGAGAGTTTTAAGTTCGAGGTAGGAGGTGTTATAACATGTTCACAGGCAGATGGGATAATCAGCATAGAGGAAAAATTGATGATGCAGAACAAACAGGAAACAGTAGAGCTTTTGCATAAGCAAGAGGGGTGACATAGTTTAAATGTGATAGGCTTCGTTCATTTATTTGGAAATTTAAGCCAGCATCTACAATGTACCAAGCAATCACTATAGAGGTTCGGGAAAGCACTACTGATTAGACTAATTCAGGCAAGAGTTCTGTGCATGAGTTGGTGCTGTGACTGCACAGATAAAGTTGAAGTGACAGATTTGAGAAATGTTTAGGAAGTAAAATGAATACTACTTAGTGACTTAATACTACTTAGTAATCAGGAGTAAGGTGAAAAGGAGGAGGAGGGCCAAGAATAATTGCCAACTTTCTCATATCCAGGACCCTGGAAATGGGGCTGTTGAGAAATGCATTGCTTACAGGCAGCATGGGTTGGATGATAAGAAAAATCTGGGACCCGTTCTTCTTTTAAAAAAAATTAAGGCCGGTAAGTACCAGATACTTTAAAAAAAGATTTGAAAGAAGCCAGATATGTCTGTCTATAAAAAGAAAAAAAAAAAGACCTTCTTTCTACAGGATGTCACAAATACCAAGGAAAAACAGAAGACAGGAGAGGTTCTAGAATACTTTTTGAAATTTCAGAGACTTATAGAAAAAAAAAACAAACAAAACAGTGCCTGACATTGATGTCTTCATAGAACAGTTTGAAAAATTCCATGAAAATTAATTGGAACTTCTGGTTGCTGTTCATGGTGGCTCCATAAGACCTGCGGAAATTTTGTGAGTCGTCTTGGTGTTTTGGGAGAAGGGAAAGTGGCTCTCAGGTTGACTCCTCTAAGTAGGAAGTTTCATGGTGCCACTCAGATTTCCAATTTTTTCTACTCAAGTGGTTCTGCTGTCAGAGGGAGGAGAATGAGCACCCCTGGATGACAGCTGAGAAAATGGAGTATCTAGGGGTGTAACTTGAAGCAACCAGTTGCAAACTTGAAATTCGTTTGATATCTTTTTCACATTTTATATTTATATATAGGTACATTTTATATTCAATTCCATAAAATATACATCTTTCTTTATACAAAAATTAATTCTATTCTGCCTCACACTCTAGTCTGCTTGGTATCACTAAGTAAAACCAATACATTGGAAATATAGGTCATATTTTGCCCAATGGACTTTGTTGAGTTATTGCATCCTGCCACAGTTCCCTCAGCACTTCCAGAAGGCAAGGGGGAAGGGGAAATAATACAGAACAAAGTTTTACAGAATGTAGACTTGTCTGTTCTTTATTTTATTTATATCCTATTTAATCTAATAGGAGTTTGGAGTAGCTGTGTGACTTTTGGAAAATCACAAATACTCTGTGCCTTCATTCCCTGCTTATTAAGATGAGAGGGCTGCGGAAATAAACCCACTCTTGTTTGGACTGTTAATTTACAACAAAGGAGCCAAAAGTACACAATGAATATGAGGAAGTCTCTTCAACAAATGGCATTGGGAAAACTGTCCAACCCACATGCAAGAAACTAGACCACTCTCTCATACTATACATAGAAATTAACTCTAAATGGATTAAGGGCTTGGATGAAACACCTGAAACCATAAAATACAGAGAAAAACATGGGCAAAATACTTCATGACATAGGCTTTAATGATGCATTTGGAGACCCAATTCTATGGCAAGGGAAACAAAAGCAAAAATAATTGGGACTACCTCAAACTAAGAAGCTTCTGCACAGCAAAAGAAGCTATCATTAAAACAAAAAGATAACCTTCTGAACAGAAGAAAATATTTGCACATCAAGCATCTGACAAGGGCCTGATATTCAAAATCTACAAATAATTCATACAATTCAAAATAAAGAAAACAAAAAAATCGAGTCTGAAAAGGGGGAAAAGGCCCAAAGACACACTCCTCCAAAGAAGATGTGCAATAGCTGGCTAATAGGGCACATGAAAAATGCTTATCACTTAGCATCAGGGAAATGCAAATCATAACCAACATGAGCTACTCTCTTACCTGGGAGAATGGCTCTTATCACAAAGACCAGAAACAACAAGTGTTGTTGAGGATGTGAATAAGAAGAAACCCTTGTATACTGTTGATGGGTACATAGACTGGACCAATCCTTATGGAAAAATAGGTTTCTCAAAATAGCAAAAGTACAAAAGATTTACCATATGATCCAGCAATTTCACTACTTCACAATTACCCAACAATGTTAAAATGCTAATTCAAAGAGAATATGCACTCCTATTTCATCGAAGCACTATGTTCAATGGCCAAATTATGGCAACAACCTAGGAGCCCAAGGACAGATGAGGGAATTACAAGGTTGTATATGTATACACAATGGAATACTACACAGCTGTGAAAAGAGAAAATCTTGCCATTTGTGACAACATGGATGGAACTGGGTGGGGGATTATACTAAGTGAAATAAAACAGAAGGAGAAAAGTATCAGATTATTTCACTTGTATGTGTAATACAGAGAAACAAAACAAAGTTACAGACAAAACCAAACCAAAACAGACCCTAGAAATCTGCCTCCAGAATTGAGACTAACAGAGGAGGACCATGAAGGCAAGGAACAAAAGAGAGGGAGCCCAACAGACTATGGCAGACGACTAGGTGCCTTGCTGGTGGGTGCGGTGTGGTGATATACATCAGAAGGGGTGTGAACCTATTTCACTAAATCGTACACAAGGCTATAAATGTCACCTCAATAAAAAAATAGTTAATTTTTTTTCAAATGAGATGAATTTTCTATATGATCTCTAAATTCCTTTTAATAGACCCAACTATAGCCCCTGTGGGTTCAAATAAAATGTCAACAGAGTTGGTGGATGGTGTCATCAAATGTATATTAGTAGCTTCAATAAATATTTTGGGAAATAATTGAATTTTTAGCTAAGGCTTGAGTCATATTGGGAACTTCAAATTAAAAAAAGAAACACCTAACTTTGGGAGATGACTAGAGCATAGAACCCATATACTTGACATGCGCTATATAAGAAGGGGTTATTTCCCAAGAAATGGAATTGCAACTTTTTGCTGAGAGATATCAATTCTCCAAGGTGTCCTCAGCAAGCTCATGGGCAAACTCCCACCCCAGTAGACTGAATAATTTGCCTGTAAAATATCATACTAAGATTAGCATGCTGAATGTGATGAGGAAAGACTCCTGTGAAAAGGGTCTAACTGGGGGTTCTCCTGAAAGTAGCAAAGGCAATTTGCATCTTATTTTTAAAAAAATTTATTTATTTATTTATACATACAAGAACTGGGGTATAGGCCAGAGGTATGGGGGCTGAGAAGATGCACCAGAGACAGAGTGGGGAACAGAAAAGGCAGATTGACTGAAATACCCTGCTGAGGGGAGCAGCAGGTGAGCCAGGAGAGGTCTGCTGTGCCATGTGGGAAGCTCCCTGGCCGGGGATTGATCTCGTGCTGCAGTGGCTGTGCATAGCTTCATAGGCTGCATCTTAACCCCTTGCGCCACAAGGGAGGCCCCGATTTGCATCTTAGGGTAGCACTTGAGTTAGCGCCCTCCTATTTTCAAGGACCTCTCTCACTCATCTGCTTTGTTTTTTAAGTCTGATATTAATAAAACTGATGCTTTCAAACTCTGGGATGGTAACAATGATCCACATGGATTGTTATCATTTATCATCTTTCAAAAAGGAGTGTTTAGAGGGAAAACTCTGGAATCAGAAAAGCAAATGGTTTATCCAAAGAAGACTTATAAAATTATGGTGTTTCCTTTCAATACAATATCAACCTGAAAATTCTGCCTCTTCTTTAAGGAACTGTTTTCCTCTGTGAAGAGAATTTACTGGCAAGTAAGTAAACCTGGTTGCACAAAGGGCCTTGGGGTCTGGGAAATGCTGGCCTGGCCTCTGTTCTCTGTAGACAATTTCTAGACCTTTCCATGGAAATCCTGGTACTTTCTTGATGATCTACTCTATGCTACGCTTTTATCACCAGAGGGTCTAGAAGGCTTTTTCTTTTGCCCACTTCTGCCATTTTCCTTCACAGATCCTATTTCCTTTTACAAAGCTGAATCTTCTTTTGCTGAGATAAGGATAAACATAATATATTTGAAAAAACATATAAAGTGAATTATAAAAGACATCATGTGGGAAGCACATATTGAAAATGCAAAACTAACATCACCTATGTAGAAATTCTAAGTCCTTCTACCAGATCGTTGAATGACCTTGGGCAAGTCTCTTAACCTCTCTGAATCTATTTCTTCATCTACAGAGTGTGCATAATACTTTCTCACCTCATGGGACTAATTAGTTAAAAACCACATTATATCTGAATACTGTAATAGATTCAGAAAAAGCTTAGTTCCAATGCTAACATTCTATAAATAGCATTGGGACTTGCCACACGTAGGGACGGCATCATTACTGTCCTATCAGCTGCATGATAGGTGAAATCAGGACATGGACCAGGAGTGGGTTGCCCAAGACACTGATTCAGATGACCAGGCAATAGGGAAGGAAGTCAGTGTCTCTTGTTGGAATGCTGTTGTGTGTGCACAGAATTGTGATGAAGCTCTTAGCTACCTGATGGCTAATTTGAAATTGTCTGAATGGCTCCAGGGATTTCAGTCAATAGACAGGAACTGGCCTGTTCATCTGGGTATTCCTCTCAAATTGGTTGAAATAAATCCTCAACACTTGATTTTCTGACCTGGTTTTCAGCCACTCAGCACCAGCCTGTGGCCTGGCATTATGAGAAATTTTCCAGTCTGTTGGGTGGAAATAATCCAATCCTGTCACTGTTTGTCATAAAAGGGAAAGAGAACAGAGACATGATCTAGGAAACAAGAAAAGTAGAGGCCCAAGAGGAATAGTATGAGGTAGTAGAAATCTGGAGAAAGGAGTGGGAGGTGACTGAAAAAGCCAAATAATAGAATGTCCCAGAGAAGAAAGCCAATCACTGGCTGGGAGCTTGGAGGAAGGTTCCAGAGCAGAATGATTATGTCTGGATTCCTCTGGTCTTTACTAGGTACTGTAGTAGGATAGCACCAGGGGGAATTATTTCCGGGCCAGGAAAAAGGACCTCTTTCCAAGGAACTGATTCAGTCAGGTTATGGTTAGAGGAGTTTCAGTGTGAGGGAAGAACATGGCGCTCAAGGTGGGTACAAGCAGAGCATAGTTTGAAGAGCTAGTTCTGACTGACAGCTCAAGATAAAGAGGGATTCTAGAGCATGTATGGGGTGGTGTTCCCTCCCCAATGGCAGAGAGGATCTGGGTTAGCACTGCTTGCAGTTCTAGGCAGAAGGGCAAAAGTCTTTCAAAGGGTAGAGGCCTCTGTCTTTCAGCCCAAAACAAACCCCTGGCTAAAGCTTTTGATGAAAAGAAATGGGCTGGGCCTCCCTGGTGGCACAAGTGGTTAATCACAGCACTATAAAGATATCCACAGCCTCTGCAGCATGAGTTTGATCCCCAGCCAGGGAGCTACCCACATGGTGCAGCAGACCTCTCCTGTCTCACCCACTGCTCCCCCTCAGCAGTGTATTTCAGTAGATCCACTGTTCTGCTCCCCACTCTGTCTCTGGTGAATCCTCTCACCCACACACCTCTAGTTTACTCCCCATCTCTTATATGCATAAATAAATAAATCTTAAAAAGGCTATATAAGGATGGAGGATGAGGCCCAAGAGGCAGCCTCAAGACTGAGGCTCAGGAATGAAACGTGCCCCCCGCAGCGATCATCTTGGGACCAGATGGGCCAGTGTTGCAGCAAGAATTATTTGTTGTGCAGTCACAGAAGGTGGGTTAAGTTTAAATATCTGCTGCTTAGATATGGCTTGAGAGTGAGGTTCGGGGCAAGGCACCCCTCCCGAGATGGATAGATGGTGATAGCAACGTTGGCTAGGAGGAGGTATGCTCAAATTCAGAACCCAAATAGGAAGCAAGGAGCTGGAAGGCAATTGTCCATTCTTCTCACAATCCACCTTGCTGCCAGTCTTGACAGATACTCAAAAAGGGGTTTAAAACTTTTAAATGAGTGCCGAACTCGGATCTGGAAAGAAACAAGGTAATATGGCCTGTTAAGTAAGAGAAGAAACTATCAAAATGGTATTGATTTTCCCATTTAATATTATCCATCCTCATCCATCTCCTCAGCATTTGAAATGTTTAGTATCACATATGGATTGTTAAGTGTTGACTGGATCAAAAATGAGAAATGTGAATAATTTTGAACTTACGAGTATACCTGAGCAAGGGAACCGCTCCTCTGGGGTTGATTCCTGTGTTTATCATTTGAGTAAATCACATGCAGCGGCTCCTTATCTAATCTGAAATTTTAATCATGGCTAAATATGTAGCACAAGATCCCAGTTTTCATCTTTGGGTCAGTGATATAAATGTGGTCAATTTATTGTCTAGTCTTCCGCTCCTTTGCAGCCTCTGCCTCGGCCACTGTGCTCTGTGTATTGAAGCCCATCAGCGCCCCCCTTGGCTGCACTTGTTTATTAACTTGAAAAATAACCTGCAACAATTTGTTCCACTTTCACCTCTTAACATGTGATTTTGTTTTGTGTAACATGAAAGTTAATCTTATATTTAGGGACCATTTGGTAGGAAAGTGGGGAAAGCAAAATTGAATTGATGATTTCCCTGCCCCCTCCCTACCCTCCGCATCTCTTGAAGAAATAGGCTGTGCACCCAGATGAAGTGGCAGCAGGATGACATCTTTTGGTAAAAGGAACTTTGACTTGGTTAGGCCAAATTCATGCAAGCCTTGATCATCCTTGACTTCTCTCTTTCTCTCATTCCCATAGTCAAATATTACCAGGTCACATTTATTTCTTTGCTACAATAGCTTTGAGTCTCTCTCCATCCATCACTCTTGCCAGAGACTTCTACACTTGCGCTTAGAATCCTCATTTCTCCTCATTCCATCCTCCACGTGTCCACCAAAGTCAGAGTATTAATGCACAAGTCTTATCCCAACACCGAGCTACTTGTCACGATTTTTAGAGAATCAAGCTTACACCCCATAGAATGGTATCAGAAGGGTTGTTGGGCAGGTTCTAATTCATCTTTTAACTTCATTTCCTGCCTCTCCCATTCTAGACACACACACATGGAGGGCCAGCAACATCCCTGTATTTTGAGCATGTTCTGGGTTGTCAGTCTTCACACTTCTTGCTACACAGTTTCCTCTGGTGGCAAATTCTTTCTGGGTTTCTGTACCTGCTGACTCCTTTGACTCATCTTTAAGGACTGGTTCAAAGAGTATTTCTGTGTAATATTCACTGATGCTCACAGTCAGAGCTAAGCAACACCTTCATGTGCTCCATGGCATGTGGAGGGTATCTGTGCTGAAAACAAGGTATATTGCACTGCAGTGAGTTGTTTAGGAGTCTGTCTCTCCCACTCAGTGAGTTCCTGAAAACCAGAGGCCACTGCTCAGTCGGCTTTGTTTTATTCTTCCTCCTGCTATGCTGTCTGCTCTCCCAACGTGCAGAGTCTAGTACAGTCCCTGACATACAGTCAACACTCAACAAACACATGTTGGTTTAAAGAATGATTGACTACCTTGTGTGGGACTTCAGGAATCCCTTGACTTTTGCTTTCTTAACTTACTTATTGCTTATTAAGGTAAATTCACTTCTGGGTCTACCTTAGTGATTTTTGGATCCCATTTCTGAGTTATTTCCCCTGCTTGGCAGCAAACTGGCAGCACAGTACATGCTGAAGTCTTACCCTTCAAATTATATGACAAGGTTTGAAGGTCCCAGGCCTTTTGCCAAGCTCAAATAACATGTTACTTGAAGGCAGGGACTAAATTATCTGCCAGTGAAAATGCTTTGTACTTTGTCTCAGTTGTTGTGCAGAACAACCATTCCTGTAAAGCTCTTTTTCCTAATTTTTAGCTTAAACTTTTCATTAGATACAGGCCATTTCTCCCTGTCTCATCATCTTCTGAGACTGTAAATTATCTTGTTACTTCATTTATAATGGGAACATATTTATTTTCTGTGATGATGGCTCCCCTGAGCCTTCCTTTTTCTTAGCTACATAAAGTTAACTTCCTCAGTGGCAAATTAAGGACAGATTACAAGCAGCCTGGGAACCAGGCTCTATCACCACGGGGGGCCGCCCACTCAGCCTCCTCCTGTTCAACCATCCGAAAGATGCAGCTGCTAAGCCAGCCCAGCACTGGGCTGCTCCCCCTCTGCCTCCCTTCATCTCGTAGAGGGAGTGGAGAAGTCCCTTTCTCCATGAGGAGCTGGTGGGTTGAGTTCTCCAGACTCTCCTCCGCTCTTCCTCCCCCTACCCCAGCTGCCTACCATCTCCCTCCCACACCCAGGCCAGCAATGACTGCGCTCCAAGACTCCCCCTCCTTCCAGAACTGCCTCTTGGTTTCCATAGCAACAGAAAATGTTGGTGGGAAGCAAAAATGCTGAACTGCAACTAACGTTGGGGCTGGGAGGAGGAGGTGAAATGTGGGCCTCTCTGGAGGCTGTAGAGTGAGGGAGAGGGGAGCAGCCAGGTGAAGGCTGGGGAGCAAGGTGCCAGGTGAGGGGTTACCAGGGAGAAGATCAGGGAGGCACAGGGAGAGGTGCATGGGCAGGTGGAAATCAGTTTGTTGAGAGAAATAAGCTGGAAGGGAGAAATAGCAAACCCTTAAAAAAAAGTAATGGAGAATTCTATCTATAGTGACTGAAGACAGAAAAGGTAATGGAGATTTCTCTATACAGTGATTGATTGAGGGGTCTGTTAAATGTAAAACTGGGAATAGGGGATTTTTATGTTGAAGGTGAGTAAAAAGGCAATAAATGTAGTGCAAAAAAGGGGGGCTTTAGCGCTTAATGACTACACATCAATAAAATGAATGATAATGTACTTGGGCTTGTAGATGGGAGCCTCTATTTATTAGTCATGTGTTACTTATCTTCTCTGAGCCATACCTTGCACCTTTGTTTATCTATTAAAATAGTTATTAATAGCTGCCTCCAGAAGCTGTCATGGGGGTCCAGTAAATAAAGCAGATGAAGGGGCCGCTCACAGTAGGAAGGTGATGGGTTTTTAAAAAGTTGTTGCTTCAGGTTGAGGAATGGTATTTCAAAGGGGACATGAGCCTGCACACTTTGAGTTACAATTCATTAAAAATTGTGCATTGTTACATGATTTCTTGTGCATTATTAGGTCTTCTTGTGCCCTGAGTTAAAATTCATTGAAAAACTGTGCATGGTTACATGTTTCCTTTGTGCATTTCAACTTTCCATATCCCCCACATAGATGCTAGCTTGATAGGCACCTGGGCATAGGGGGCCACAGCAATGTTTGGTTCTAACTCCTGTCTCACATAAGTGAGAAGCATCTTTTTCCTTCAAATATCTTCTCCATCTGCTCATTTCCTCTTCGATATGGTCTCAATATTGTTGTCCTCATAACCTGCTCATTCCTCTTCTCTCCCCTTCGCTCAAGAGGTGGCTTCAGAGACAATATTCCATTTCCACAACCATGTTGCTAGTGTCCTATCAATAGTTTTTGAAGGAGTGACTCTGCCATCACTCCCTTCCAGACTCCTGCACGAGAAACGTAGAGAAGTTGTGACCTCACTCTTGATGCTTAAAAGCCTGCCTACTCCCAGCTGTCCTTGTGATCTCTGAGGAAGGACGCGAGGTGACTGCAGGTGCTCTGCTCCTCTAGGCCTGCCTGACCTGACATTGGGACAATAATAGCAGTGATGATGGCTAACACTTAAGCTTGCTGTTCCCAGTGCTTTACGTGGATGGGCTCATAAACTTCACCTTGATTCAACGGGATAAGTATATGGTTATCATCGTGTTTGTTTTCATGAGTGGAAACTGAAGCACGGAGACATTAAGGAATTTACCCATGGCAATTAAGCTCATCAGTCTCAGGGCAGGAATTTTAATCTAGGTGAGACCATCCTTTTAATCATTGAGCGGTGAGACCTCTCTATGGAAGAAAAATCTGGGCTCCTTTAGGAACTGTGATTTGATAATATTACTACTGCTTTTTAGAGACAAGTGTTTTTTTCCTCACTTGATATCATTTAATGAGTAAAGTGGGAATGTGTAATTGCAGCCCTGGTTTCTATTTCAAGATGTGTCCTGAGCCTAGTGGTTTGTGTTTTTTTTCTTCTTATATCTCTGTAAAAATCTGGAAAAGGAATAAAAATCTCATGATCTCACAATAATGACAAGAGAAAAGCTCCAGGAGTATGGGGGGTTTCAATAAGTCTGCAAATGTCAAAGAGAGCACAGAATGACATTGAACGGTGCAGGGAGGTGAAGGTGGCTGCAGCATGGGGTGTCCCTTGAATCAAAAGAGGAGCCCAAGTTGCCCAGAAGTTTTGGTCTAAGAGGAAGATGAGGTGAAGGGAGAGAGGGAGAAGTGTCCAGAAAATGGGAGTGATTGAGGTCTGTGCATAGAACTAGTTGCCCAGTTCTTTCTCTCTGTCTCAGCCTGTGTCTGTCTGTCTGTCTGTATGTCTCTCTCTCTCTCTCTCTCTCTCTCTCTCTCTGTGTGTGTGTGTCTCTCTCTCTCTCTCTCTCTCTCTCTCACACACACACACACACACACATCAGGCATTTATATCTTTCCTCAGGTCATAAAGAAAATGGATGCTTATTTTCTAAAGACATTAAAACGCCTTTTAAAGGAGAACTAGCGCAGCAGTGTGCTGGTATTTGGAGTGCCCTGCTCATTCTGGGGATACCCTTCTCACTAAAAAGTGAAGCCTAGAAATAAAAATATGTGCCATGTACTCAAATGACCTTTCCATGGCCTCTTCTTTGAAATATGACCAGGAAACCAGAAGCTGTCAGTCACTGAAGGACACAGCTTGTCCTACAACTGAGAAAGATCAAGTCAGAAATAAACATGACAGAAAAAGCAACTCTCCAATAAAAGAACTTCAAAAGAAAGACAACCAACCTCTAACTGGTATCCCTTGAGAGTTTCAAACAATATTACATAGAAAAAGAAAGGGGTGGCATGAAAAAGGAACAGGGAAGAAGAAAGGACTTTGGCAAATTAAACATATTATTGCCAAAACACACACCAAAAAAATCATTTCAAAGATTGAAATCAATCTCTTAGAGGACAAGATATAAATGGGAAGAGATGGCAAGGATGAGAGAAGGAAGAAACATTAAGAAAGGACTAGAGAACAGCAGTGTCTGGCTAGTAGGAGTTTACAAAAATGCAATGAAGAAAGTGAAGGGGTAGAAATGACCAAAGAAGCAACAAAAGAGAATGTTTCTGAGTGTTTCATTGTATTTAAAATGCCTACCAAATGTGGAACGGGATGAAAAAGACACACTGAGTCACACGTTAGTAGGACTAAAACGGTCCCCAGAGGGAAAAGGTTACCTTAAAGGACCAACGTCAGTCTGTGGAGAACCACCAACAGCAAGGGCAGAAGGAGCCTTGCTTGCCAAGCTCTGAGAAAAATTAGATTCAGCCTGGAATTACATCCTGAACCAGAGTATTAATCAACCATGGGGGCAGAATATAGGCATTTTTAGATTCACAAGGGTTTGGAAATGTACCTCTTATCTATTTCTTTTTTAAACAAGTTATTTGAGTGTGCACTCCAGCAAAAAGAGAAATTAAATCAAGAGAGAGAAAAATGTCCGAGAACAGTGGATTCTTTTCAGGAGCGCAGTGGAGACAGTCCCAGAATGACTAATGCGGGGCAGGGAGTTCTTGTTCCCAGAAAACAAGTGCAGATCAGGACAGGAAGATGTGGGGATAAGGTAGGTCAGATAACTAGTATGACGAAGACTATGGAAAATCTATGGCCAAAATAATGGCAGAAATGCAAGAGAAAGGTAATGAGAAATGACAGCAGGAAGAAAACAATTATTAGAAATAAAAGGTATGTTCAAGGATGGGTCTCCTGTTCTGAGCTCAGGAAGCACACTGTGAGACCAACGACCGTGGGAACCAACCTCATGGCGGGGCTGGAGCCTTGCCATGGGATGTTCATCCCTGATCAAAATCCCCACACTGCATGAGAGGCGTGAAGCCAGACAAGCGCTGGTCCTCCAGGAACCACTACAGCTTGGAGGAGAACTTCACCAGGGGTCACTGCAGACACAGGTCCTCTGTGCGCCTTGGTGCACTCAGGTCTGTAATGTGGGTTAACATTAGAAATAGAATTTCTAATGATGGCAGTGGAATTTCACGTTAGCTCAGGCATGGAGTCAAAAGCAAGTTGATTTGAAACATAAAAATGTAGCATTTCATAGCATCTGCATTCAGGGCTGGGGGTGGGGGCATGTTGGAGAGAAATGATGATGGTATAAGTTATATCAAGGAGTCAGCAAGTGATGTCTAAAGTTGACAGTGTAGGAGCATATGCCTGTCACATGGAGATAACCTCCAGCAGGACTCAGCACAGGCACCTCAGTACTATTCCTGTTTCAGTACTTCATACTTAACAGGTCACTGAAGGGTTCTGTTTCTGGACAGCAGGGTCAGGAAGGGAGATAAGAGTGCAGACAACTGGTTGCATCTGAGGGTTTTTTTTCCATATTTGTTTCAAGGTTTAAATATAAATATTTGTATTACTTTAACATTAAAAAAATGTGTGCTGGACATCCCTGGTGGTGCAAGGGGTTAAGCACCGCACTATGAAGCAATCTGCAGCCTCTGCAGCACGAGTTCAATCCCTGGCTAGCCAGGGAGAAATCCACATGGCACAGCAGACCTCTCCTCTCTTGCCCGCTGCTCCTTTCAGCAGTGTATTTAAGTCAGTCTGCCTGTTCTGTTCCCAACTCTGCACTCTGTCTCTGGTGAATCCTCTCACCCCTCAAACCTCTGGCCTGTACCCCAGCTCTTATATACATAAATAAATCTTTAAAAAAAGAGTGTGCTTCTCTCTGTCAATCCTGCTATCTCAATTCCCCTGTTCCAGTGCAGTTATTTAAACTGTCATTGTGTCTATAGTAAACCAGCTTCCAGGGAGAAGGTGAAGTAATAAATCAAATCATTAACTAGTCACAGGCGTCCATTCATCCATTCGCCAAGCTGCCTCTTCCGTTTCATTTCTAAGCTGCTCTCTGGGACTCAAGGGAGGGAGACCTTATTTAGTGCTGTCATTGTCTCAGTTGTGGGGTAACAGGAAGCAGAGGAGCCTTAATTTTTAGCATCCAGACTTCGGCGCTGAAGACTGCTATTGAAATGGTGAGCTCTGATTACAGCCTTTGCAGTGCCCTGTTTTCCTCGAGCTAGAGAGCAGTCTCCTGAATCAGTATCCATAAAATGCTTTCTAACAGGATCTCTGACACCGAAGTTTCCACAGACACCGATGTAATCACCGCCCCGGACTCCCCTTGCCAGCAGCACAGATAATCACCTACAGCCACCGGCTGAGATGAGCCAGCCAGCAGGTGACACTCAATGCTCCCTGGAGGTTTTGTAGGGGTGACCTGGGAGGAGGAGGCCTGGCACACACCAAATGACAGAAATAAGTAAACATATTCTCAGTTACCCAAAGAGAGGACCCTGAAGATCCAAGTTGGTGTGGAATAAAACCAGCCAGTCCCACTAACCTGAAAGCTGCTGTCTCTTAGCCTCTGCCAGACTGTGACTTTTCTTTAATCCATCTAGAGTTGGTGTAAACCTGACCTCTTCTGTGCTGCCTGGGCTGTCACTCATTCTCAAGGGCTCTACTCTACTCTGAATCACAGTTCTCATCAGTGATTGTGCTGGAGGAATTTGTCTATTTTTACATCTATTTCTCCAGTAGATTGTAAGCTTCATGAGGGCAGGGAATATTATTCATTCTAAAAAAGCTAAAAATTGTTAGTATATATGAAACACCTAGAACAGTTCCTGGAATGTAAGCACTATATAAGCACATTATTATTATTATTATTATTATTATTATTATTATTAAAATGTTATTACAATCAGTCTTTGTATTTGGAGCCCTAGCTAATGTCTGGCACATGAAAGTGGCAGCAAAGCAAATGTTCCCTCCTTTGGATTCCTGGAACATTTCAAACAAGCTGAGTGTCAGAAATGAGGAGGTTGATAGGTGTTTTTAGTAGTGATCATGGTTTTAAGAGGAAAGTGAGGATGGTTATTTTTTTTAGACATTGGTAACTGACAGCAGTAATTATCTTTGAAAAAGCAAAGAATCCAACAGGAGAGTAAATTTAATTTTGGAGGATAGTGGGCTATTCCAGGGGGGTATGAATCAATTGGGAATCAGATTTGTGGTTGGCTTTGGACAGTATACTCAGGCCTCAGAAAGATGAGTTTATTTGGAGAAACATCTAATGCAACTCAAGTAACTTCATTTTCTTCAGTACTCTCTGGAAATAGAAGGCCAATGAGGCAACAGATGTCCCCATGCTCATCCCCCCGTGCAGTGTATGTGTGTGATGTGCAGCTGTGTGCTGCCATATGGGTGAGCCTACATGGGCACAGCGATGGGTCACTAAGCTGTCTTTCCAGGTCCATGGTTTCACAAGGTGGGTATATGATGCTTTCATTCACAGAGGCATCCCATGGTCCCTAGGACTATTCGCAGGTCAGTATTTCTTTTGTTCTTTCAACATGACTTGCATTTTTACTGTCTCACCACCTTTGTTTATGATTCCATTGCTTCTTATATAATTGGCCTCATTCTACTGTTTATACAAGTCCTACCCAACCTCCAGAGAGCTTCCTCCAGAGAGCCTTCCCTGATGACTCCAGCGCATAACCCTCTCTTTTATTTGATTAATTAATTTTTAACTGGGCGAACACTGGGATGTCCCCATCAGGTATTACCATCACAGTGCATCTACCACCAACATGCCCGTACTCCACCACCACAAGCTATTATGTCTCCCTCCCTCTGTTTTTTCCCTTTCTGCAACCCCTTCTCTCTTGGCGCCTCAGTTCTGCAGTCAGCTATCAAGGGTTAGTTTTTCAGCTTGTCTTTATCTGACTATTAATTTAGTTACTTTATATTCCACATATCAGTGACACCATCTGGTATTTAAAAAGATAAACTCATGCCATTTGTAGCAACTGGGATGGAGCTTGCATGGATAATGCTAAGCAAAATAAGTCTGTAGGAGATAGACCTCTCTCACTTTCTTCTCAGGATTCAGAACTTCATAGATTCTACCACTCAGTTCTCCCATAGTTACTTTCTGTGCTGTGGAAACACTTACACTGTTGTTCTTTATTGTTATTTGAGTGTGTATTGCTATTTAGCTATTAAGTATACTAGTCTTAGCTCCCTGAGTAGATTGCAGGATCTTTAAGGGGAGTCTGTATTATGTCTCTCTGTAGTTTCTACCATAATTAGCACAGTTTGACGAGTGTAGTAGGCATTCAATAGGTGTTTCCTTAGGAATGAATGGATAAATCTCCCAGGAACCCATTCAAAAAGATTTTTCTGGGAGCCCCTTCACAATTTGTATCGACTTTTTACTTTAGATTGTCAATGCATGCTAGAAGATACTAAGTGCAGATTTAAATCATAGAGTTATATATTAAAACGCAACAGTATTTGTTGTGTGCATTTGTTAATATACATCATAGCATTTCTTTATAGCCTAGATGCACATTGAGGTTAGTTATCCTTGAGGCCAAAGCTACTATACTCTTGGGTATTCAAATATTCTCATAAAAATGATCACAATTCGATCAACCATAATTGAGGGAACATTTTATTGCTGGGAGCAGGTTGGTGTCCTTGAGTGTATTTCTTAGGGGAAGCACCAAACACAATCTAATTCCTTTGAATCCCAAAGTGCTATTCCAATTGTATGCACTACTTTGTGGCCACTAAGTCTGAAAGCCTCAGTTCTTTGAGAGTATATGCAGTCGATTAATCAAGGTCAGTGGTAAGTGTGAACTAAGGTGATATAACTTTACAAGAACCTTTGAGCTATTTGCTTTAATGTCACTGAGATAGGTGGGTTACAGGTATTTTGGGGTTCCTACTATGATTTGTGCAAGCATTTTCCTATATCCAGGCACAAGGAAGACTGGCAATTTCTGTGTATTACAGCATTGTCAGTATAGTAAGTCCTCAGGTTGTCACTAGGTTCTTGGAAAGTGGCTTCAAGCAAAAACAATGTATAACTAAAACAATTTTACCATAGACTATAAACAAGAATTAAATTCCTAGAGCATATTTCTGGCCCCCAAAACATCACCAAACTATTAAATAAAGACCCCAAAGTCTTCTAATATTAAACAATAATTTGTATTCATTCATTTTCTGAGCCACTTACTCTATTTCAGGGTCAGAGAGGCAGAGATTATCCAAGCAGTTCAAGGCATAAGGCAGGGACCAGCCTGGGGCAGGACACCCTTCCCTCACAAGGCCACTCACACTTACACTGGGGCAATTTCATACACCAACTAACCTAATGTGCACATCTTTGTTCCTCCCAGTGGGAGGAAACTGGAGACCCAGGGAGAAGCCACAGGGATGTGGGAGAGAATGTGCAAACTCCACATGGACTGTGGTCCTGGCCAGGAATTGATTTCCCCCACATCAACCATATGAAAAATGACGTTAAACCAAATGACATTATTTGCAGACCTGCTGTAATTCCAAAGTGCCAGCTAAATGGAACAAGAACTCTTATTACAATCATGATTCATTGCCACTGAAAGCACACAGCTAGCCTTAATCTAATTCTCACCATGACTTTCTGAACAGGTAGTACTATCTCCTATGTGCATTTGGGAAACTAATGCTCTGGAGGTTAAGTTAGTAGCCCATGATCTCACACCATATGAGAATAGGTCAGACCATGAAGCAACTCTGTGTCTTACAGTGCAATTGCATTTTCATTTCCCATTGAATATAAAGATTATAAATCTCAAATATGCCCGCCTAAATTCCTGTAATTCTACTCTATTTTCTTTTTTTTTTAAAGATTTATTTATTTTTATACAAGAACTGGGGTACAGGCCAGATGCGTGGGAGGGTGAGAGAATTCACCAGAGACAGAGCAGGGAACAGAACAGGCAGACTGAAGAAATACACTGCTGAGGGGAGCAGCAGGCGAGACAGGAGAGGTCTGCGTGGCCGTGTGGGATTCTTGCCTGCCAGCCGGGATTGAACCCACATTGCAGAGGCTGCGGACAGCATCACAGTGCAGCACGCAACCAACCGCCTGCACCACCAGGGAGGCCCTCTACTCTATTTTCCTAGTAAATTCTCATCTCCATTTTCTGATAGGACTATTAATATCTTCCCATCTTCAAATGGCCCATGTCCTTATAGCATAATTCACTAGAAAAATAGAAACCATTTCAAGAAAGGTATTTCCATATTCATATCCCATGTACAAATAACATGGTACCTATCCTCTCTGTTTTCCCTCTGTTATAACGGACATCCTCATCACAGACAATGCCTCCACTTGTCTCCAGATCCCGACCTCTCTCACCCTTATTCCTTCAGCTGATTCCTCTCTCTTCTTCAATATCAACAACTTCCTTTCTACCTGATCATTCCTTTTAATGACTCCAGTCTCTCCTGTTTGAAAAAATTCCTTCCTTTGACACCAAAAAAGCTACTTTCTTATTTCTGTGTTCCCATTTGCAACAAACTTCTTTCAAGAGTTGTCTACTGCTTCTTCAGTCCAGGGCAAGGTGGCTTCTGAACTCGCACAGGTCAAGTTCTCAGTGGTCTCTGTGCTGCTAAATCCTGTGTCCACCTCTCTTATCGCACAGGATCTATCATCATCATTCTATCCAATGAGTGCTTTCTCATGGGGCGAATTTCGGGGGAAGGATCATTCTACTTTCAGAGACTTTGAGTCTCAGGGATTAGTTCAGTACAGGAAACAGAAAACTATTGCCTTTTTTGAAATAATAAGTGAAGTCACCTTAGGGTAAAATGTGGGGTGAGAACAACAAGCAACAACAAATATTGGCAAGGATGAGGTGAAAAAGGAACTCTCCTACATTGCTGGTGGGACTGCAAACTGGTCCAACCTTATGGAAAGCTGTCTGGAGGTTCCTCAGTCTACTAAAAATGGAGCTACCACACGACCTGGCAATTCCACTACAAGGGATCTACCCAAAGGACACAAAAACAGTGATTCAAAAGAACACTATGTTTATTGCCGCACTATTTATAGTAGGTAAAACCTGGAAACAACCCAAATACCCCCAAATGGATGACTGGATCAAGAAGATGTGGTATATATACACAATGGAATATTATTCAGCAATCAAAAAAGATAAACTCATGCCATTTGCAGCAATGTGGATGGAGCTAGAAGGAATTATGCTCAGTGAAATAAGCCAGAAGGAAAAAGAAAAATATTGGATGGTTTCATTTATAGCAGGAATATAGGGGAACCAAATAAGACACCAGTGTAAAACGGTACAAAACACAACAAAGCAAAAACAGACAATTATCAATCAGAGACATCGCACAGGGGAGGAGGTGGGAGAGGGATCAGAGGGAGGGAGGGAGGAGCATAGGGGACTGAGGTGATGGTGCACAGGTGCATTGGGGAAGGAAACTCTATGGGGACTACACCTGAGGGGGTGGAGGGAAGCAAATATTGTTTAAAAATGAACAATGATGTAAAAATAATAATAAAAAATAAAATAGTAATAATAAAAAACATGTGGGGTGAGAACACGGATAAATCTACACCCTAAGGAACAGGCAGAGGTAGGGAGATCCACAAACGAACCAAGGAGTAGTATGTGCCAAAGATATAAGGTGGAAAAGAAGGTTTAACAGAAACAAAGACAACAGAATGATGATGTATACAAGGACTGGGAAGGTATATTGTATTTAGCAACTAAAAGTTTATTTGTCACCATTTATAAATAATTTCAGGATGCTTCACACAAACTGTTTTAAGACCTGATTATTTCGAGTTGAAGAGAAGCTTGGTAGTAAAAGAAGGAGAGTAATCAGGTAGCAACTAGAGCAGACATAGGATTGAGAGAGCATTATGAAAGAAATTAGGTTGTGTGTGAACTTGTTCAGAGATTTCAGAGAATAAGGCTTACTTAATGTCAAACTATTTATGGTAGAAATGAAAAGAGTATTTATTTAGACTCCTGCATTAAGATTATATATATGCAAGAGTTTTAAAGACTATAAAGTACAAGAAGAATTTAATACGGTCTTCTTATTTCCACTATACCATAAGCACTAATAGGAAGTAAATGGATTATGTTTTTTTTGACTGCATAACATATCCTTCATCCCCTCCAAAAAAAAAAAAAAAAAAAAAAAGGATCGGATCCTCATTGGTATTCATTCAGCAGTTCTTAAATGACTGAATTGGTAGATAGGCGAAGCAAGCTTTGCTCGATTCTTTTAGGAAGAGAGGGATTCCTGGAGTGGCTGCTAGCCAGCCTGTATGTTCCTATTCACTTGCCCTGAATTAGCAGGGCTATATAATTATATGGGCCTGGTGAATACTAAATGCTCAGTTCCCTCTTCAAAGGGTTATTCCTTACTTATAAAATAATGTACACTATAACTCCTCAAATACATTTGAGATACTTCAGATTCTAGGTCTCTTATTCCAAGATCTTCTTCAGAACTCTGGAAGGAAAAACCTAATTCTTATTGCCAGCCATATAAACAGATATTGGCTTATAAATCCAAGATGTTTCAAAATGCTTTGGATATGAATCAACTGTTCATTCTGAAAGAGTTTGTAAAGTTTAACAATCTGAAATTTAATTTCATGGACTCAAGGGGCAGAAATGAATGACCTGATATTCAGAGGCTTATATTAAATATTCACTATATTTTTCTCTATTCCTAATGTACCTCTATAATTTATAAGTAGAGGCATAAGAGCTAGAGTTTCTAACTACTCTTTTAGATCACATGTTCTTAAGTGAAAGGATAATTGCCACTGACTATGATGTGAACGTTGTACATGGACCAGACTAGGGGGATCTGGGAAGATGTCAGGGACATGTACACAATGACCTGTAAGGTACTGCTCAATGTCTCCTTGGGTTTTCCCGTAGGTAAAAGTTGGTAGCCGTTCCTAGTAACAATTCAGTACACCTTAGAAAGGATTGTACTGAAAGGTCAATCATATTGTCCATGAACACTGATCCTGGATGCAGCTTCTCCTGAATGACTCCCATTCTGAAGGTCTCATGGTTTGAGGACAAACTTGACCTGGAGAACCAAATGTATTTCTGTAGCCTTGGGTGTGATAGGGCATTTCCTTTGCCTAGAATGCCTGATCTTGGTATAAGGCAAAGATTTCCTTCTCTCTCAATTCTCTTCTTGGGATTTTTCCAACTCATCAACCTTGCCAGAAGGAAGAATGCTTATGCTACTTTTGTTTGTCCAGAAGGCATCCCTTTATCAGCTCACCTACATATATGTTGCCCCAGAGACTCTCACTGACATTTTTTGAGTTTGGACTTGACCTGGGTTTGAATCTTGAGTGCTTTGGGCCAGATATTTAGTCTCTCTCTAGTTAAATTTTATCTTTTGTAAAACTGGGATAACACTACATATTTTATAACACTTGTGGAAGAGGTAAATATAATGTATGTAAAAAGGATATAATAAGATCTCTATGAACAGTAGTTATATTATAAAATTATTTATATTTTCTTTCCTTCCCACAAAACATTACTTATTTAATCATCTACTCCCTTGGGTTTCTTGAAATCAAATATGCATCAATAGTAAGAGGGCAAAGACATGAGCATGTCTTATAAATTTGATTTATTTAAGGGACAGCAGAAGCTGCAAAGTTAATCAGAAATAATGCAAGGATAGAGAGGTAAGAAATTTTTGGTTATAGCTTTGCTGATTTCATATAACTGGTAATGTGAACTTATCTATGATTACTCATTCAGGAAAAACTATGTGTTATCAGGAAGGTTGAAGTTATCATTGATGAAATCATAAACTAAGATTCTTTTAGACATTTAAATCTCATTAAAGTCTCAAGCAGATTGACTTTAAGTCAATCAAGGACATATTTGGGGGACTGTCATGGCATGTGTTTGGCAATGTGCAGATACACACTTGCACATACATTTATTGGACACTGTTGTGGGTTCCTTATTGTGCCCCCTCTCTAATTCCAAAGCCCAGTATCTGAGAATGCAACCTTATCTGGAGGTAGAATTTTAACAGAATTAAGTTTAAATGAGGTGACTTTTAACTTAAAATTCCTTATGTCCTTATAAGAAAAGCTAACTTGAACACAAACACACAGGGAAGATGATGTGAAAACCAGGAGAAGATAGCCATCAGTTAACCAAGGCAAATCCTAGAACAGACCTTCCCCCACAGCCCACAAAAGAACTAAACCTTCCCACACCTTGATCTCAGTCTTCAGAGCTGTGAGACAATAAACTTTTGTTGTGATGCTTTGTTACAGCAATCCTAGCAAACCAATACAAGGTCTACTATGGGCTAATGACTGGGAAGATAACACTGAACCCAACACTATTCTCTCAGAGGAAAGAGTTAGGTAAAGAAGCAGATAATTCAGCTCTGTAGGATAAGTCTACTTCAATAAAGGTGTGTTCAGGGTGTCCTGGAAGGCTAGTGGAGAACAGAGGAGTAATACTAAAGAGCTATTAAAGGCTCCCCAGAAGGAACCTCTGGGGGGGACTTTTTTTTTAAGATTTATTTATTTATGTATATAATAGCTGGGGTACAGGTCAGAGTTGCAGGAGGGTGAAAGGATTCACCAGAGTGGGAAACAGAACAGGTGGATTGACTGAAATACACTGCTGAGAGGAGCAGTGGGCGAGACAGGAAAGGTCTGCTGCACCATGTGGGTTGCTCCCTGGCCGGCTGGGGATTGAACTAATGATTTAGTAGCTGTGGATTTCTTCACAGTGATGACGCTTAACCCCTTGTGTCACCAAGGAGGGCCTGGGTGGGACTTTTGAAGCAAGCATCTCCCAGGCTAGAATGAGCAAGAATGGATTGTACTGGGTAGAGAACAGTGCATGCCTGTGCGTGCAAAGGGATGGCTTTGTGCACAAGTGTAGCCCAGTTGGAGGATTATAAGTAACCCAACATCGCCACAGTTCAAGTGGGGTAAACTGAAGCTGGAGAGGTAGGCAGAGTCCAGATCAGTAGAGGAAGACTCCCCAGGACTGGTGGAGGGGGCAGGGCTTTGAGGAATGAGTTTTTGGTGACAAGGCATTGGAAGATGGGCTCTGTTAGGTAGGATGGTTTCAAGAAGCAAAGTGAAGGTATATATTTATTTGGCAGTGAGAGATTTAGTCTGGTTAAAGTAGAGGTCCTCTTGAGAAGTAGTGGGGACAAGATGGGTAAAAGGTAAGGAGGACCGGAAGGATGATAAAGTGGGAGTATTTTGAAGACAGGGCCAGTGTCTTGTTCCATGTCGGCAGTTTTATAGGTGCTCTATAAACATTCACTGAATGAATCATAGGAGGGATGATGGAATGGCAAGGTCTTAGTGAATTGAGCAGGGATTTTTAGGTCAAATAGGTTTTCGTTTTAAGATTTGGGTAGTGCTGGACAATTTCTTAACTGTGTTGAGTCTCATTTTCTTCATTTACAATATGGGGATACTGGTACTGACAGATATGGTGAGACTTACATAACGAACACAAAATTGAACTGAACTTAAAAATTCCATCTAATCAATATTTATTGAGAAGCTACTATACTATAGACAGGATTAAGGAATACAAAGATAAATAACACCCAATTACTGCCTTGAAGGAACTCACTTTCTAGGTTGGAGGCTGACATCTAAACAGATAACATAATTAAAATGCAATATATTAAGGACTGGCCAGGGCCTAAGAATGGGGTGTAGAGAAAAAGGGCACTTACGCAGTCAGAAGACAGAGTATTAGGGAATGCTTCCCTCAGGAAGTGAGGCCTGAGCTGAATCAGGGACAATGTTGCACAGTAGGTGAAGAAGGGAGAAAGGAATTCCAATCAGCGGGAACAACAGCTTCTTTTACAGCTGTGTTTTTCTAGTTCCTATATTTGTGCAGTTCCCTTGCTGAAAATATACTCCAATCTGGTTGGGTAAAGCAAAAACCCCCTCTCCAGCTCATGACAGACTCCTGAAGGCTGTATCTTGCTCTGAATATCCTTGGCTATGGCCAGGTTCTCTTTAAACCAAAAAGTCCTTTAGGAACACTGCTGTAGCCAAGTGCAGCTCTTCTTTCGGAGACTCCTTTTCCCTCCCTCTTTTCATTCGCTGTCTTTTTCTCTTCTCTACTCAAAAACTTGCAGTTTCTACTTATACAGACCATGGGTTATATGTGGAAGTACAGAGGGTCAGAGCATATTTCTAAGTCTTGAGCAGTTCAAAATCAAGTAGAGGGCTCGCAAACTATGGCCCATTTACCAATCTGCCAGTTTTTGTAAATAAAGTTTTATTGATACACAGCCACCCCCATTCATTTATATATTGTCTATGGCCACTTTGATGCAACAACCGCAGAGTTGAGTAGTTGCAACAGAGACCACATGGCCTTCAAAGGCTGATACATCTACTAATGGGCTTTTACAGAACAAGTCTTCCAGCCCCAGTCACAGCATTTATGTGTGACAGAGATGGTGGAGGTGGATGTGCAGGTGGGAGGTAACAGGATGTGACATGGTGAGTCCCCTACTCAAGAAGGGGACTGCAGAAGAAGGATTCTGAGTGCCTCACACTCAGAGAGCTGGAAGAAGTAATAGCTAAAAGAAGTGGAAACTAAGCTCAGAAGGATAAAAAAGGAATGCTGAGAGGAAGGAAGATCATTTTCAACAGTGAGAGCGGCATGCACAAAGGCCCAGTAATGAAAGCAAAACAGACAGTTCCCTAGAACTATAAAGAGAGGAAATGGGAACAGTTGGGGTCAGAAAATAAGTCAAGACTAGGTCATAAAGGCCTGATTATGGAAGCCATATTCAGGACTTTGGAAATATAATATCCCATAGGTAAGTGAGAACCTCTGAAGGCTTTAGCAGAGTAGTGCTAAAGCACATATGGGCTTTAGAAAGATTGCTCTGGCTGTAGTGATACATAACATTTGTTAGGCATTTATTCTCTGCCAGGTCTGTGCTCAAATATATTTTGCAGGCACACATATCTATGGAGATGTCTCTTGAGTAGCTGGACAGCACTGGAAATCAGGTGGAAAGTGGGGAGCAGTGGGGACAGCTAGAGACCTATGAGAATCAACAGTCTCCATAAGGGATGGAGAAGTTGAACACTGGCCACATTGAGAGGCCGTAAGAGAATGAGAGTGATTGGCAAAGGCAGGGTAGTGACACAGAACCCAAATCAATATAATAAATACCACATATAATATCAGTAAGGATTTGCTAGTGAAAATCAGACAGAGTGAAATAGGCAAAGAGAAATAAGTAAGAGAAAAGGGGGTTAGGTAGAGATTTTGCAAAAAACAGGCCACAGCTGATTTAAAGGAGAGCAATTTTAGCGGAAGACTTGGAAAACCAGCTGGATTATAGGGTGAAGGAGGTGACTGGAAATAAGAAAATAGAGGTCATGGCCACTGAACATTTGTTCAAGAGATCTGTCCTTTTAAGAAGTGAAAAAATATGGTTTTGGCTGGATTTCTTAAAATTAGTCTGTAATTCAGTTTCAACAAGTTTTCTCATTCATGAAGTAAATTCCTCACCCCAAATAGCTGCCATTTGAAGCAATACTAAAGATTATGCAAATATGCTGCATGTCTGAATTAAAGGCTAATTATGTGAGCACTGGTTAGTGACAGGAGTTGTATCACTGCATTATTAGAAAATGGGGCAGCACATTTTCATGTTTAAAACTGTCATCAGAGTAACTTCCAGGTAGAATTTTTTTTCTTTGACTCAGATTAGAATTGTGGCTAATGTTTTTTTTTTTTTTTCTGGAAGCCATTCTTCTAAAATGGTCATCCCCCATCACCCTCATTTCCAACTTTCTGCTATATAAGCAGTAAGTGTCCTTTCCAGGCTCATGAGACCTACAAGAACAATGAATGCACTGCCAGCACCAATACTGTACATGCACCTTTAAAGAGCTCAAAATACTAAGGAGGAACCCCAAAGTACATTTCTTCCAGCTCCCTCATTAGATTGATTTTACTCTATGAGTAAAACAAATCATGGAGAAGCCATGCAGTGGGCATGGGGAAATCTTACTTTAGTTCTCTCTCACTGCACTGTGAGGCTGTTGCCTGTTATATTGGTAATTAAGTTGTTGTCCAGATGAAGAATGACTTCCTCCTGGCTTTGACTTTTAGATACCAACAGATCTTAAATGCCAGTAGTTGGGGAAAAAATGATTTTTTTTTTACTTTGCAAAAGTGGGTTTGTAACTGCTGGCCAAAATGAGTTTATAGCTGCATTTTCAATATGAAGCCACCCACTCAACTCAGAGCCCAGAGGGTTTCAGAAATAGGAAGGCGTAGGGATTATGGTGGGTATTTTTCTCTTCTACTTTTAAATCTTAGAAACTTTATAAAATTTTCCTAAACAATATTTGTATAAGAAATCATCATAGAGGTTATTAGTCTTACCCTTTAGGGACAATTTATTTTCTGTGTCACAGCTGAACTTCTAACTTGGATCACAATATCTGCCAAGATACTTAAAAGATCATTTTATCAGGTCAACTGCAAATGGTGCTGTTATTACAGAAAAGTTATATAAAAGTGAAACAGAGAAGTAAGTCCATGAGCAATGCATTGTAAAATGCATTGCAAAATGGAAAGAAGTGTTTGAATTAACTACTTAGAAGTTCGATCTTGCTCAAATCTTTTGCTTAAATGGAGGACTTCCGAATGCTCTGTGGCTCCACCTCCAAGTTGAATAGGTTCTACTGTCTTTGACTCTCAGCAAATTCTTTATGAACACTACCCACCTAAGTGTATAAATAAGTCACTTCATATAAGATGCCTGGTATTTTTACTTTTTACTCTGTAAAAGCTGTATTTGGAGCATTTTAATAATGGTCAAAGTGTCAAAAATCAACCTACATGGCAGTTGCTAGAAACCCAGGAGATGCTAAAAAAATCAACAGGAGATGGTATAATTTCATTATTCCCCCTTTGTGATTAGCATTTACAAATATAACTGTCAGCTAGTTATCATGGTGAGCTTATGAGTCATGCCTCCTCCAAGTAATAAAAACTTCTTAATACAGTCTTCGGGCTATAAATCCACTGTAACACTGCCAGTGTTTTGATGTTAGCAGTGTCTTTATTTTCCTTAACTCCATGCTATGACAAGTTTTACCTCTTACATAGCTTATTGTAATTTGTTGCTGGAAGAACAATGGCCAGTTAAGTAATATGCTGAAGGATGCTGAGTATACTAAAGAGTAGTATCCCTGTGCTATAGTATATGTGCCTGTGTAAGTGTGAATGTATAAAAGAATGTGTATGCAATGTACATGCAAATAATGATAGTCTGAGGGCAACATTGTAACTAGCTTCAAGTCAATAATTCTGCATTGTTCAATTGTTGCATCTCTAGTATTTAACACTGTCCCTAGAACATAGAAAATGTTTCAGAAATGTTTGTTGCATGAATGAATGAAGGGTACTAATGCTCCTATTGATAAAACAAGGTTTCAGCTTAATAATGTGGCCAGGGTTCCATCTCCAACAATCTGTTGTGTATCTAGCATTATGCTGGGAGTAATGAAAAAGGCAAGAACTTGGATTTGAAGAGCTTTCCGTTTAATTGGGGAGACAAGATATAGACAAGTGAAAACTTCTAATGCTACAGAGTGAATAACGGCATTTCAAATATAATTTCACATCAACTACAACAAGTACATGAGCTCAGAGAACAGAGAGGCTTCTAAGGACTGGAGTCACTAGAGAAAGCTAAATAAACAAGGCAGGAATTGAGTTAAACCTTTGAGGATAAAATATTGGGGGGAAGGAAAGGAAATAGCTGTGGGGTAGGGGTAAGAATGTAAAAAAAAAAAGCCAAGTCATGAAGACAAGGATAGATTGAGACTTAAATTTAGGAAGTAGACATCAACTTGGAAATAAAAACGATGATGACAGAAGCAGATATATTAAGGAAGTAAACAAGATTGCATTTTATATGGTAATTACTTCATGCCTAAACTCTTTGGTGAAAACCAAGTGTAAGGTTGCAACTCAGACACATTCTGTAGGTTGCAAACTCAGTGGAAAATAAATGGGATGTTAGAAGACCCCTGTGGCATTCCCAGAGGCTAGTGGGTAGCAGCTAGACTTGCCTAACTAGGAGAAACTGAAGGTGTGCTGCATCAGAGGGCATGAAAGAGACAGATGGGACCTGGCTAGGTCTTCAGACACAGGAGCCTATGTGGAAGGGACTTTTGATTCCCACAGAGATCAGACTTTCCTAAAGTCTTAGATGACTTGATGTACTTTTGTAGCTATTCTTTGGACCAATTTCCATTTATTTTCTATTTTTAGGGAAACAGAAGGGTCAAAACAGAGTGTCCAACTATTCTGTAAACAAAAATTAGATATGTAAAGTTTGGAATTCTCACATTCCAATGTTGAAGAAATTCAACATGAATAAAATCAAGGCAAGGTAGTAAAAAATCAAAGCAGCAGCAATAATTGATAGACATTTTAAAGTTAATGAGGACCCTTCTTTTCTACCCACATAAGGGAATTATAAGAAATCTATTTTAAAGTTAATCACAGTCATGTGGCTAAATCATCCATATATTGGTTATGTGTGAGAGCACACAGAACAGAATCAGCTAAAGAATCTTTTAAAGTTATCAATAATTTTTTTGAAAGTTTAACCCTTTAAAAACCACATTCATTGATGCACTATTGATTAAATGAAAAATTAACTCTTGAGAACATTTCCTAATAAAGTATAACTATGATGTTTCAACCAACATTAATTATATCCTTTTGATGTCTCTCCTGTCTTGCTCTAAAAAAGCTAATAAGACCTGCACTACATCATGGTTAATAGGAGTGTAGTGCTTGTTGCTTAGGCAACAGGATGAATAAATGCAGGTCAGAATGTGTTTCAAGAAAAACAAAAGCTAGAATATGATACCGAGTAGAGACTAAGCAGAGCTAACCAATTATTCATTACATTAATGAAATCTTTTTCTTAAAGTGGGCTGATCAGATTAGTGTACTTTAAGTTCATGATTAAATAAATTAGATTATGGAAATCAATAAGTAATTTTTATTCAGGTAGAAATTGATTTTTATGATAATAGTAGAAAATAGATGGTATATTGCAATGTATGTATCAATAAGTGGCGACACCATTTTATGATTTGCTTCTTTTCATAATTAACTCCTTAATATGGTAGTTTAAAGTTTAAAAATTATTTTAGTCTCATGAAGAAAGTATTTGATTGACTCATCTGAATTAACTTCTTATTTTCTGGAAAATTATATGCGGTATTGGAATTTAAAAAATAAAGACAATTATCTGTTGAGAAGATCAAACCTTGGTTTTAGCACATATGTCCAAGATTTTTGAAGTACATTTTGGCATACTTATACATAATTCATTCATAAATATTTTCTACAATCTCCAAATGCTTATTTGAAACTTGTTTGATTAACCTTTCAGTTCTAGCCTTTTGAAAAGGGATTGTGTTTGCTCATATGCATTTAACATTCAGAGGAAAATAATGCTGAATTAAAATCTTTCAGAGTGACCCAGTAATCCAGAGAGGCCAAACACGCACCTAACTTCTCATAAATTTGAATGAGGGTTTGAGAAGTGGGAATAAGAAAGTCTTATTTCAAGTAGGGATGAGGGGGTGGGGGAGAAGAATAAATAACTAGGAAAAGACTTTCATTCTGTTTGGTAATTTTTCTAATTCTTACTAGTGTCCTAAATCTGCTCAGTATTTGAGGATAGCAACTGTGCTAGCAATGGAAGAACTTTTACTCTTTTCCTATTTCAATAACCACAATTTTTGTCCCCCTAATCAGTGACAATATATTTAAACACAAGGAAATAATGGGATCTGCCCATCTGATTATTCAAAAACAGACTCATAATCAGCTCTATGTCTATAATTACTTAGAACTTGCATGTCATGCTACATTGATGTAAGATGTATTCTTTTTTATATTTCAGAACATAGATATTTTTGGAGAAGAAGCAGAAGTTGAACGATTTGAATAATTTTAAAATCTTAAATATTTAAGCTTGGAGAAAAAGAATCTCAAATGGAAATCAAAAAATATGACTAGCTGTCAGGATTTTGTTATCAATTCTATATTAATAAGCATTTTATATAGAAGTGGCCATTAATTTTTTCTATAAGCCATCTGTGTGCTACATGTAGCTCTGTTACGTTATGTACCTCTCTCAAAATTTAGGCATCAATGATGTGTGTGATGGGACCTTAAAGGCAAGGAAAGGTATTAAGGACAGTGACGTAGTTTAACAAGGAAAACTGATGAGCGGAGGGGGCAGGTATGTAAATGATTAGAAAGCTGTACTATGGGTCTGCACAACTCCCCATTCTTATTCCCCAGCTATATGCCCCACAGTGAGAAGTTTGCACACACCAGGTTTACAATGCATGCAGAACAGTATTAGGAAGTACACCAAGGTACTTAGTCGGTCAGTCTTTCTTCAAAATTGACAGTTGGTTGATGGAAGTGTTTGTTTTCCTCTTACAGGAATAAATAATACCTCATTGCTCTCCAATCAGCTAATATAAATAAGTGAACGCTCTCCATAATTGATGATCTCAAGCAGTTTACTAATGCACTAAAGGTCGTCCACACAATTTAAACTGCTTATCAAACAATTATCAGGAAAAAAAAACAATCTTCACACCATACACATAACAGATTGTCTAATTAATCACTAAACGCTGATGTTCCAGTGAAATAATATGTTTTAGGAATCTAGAATTAACTGAGGAATGCTATAATCTAACTGGGTGCTCTAAGCTTATAAATTTATAAAAACCACACGCAGAATGACAGGGAGAATATAAATGTTAATCTTTGACTGCCTATAAATAGTTCTATCACCAGTTCATTCATATAATACATATGTATATGGATGCATAGAGATCTCATTTTTCAGCAAGTGTCTCAACGCACACAGTAAGTTCAGTCCTAAGGGCATCCGATTTTCTGATGCCGTTACATACATAAAATTGACCAGCTTTGGTGCCAATCAGGCTGCCTCTGAGCCGTGTAAGACACATAAGAAGCAAAGACAGACAAAAGGCAGCTCCGTGGACACAGAGAGTATCTTACCATAAACTGCACATTGTCAAATCCATTAGCCATCAGGTGGTTCTCGTACTGAGGTAGCCCAATGCTTTCCAACCATTGTCCCACTGTTTGAACAGGGCATCTGGGTCCTGTAAGAGGATGAAGAGGGAAGCGTTTAAGCAGGGAGTAGCCGTCCACGGGGTAATAGCGGTAGTCCTGGGCTGAGAGGTGGCATTGCCACATCATGCTCCTGGGAAAGTTGCTATCAAAGGAGCCCGCCAGCTTGACAGATTAATGTTCTCAGCGAGAGAGCAAAGTCAGAAGTAAAACATAGTTTGCCAGGCAGGCTGTGGAGTATGACTTGATCCTAGCTCCACATTTCTTACATATTAATCTTTACTACCGACCAGTACGTCATACAGCCCCCAAAACCAGGCAGCAGAAGAAGGCATATCAAGCTGTCAGCTTAGGCTGGTCTGCGTTCTGTGTGATTGTTGGAGTACTCCACAATGCACGGCCGGCAGCCAGAATTCTCTTTATCAAGTACTCCTACACTCATCAGTATGCAGCTCCATGCTCCTGGCTCCCCCTCGCTTGCTCTCCTTCATTACCCAGCCCAGGCTACACCTCGCATTTTCAATAATAGCCATCAGATAAGGCAGATTTTTTTTGTCTGCAAGCTGTAAGCCTGCTGCTGCTGCTTCCTCCTACACACCCATCCAAGCGTCAATCTTGAATGATGAGAGCAGTCAAAACAAATGCAGAAAATAGCAAGATTCAAAAGCAAACCAAAGTGCTTAAATCTGAATTGAATCTTCATACTGGTTATACGTTTCAGAATTATTTGTTGTGGAATTTTACGTTTCCAAAGACACCCGAAAATGCAAAGCTTTAACTGGAGCTTATAGCAGCGATCGCTACAGACTCCTTTTCTTCTTGCCTTGCCTTTCTTCTTTAAATGCGGCACAGATAAATGTTTCTGAACTAAAGCTTTACCGTGCTTGGAGAATAATTATTCTTTTTCTTTTACCATGCTCTATCAAAATGAACCTTTCTTAGATAAGTTTTCCTCTTTTGAATTACTGCAAAATACAAAAACTGCTTCGCAATTTTGAAGCCAAGATAATTCATTTCTCGTTTGCAGGGTTTCTTCCAAACAAAAATATCATTAGGCACAAGGAATCCTTTTCCCCTCTGATATTTATAGCTGAAACCACTAGGGTTACCATTCTAAATTAGCCATAAAGGTAACATTACTGGACAGAATTTTTTAATAAAGAAGAGACCTAACCAAAAATAATTCAAGAATAACAGATGTAAATGTGTGAGTTTTACTGAATGGCAGAGAGACTGAGTAATTTATTTAATAATTGAGAGAAACCAGAGATTAATAATAGAACCCATAGGACTAGATCATCAGAAAGAATAGACTTTCTTAAGCTTGGAAGAGAACTTGAAGTACGATTAGTCCAACCTCCCCCTCTAAGCGCTGGAATCCCTTGTCATGGTTTCTGGAAGCACATCATCTGACTTAGGCTAGAATACTGTCTGTAACAGAGCTCTCACTACTTATCAAGAAGCTTCCATTTATCAGAAAGATATTTTACTTGTGCCTGACTCCTAATCACTGGATCCAGCTCTGCTTCTGGAGTCACAGAGGTTGGGAATAGCACATTTTCCTCAGAAAGTGTTTCAAAAATTAAAGACAATGAATGCGCTTTTCCCCAGAATAGAGCTGGAACATAGTAAGTGCTCAATAAATATTTATTCAACAAATGAAACCTTACTTTTCTCCTTTCCCCAAACTTATCTTTCTCTGTCTCATTATTCTTTTTAAGAACACTGTCAACCTCCCTGATACAGAGACATTAAACTTCCAGACACCAAGTGTCCCCTCTGGGAGCTGTTGATTTAATTTCCAAGTTCTAGTTGTCCCTGATCACAGTGCCTTGTACAACCATTCCCTTGGTTCAATTTCCTGGGTCATATTTATGGAATGGCCTTGTACTTTGATTCTGTTTTCTTAATTCAGACCTACCTAGTCTGCTACAATAATAGCTATTTCACAGTCATATGTTTCATTTTTCAAATTAATTAATTAATTTTTAATTGAGGTAGCATTTGGTATCACCACCATAGTGCACCCACCACCTATTCATCCATAGTCCACCACCAGAGTCCACTGTGTTTCCTTCCCTCTTTGTTCTTACTTCTCCCAAGTTATTTGTTTTAAAAGTTATATATCCATTAGTGTCAGAATAACCTAAGATGTAGTTTTGATCGTGACTTGTTATTTTAAAAACACTTCCATGTTTCTTCTTCTTGTTGGCTTCAAAATAAATTTCCAACTCCTTTGATGACATTTTGGGGTATTGATGCTCTACTGTAATCATCTAACTTATTTCCCCTTCCCCAAGCTCTCCAGTTCTTGGGGACTACTGGTTGGACTCTGGAGGTAGCCTGTAATCTACCTGGGTTGGTTTTATTATGATCCCACATTTCTGCCCTTTGTTGGCTTTGGATCAGATGACACTTCCTTTATGAAATCTTTTCTGATCCTATTTTAATAGGAACAAATCTCTTTCTTGTCTGATTTAAGTAGAATTTTTAGATTCTCTATTATAATTATAGCAATTTTTTCCTAACATAGTTACTTGTGTACATTTCTTAAATGTAAGACTATATCTTGTTAATATTGCACATGAGAACAGGATGCTCCTGCTAAACTAAATAATTTCTGTTTCACAACCCAAACTTCATAAAGCCCTTCTAACTTCAGACTCAAATAAAAAAAAAATCTACCTCATCTCTAAATTCTTTACTTAAAAGAAGAAAACTTGGTTTTTAAATTGAATTTTCAGGTCTGAATTTTTATCATTCTCATCCTCTTTTTTGCTTAATTATAATTTATCCTTGACTGGTTCTGGACCTTTTAAGAAGTTTGAAAAGTTTGTAGCAGATTAGGAATCGATTTTAAGGGATTCTGGTTGCTCAGCATTACCTGTATGACAAGTTGAAAACAAGATGCTGTTTGTCCTCACCCAGCCCTGAAGCTGGTAACAGTGGAGTTAGAGGTAAGTATCATTTACCCTTCTCCTAGGTAATTTTAAACTAAGAGTAGCTGGATAAGCTACAGAAAGACTGAGTAAACATGACAATAATGTTTTGGCTTGATAAAGTATATATGCTGTTTGTCCAGATCCTCAAATCCCATCTCACATCTGAAGGTGGACATCAGGACCAAGTACCTAGAAGTGGTACCACACACTGAAAATAGTTTTGGGAGAGAGAGAGAGAATATGAGAATGAATGGGAATTATCTCAAACAGACAAAGGATAGCTTAGAGAAAATCCGGGTTACTGATCACTGACAAAGCTTTATAGAGAGAGTTCCTGAATTTTATTCTCTTAACTAGTCAATAATTCAATTTCTCATATGTTGGTAAAATTTGGGTTATAAATCATATGTAGGAGGGAATGAATTGGGAAAGAGGTGGGGTGGGGGAGGTGGTGAGGGAGAGAGGGAGGAAGAAGAAAGACCTTGAGTCATGTTGTTTGTGGTTCTGTTCAAGTATTTCCTTTAAAAGAACCCTGGTTCAGGTCTGAAAATCACTTTTGAATAGTATCTATTTCTTACTTCACTTGAAATAATTTCTTAGAGTCTTAAAATTCCCAAAGAATAACAACATATCATTAGGGAGGCACCTCTATTCAACTAGCTCTGCTCCACGTTCCTAAAGTGAGATAAGAGGAGGGAAAGAAGAGACTCAGAGTTATTCAGGGCTACTATGTCCTACGCACTGTGGTGTGGATTGTTATCCCCGTCTACAGAAAAGAAAACTGAAACCAGGGGCTCTCTTTAGTACAGCTTTTAAAAAAAGAATTCCGGAGGTTCCACTTCCTGAAAGGCAATGTGAGGAGCCATGTAGACCCTGTCCCCAGTCAAGGAAACATAACTGGTAAAACCTGTATTTAAACAACAACCATTTAAGGTCTCTGGAAATTATTCTAAGACCATTGGAGGCTGAAGAAATATTCATTCAGGAAAGTCTACTAAACCCTGGTAGGGACAGAGGGAGTGTGTGGCACTTGAGTCACCTGTTCCCTCCCTCCTCTTCAGTCCCCACTTGCGCTTGAAAGAAACTCCACTCTGGGTGGTTATGCCCAAGAGGATGAGGATCTCTCTCCCCCAATTCCCTGCCCCACCTGCTCAACTCCCATCCAGGGGCTATGGTGTCTTATCAAAGGAAAAAGCCCATAGCATTTCCAACACCCTCTCACTAGAAGATGCAGAGGCTGAATTCCAGGTGAGTGTGGCTCAGAGGTCATGGCCAACTTTGTCCATCCATCCCTCAATCATAAAGTGGAGGCTCTATGCCAGTTGCAGTAGACTCAGAATACAAAGACCCTCATCATCCTTGGCCCAGCTTGCTTAAGCCCAGAAGGGCAAGCTGAGATGAGACTAACATTGACTACCAGCCTTGCCAATGTCTAGAACAGTGATTCAAATATATTTGTCAAAGGGGTGAGTCAGACACTAAAAACAGAGCTCTAAAGCTCTACCCCAAAGAATTGACTTCATCTGAAATACAGTATGAATATGTTCAAACTTAAGGGTATTATTAAAAACAATGGTGATTTTTATGGTAAGCAACTAAATGGGGGCATTAGGACAAACTGAATGGCAGACAAGCTAGTTGTAGAGAATCAGGGAAAAAGTGATTTAAGAAATGTCCTGCTAGGGTCAGAACAAACTTCAAGGAATGACCTCAAAAACTAATCCTGCCCAAATTTAATTGGCCAGTACTCTAGAGCAATTTGAATTTCAGAATTGTCAAGAACAAGTGTGCAATCAGCTGGCAGTTAGTGGAGCCTAATATCTGGGTGTGATACCAAGTGAGGCAGACAGTTTAACAGAAAGATTAGGGAAAGATACAAAGACAGCTCTGCTGAAATCATTGTTCTCCCAAGATGACTGTGCACTCGGGCAAGGCTGTACCCTCGAATGGAAAAATACCATATGATATATCCATATCAGGGAATATTATATGGTAATAGAGTAATATCCACTAGATGTTACAACATAGGTGAACCTTGAAAACATACAAAATGGGGCCTCCCTAGTGGCACAAGGGGTTAAGACGCAACCTATGAAGCAATCTGCATCCTCTACAGCACAAGTTCGATCCCTAGCTGGCCAGGGAGCTACCCACATGGCTGGGCATACCTCTCCTGACTTGCCTGCTGCTCCCCTTAGCAGTGTATTTCAGTCAATCTGCCTGTTCTGTTTCCCACTCTGTCTCTGGTGAATCCTCTCATTCCCCATACCTCTGGCCATAGTGGGGCCAGAGTTCTGTACCCCAGTTCTTGGATACATAAATAAATGTACCCCAGTTCTTGGATACATAAATAAATAAATCTTTAAAAAAAAGAAAAGAAAACATATGAAATGAAAGAGGCCAGTCAAAATACTATCTATTGTCTAATTACATTTGGAATCAGATATTATGGATATTCCATAAATATCCAGACAAGACAACTCTATAGAGACAGAAAGTAGATAAATAGTTGCCTCAGGTTAGGGGTGGCAAAAAGGGAAAGAGAGAGGGACTGTTAATGAGCACAGGATCCATTCTTTTCAGAGTGATAAAAGTGTTTTAAAATTGACAATTGCATAGTTCTATGAATTTTCTGAAACCCACTTAATTATACACTTTCAATGGGTGAATTGAATTATATGTGTTATATCTCAATCAGTTTACAAATATCAAATAATGAAAAATAAATTTTCTTTAGATTTACAAGAACACAACACATATGTAAGTGTACACATTGCTATTTTTTTAAAGATTTATTTATTTATGCATACAAGTACTGGGGTACAGGCCACAGGTCAGGGGCAGGGAGTGAGAGGATTCACCAGAGACAAAGTGGGGAGCAGAACAGGTGGATTGACTGAAACACACTGCTGAGGGGAGCAGCGGTCGGGACAGGAAAGGTCTGCTGTGCCATGTGGGTATCTCCCTGGCCAGGGATCGAACTCATGCTGCAGTGGCTGCAGATAGCTTCATAGTGCTGAATCTTAACTCACTGCACCACCAGGGAGGCCCTGATTGGTTTTTTACACTTGAGTTTTGAGAATCTAGATATTCCGGATGTAAGGAATTTCTTAAATTTTTGATTCTCAAATGTTTTCTATAGTGTGCAGACTCTGTCTTTTCATCTTTATCATGCTTCACACAGAACTAAAGACTAAAGTTTCTTTATTTTGAAGAAGTTCAATTTATCATTTTTACTTTTATGGACCATGTCTCTGTGTCTACCCCACTATTTTTAACCTTTAAAATTATTACTTTGAGGGCCTCCCTGGTGGCGAAGCAGTTGAGCGCTGGGCTGTGAAGCTCCCTGCAACCTCTACAGCACCAGTTTGATCCCTGGCTACCGGCGAAGGCCCCACATGGCATGACAGACCTCTCCTGCTGCGCCTGCTGCTTCTGTCAGCAGTGTACTTCGTCAGTCTGCCTGTTCTGCTCCCCGCTCTGGCTCTGGTGAATCCTCTCACCCTCCCGCGCTTCTGACTGTACCCAGTGCTTGTATAAATAAATAAATAAACCTTAAAAAGAAATTATCAGTTTGAAATGTGTTTATTATAAATAGCCTGTTTAATCTGGAATTTAAAAAAAGCATAATTAATTGATTTCTTTCACAAATAACTTTAGGTAATGACAATTGTGCTTGCTTTGGTCATGTTTTATTCCATCTTATTTATGTCTCTACTTATATTGCTGTCACCTCACTTCCTTTTCTTCATTTTTGTTGATATTGTCAATATCATTTTTGTGACATTGTTGATATTGTCACATAGTCCTCCTCGTATTCACTCCACTTTTCTCATTTTAGCTTTGAGTTATTGTGCCAGTACTCCACTCTTCTCAGTTACTTTACTTTTCTCTGTTCTAATTATCATATAATTTTCTAGCATTACTTAAAGATATCAAACCTTTTCCCTTCTAAGACATTCTATTAACTCCCTACTCCATTAAAATTAGATCATCAGACTAATTTCTTTTTTCTATTCTCCCTTTCCTATACCTCATGTTGTAATTTCTGGAATGGTTTTTTCACTTTATCTATCTGTCCTATTCCCAATCAAATCTTAGGTTTTGTTTATAATCAGTTTGAAATTTTTGTTCCAGTATATTATTAGAATTTTCCTATAGTACAATCTATTTAATGATCTCTTATTAAATATTTAACTCAAATGCTCCCAATGGGTCTATCCATATTAATTTGGATTTAATTACTATACAGATTCATTGGTCACCACTGTTTTATGTCTCCGTAATCATTGCTAACTTAAGATTTTTATTTTCATTTGTTTATGGTTTCTTAGCATGCTTTCTCATACACTCAGAAAATATTTTGAACTAAATGAAAATAAAAGTAGAGCATATCATTATCTACAAGATGTAAAGTTGCACTTAGAGAATTATTTATAGTATTAAACACCTATATTAGAAAGAGAAAATTTCAACTCAATAATTTCAACATCTACATAAAACTGAGAAAAAGTGAAAATAAGACCAAAAGTAAGCAGAAATAAGGAAGTAAATGTCAAAAAGGAAATGAATGAAATAAAACCCAGATAAACCAGTGAAACCAAAAAAAAAAGTTATTTGAGATAATCAAGTTCATAAAACACTAGTTCAGCTAATAAGAAAAAAAGGAGAACACATAATTTACCAATAACTACATTAAGAGAAGTGATAGCCCTCTAGATTCTATAGATGTTAAGAAGGAACATTAGGAATGGCTTCATGCCAATAAATTCAGCACCTTTGATGAAATAAAAATTTATTGAAAGACATGAACAATCAAATCTCGTTCATGAAGAACTTCATAACTGAATGTCTTTTAACCTATTGATTTAATTGCATTTGTAGTTAAAACTCTTCATAAAGAAAACTCTGAGCCTCATCAATAGCTTCAGTGGTGACTTCTACCAAATATAAGGAAGAAATATTGCCAGTTCTACACAAACTCTTCCAGTGTAGCCAATGAGAGCATAGGATATTGAGATTAATGTATGCTTACTCCAGAATATTGTCTAAAAACTGTTATAATTATATTAAATCAAAATCCATTATATCAATTTAGGTTTTTTGAATTAATTTTCTCTTCTAAATGTAGAAGGCAACTATTGTTCTGATTAATTTCAGAAATCTCTTAATTAGGTCTAATTAATTGGGGGATACTTCTTTTTATATTTTATTCATCCCTTCAGCATTAATTGATTTCTTTAACAAAATATTTATGAAATGCCTCCTGGTCCAAGCATTTTTTTAGGCAGTGGGATATAGTTTTGAACATATGTGCACACATGAAATTTATAGGCTAGTGTGGAAAATTGGTTTACCACTTAGAAAATGTCATTTGAGAGTAGAGGAATTAACGTTTAGAAACATAACCTCTTGTCACCATAAGGAGACATGAATTAGAGAAAACTGCCTAAGTACTCCAGGTTTATGAGTAAAAGAGAAATCTGGTATACTACCTGCTTTAGTAGGTGCTGCTAGGTGAAAGTGATGAAACAGTTGAGATGGGTAAATGATTTGTCAGAGGTTGTAGTTACCAATTTTTTTAAATAGAAGAATGGCACTTAGGAAGATATAAGAGAACTCCTCTGGATAAGAGTTAAAGTAAAAAGATACTGGTTAACTCCTCAAAATGTAATAAATACCTGTTTATCCTAGCAGCAAAATAACCAATATAAGGCACATACTTCTCAGAGAGTGTGGATCTCTCCACCTGAAACCATAAAATACATAGAGGCAGATGATACACTCTTGGACATCACCTCAGAGGAAAGTGTCTGGGCACTCAGTTCCATTGGCAAGTGAAACAAAAGCAAAAATAAACAAATGGAACTGTATCAAACTAAAAAGCTTTAGTTTGAAACCACCACAAAAACAAAATGGCCACATACACACAGAGAGATGTTATTTGTATATCATACATCTGACCAGGGATTAATTTCAAAAATATATAAAGAACTCATAGTGCTTAACAACAAAACAATCAAAAATGGGCAAAAGACCTAAAGAGACACCTCTTCAAAGAAGACATACAGATGGCCCAATAATATACTCAATATCACTCATCATAAGAGAAATGCAAATATAATCTCATTAAAATATCACTTCATCCCTGTGAAAATGGCCTAAATCAAAAAGACTGGAAACAACAAACACTGACAAGACTGTGAAGAAAAATGAACACTCTTTCACTACTGGTGGGAATATAAATTGGTGCAGCCTCTATGGAATTTACTGAAAGACTAGAAAAACACTAATACAAAAATATCTATACATCCTTATGCTCACAACAGCATTATTCACAATAGCCAAGACATGGGATCAACTTAAATGCCTATCCACAGATGACCACATAAAGAAATTGTGATACACAATATACACTCAGTGCAATACTACTCAGGTATTGAAAAATTATGAATTGACTTTTTGGGACAATATGGAAGAATTCTCAAGGTGATAATGCTAATTGAAATAAATAAGAAAGTGAAAGACTGCTATCTGATAGCTTTACTCATTTGTGCAATGAGTAAAGAAAACAAATAATAAAAGTAAGTCTTAGAGTCCATGAAAAATATGGTGGTTGTCAGAGGAGGAGGGGAGGCAGAGAGGGATGGAGGGTAATGTATTAGTGTGTTGGCGATAGAGCTTTGGTGGAGGACAAGTGTTGAAGTGTGAAGTTGCACTCCCAAATTTTCATAGTTTTGTAAATGTATTTGTTGAGTACCTACTATGTGTCAGACCTTTTAAATATGTAAATATTGTGTGATATAATAAGAAACATGCATTTACTGTGGTCAGTCTTAAATGTTCCACATGTATTAACTCTTCATATTATTTTCATAACAACCCTATCAAAGACTATTGGTATCATGTCCTTTTACGGGGGCATGGGGGTAGAAATGAGATACAGAGAGGTGGTAAGTTGCTTACAGTCACCCAGTTAGGAGAATCTGGTAGCTGGGCTCTGGAGTCTAAGCTTTAGTTACTACTCTACACCACTTTTCTGACCATGGGGTTGCTTCTCTGACCTTCCTTTTGCAGGAAGGAGAATGTTCACCCATACACATGCCAGCAGTTCAGTTTTAAAAGGATTTCTAAGTTTTTCTATTGATTCTCCCTTCTTATCCTTCATTTTACATTCATTACTTTTGGCTTCTAAAGTTTAAAGCCATGAGAAAAAGCAGGAGGGAATAATGAGAGGTAGGAGAAGGGTAAATCCTATCCCTTGGCTATTTTTATTTCGCGTTCTACAAGACTGAATCTTCAGTGTTGTTTCCACCCAGGTGCTCAGCCTCTCCACTCTGCAGTGCATGGGTACTTATGTGGTGTGTCCAAGAAGACACTGCCTCAAGGACAAGTTGAACTGCATGGTGATTAAGAGCCCAGGCCCTGGAACCAGCCTGCCTGGATTTGAGTCGTGGCCATACGCTACTATCTAAATATTGGTTGTTTTTATTCTTGAGATGGAGCATAGAACAAACACTGTTCTGCTTAGGCAAGTTTCTGGGACTTTGCTCTGCTTCTGTAAAGTGAAGGTGACACCTCATATCACCTGTGTCATGGTTTTGTTGCTTTGTTTGAAGATTAAATGAAATAACATATGAGAAAAAATGCTATGAATTATAAAGAGTTATTCAAATGCTGGGGATATTGAACATATACTTGTGCTGTTTATTCAGTCTTTCACTCTGGTCCTGAGTCATCAGTGCTTTACCTTGCTTAGTTTTCTTTGTTTCAAACAGACAAAAATGAATGGGCTGGACAGGCTGGTCAAACATCAGAGGGTAATTAACTGTACTGTGAAGAGTTCAGAATCCCCATGCCCTTGATATCATTGGGGGCTTTGATTTGTCTTATCTAATATACACCAAGAGCCAGGTCTTTAGCACTGAGTACACTTGTCTGCTTAATGCACTTAAAGGTGAGCAGAGAAGAAAGAGAGTGGAACAAGGAAAGGCAATAAAGGATAGTTCTTATTCCTAGCTCCATAAAGACAAAAGGGAATATTAGTTATTCATTGCAACACATTTCAAATGAAGTCATTTTTAAAGAGACTAATAGAAGAACACACTGGACTTCTCAAGAAGGATGTGTCCATATTAAGGAAACCAATTGTACATTCAACTAATAACTATAGTGATGGCCTCTACGTGAGCCTGTTTGCATGTTTTTTATATCTTATAATACACGTGTACGAGCTAACAGAGAAAAGTGTTCATTTCTACTGAATAGTGCAAGAGAGATTCTGTTTAACAACTCTATTTTGAACTAAAAAGTTCCAGTATCTCATTTTCCCAAACCTAAATGTCCTCTAACTTGAAAATTATAACCATTTTCCATATGGAGAAAAACTAATATTGAAAAAAAATGATGCAATAAGAACACTGTCTCTTCACTAATGAAAGGACGACTGAGCTGAATGCAGAAATAAGAAAGCAGAGAGATGACAGACAACTGGAGAGAAAAAAGGATTAGTCATTCCAGGAATTGTGGAATATTATAGATCAACAGAGTTCTGGATCAAAAATCTAAGATTTATGGGAAAGTATTCCAAGATCATGCTTTGGTGTTTAAATGTTAAGGAAAGGAGCTCAGATTCAATTTTCCCTAAGGCTTTGCATTTTATTTTGAACTACAAACTTCATGGAGCACTTAAGAAATACCAGCCTTTACAAAACAGATCTGACAACTTATGTGCTGGGGTATAATCTAAATTAAGAAATGAAATTTAAGCCTAAAATGCTAAAATCTTCTGGCAGACAACAAAAAATATATATAGGCCATACCTGATTGGAAAAAGATAGTAATTCTTTTGATTTCCTTCTCAATTTCCTTTCTTTTAAGGTCTTAGAAGATGTTTGATCTTCTTTCAGAAGAAGCTGATCACAGCATTAAGTCATCAAGACCTACTGTGTGTTGTTCATTGTGCTGGGGCAGGGAGGAAAGGGAACCTGTCCTAACCTAGGGGATCTTGCAGTCTAGTGAGGAGAAAATTATGATACAGCATAATGAATGATATAATGGAGACATGTATGAGATACATAAAATATAGAAGTAAGTGGAGGATGCTTAATTTGACTTGGGTAGAGAGCTTACAGAGCTCATATGATCTGTGTGTGATTTGAAGATTTAGTAGGAGTTTATGAAGCAACTAAAAGGAAGATGATTGTGATGGCTAATTTTGTGTCAACTTGACTCAGCTAAGAGATGACCAAAGAGATATTAAGATGATTTTTTTTTCTGGGTGTCTGTTTTTTTCAGAGGAGATTAGCCTTTAAATCTATAGGCTAAGTAAAGAAGATCACCCTCGCCAATACGGGTGGGCATCATCCCATATTGAGGGTCTAATAAAACAAAAAGTCAGAGGAAAGCTGAATTTACCTTTTGAGCTGGGACATTCATAGGCCCCTGAACTCCAACACTGCTGGTCCTGGTCCTTGGGCCCTCAGATTCAGACCAGGATTTATACTGTCAGGTGCTGAGATTCTTAGGCCTTTGGACTCAAATTGAATTACAACACAGCTTTGCCTGATTCTCCAGTTTGCATAGAGAAGACTGTGGGACTTCTTGGCCTCTATAGTTGTGTGAGCCAATTTTTATACTAAACCTCTATCTCTCTATACATATAAAGAAAGAAACAAACAAAGACAGAAACAAGGAAGGAAGGAGTGGGAGAGAGGGAAGGAGGTAGGGAGGGAGAGGAGGGAAGAAAAGAAAGACCTTATTGGTTCTGTTTCTCTGGAAAACCCTGACTAATACAATGGCCTTGTAGGCAGAAGGAGCAGCATGAGGGGAGAGATGTCTGAGTAACTGAAAGTGATTCACTATTGCTGGATTAAAGGTTATATATGCCCTACCTGAGGTGGGAAATGCCAAAGGAACATATAGGTAGGCAACAAACAAGATAATCAAGGAATCTGTTGTTCAAGGAAAGGACAACAGTAACTACTTTCTTTCTCAAGAACAGAGAGAGATGATCAAACATTTGTTGCACACACATCACCCGGGAGGATGGGACAGAGAAGAATGAAGAGAAGAAACTGGAAGTAGGCAGACACAGAAAACAGGTAAGGCTGTCCCTCTTATAGAATAAATAAACAAAATGATCCAACTAAATATTTCAGAGGACAGTCTGTAAGCAGAGTAAATTCTAAATATTCTTGGTGTTAGATTCACATTCCAAAGTAAGCCCTGGCTCAATGACTGAATTTCCTGTGAGAGGAACTTAACCTGCATGCCTCAACTGCAGAAGTTAGAAATGGGGTTGATTCTTCCCACAGAGAAGACCTTGTCTAATTAGTTCAAACTTAGCTTGATGGTTTGGGAAATTGAACACTCTTTGATTGCCTAAATTCCAAGTGTTCTGTGCATGCATTACAGAGTGGTGAAATTGAAATTAATACATAATTTTTAAAAAGATGATTGTCATGACGAATTAAAAGAATTGATAAATATGAAAGTGCTTAAAATAGTACTTGGCATGTAGCAGGCACAAAACAAATATTAGTGAAAATAAGAAAAGTATTAACTATAATAATAAATATCAGCTATACCTATTATTATAATTATTTGCCTATAATAACATAATTATATACTTTTATTAATAATTGACTCCAAAGTCATAAACAAATTCACCATGCTTAGTCAAGTTTTGCCTAAAATCCATGAAATCCATGATTTTGAAAGAACTTACAAAGAGACTCTGGGTCAAAATTTATATCTATCACTCTTTACAGGTGCACTGTGATTAAGTATGAAGATAAATGAAACACTGGAAGCATTTTCTCATCTTAGTTGAACAATATTAATGGTTCTGAAATCTCATGGTAGGGTAAATCTCTCCTATGATGGAGACTTGTTTACTTTTATGATGAAGTCATTTTGCAAATCTATGATTTTTATGAAACAGAAATCTCCCTCCCCCCAAATATTTTTAATCCTAAGGTTACTACCAAAATCCTGAAAATTTAATGTTGAAGACTTAGTTTTGCCTCATTTCCCCAGGAAACATAAAGTGGTTCTGTAGGTAAAGGAGGATGAATTATGGAAGAATTTGAACCTCAAGCCTGTGTGTAATCTCTACACTTAAAACAATCTCAGCAACTTCACATACGGAAATTTTAATCTATTCAGACAGAGGCATTGGCTGAAAATTATCATGTAAACCCGAAATGAAAAATAGAGCTGGCTTAGAAATGCTGAATTAACAAACCAAAATATCTTTATCCCATAATATAAACATATAATTAGGTAATTTAAAATAAGCATTGAGATTCATAATAACTCAAAGTCATGGGAATAGAAATCCGGATTTCTCATTTTTGGGTTTCTATATAACTCAGCCAAACCTGGGTATCTGTCATAAATTGTAGTCACCATGCAGCATCTTAACCTCTCATGATAATGACTACAACTTTCCTTGAAGGACTTACCTCTCACTCACTCTCTGTTCCTATACTTTGAAAAGAGTTTCTTGTATACCATCTTCAAGGATGGGCATATGATTCAAAACTGGGGTGGTCGCTGGCCCTATTGGTTCTTCTTTCCTGGTATTAATGTTTGTGCAATTGTCCTTCCCCTTCAGTATCTTGCTTCATATCATGATTCAATTAGGAAAATTCTGATTTCCTTCTTTTTAAAAGACCCCCTTCCTTGGCAGCTTTGGTGAAACAAATTGCTACATAGAGGCCCATCACAAGGAACTGAGGAAAACATCTGCTCAACAGTCAGCTAGGAAATAAAGCCCTTCATTCAGTAGCCCAAAAGGAACTGAACCTGTCAATAACATGCAAAGATCTTAGAAGTTGAACTTCCTCAGTTGAGCCTTCAGATGAGCACCCGGCCCTTATGAACACATAGATCAAAGCTTTGTGAGAAAGCTTGAGGCAAGAAGCCAGTGAGGTCACACCCAGATTGTTGACCACAGAAACTGTGAGATTTTAAACAAATGTGTGTTATTTTAAGATGCGAAATTCTGTGGTAATTTGCTTGGCAGCAACAGATAAATAATGCATGTGGTCACTTATGTTTCCCTGGTGTGATTCAGGCAGGGTCGAGCAAATATTATCCTTATTATTCAGGATAATAAGTTATACTCAAAAGAAGATAATTTTCTAAAATCTCCCTAACCCTCATTCTCTGCCATACACACAGGGCATAAAATTGTGAACACAGAGGCTTGGTAATGTGGGACGTCTGATTCACACTGATTTGGAACTTGGAGAGAGGCCATAGAGGAGAAAGAGGAGACAAATGGGCTATATCCTAAAACTCCTTTGAGAACTCAGGATCAGGTTACACCTAGAACTTGCATTTCCTTTTGATTTTAGATATAACACCATTCTATTTTGCCAATATTAAAAAAGTTTCATATTTTAGAAATATACTTATTTTGTTCGAGCCTCTTTAAGTTCTAAAATCCAAGATACATCATTAAATAGTAATTTGCCTTTGGTCTGGTAAACAATATTTTATTCTGTATAAAAGAGTGGTTAATTATTGATAGATCTGAGAAACTCAGTGGAAAATTAGATCATAAAGGAAATTTCTTCTTTAGTATCTCTGAATTCTAATATAAATTTTAAATGTTAAATATCACCTTGGTAGCATTTATGTTGCACGCTGGTATTAGAAAAAAACAATATTAACACTGTCTTGAATTCTATAATCACCATATATTTTGTTTTAAAAAATATATAGAGAGATAAAATTTCCAACAAGTTCTTCCTATTGTGTCCATAGAACACTTAGTTCTATGTTGGATTCCTCTAGCATTCAAATAATGTCTATATGTTCCCATGGATATTTAGCAAAGTCTACACATATCTTACTGTTATATTAATATGTGAAATGTTCTTTCTGTTTTTATGGTCTCTAAAAAGAAAGTGAACATTTTTGCTCATATCACAGGATTATTTTGTGGTTAAATGGAAATAACTCATAGGAAGTGCTTAGCATAAGAATTTAAGCAATTAGAGGAGGGCAGGTGGGGAGTGAAAGGAAGAGGGGCCTTGTGGTCTATGGTGGAGGATTATGAGTACTTTGGTGATGGGCATCTGGATATGTGGATTACCAGTCCCCCTTGTTTTCAGAATTTGGCTTGGTGCCCAAAGTTGCTGCTGGTCAAGCTAAAATGTAGAGCTAGGTAGGAGGCCTCTCACCAGGACAAAAGTCTTGGTATGAGGATATCTGCTGAAAACAGCAGGCAGACATTATGGTCAGATTAGCATAACCAGGTAGACCACCTTGACAGGAAGTTAAGTGTAAACAGGGACTAGAGATAGGATGTTTTGATCAGCAGCACTCCCCACTAGCTTGTGCCAGACATTTATGCATCCCTAATCCACATCCCCATCACATACATTCCTCCACATACTTGCCCACCTTCTCTGAATCTGATACCAAATAAATGTGAGACTGGGTGGGGGAACGGCGCTACCTCTCCATAGGTGTAAGCCCCTCTAGGTCTCTCTCTCTCACTACTTGGACTCTGAGTTGTCTTTCTTTTGTCCAGCGCTGCTCCCAATGCTGCCACCCCATGAGGCAACAGTGATATACATCTGGAGTGGTGAACCTGTTCCCTAAAACATATACAGTGTTGTAAACCAAAGTTATGTCAATTTAAAAAAAAAGAGAAAGAGTGCTTAGCATTGTAGTTTTCAATACGTGTACATGTTATAAATTGGATAATTAAAGAGTGGTCAGCAAATATAAAGTATAGTGATTGTTCTTCTACATAAATCCATGAAATAAAAGGAAAAGGGCCTCCCTGGTGGAACAGCGGGTTGAGCGCAGCACTGTGAAACTGTCTGCAGCCTCTGCAGTACAGGTTCGATTACCGGCTGGCCAGGGAGATACCCACATGGCGCGGCAGACCTCTCCTGTCTTGCCCGCTGCTCCCCCCAGCAGTGCATTTCAGCCAGTCTGCCTATTCTGTTCCCCACTCTGTCTCTGGTGAATCCTCTCAGCCACCTGTGCCTCTGACTGTACCCCAGTTTTTCTATAAATAAAATAAATCTTAAAAAAAAAAAGAAATAGGAGGAAAGGAGTAACAGAATTTCCAACATGTAGTTATGCCCTGATACTTATGACCCAACAGATACACTAGAATGGATGAGTGACAGTGTATCCATAGCATTATTAAATCTGTGAATTAGAAAGAATCTGATCATTGATCCTTTATAAGAGCTCTAGATTATTATGCCATTTAAAAATATATTTACTAAAAGAAGAGTTCAAAAAATATAGAGAGATGGGCCTCCCCGGTGGTGCAGCGATTGAGCGCTGGGTTGCGAAGCTGCCTGCAGCCTCTGCAGCGCTGGTTTGATCCCCGGCTGCTCCCCGGCCACTGGAGGAGGCTCCCGCATGGCGCGCAGACCTCTCCTGCTGCCCGCTGCTCCCCTCAGCAGTGTACTTCGGTCCTTCTGCCTACTCTGCTCCCCGCTCTGGCTCTGGTGAATTCTCTCACCCTCCCAACTTCTGACTGTACCCAGTGCTTGTACAAATAAATAAATAAATCTTCAAAAAAAAAAAATAGAGAGGGCTCTCTAATGTGTGGGAAACTTTAAAGAAATGAATATAATAAGCTGAAGTTTGGATATTTTATCACAAAGATTACACAGCTCAGTGGTGATTACATCTGGAAATAGTATTGATAATGTAAATTATTTTATACATCTGTAAATTGGTTTGCATTAGATTGGAAGCCGAAAAAAATGTTGTATAATGCATACGATCATAACAGATGATATGTAGGGTAGTACTCAGTGATTTTTTGATAGGAATTTTATTGTTAAAAATGCCAAAATAATTATATATGTTCTTTTTATGATTTTCCCACTCTTTTGGAAGTATTTTGAAGGGGGTTCGATAAGGCAATAAGATATATAGATTCTTTGGTGAAAATCTATTTGTTTTACTTGCTATTAAGTTGTTGGCAGCACATTAATTCAATTATTGACTTGATCTCATTAATGAATTTGTATTATCTAGAAGATAAACTCATTCTTATTCAATACATGGTTAAAGTTACACTATTTCCTTCTGAAAACCAGAGTTCGGTACATAATTATTCCTTTTTTTTTTTTTTTAGCATTTTACAAATATAAATGGGCTCATTTCCAGTAACAAAAGATTAACCACTGCACAAGACATGCAAGAAAGGAGTGCTCGTAATATCACATTTTAAATAATTGAGAAATGTATTTAAATATATTTTACCCAAACTAAAGTGTGACATAAACCATCTGTGTATAATATAAAATTGGATCTGTTTAAACTTTATGGCTACAAATTATAGTGATGATTACATTAAAAAATTAACAAATTATTCTAATAGTCTAATTTTAGTCATTAAAAGTTTTGCCTTTTTGAGTATTCAATATAATATGTAGAATTTAGATATCATATTTTGAAAATTTTACATGCTACTTTACTCTTCTAGTACTGAAGTCTAGAAATTTTAGACTTAATTCTTAGTCTTTATTTTTCATTTCTTAGATAATCTATCATCATCCTGATGTATCACATTCTAATGTCTTCCTAGTTTTTCAGATCTGACTATTCCTTTAATTCTCATTGCTTATAAATTATAAACAAGTGTATTTAATCCTTAAGTGTTTGATAGTTTATTTGCTCAATACATGGTAGTTAAAAGAATTAATCATATGATTTTCATCCTTTTTTTCTATTCAGTCACTAAATCTCTGGGGAACTAGTAAAAGGAGGTAAGTTTTTCATTTACTATTTATTTCAAGTTCTGTATGTGATGGAATCATTTTTAAAGACAAGTTTAACTGGAATGCGCCTATTCATGAGACTATTTCTCATTTATACCCATTTGAAGATTAAGACATATTTGAAATTGATGTCTATATTGCAAAACAGAAATACATGTATTTGTCTAACAAAAAGCAAATCCTCAATAAATACTTATTTAATGAATTCATAAATGAGTGAATTTCATATGCAATGTAAATGAGCTTAGATCATTTCCTGATGGCTTAAAGGCATTCATCAGTGTGCTGCTTGCTAGAATTTCAGTAGTAAAGACAGACATCACCCTTTTCCCCAGAGTTTACTTATGGCTATGGCACTACATTTAACTTAAACAGGAATTTAAGTATTTAAAGAATAGAGTTTCATATTTTGAGAGAAGCCAGTTTTTAAATGAAAGATTCTCAAATTCATAAAGGGAAGCATTTAAAACATTTTGGCATGACATCAACAAATAAATTTCAAAGAATAAAAAAAAAAAGAAATGGTGTGTACTTAGAACCCAGACAGGGCAGGGAAATTTTACCTTGCAAGTCAACAATTTGGCAAGCCAGCAAGGAGAAGATCAAAGTCTCAGAGCTGCTAGGTTTCCCTCGGATGGCTACAGAGGATGAAATCTATGACTTCTGAACATACTGGCAAGAGAGGTAAGGAGTTTTGCCACATCAGACTACTTTCTCTCCCCACTGCAAAAAGCTAATGGAAATCAAGTTAAGAGGGATTTTATTTCCCTCTCTAAATTTGATTGCTAGGAGAAAATGTTGAAGCTAGATACTTGGGTATTGTGTAACTCTTTGACTTTAAGAATAAAAAAAATTATTAATTCACTGGTTTTTGTTTCTCCCAGAGAGATTTTATTTTATCTGGCTGTGTCTCACTTGTGTTACATACTATTCTACGATGTGTTTTCAATCTGAGGCTTGGGTAAAATTCTTAAGTCTGGAGGTAAGTTCTTATGTCTGGAGTAAATTCTTATGTCTTGAGTCTAAGTTCTTGTCATTTCTCTCCCATTTTGTTCCAGTCTAGGGGTTTGGGTAAAGGTGTTCCTCCTATCCTCAAGGCTCTGTTTTAAACGCTATTATTAAGGAAATCTCAGAAGCCAAAATATCTCAAACTTTCATAAGCATGATCAAGCATTTAACAACTTTTGGCATGCCTGCTAATATGAAAAGAAATCTCCTATGAAAGGATAAATTGGTCTTTGGTTGGAATTAGATTAGGACCTGCCAACCACATATACACACACAAAATGCCATGCATCTCGAGATGTACACTGCAAGCAAGACAAAACACACCCCAAGCCCTATGGCATATCCCTCCTAGGTTAGTTACAGTTCTGGCTCCAAGAGATTTAACACTTAGCTGAAACCTATTAACATGTATTAAGCCTTTCCTATTGTATCTTTTGCTGGAAGTGAACTTGTGGATCTTTGGGTAAATTATAAAGAATGGGTGAATGTAGCATGTCAACATATGGAGGTGTGAAGTAGTAATCCTAAAATTATATAGTTATGTAAAGAATTGGCAAATCAATTAAATCTGAGAAAAAAATTATGGTTTTACTTATGAAAATTCTAGCCTCTTTGGCCCCAACACCAAAAATACCTTTAAGGTTTCAGTAACCACTAGGGGGCTCTTTTGACCTTCCAAAATGTGCTAAGTTCAAATCTATAGGTTTATCAAAAAAACTAAATTTTTTAATTTTTCTTTTAAAAATTAAATTATTTTTTAAAATATGAATCATCTTTTTCTTACATCCTTGTTTTTTTTTTTTTTTTTTTGACGGTATAGGATTTCTTCCCTCAAGTGAGTTCTCCATAGTATAGAAAATACCTTGAATGCCTTTTGTTTCTGGAAACTGGAGATTGATCACAAATTTAGGCTAAGCAGTTAAAGGCTGTGTGATCACCAGCTCTCAGAAAAAAATAAGTTTTTCTCTTTGGCCATTTGAGAAATGATTTTGAGGTTTCCTAACATTTTCTATTCTTCCTGACAAATTTGAAAGTATTATATTTATAATAAACTTGTGGCTAACATTTTGGCCAAATTAAAAATAATATATACAGGCTAATATTTTGTGAGTAAGATAAGGGTTTCTTCTTTTCAAAACCAATTTTACACATTTAAAGGACAATAACTTTCACAAAGTCTAGCTTAAGTGGAGCTGATAAGAATGAAAAGAGGAAAAAAAGGAAGAGACTTGTTTAAATCTAAGTGGGTTGTTTGGCCATGATTCAATATAAAATCAGGACTATTTCTCTTCAGATATTAAATTAGCCATGTGAGGAGATAAACTGAATTTTCCAGCTCTTATAAACTAGTGAATTTTGCAATTAACATGTGGAAAATTTTTTGAAAACTAGGAGATCTTTTTTTGTGTCTCTATGTATCTGTATATATATTATTGCTTTACCTCTGTGGTGTTACTAAAATTAATTCACATATATTTGGTTTATAACTACCTATATAAATTACTTCTACACTCTGATGTATAATAAAAACTAACCAACACTTTGCAAGACACTATGAGCTAGGATAATTTTTGGTTAATGAAAACTGGTTTTTAAATAATGGTTTAATTTGAGATATGCATGTTTAGAATTATGATATTGGGTGTTATACTTTTACTTCACTTAAGATTATTAATCAAAAATTAGTTCATGTTATCTGAGCAAAAAAAGAAAAAAGAGACTAACTTGTCTCATGAAATTTTTATGAGGTATAGCAAGAAATAATAGCCCCCACACCTGAAAAAAACATGCAGTCATTTGTACCTAGTCCACATCACCCAGATATATTAGTCTGAAGTTTCCTGGTCAGATAAAATTGCCTAAGGGCTAAAAACTTTAAGCAAATGAGATAGGAATCTCTAGTGATCAGTCTTCTCTGATATTTTTGGTAACTTAAAACTTTAGGGCTAAGATATGTTAAATAATGTGACAAAATAAAAAAGTGTATATATTTCAGGCATGATAAACTTACTTATAATTGGATTCAGATTCATTCTAACCTCAGGATAAACTGGAACTGCATTCTCTTAGGTAGTAAGTCTTGGTGAATGTTCAACATAGATGGTTCCACTTAAATTGTTTCTTTTCACAGTACTTAAGTAATTTCCCAAATCCCTTGGAAAATTAGTTTTACTTGGCTTAATAATGGAAATTCATTGAATATCTAAATCATTGTGCTGAAATATTAATTAATGAAATTTTAGGTTTACATTTGGCTTCTTACTGCAGACTAAAAGAATTTAATGACTATAAGTAAAATGTGTTTTATGTCTCCTTAAAAGTTATAGTAGAAAGGATACCACTGTGACAGTTCTTATAAGTGCTTATAATTCAGAAATTAAGGTTTCAAGGAGTAAGTGTTCTAATTAACATAGAAGATTAAAGTTAGTGGAGAAAAGGAAACCATATCTATAAGAAAGACAAAAAGAAATCAGGTTTTAAAATGAAACAGACTGGTTTTACCGGAATCAGAATGGGTAAAGAGCTTAAAAAAAAAAGGAATGTTATATGTAAGATCAAATGAATTGTTATGAGGATTTTTAAACTTTATGTCAAGTAGCATGCTTGAGTGAAAACAAACTTTAATTTCTTTGACCAGCTGAAAGGACAAAAGTGTTCATAAACTGTAGATAGCTTTTATTAGCAGATTATAAATTGTGTAAGTAAGTAACTGAATATCTGGTATTTTAAGTTATCTTTAGACCCCTGCTTAGTTAAAGGAAATGGAGTCTCTCAGCATTGCCTTGAGTTGAATCTCATCAGAATACACATTTCCTCTTCATTTCAGTTGTTAGTCTGTGTAATTAAATATTGTTACATACACATATCTGCAAATGACTTAAACACTTTAATTTATATGACAAAACTTCCCTGAAATCAAAGTTATAAAAATAATAAAGTCTTTTATTAGTTAAGAGAAAATATGATAAGTCTCAAAAGAACACTTAAGACATCACATAAAAATTGCTCTTTCTCGATGTGGTACATATACACAATGGAGTATTACTCAGCAATCAAAACAGCTAAACTCATGCAATTTGCAGAAACATGGATGGAGCTGGAAGGGATCATGCTCAGTGAAATAAGCCAGAAAGAAAAAGAAAAATACCGGATCGTCTCACTCATAGTAGGAGTTTAGAAAACCTAAATCAGGGACCAGAAAAAGATGAATTATAATGAAGTAAAAATCAAAACCAACAAGCAACTATAAACTAGAGATATACTATGGGGCAGGGGGGTGGGGAGGAGTAGGATTAAACAAGGGTGGTGGGTATTATATGGGGACAATAACCAGATGAAAATGCATATATTGTGCAAAAATGAAAAATGATGTAAGAAATATATAAAATAAAATAAAAAAAGAATTAAAAAAATTGTTCTTTGTGGGAAAAAATAATTCATTTAATATTTCTTTTCATTAATTCATTGAATTAGACTATTTGGTATGTTAAAACTCCATGGAAAGTGTTGCCACATAAACAAAAAATGTTTAACCTTCTTAACATACATGTGGACATTAAGACTATATAAAACTTAAAAATCTGATATATTCTGGCATAATATTACTTTTGAATTTTGGTTATTATTCTGAAATATTGTATGCCACAAAATTGAGCATACTTTCTTGTCAATTGCATTATAATCAGAACTTTAATTGTGGTCATTTTTTTACGATGTAAATAATTTTATTTATTTATTTATTTTTATTAATTAAAAAAAATTTACATCATTGTTCATTTTTAAACAATATTTGCTTCTCCCCACCCTCTCAGGCATAGACCCCATAGCGTTTCCTTCACCAATGCACCCGTGCACCATCACCTCAGTCCCCTGTGCTCCTCCCTCCCTCCCTCTGATCCCTCTCCCTCCTCCTCCCCTGTCTTATTGGGTTCCCCTATATTCCTGCTATAAGTGAAACCATCTGATATTTTTCTTTTTCCTCTGGCTTATTTCACTGAGCATAATTCCTTCTAGTCCATCCACATTGCTGCAAATGGCATGAGTTTATCTTTTTTGATTGCTGAATAATATTCCATCGTGTATATATACCACAAAAACATTGATTCAAAAGGCCACCTGTACTCCTATGTTTATTGCATCACTTTTTACAATAGGAAACACCTGGAAACAACCCAATACCCAAAAATAGATGACTGGATCAAGAAGAATTGTGGTCATTTGTAAGTCTTTTGCTAGTTACAAAAGTTGCTTATTCTAATGTTTTGTGTTCAGAGAAATTCACAGAAAAAGGGTTTTAACAAATATTTTAGAAATTCAGATTTATTATGAAATCAAATGAGGATAAGAAAGATTCATGGTCACTGCTAACATGAAATCAAGTTCAAAATAGACCTGAATGAATAATCAGGAATTTTTTCCTTGTTTAAAATATTATTGCTTTGATTTTTCCAGATATAAGAAAACTTTTTCTTTTTAAAGCTATGACCTGCAGTAATCTGATAAATACATCTGTTGGTGAGTGGAACTGAAATGCTTCTCTCCCTGAAACCCAGAGAATATGAAAAGTTTTAGTAAGTGTTCCCATTTCTTGGGGCAATGTACTTTTTATTTTTTATTTTTTTGGCAAAAAAATAGTAAGACTTCCCATCCCTCCCTCCCTATCACTGTAATAGAGTACTAAAATCACTTGTGTATTGATCAGAATGTCATTTTGAGACCAGACAACTTTTAGGAACCAACCTGATCTCACAGAACTGACAAAGAGAAAACTCTTGCAGTTTCCGAAGTCTATCAGGAAAGGATAAGGAAGGACACCCCTTGGCAGGCTTGGAAGTCACATTGCATTTTGGGAACCTCCAGAAGAGAGAAATTTAAACAAAGATAAATTTTATTGGGTGAGACTATGATAAAAATACATTGACATGGCCCCTGAGAAGCTGTTAAGAGCTCAATCTAAGATTCCTTATGAAAATTTACAGCAAAGCAAGTTAAAGAGTTTATATGTTTATATCTGTTCTTACTATGTTTATGCCAAAAAAAAATTGAGGCCAAATTTATTGGTACTACACTTAACTTGCAAATGACTAATTTTACCATGATTATTTGGTAGAATTGGGGTTAAAGATGGAGAGAAAAATAAGTTTCAGTAACATCTTTTTGGGGACCTCAGATTCTAGTCCTCTTAATCATTTTCAAGGTTTTTAATTATTTTTTACCTGATATTAGACTGACTCTTGAATTATTCTCATAACTGGTTATGACTTTCTGAATTAACATTTCTAGTTGTTTCCCCCAATATTTTGGCTTGGATTAATTAAAACCCTGACTTTTTCTGCAACCAATCATGCAAGCTGAAGATTGAGAACTTGGTATAAACCTCAGCAAGATCACTATGATGGCTGTACATGGACAATCCTCATGACTAATTTCTGTTTTTTAAAATACTAGATAACTTCAGACACACTGCAATCCAGGAAAATCTCTCAGCTGACGATGCTTTCAGTCTGACATCTAGAAATCTTTTCCAATGGCTACTCTCAGAACTCATTGCTGTATTATTGTCGACTTCATTGAATTACCTCTTCCCTTTTTTTCCATACATTTGCCTCTTATTATTTCTTGCACAATAAAGGCTTAACTTTGGGGACTCACCTGTAAGACTGCCTCCAGAAACTGAACAGGACTGTTATCATTGGACTGAATATTTTCAAGCCAAAGGGACTGCTCTATCACCCCGATTTGCAAAATTTGGATCTTCCTTAGAGAATTTCCAAAGGGAAGAAATTGTGGGGTTGGTCTTCCTGACAGGAGAAGACAGGCCTTTCTCAATATGCCCAAACTGGCCCTCATCCAGTAATTGTCACTTTGGTATGGAGAACATATGGTTAATCAAGACCCTGTGAACCTCTGGGAAGGCTATTATCATTTTTTAAGGAGTGCAGTTAAGAGCAGTAAAGTCCTTAGGAGCTATTTTCCCTTTGTCCTTTTTCCCTAACTATAGAAGTAATAACTGCTCCCGATTTTATGACCTAGAAGAATGTGGTTTGGAGTTATCATCCAAATGTAGGCTTATCAGTGAATATGTCCTCTTTATCTAAGACCCTCAACTTTACTCTCAGAGTGGAGATGTCATACCCTTTTGTCTGTCATGTGATGTCTCCCCCTTTCTCTCCTCAGCCTCAGATCCCAAAATACAGAATAAGGATCCCTGATTTGCTCCATTATTCTTTAGGATTTACAACCATGCAAATTCTCCATATACACATTATTAAATTATAGCTTTTCTCCTACTAATGCATCTGCTGTTAATTTGCTCATATGCCCAGCTTTAGAAGAACCCAGATGGGTGAGGGAATTTTCCCACATGCCCAACATTAGTAAGTTCCCAGGTGGCTAAGTCAACATATTAAATAGTGATATTACAATTTGTGATTTGTCAAGAAATTTTAATTTTACTGAGTTTATTGAATATATGTTTCTCTTAGATATGAGAATTAGAAAAATTAAAGAACTTTAATAGCATAATAAAGATGTTGCGTTACTTGTGTATATAATAAACATCTCTTGAGCATCTATCTTTTTAGTGATAGTGAACATGAAGTTCTAATAACTGAAAATCACAGTGTCAAATGTTGATTTGGTCAAAAATCCTGTTTTTGACTGGATCAAGCAAAACAATTCCCAAAGTGCAGCAGCAGCAGCAGTAGCACAATCTGTTATATTTGCAATAAGAAAAAAATTGGCAAGGACTATAAAAGTTACTTAAGAGAAAACTTCACAAGAGATGAAACATAAATGGAAATGCCACAGAAAGTGGAATGTAGGGCAAATTCCTGAGGAGAGCACAGAAAAACAGCAAAAGCTTGTAGGAGTTGGGTCAAAAAAGCACAGTAGGAAACAGGATGCCACATCTAAGCAACATAAAAGGAAACAGAAAAAAGAATTCTTTTACTATTTCAGGAACAAAAGAAAGCTAAATGACACACTTTGCTCCTTCAGGAGAGGAAAGGAAAAGCCAATGGCTGTGATAGTAAAAATGCACATACAACTGGTAATTTAAAAAAATCCTCCTTAAAAACACATCTGAGTTCCAAAGATAAACAGACTCAAAATAATGGTTGGAAAACAATTCTACAAATGAATGGAACCTCAGGAAAGATAGGGACAGTCATACTTGTATCAGATAAAATAGATTTCCAGCTAAAAAAGATAACAAGGGACAGAGATGGACATTCCATAATGGTTAAGGGATCAACACATCAGAAAGATGTAATACTCCTCAATATATATTGCACCAAATGAAGGCGCATCAAAATACAAAAGGCAAATATTATGACATCTGAAACAAACATTGGCAGCAACACAACAGTAGTTGGACACTTCAACACCCTACTTTCACCAAAGGACAGATAAGCCAGACAGAAAAGTTAATAAGGAAACCACAGCTTTAAATGAACAATGAGGCAACCTGGGTTCAACAGACATCTATAGGACACTGCAGCAGAAAAAAGCTGAGTATATAACCTTCTCAAGTGCAGACGGATCATTTTTCAGGACAGATCACATGCTGGATTACAAAACAGGAGTTAAGAGATTCATGAAGGTTGAATCATATCAAGTATCTTCTCTGATCACAATGACATCAAATTAAAAATCAATCACAAAAGGAAAGCAGGGGAAAAATCTAATATATGGAGATTGACACACACACTATTAAAGGATCATTGGATTAATGAAAAGATTGAAGAAAAAAATAAAATCTACCCACATATACAAAGAAAGATGAGGATATGACCTACCACAACCTATGAAACACAGCAAAAGCAGTGCTAAGGGGAAAGTATATAGCAATACAAGCCACATCAAGAAGAAATAACTTCACCTCTCCTCTTAAGGTATTAGAAAAAGAACAAACAAAACCAAAATCCAGTAGAAGGAGGTAAGTAATAAAAATTAATGCAGAAATAAACAATAAAATTTGAAGAGATAATCCAAAAGATTAATGAAACAAAAGTTTGTTTCAGTCTAGCCAGACTCACTAAGAAGGAAGAAAATTCTAGTAAATCAAGTCAGAAATGACAGGAAAGAAGAAACACCTGTGACCTCAGAAACACAGAGAATCATAATTACTATGAATCATTTCTATGAACTTTTGTATGCCAGTGAACAGATTAATCCAGAGGAAATGGATCAATTCATAGAAAACAAAGGGTCAGTCAAAACCAAACCAGTAACAAGTCCTAGAAATCTGTTGGCAAAATTCAAGCTACCAGAGAGTATTGGGAGGGTGGAAAGCAATGTGTGGAGAGGTTCCAGTGGACTGTGGCAGAGGGCTATGGGTGCCTTGATGATCAGACTAGCTGGTGACATTATCTAAAGAACTGTGTTTCTATACTTTTGAATCACATACAGTGCTCTAAACAATATCACCTCAAAAAATGAAATTTTAAAAAATTTTCCTTATAGACAATCTTGACCTAGAGTTACTAGTTCATTGTTTGCGAGGCTCAAATTTAAGGCACAAAAGGGAAAATATCTTTCTAAAGTTATTCAAACATAATTTGCTTTTGGTTTTATAATTCTTACTCAAAGCTATTTAAAGAATTGACCATCCTTATATTATAGAATATTATGCCACCAATGTAAGTCATTTTTTAGGGATATTTAATGACAAGAGAAGGTTTTAACCACATGATATTAAACAGGAAATGTAGGATCACATTATTGAAGGGAAGATCAAATCATTAACTGTAGTTATTGCTTATAAGATTATTGAAGATTTTCATTTTTTAATTTATAAATTTGTTAGATATTCTATGATGAGAATTATTTACTTTTAAAAATCAAACATGACAGTAAATTTGTGAATGCACAAATTCCTCAATCTCCTATTCAATTCCACTTGCTCATTTACATATGTTTTGTTAAGGTATCCTATAATCACCACTTTGTGAAATCAAATGTGTGCTTTTGCTTTTATTCGTTGGTTCTCTGCAACATTAGACATTTTGGGCAACATGTAATTCTCTCCTCCCTTTGCTCGGTTGTTCTAATTTAATCACACATCTTCCATCACCTGGAAGACTGCATTGGCTGTCTGTCTTTCCTATAAGCCATCCATCCTCACAGACTGCCACCAGGGCAAACCTGACCACATCATTCCATTGCTTTCATCCTTTCAAAGACTTCTCCTAGCACATAAGGTGAGTTACATAAGACTCTTTCAGTTGCAAGTGACCCACTAAAAAAAAAAAAAAAAAAAAAAAAAAGGACAGTTTCAGGTCCAGGAGTTTAAATTGGTCTTTGGATCTCTATTTCTTGCTTCTGTTCTCTTGTAAGTAGTTGAGTCCCTTACAGGCAGATGAGCTTCCTTTCAGTGACTGGGATGAGAGGGAAGGTCCAGAGATAATGCTAGGCTTTTATATCACCCAGCTAGCAACCTCAAAAGCCAAGAGAGACACCGTCTCTCTCCCACTGTTTATGTAAGAAGTCCAGGCAAAGTCTCTGGTTGAATAATATGTCTATACTTTGCACTGATTACAAAGGCAAGAGGGCAGGCCTGAGTCACTGGTCCAATCCTGTGGACAGATGGGTAATATACTATGACTGGCAGCCTGAACAAAACCACAGTATGTGGTGTGCCCACAGGAAAGATCTTCAAAGGAAAGCTAGGACACTGTTTACAAGGACTAAGTAATGAGCAGATGAAAAACAAGTATCTCCTACATAAGGTAATATATAATTCCCTTAGCCTAGCACTCTTGGACTTTTTTGGACTGGCCTCTGTCTACCTTTTTAGCCTAATATTTTGTGATTCAGTTCCAAGAACTCAATGATCTAACCATGTTGAACTCTTTTTTTTTAAAGATTTATTTTATTTTATTTTATTTATATATTTATACAAGCACTGGGCACAGTCAGAAGCGTGGGAGGGTGAGAGAATTCACCAGAGCCAGAGCAGGGAGCAGAGCAGGCAGAAGGACCAAAGTCCACTGCTGAGGGTAGCAGCGGGCAGCAGGAGAGGTCTGCACGCCATGTGAGACCCTCCTCTGGTGGCCGGGGAGCAGCCGGGGATCGAACCGGCACTGCAGAGGCTGCGGGCAGCTTCGCAACCCAGTGCTCAACTGCTGCGCCACCGGGGAGGCCCCCATGATTCTTTTCTGAATAGGCTGTGCTAGGTAGAATAGTGGTCCCCAAAGATGTCCACACTGTGATTCTCAGAAACTGAATATATTATCTTACAAAACAAAAGATACACTGCAGATGTGACCTTAAGGTCACGGATTCCAAGATGGGGAGATTAACCTGGATTATCCAGGCAGCCTGATGTGATCACAGGAGTCCTGAAAAGCATAGAACCTTTCCCAGATTCAGAGAGATGGGCAATATGAGAAGGAGATCAGGTACATTTTTATTACAAGAAAATCTTTCCTTAATTATTTAATTTAATTTCCCCATATTAATCACACATCTTCTGTCACCTGGAAGACTGCATTAGCTGTCTGTCTTTTCTATAAACCATCCATCCTCACAGACTGGATGGAACGGGTAAATTTAAGGGTAAGAAATTAGTTATAATCAATCTTTTTTGATTGAGCAAGGCTCTGGATTGACTCCTATACATCAAAGAACTCGGAAAGTGTGATCTTTTCTCTACTTGCATTAATGAATAATATCTAATGTTATCAGCTAGAATCTAGCCAATACATTTATGTTGATCCTGCAATGTGACCCCCAAATACTTCTTACCCTCTGAACTTCAAGCCCTTGGCTAGTGCTCTCCCATACCGAGTAGGACTAACCTATGTGACCAACAGGGTTTTGCCAAAGGGACAATGTATGACATCAGAAGCTGGATCGTAAATGTCATTTCTGCTTCTAGCTCACTGTCCTGACTTGTTTGTTCTGAGGGGAAGATGGCTCCTTCTGGGGGGAAAATACCCAAGCAGCCCTGTGGAGGAATGAATTTAATACGAACTGAATAACTAGCACTAAAATTCCAGTTGCTGATATGAGCTGCTTTGTAAGTAGATGCCCCATTCCCAATCAAGCCCAGATATTGGCATCCCTAGTCAGTTCCTTCACTGCAACCTAACAAGAATAGCTGAGCTATTCTTTAATTCCTGGTTGAATAATATGTCTGACCCATAGAAAGTGGAGTGCTGATCAAAGACTATTTCTAATTGAAGCCATTAAGTTTTGAGATAGCTTTCTATGAAGCAATAGATAACTACTATACCACCTGTGGAACATGTAGAAACAAGTCACCATACAGTTTTTAGCCATTGATTAAAAAAAAAAAGTTATTATTGTTCACCACCAAACCATTTAAGTGGCAGTTTCACAGCAGAAGGAAGATAAATTCAGGGTACCTCTGCTTTTTTGGAATTTTATACTTAAAAAAAATGCCTATCTCGATACTCTATTGCCAGTTCTCAGTGGTCAGTGATTAGTGATGAGAAATGATCCCCTATCCCTTGCTCCTAGATTCCTTTATACCAGGGGAGCATGATGTGAAGTTGGGTACTGTGATGGTTAATTTTGTGTGTTAACTTGATAAGGCAAACAGGCACCCAGACTGAACATTATTCTGTTTCTAGATGAGATTAATATTTGAATTAGCAGACTGAGTTAAGTACATTTCCCTTCCTTAATGTGGGTGAACATCTCTAATTAATTGAAGGCCTGGATGGAACAAAAAGGCTGAGTAAAAAGAGCGCCTCCTGCCTGACTATTGGAGTCACATCACCAGTCAACCTTTGGGCTCCACCTTTGACTCTTTTTGGATCCTGACTCTGCTGTCTTTGGACTTGAACTGCAGTTGTACATCAGCTCTCCTGGGTCTTTAGCTTGTGAGCTGCATATTTTGGAACTTCTCAAACTTCTGTGATTTTGTGAGGCAATTCCTCATATTAAATCTCTTTTTATATAGATAGATAAATATCTCTATCTGTCCATTTATCTTATTATTTCTGTCTTTCTGAAGAAATCTCACTTGTAAAGATGGTGAGATTCTAATGTAACTTTAGAAAATGAGAATACAGCAGCACACTGTAAGTCATCAGCTTGATAAGACTCGGGAGAGATATATAATTTTTGGGCTTTTCTATTTTCCTGAAAAAAAAAATGAGAAGGTAAAAATGCTAGTCATCTTTCCAGTGACAACTTACTGTGGCTTGTCATATTCTCCTATTTTAGCATCTGTGGATGGACACATACTCAGTGTCTGTGTTTTTGTTTTTCTACATGTGAGCATCACAGCACAAATGACTTCATGTCATCTCATCAAAAGCACCAGAGAGGGTGTTATTTTTTATTTAAATTTTATTTTTATATTCCCCGTACAATTACAACACCCTTATTTTGACCCTAAGCCCTCCTCTCCCCGCCCTCCACCCCCCATAGAGTGTCTCTGGTTCGTAGTTGTTTGTTAATTTTGATATTTTTTTTCTTATAATTATTCTTTTTCTTGGTCCCTTATTTAGGTCTTCTAGATTCCTGCTATGAGTGAGACCAGAGAGGGTGTTTTAGGCAGGGAGGAAGGAAGAAACAGGAGGAGCAGAGAGATGAAGAAGAACAAAGGAACAATAGCATACACCTAACTGTGTGGAATAGAAAGCAACGAACTCATTCACTCTAGACCAAAAAGGGCCCTTGGCAAGGGAGTTGACACAGATACACTCTGGTTAATGCCCTAAAGAAGGTGATTTGGATGAAACACTTCAGTCCTAAAGAAAGCATTTTCTGTAAAAGGCAAGATGGGGTACAAGTAAAAGAAAAAAGTTTGCATTCTAGTTTAACTTACTTAATTCTGAGAAGGAAATGTATTGTAATTGAAATACTTCCCATTCATAAGGTAAATTTTCAGTCAGATAAAATGCCTATATTCTGATAAGACTTTTCACATGAATCTAGCCTAAGGTGTAACTGCCACAATTGTTCACAAGTCAATTAGAGCTTTTTCTTCTCTTATTTTTAGGCTTGCTATAAACCATTTCAACTTAGAATGTCTAGATGGTCATCTTCAGTATCCTGAAATTTAATAATAGAGCTATATAGCAGATACCCATCTATCTAAGCAGGAATGGCAAAGTGATTTCAAATTATTATTATATCATCATCATATGACTGCTAGCATATCATTAATAGTTTAATTTTATAAGTATTGTTCCCCCTTGCTCTATACATAGGTGGGGATGCTAGTGACCTCTGCAGGGATGGTAACAGGAGATAATGGGGTATAGCCAAGACCTAATGTTATCTCCACCCCTTGCCAGGGAAGTAAATTATCAGTGAAATCACTCAAAAATGAAAAGATTTTACTAGGGCATAGTGAAAATTTTTTTAAGATTTTACTCCTATAGAGTGAAGATTCTAGGCATTTCGCAGTGTCAGGCAATAAATATAAGCTCCACAAAAGCAGAAATCTCTGTTCTTTTATGATCAAACTCAAGCATCTATGCACTCAATAAGCACTTCTCAAATGCATGAAGGAGCTCAGGAATACTCAGCAGAAAACACACTGAAGTGAAGAATAACATCTATGAAATTTGGGACTCTCAAAAGTTCCTGCTCTGGTCATTCTGGTCTGTCCCTGAAGCAAGTCATATGTGTATGTGTGTTCTATAGACTCTGAAGAGGTTTATAAAGTAGCTCTTCAGGGGGTCAGCAAAACCCCAAAATGATATACAAAAGAGTGTATGCAACCATACACTTTTCTTCTGAGATTTCTTAGCTTCCATCAGATTCTCAAAATACTCTGTGACCCATAAAAAGCTAAGAGCTACTGCACAACAGAGAAATTTAAAAGAAGACATCCTCAATGACAGTGCCACCTGAGAAGCTATCTGAAAGGAAGTTGTGTCTTGGACTGCCCGGAGGAATAGAATTGTAGGCAGTGGGCACATCTCCTTAATGGCTTGATGCCATGGTGAGCTTGGCATGTTTGAAGAGAAATAAGAAGGCAGAGTAAGGGAAGGGAGAGAGGCAGGAAATGAGCAGGAAAGATAGTTAAGAGCCAGATCATGTAGGGTCTTGTAAGAATTTTCTTATATAAATTCATTGGGGTTTATTCTGCATATGATAAGATGTTGATTAAAGAATATGCTCAGGGAGCCAGACTAAGTATTCACAATCTATGAGAGCGACAGGCTGTCTTTGAAATATGTTAGTTATTTCCTGGGTAGAAAAAAATCCAGAAACTCTGAAGACACAGTCAAGTATCCCAAGAGCACTGAATAAATACTCGTAGCTCACTTGAAGGTGGATGTGTTTGAAAATGATTAATAAGGAACACTCTGTGTTACTATTCAATCTATCACGAAGGATATGGATTTAATTCTTTAAAGAAAGCTTCTTCTTATTTCTGGAGAAGTTGAATGGATTTATCATATTTCCCAGAGACCTAGTCCTTAGGAAGGGAGCTATTTTTGCGTATGCCAATGCTTTCACTTAAGTGATCTGTCAGGTGTGTAGGGAATTTGCATAATGCATTTTGCCTGTATATATTTCCTTTCTCCTTTGCTGCAAAGGAATCCAAGCAATAAATATTCTTCCTCAGCAAAAGGTTCAACAAAGGAAAACAAATATTTACAACAGTCAAATCACATGTGATCTAAGATAAGGAGAGTATGACAGGAAGACTTAATTACAATTTATGCCACAATTTTTTTTTCTGGGGAAATTAATGGGCTGGCTATTTGCAACTATTCAATAAACAGACATTTATTACAGGCTATTATGTAAAATGAACACTGCTGAATGGCATACAACAAGGTTGTAAAGTTTTGCACTTCCTTCACTCATTCATTATTATTCATTAATTCAAAACCACTAACATCCATTATTCTTGCACTATGCACCAGGTGCTATACTAACAGCCAAACATTTTTTAAGTTTTAATTTCAACTATAATTAATAATCTAGTAGGAACACAACTGATTTATTCTCATTCTAAATAAAAATAAAATAATTCTAAATAAAAATAAGGTTAGCATATTTCTTCACAGTTGTGACAACTGGTGATGGACTGTTTATGTCTAGCTCTCTTTGGATTTACCCCCCTTCCTTCTGCCTTGACTTTGCTCATATTCAGGATTAAGCGCATTACAGGATGCATCAGGTGACAGTCCAACTAAACAAAGGTCCAGCCCTCATGGTCAGTTCAGAGGACCACATTCAGTCCCTTCTGCTCATCCTCTGGAAGTGCTACAGAAATTGCCATATTGTATTAAAATGTCTGTGAGTTCTATGACTTTGTTTCCTTAGAGAAACTGAATAACCTGCAGGTAGGGGCTAAGTCTTAATGTGACTCCTGTCACCTGTAAGTACCCAGTAACAAGATGTTACAACAGAATTGGAACAGTCAGAGGGTACACATACAATTCATCATGACACTGTCCAAAATAATGCACTGCTCATGAGTGGTGTAATAAATATTGGATGGCCCATTGGACAGAGAAATCTATTTCTCTTAGGTACTATATAAAAGATATAAACTCTGATTTCAGTGACCTGGTCAATTTTCAGTAAGCTTCATGAACATTTCAATTCCTAGCTTAGAAAAAAGAAGCAAACTGCCTGGGGCATAACTTTCAAGAAATATCAATGTTCAACAGCATAAATCTTTCAGGTGAGGGCAGATGGCTAAAAATAAATCCATATCCTTCTGAGACGCTGACTAAAATTCTGAGGGTACGTCTTCATGCTACCCAATACAAAATGCTCCTTTGCTTCTACAAAACAGAATAACACCTGTAGGAAACCAAATTGTTTTGCTAAGTGTGACAAATCCAAACTGCTACAGTGCAAGAGATAACACAAATCAATGAATCTTGGAGGCAAACACTGTTATTTTACGGTGAAGGAAATCCTGAGACCACACTGGCTCCTATAGATCCAAGTGTTTCATTTTATGCTCTATGGAAAATGATTTATGCAGAAGGATTTCATCTCCCTGAAAGCCCTAAATATACTTCATAGCAAGTGGGTACTGCTCAAACAAATTCCTGTAGTTAACTAGCCTGTCTTCCTTTTAAGTACCTTGTGGGGAGCTATGTGTTTGTAGTTGACAATTTGCTCACCCCCACCCCAAAACCCCCAAAGCAGAGATGCTCCAGGGGTTTAAATTGCCAGGTGGCTCACAGTCACCTCAATAGATATGCTGTTGCCAAGGCAATGAGACCTCAGAAACATATTCTCCAGCTACCACCTTTTTCAGAGTCTGTTGTTCTAAGAGGAAAGGCTATAGGGGCAAGAACTCTTGATTTGGAGGGAGAAGATCTAGGTCATGAGTGTGACTGTGCAATTCCTTAGTCTTGTGACTCTGGACAAATCACTTGACCTCTCTGGGTTTGTCATATTGCTCACTGGTAAGGTATCACTGGAGAGAAAACAAATCTTTCAGATGTCTGCTGTTTTTTCCTCCAAGAATATTTGATTTTCCACAATCCGTACTCCTAGTACCTTTTAGAACTGAGGACTGACTTTAAAAATTTATTATTTTAAATCAGGTTTATCACCCAGATTATTAGGAGTGGGAGAGTTGATTATTCTCATCTTTGGCTTCTCAGCTGTGTGAAAGAAAGGAGCAAGGTGAGGTTATGAGGGGCTAAGCAAAGGGGTGGAGGCAAAGTGGGGCCAAAGTCCAACGGACTGGGGTGGAGGGTTATTGGTACTGTGGTGGTGGATATGGTAGGGTAACATACTTTGGAAGGGGTGTGAATCTGTACTCCTAAAAAACAGACAGTGCTGTAAACCAGTTACCTCATTAAAAAAAAAAAAAAAAAAAAAGTGGAACAGATGACATCCAGGGGAGGGCAAGACTTGCTAATTTACTTTGACTGGCCCATTGAAGTGGTAATGAGGCAGATACTGCCTTTGGCCAGAGAAGACCTGGAGCTCTTCTGCCCTGTTATTCATCTTTTCCTAGGGGACTGCCAACCCAGGCAGACAGTTCCTGCCAAGCAAACCTCAGACCTTGACATATTCACCCTGTGAGCATCTTCCCAAGAAGGCCTAAGGCAGAGAGCTGGCTTTCTTTGTAGTTCCCAGGCAACCCAACCTGACACTGAGTGCAATTTAGAGCATCATGCTATGGGGAAAAACAAGCAAACAGAAGAGAAAAAAGTCCATTCTGCATACTGATCTTGTGTAATGGGGTTTTTGCACACATGGGTGACCCCAGTTCTTCCATGCTGCTGGCAGATTAAGTCTTCCCAAGCACTGCTGATGGTGAGACTTTCTGCAAAAGGGATGGATGTTTGGCTGCAGTGTGGATCCGACCTGAATTTCCATCTTTTGTTCCCATTATTTCAAATTCTAATTGATGATTTCTTATATACTTATTCCATATTTTTCTGTGTTTTTATATGTGCTGGGTTTCCTTCCCTTGTAAATCAAAAGCCTTTCTCTACTTTAAATTCCAGCAGTTCACTTGCCTTCTATACAAACCTACTCTGATTTGTCTGGCTTATGTTTGTTCAATCTGAAGAACCTAGTCCAGTGCCTAGCACATGACCGGCATTCAATAAATAATAATTGATTTTTACCTGGTGTGGTCTGTCCATGGATAGTCTCTTTGGAAATCAAATATAAAATTTATACAAACTCATCACATTCAAGGTCAAAGACTTGACCCACTTTTCAAGGAATGAGGGCTCTGGAGTCCCTGCAACTTTCAGGGTGTGGTGAAGTACTCAAGGTACTCAAGTACCTTGAGATGCCCCTGTTACAGGAAAATGGCCCTGAGTAACATCGGTGCTAGGGTTCCTGAGTACCTATCAGGGTGCCCTTCCCCAGGATGTTCAGAACTGGCTTTCCTAGGATGTGTTTCTTTGGCATCTTGACCATTTTGAACTGAGGTCCATTGAGACCTTGGAAACTCACAAGAAACCGTTAACACTCTCTTAGCTACTGAGAAGAATTAAATTTTGGGGGTATTAAGTAGATTCAGGATTTTTATTAGAAATAATTTTCTACAGGAGAAACCTATCTATAGGTCAGGGTAAACACATAAACAGAGCATCTGGTCTCTGCCATGTGAATTACCCTCTCTTCCTCATGTGAGTCCCTGTCCTGTCTCCTGGATGCCGGGACCCCTACGCATCTCAGCTCCTGATGTATACACCCTCATTTTGCCCCACTGACTTTACAATCCACATGCACCATAGAGTCTTCATACATATGTAAGTTACATTGTTCTTTTCTCCTATGAATCTGTCTGATGCTAATTCGAGTGCTTGACCAGCCTGAGAAGAATAAGTGTGGTTAGGGAAAACTTCCTCTCTGCCCCTACACTGCTCTGTTCTAAATCATTTAACATTCACATCCCTAGCTCCTGGTGGCACATGATATGCTTTTCTCAGTTTTAGCGAAGACCAATGAACAAGCTCCAAGACCAACATTAAGTGTCAGAGTCAGGATTTATACTCACAAAACTGTGGGCCCCCAATCAAGTTTTCCCCCAAATTCCTCCATGCTCTCTCTTCCACCTGAAAAGCAGGTTCCATGGGAGTTTTGCTATTTCTCTGTCACTTCCCGAGGTTCATTTCCCACTCCCACAGCTTCACAAAAAGCCAATTACACCCGCTGGTGACCTGCCTCCTCTAACAGGATTTCTGATGGCTGCGGCGCCATCTTGGCATCTGCACAGTTTGCCTCTCTGGCCCCTGTGGAGCTCCCAGGAGATGCTGTCAGCTGACAACAGGTCATATCAGCAGCTTGTTTCTGCCACCCTCTCAGCCCAAACTGCTTATGTCAAACCTTGCTGTGATACATTACTCACCTGCCCTCAGTCCCTGCAGAGATCTCTAAGCCACACCCACTGTAACTTTTAGAGCTGTGTGGGGAGGGGAGCAATCTTACTGTCAGGCTAATTGGGATGTGGGCAAATTCCAGGGAGACTCCTCTAATGATGATCACCTTCAAACTTCCTATGAGGAAGCGCTTTTCTGAGCCTTGAGGAGTCCATGATAGGGTAATGTGTGTGGGAGAGGAACTCTAAATTAAGAGAGGAGAACTATTGCAGGCACCAAAGTGTCCCTTTGAGTAGTGTTAAGGAACCAAATAGAAATATTCTCATCGTTCTAAGATTCACTTTATCTTTTTTGAAATTTTCAAATCAGTGTAAATGGAAGACAGCCCACAACTGTAGCTGTGCAAACCACAGTCATCACAGCTGCCTTCACCTGTGTGAATAGCAAGTGCACTAGCACCAAAATGTGCAGAATGGGTGGGAATAGGCCAGCTGAACATAATTACAAAGCCCATTTCAGAGCCTAAGCTTTCATTCTTTCATAGGTTCTTTTAGAAAATGCTGTATCACCAAAGTTTGAGGTAGCATAGAGGAGAACATTTGTGGAAAAGCTTGGACCTCCATGACTGACTCAAAACTGAGTCTACATCCAACAGTGTGGACTTGGTTTGTACCATTGGAGTAACATTGGTTTATGCCATTTATATAGATTTCATGTTTACAGCAAGAATTAGATATCTACATATGCTACATTATGATTCCATCAAAGTCTCGTTTTCATCCACCTCCATACAGATGATCAACCCCCTTTTAGTAACACAATGCTTGACCTCCTTCCCCGGCAATAACCACTTTCTTGGTAGTCCCAGCTCCAATCTCTTCCTGCAAGCCTCTGAGCATTCCAGGTGAAGATGAGTGGAAGAAGCTTGCGGAAGCATAACAAAATTCATGCTACAGAGGGACAGTTGTATAAGTGGTATTTTTTTTTAATCTTATACATTTTTTACATCATTTTTCATTTTTGCACAATGTATGCATTTTCATCTTGGTTATAGTCCCCATACAATTCCCACCCCCCTTGTTTGGATCCTACTCCCTTCTCCTCCCACCCCCTGTAGTGTGTCTCTGGTTTATAGTTGTTGTTGATTTTGATTTTTAATAAGTGGTACTTTTTTAAAAACATATCCTCTAATCCTCTGAAAGGTTATCCCCATCATACAGATGATGAAACTGAGGCACAGAGTGGATAAGTGTCTTAGCCAAGAGGCTAAGCTAATGAACAATAGTTCTTCAAGTAAAACCCAATCTACACTTCTGTCTAAGCCAGGGATAAGAAAAGTACCCAGAGATGAGCGCTCAATTGGAAAGAAGATAAAGGAAAGAAGATAAAGGAGCTTTTAGCGATGGTGTGATGGTCCAGCACACAGACAGCCGAGAGATGAAGGGATGCCTAGCACCCTGCTCCAGAGGTGGTTTTAACACCCACATGCTAAGATTAACAATGTTGCACAGGAATTAAAAAAAAAAAGATGCACTCATTCTAACCTGCATTCTGGAATTTTTAAAAAATAATTTTTCTCACATTTTCATCCCTAAGATTCTTCTGTTTCCCTGACCTTGACAGACACTTCTCCCTAAGTTCTTAGAATTATTAGAGTAAAATGGATTATTTTAATTTCCCTAGGTGTCTTCATTGAATTCAGTCATACTGTTTTATGGAAAATATCTGATTACTAATCCATAGTGCAGATGATGACGAGATTCTCCACTAAGTGGCTGTCACAGTGTATTTCAGGGCAGGAAACCTCTGCCTTGCTGTTCTGACATGAAGCCCACAAGCTCAGAAGTAAGGAGCAAGCTAACCTCCAGCATATTGCAGTTTATCCTGTTATAACATCTCTTGAACAGTTCATATAATATTGCTCTAAACTTTTGAAAGATGGAAAGCAAGGCATTTTAACATAGAAGTTAAGATCTTGGATTCTGAAATCAGACTGCATTTAAATCACATTGCTTCTGTTTAGATGATCTTGGGCAAGTTTCCTAATCTCTCTTTCCCTCTGTTTTGTTGTCTGTAAAACATGAGCCATAACTACCTCACAGAGAATTTGTGGGGTTTACAAGAATTAATGCAATAAGGTGTTTAACAGTGTCTCACTTAAATTGACTGCTTGGTGAAAAGCTAATTATTTCTTTTCTGATTAAGAGATATTATATATGAAACCTGATGGAAAATCATAGTATTTGAAAGATTCTGGGAGGACTTACACTCCTAGGCATTTTCTGTCTTATGTATATAAACACTCAAAAATGTTAAATCATGTGAAAACATAGTATTGAGTGGTGTGATTCCTGTGATTCAGATTGGGTGGTGAATATAGCACCCATGTGAATATGCCCTGAGTGATGAGATCTTATCTCAAGAAGGGGGGTGAATTCCCATTAGAGACGTGACACAGGTAGAATGGCTTCCCAGCTTATAGATTCGCAGTGGGTTAATAGTTCCCCTTGGCTTAAGTAAACTTCTGAGGCTTCTTTCTCACTATCAACCATGGATTTCCCATTTCTTAAAGCATTTACATTAGAACTCTTAAAATTGTACATTCCATCTCTTCCCCTTTGAGATAATATAAATCTTCTCCCAGTCTCTTGCTGATTTTATATTCAAGAAGTATCATTCCTAAGGATCTGGTAGTCAGTCTGTTATAGGACAGCCCCGATATTGAACGGATTGCCTGGCTGTGGGTCCTCACCCGCGCACTTAAAAGGGACTTAATAATACTCCACTACAGGCACACACAAAAGGTTAATAAAAGGTTTATTTACAAGGGAAAAGGAAATAAGGAAAATGTACAACTCAGGGAGAAAATAGGGAAATAAAGTCTTTAATGTGTCCTACCCGATCTGCCGACCTGGAAACCCAAAGTCACTCTCAGAGCTGGCTGGACGGCTGTGAGCTGGCGGAGAGCCAAAATGGGGGACCCCTCCAAAGCCCACGTGTCTGGCTTTATACCAACCTGGCTGCTTACCCCCACCCTCAGGTCCCAGCCACCTTCCCTTAGGTGGTGATGGGATTTGGAGTTCCCAGTGTCTTTGGCTTTGGCCTGGGGTGGGGGTGGAGTCCACAAAACCTGTATGGAATTAGCTTTAGGACATCCTTTTCCCCCTAACAATTCCTTTGAAAGATAATCATCAGAAAGATATTTCTCCTATCTCCCAGGCTCTGTGGGAGGATAGGAACCTCATTTTAATAGGCATCAATTAGCATAACAGATGCCTACTTAACATCTACTGAATGTCCCCATAAATGTCTTTTCCACTAACTTACCCCAATGCTTAGAAACTCTCCCACCTTTGTTTCAGGGGAGTTGAATTCAATCTTTCTCCCCTCTTGCACAAGTCTTCTTTCCCTGTTACACTCCATTCAGGGCAATTTTTCTCTGAAATTACATTAAGCAGGTAGGATCCAAAGTGAAACTATGCTTCTAGGCATAAGCACTGGTGATGATATAAAAGTGAAAATGAAGAATAAACAAACAAGATTTTGTTTTCGAGTATGGGGGTCTGAGAGAAGAGAATTGTAAGGAATAATAAGATTGGCTCGTGTTCAAGCAGAAGATCACTATAGAGAAGTCACAGTGTCTGTTCATCTTTTAGTGGTTGTTCGAGTTTTGAGAAAACTGGACAAGGGCCCACAGTTATAGGCTTCTATGAGAAGGTGCACAGAAAGTTTCCTCTCACAGTGACAATCAACTCAACTATCCAAGTTGTCTTGGTCTCTAAAGGCTCTGAGGGTGGGAATCTTCCATCTGCATAGAAAGCTTCTTTCTAAGAAGTCTATCTTTACATGTAGCTGTCAACTAGGCAGGAAATTCTGGCTGATGTCTGAGTCTGCAGGACTCAGATAAATTAGGCATCTCTAAACCTCAAAGAAACAGAGTGTTAATGGGTGGTATTCAAATATTTAAAAAATGTTGAAGTGGGTCTCCCCGGTGGCGCAGCGGTTGAGCGCTGGGTTGCGAAGCTGCCCGCGACCACTGCGGTGCCGGTTTGATCCCCGGCTGCATCCCGGCCACCGGAGGAGGGTCCCACATGGCGCGCAGACCTCTCCTGCCGCCCGCTGCTCCCCTCAGCAGTGTACTTCGGTCCTTCTGCCTGCTCTGCTCCCCGCTCTGGCTCTGGTGAATTCTCTCACCCTCCCGCGCTTCTGACTGTACCCAGTGCATGTATAAACCAACCAAACAAACAAACAAATAAATAAATAAAATAAGACATGCCTCTAGAAAATTAAATGAAAGTATATAAAAAAAAAAAAATGTTGAAGTACCAGTACAAATTTGCTGGGTAGAAAACATGAACTCTGAAAATGGATATTATACTCATAACAGTGTGGTGACATGAATAGATACAAATACATAAGAGGAATAGAAAAAAATTAAAAACAAGATATCATTGGATATCAAGCATATAACAAATGTCCACCTCGAACCATTGAGAACTACTTAAACTACTAATTCCTTAAATGCTGTTGGGGCAATTGAGTAGTCATCTTTAAAAATAAAGTTTGATCCATTCTTCATTCCTTACATAAGAGGAAATTATATACAGATGGAAAGTAGAAAAACCAAACTGATAAAAGTACTTGAAGAAACTACAGGAAAATTAATAAACAATGTAGGAGTGAGGAGGCCTTTCTAATACAAAACATTGAAATCATCAATTTTTAAAAGTCTTGATTAAATCAACCATGAAGGCCTTTTAAAATTTTGCATGGCAAAAATTACCATAAGTCAAAAAGTCAAGATAAATGAAAAACTGGGACAGAAATAATTGGAACTCATTTCACACACACCAGGTTATAGGCCTAATGATGAAGAAGTCCTTTGAATCAATTCAAATAGACCAAAAACACCACCACTTCATTCCCACCAAGCACAATGTGTAGGAACAAGTAATGCAGAAAGAAGAGGAAATACAAATAAAATTTAAGCATGTGAAAAGAAGCTCAACTTGACTCATAACATAAGAAATGGCATAGAGTTATATTACTTCTTACCTGCCAAATAAGTAAAGGTCCAAAAGTTTGATAATGTAATATGTTGGTCAAGATGTAACAAGCTTTCCCTTATATTTCTGATGGGATGATGGAGTAAGTCACTGCAATTTGGCAATACTTAACCAAGGGACGAATGTACATACACACTGACCCATTAACTTTTGGGAATGCATTCATCAGATACATTTTTCAGGCCTGCACAATTAAGTGTAGACAAGCTTATTTATTATAGCATTGCTTATAATAGCAGCATACTGGAAACAATCTCTATCAATAAGGACATAGTTAAGTAAATGGTGGTACAGCTACACAAATACCAGGAAGTACTTTATGCTCTGTTATGGGAAGGTCTTCATTCATTTAAATTAATAGGTTAGGCCTCCCTGGTGGCGCAAGGGGTTAAGCACAGCACTGTGAAGCTATCTGCAGCCTCTGCAGGAGAAGTTCCATCCTGGCCAGCCAGGGAGCTAGCCACATGGCACAGCAGACCTCTCCAGTCTTGCCTGCTGCTCCTCTCAGCAGTGTATTTCAGTCAGTCTGCCTGTTCTGTTCCCCACTCTGTCTCTGGTGAATCCTCTCAATCCTGCACCTCTGGCCTGTACTTCAGTTCTTGTATGCATAAATAAATAAATCTTTAAAAAAATTAATAGGTTAAAAAAAGCAAAGGGAGGAAAGAAGATACACTCAAAATTGCTTATATCTTGATTAAATATATCTGGAAATACAACTTATGCTGTGTGGTAACTTATGGAAAGGAGAAATTGGAATCTGAGGTGAAAGGGGTTATGGGGAGATTTTCTTTACTGAGTCCTGTATCATCATTTACATTTAGTGAATCATGAGTCAAATACACTATGTACATTTAAAAGTCAAATGTAAATCTTTATGGAGAAAACTTCTCATTAAAAAATAAAAAAATGACGAATAATTTTCATTTTCTTCAGTCTAGAATCTTAAAGTTGGGAATACATGGGACCCGAAAAGAAATTCAGGATGTTAGAACCACAACAGGTGTATGAAAACCTTGTCAGCCCATAGCAATCCGGGTGAGCCTGGCCTAGCCACTTCCTGTGTGCCAGAGAACATTCACAAAACTACGTGAACAGATAAAATATATCTTAACTTAAATTTGTATTAGCAATCCCATGTCTCTGATATCTCATAATTCAAAATGTTCCATTTAATCCCTTTCCAAATCTTGACTCCTGGCTGATGTTTATTTAAGATATGAATGACTGTTGAATCTCATGCTCAAATCTTCCCAAATTTAACAGAATCCTTATCTTCCTCTGAGAGACTTTGGTGGTGCTTTTAACACTGATCATGGGTATGAAAATTTCAAGACCATAAGTGCAAATTCTGGAATACTCTCAGGAAATTGGAATATCTTTTTAAAATATATAACCCTTTATTAATGCTTATGTTCCCTTTGCCTACAAGTATTTTCCTTTCCTGAAGATGGATGTTTGTGTACACACATATCTGTACACACAAATACACATATATGCAGTAAGGATTAAAAATAAGATTTTTTTTAGAAGCTGCAACTTCCATTTTATTTATTTTATTTTAGCATTGTACAAGAAATTCATGAATTTATTCATAAATGTTTTATGTTTTATTGAGGTGACATTAGTTTGTGACACTGTATATAATTGTATTTGAGGGGAGTGTGGTATGGTAACATACATTTGAAGAGGTATGAATCTAGACCTTTGAATCATATATAGTGCTGTAAACCAATGTTACCTCAATTAGAAAAAAAGAGAGAGATTTTCTTTTAAATATCATTAAATAATACACATTTTCTCTTGCAGACACTTTGTTCTTTTTCTACAGTTTACTATTAGCAGTTTAGGTCATCAATTTCCCTTGGAATCATGTAGAGGTGACTGACAGCAGCATAGCTGGTAGGTTCTCTAAGTCCCATACCATAAACTCAACCAACCAGTTGTTAGCATAATTATCTTTAAAATAACTTACTGCCTACTTTATCAAATTAGCCAAAGAGAGACTGGCTGTTGATTGAACTGCAATTAAACTCTAAACAATCAAGTTGTAATCCTGCATATGTTGAGTGCTTGGTCTTAGTTCATTTTTCTTGAATTTTTCTCTATTCTTTTTTTTAATTATTGGGAAAAACTGCCTTATTTATTTTATTCATGAATAAACAATTTTTTCGTTAATTTATAAAAGTGAGCTAGAAAACCTATTTTACTGGTTGGTCATTTCCTCAAGAAAATGTCTGATTTTCTTAAGAAAAGTTCCAGAGGGTGAATGGTCTACATGTAGATAATAAAACAACTACCTTATTGAGTGCTTGTAAACTGCAAATTGCCTACAGAGAAAAATGAATACAATGACCTCTAATTTAAAAGTAAAGAAGTTTCTGAAAAGGTCTTGTAGTAATAAATAACAGACCTTTACTGCTTATAAGTGTTTTCATATAATTTACTCAATTATAGCAAGAAGGAAGAAATTTATTATTACTCTCATTTTTTTATCAACATATTATAATGTTTTATTAAAAATTTTAAAGAACAAGGAAATGAAGGCTCAGAATGATGAAGGAACTTGTCCAGGTCACACAACCAGCAAGGGATGGAGCTAGAACTCTCACACACACTTTCTGATGCCATATTTCATACTTTTTCATCTACAATGAGTTATTTCCTCAACTTGTCATTGAAAGTTTTAGATAGATAATTTTACTATGTACTCCTCCAATCCTGGCATTCAATTCATCGGCACATAACAGGTTAATTAAAGATGATCTTCCTTGAAAGACTAAGGGAAAACATTGATAAAACTAATTCTTGCTTATATTATATGGAGAAAGCTAGAAGTCCCAGGAGGAAGTCGTTACAGAGACACCAACTATAACTACACCTGGCCACATATTAGTCACACTGAACTCTTTCCTTTCCCCTGTAGCACAACACAAGCATTGTTCCTCATCTACTTATATATCTTTTATAAAATGACTCACAGGGGAAATTCCTTCAGAGTTTCAAGCTAAGAAAGAACTTTCCCTGCATGCCTTGGTAACATCTCCATTATGATGGTGATTCTGTTGCTACTTTTTTTAAAAAAAAGATTTTATTTATTTATGCATACAAGAGCTGGGGTACAGGCCAGAGGTGTGGGGGTGGGGGGTGAGAGGATTCACCAGAGACAGAGTGGGGAGCAGAACAGGCAGACTGACTGAAACACACTGCTGAGGGAAGCAGTGGGTGCAACAGGAGAGGTCTGCTGCACCATATGGGTTGCTGCTCCCTGGCCAACAGGGGGATCCAACTCATGCAGCAGAAGTGGTGGATTGCTTCATAGTGCGGTGCTTAACCCCTTGTGCCACCAGGGAGGCCCTCTGTTGCTACTTTTGTTATAGATGCCAAGAAGTTCAGTGCCAATTTATAGTCATTTACCTTTCTTAAGCTTTCTGAAATATATTCTTTCTTCTTTTGCCCTATTTAAAACATTTCTTTTTGATATTCTCTTTTTAATTATTGGGGAAAACTGCCTTATTTATTTCATTCATAGGGTAAACACATTTTTCTTTAATTTATAAAAGTGAGCTAGAAAACCTATTTTATAAAAGTGAGCTAGAAACCTATTTTACTGGTTGGTCATTTCCACTTCTGGTTCATAGCTCTTACTATTTTAATGGGGGTTTTATTTTACTGTAATGATATCTTTTATTATAAGCCTTAAGAAAGCTTTTTTAAAAGGAGCAAAGTATAAGTACACAGATTTCCTACTCTAAGTAACAAGAATATGAGTACTTATTTCACTAGAAAAAAAATAACAGGAGTGTACCAGATGTAAATGATTTATTTATATGCCTGAGAAGTTCATATGGAAGAAATATTTGTTGGGAACGTATGGGTAGAAGAGTCCTATTTTATGTTCTTTATTCTTTATTTGTGTGGTTATAACACTTAATATGAGATATACTTCTCTTAGTCAATTTTTCAGTGCACAATACAGTATTTTAACAATAGGTACCAAGCTGCACTGCAGATATCTAGAAGGTTATCTTGTATAACTGAAATTTTATACCTATTGAACAGCAACTCCTCTTCCAGTCACTAGCAGTCACCATTATACTCTCAATTTTTATGGATTTGACTATTTTAGAGACCCAATATGCTAAAGACTGAATATTTGTATTCCTCCAAAATTGATATCTTTTTTTTTAAATTTTTATATTCCCCATACAATTGCAACCCCCTGATTTTGACCCCAATCCCTCCTTTCCCCGCCCCCCCCCAAAGTGTGTCTCTGGTTCATAGTTGTTTGTTGATTTTGATTTTTTTCTTTCTTGTAGTTATTCTTTTTTCTGGTCCCTTATTTAGGTTTTCTAGATTCCTGTTATAAGTGAGACCATCCGGTATTTTTCTTTTTCTTTCTGGCTGAGCATGATCCCTTCCAGCTCCATCCATGTTGCTTCAAACTGCATGTGTTTATCTTTTTTGAATGCTGAGTAATATTCCATTGTGTATATGTACCACATCTTCTTGATCCAGTCATCAAAATTGATATCTTAAGATCTAAACTCCATGTGATAATATTTGGAGGTGGAGCCTTTGGGAGGTGATATGGTCATGAGGATGGAACCCTGGTGAATGGGATTAGTGACCTCATAAAAAAGACCCCAAAGAGACTGCTTATCCTTTTTGCCATGGAGGTCACAGAAAAAAGATGCTGTCCATGAACTAGAATCTTGGTACCTTGATCTTGTACTTCTCAATCTACAGAACTGTGAGAAATAAGTTGCTGTCGTTTTTAAGCCATGGAGACTACAGTATTGTGCTAGAGCATCCTGAAAGAGCTGAGACATCATGTGAGGAGAATAATGCAATATTTATCCTTCTGTGACTGGTTTATTCCACTTAGCATAGTGCTCCCCTGGCCAACAAGCTGCTCAACATCACTTATAGGCAGGGAAATGAGATATCTCCTCACATCTGTTAAGATAACTATTATAAAAAAAAAGTGTTGTCAAGGAAGAAACATAAAACTGGAATCCTGTACACTGTTGGTGGAAATGTAAAATGGTGCAGATGCAATGCAAAACAGTATTAAATAGAATTAAAAATAGAAGTACCACGAGCCTCAGCAATTCCACTTCTGGGTATTTATCTAAAAGAAGTGAAAGGAAGAGCCTCAAGAGCTATCTTCATTCCGTTCATTGCAGCTCTGTTCATAACAGCCAGATATTGAAACAACCTAAGTGACTTCCAGTGGATCCATGGATAAAGAAAATAGGGAAACTGAACAAAGGGACAGAGTTCAAAAAGGACGAAAGTACCAGGCAAATTCTAGATCTGAGGCATACAGCAGGAGAGGCAGAGGGAGGGGATCAAAACAGGGCAAGAAAGAGCACAAGAGCACCACTTCATGGGTGAAGTGGTGATAGGAGATTTCTGGGATTACACCTGAGGGGAAAAATGAAATATTGTACAAAAATGAACAGCAATATAAGAAAATTTAATAAAATAATAAAAAGAAAATATGACCTATACACACAATGAAATGCTATTCAAGCTTAAGAAAAGGAAATCTTTATTTTTATAGTAAATGTTCAGTGTGATTACAATGAGCATTATGTGATGTCAGCAACAGGGGATGATAAGGTATTTGGCATTGCACACTATACCTTTGTTAAAAAAAATAAGCCAAAGTGTATTTCACTTACATTGTATGTATGTATTTATGTATTTAGTATGTATTTACTTATTGTGCTATTTACTTATTATTTTACTTATTTATTACTTGCATACTTTATTCTTATGCACATTTGCTATTATATTAAGATATATGGAATTTTCTAAGGAAATTCTTGATTGATATAGAATTTTATCAGAAATCAATCTGTATATATTTCACATATATAATTATGTCACACATACAATTTTGATTACTGTAGAGATATAATCTACATGTCACACACACATACATATGTACATAAAAGCACACGTTTTTTAAAACACTGACCACACAGAGAAAATCAGTTAGCATAATACTGGTGAAATGCCTTTTATGGTTCAATTAATACTTGAAAGAGGAGAGATGCCTGACTACAATTTGGTCAATCTAAGTCAGTGGGTAAGAAATGGTCAATTGTGAACACTTGGGTGAAAGGTATACACTATTGAAATACTAACTATGTTTTTGCCATGGAAATTTTTATAAGAAGCTTAGTGGATTCAAGAAGCAGGCTAAGCATAGTATCAGAAATCCTGTGTTTATTCCCCTTCTCATCACTAATGAATAGATGATTTCAGCAAGTCATTTAAGTCTCCTCCAAACCAGCAGAAGATAAGGGTTTTTATGAGCTGAGATGCTTAGGAGAAAGTCACTTTGTAATATAGAAACAAAGACTAATCTGTCTTATAGACATAGATCAATGAAGTTATGCATTTATTATATCAACATATTTTTGAAAGCATTGTAAAATGAGGATCTGGCAACATTCCTAGTTGAAATCTCAAATCCTTGAGACTTATTGGTCATTTATCCTACAGAAATTAAGAAGTAGAAAGCCTTAAAGATGGATATTTTGTCAGGGTACATCCATAAAATGAAAGATAAAACCATGAGTCAAAGAATTATAATGGTGAAAAATATCTAATGCTCCCCTTTTATTTTCAAATCAGAAACTGAGGCTCACTATGAGATGGTGTTTTTCAAGTCACACAGCAAGTTAGTGCAGAGGTGGGAAGAACAATCAGATCTTAGCTCTTTACCTCTCTGAGGGTAAATTCAACAATGCAATTGTTTCTTAGGTTATTTATTTTATTGACTATAAAAATAATGTAAAACTGTGATTTATTGTTAAATAACAAGTTGGAGAGAGATGTATATAGTATGATGTCATGTTTTTAAAACAATGAACAGCTATCTATCATCTACTTGTTTGTGATTGCATAAAATTAGGGAAAGAATGCAAGTATATGCACCAAGCTAACAATGGACATTCCAACTAGGGAGAAAGTAAAGGGGTAAGAAAAAAATGTAACAAAGTATGATTTGTGAAATGGTATATAAAATGAAGAGTGCAAAGTTCTATCTAAAAGTCATTAATACATAAAAATTGAATATGTACATAGACAAGGACTAGAAGGCACTAGTATGTGCACACAGATCAGGTCAGGAGCAAGATAAAAAAAAAATTTGGATCGGGGTTGTGTTAGGGATATTTTTTAAATTTATGTAATTTAAAAATAGTTTTTGCAGAAACATAAAAAATTCAAATTGAAACAAGTCAAAGGAATCCCATTTGAAATCACTGAAACACTATTTGAACTGATAAAAAGACTTAATCATATATTCATTAATAACATTCACTTGGCAAACTTCAATTAAATCAGCATTGATAACAATAACAGTTTTATGTTTCATATGTTTATATATATGTATTTATGTGTCTATACAGAAATCTTATACTTGCTCGTCATTACATTTGTCACTAAATTAGCCAGTAGTTTTTTTTTTTAGTAAATGGTGCAGACAATGAAAACAAAAGTAATTTATGCTTATGATGAAATTTCAGAAAATTTAGAAGGGCAGAAAACAAAAATCACTGATATCATCCAGAGACACCCTTAGTTAATCTCCTTGCATATGTACTTCCATATCTTTTCAAGCACATGTACTAAAAATGTAGGATTAATATTTAATTTGCTATCTATGTTTTTTACTTAGTAATATATTATGCCTACATTTCTATGGCATTAGTATAATTTTAAATTAGATATTTACCCTTGCATCATAGGGAATTAGAGTTTCATAACTTATTTGTTAATGGTCACTTGATTTGATTCTCTCTTGTCCTTTACCTCCTTAGGATACATTCACTATTTTTTGAATTTACAAAACATTTCATCTATTAGCTGTCTAGATCTTTATATTTGAGTATCAAAAATACTAGTAAATGAGAAGTCTTTTATTATAAGGAGTGTATATGATAGATACAACCAATATAAGCAACAAAGTTTTTCTCATGTGTGACTCATGTTTATTACTTAATTATTTGTAGTTTGAGGGAAAAAAAATCTCAAAGCAATATTAAGCTTATCCATAACTTATTTTAAATTACTTTTAATTATTTTTACCTCCTACACTCTTACTAGCAGGAAGGCATTAATGGTAGACTCTGTGAAATGCACTGAAAGTTATATATAAATAGTAGTGATTAAACTCAACTACTACTTTTCAAGTGTCTACAAAGAAGACCCTTTGCTGTTTTCCAGCATTATGGTGAATGCATAAAAGGTATACATAAAAGGTAGTCTACGAAAAAATCCGTATCTTCAAGATAGGTAGATACAGATATATTGATGTCAATATATAGAGATATAGATATTGATATCAATATACCTATATCTATCTGTAGTTATATCTATGTTAAGGAATAGGGCATTGCCTATCTTTTATTTCTTTTTTTCAAAAGATTTATTCATTTATGCATACAAGAGCCAGGGTATAGGCCAGAGATGCAGAGGGTAAGAGGATTCACCAGAGACAGAGTGGGGAGCAGAACAGGCAGAATGACTGAAATACACTGCTGAGGGGAGCAGCGGGCGCAACAGGAGAGGTCTGCTGCACCATGTGGGTTGCTCCCTGGCTGACCAGGGATTGAACTCGTGCTGCAGAGGCTGTGGATTGCCTCATAGTGCGTTGCTTAACTCCTTGTGCCACCAGGGAGGCACAAGGGAGGCCCTATCTTTAATTTCTTAGTAAATACTTTTTTAAAGAGGGAACTGATAGAAGGGAAAAGAGAAGTCAAAGAAGGGATGTCATCTATTATGGTCTACTATGTACCAGGAATATAATTAATGACTTTCTCATGTAGTAATTTATTAGTTCTCCCCAATAATTTGGGGGGAGTAGATATTATTTGTTACAACGTTTTTCACATGAAGAAGTGAGGTTCAGACTGATGAAATGACTCTCCCAGAGTTACGCCACTAGTAGTTGTTAGAGTGGGTATTCAAATCTGTATCTATGTAGATGACATATTTTTGATTCAAACAAAAAAGAATTATTTAACATTTTGAACTTCCCAGTTAAGGAATATATTGTCTCTAAAAGTAAAAAGCTTATTATCATAGGAAGTATGGAAGCAGATGTTAGTTGAAGCTGGTTGATTGTATATGGAAAATGTTATGAAAGTTATTTAAGTACAAGTGGAAGTTTGTACTTGCTTACTTCTTTAGGCCTGTTCTAGAAGTTAAGTGTGTTGAATTTTGTTGAATTGACAGCAGTGTACTAATTATAACTGTAGATACATCGTAGGCAAATATTAGGCCATAGGCTAATACTCAACAATTTGATACTTCAGAGAAACCTAAATTTGCATGCAAATATTACCTGTGATTTAAAAACTAGAAATCTCAGCCACATGCTAATAATCAAAATCATGTAGGCTATTTTAGTTTTTCATAACTATTTGGACTGTATGTTGTTAAATACTTTTTAAAGTCCATTGTGCTTAGAACACAATTGTTTGGTTGATTAGAAAGATTGGTTAACTCAAAGTAGCCTAATAATGACTGTTATTCACATTTCTACATAGCTATTTCAGTACTAAGAGATTTCTTAGATTTAATCTATCTGAAAAAAGTCACTCAGTTAAGTATTACATAAAATAATAATAAAAGTAAGTCTTCTCTTGATTTAGACAAAATAGTGTGCTTGTGTGCTAAAGTATTCTACTACCCACCTTCCCCAGTTGGTTCTATTAAAAATAGTGCTGTAAAAAGAAGTAAAAATAAAAAATAAACGATGCCTGTTGCAAAGCATTTCACCGAGAGGTTTTTATGTGCAATTTAACAATTCATGGGAAAAAGAATATTCCTGGAGGCAAGGAAAATTTTTCCTCTGAAAACAAGTGAAACTCAGGTCATTATTAGCATTTATGCATTCTCTTTGGGGAGGCAGAAGAAATTCAAAATTGTGATTCATTTAAATATATGACCATGTGGTCTGTGATTTGGGAGGGCTTTAGGGTTTGAGTTCTAGCAATAGTTAAGCTTTGCTAAGAGGAATTGGCTGGTTCTACACCTAAACACCCTCTGCTGGCTCCCCTTGGTGCAGATGAGTGTGATTTGAGCTAAAGAGAAAGAAGCAAAGTTCTGGCTTCTATTGTTTTCTGCAGGCAGCATGTTTTATTGAAAGGAATATGAACTTCAGGAGAAAGGAAACATTGGAAGCAAGTTGACTGACAGTTACCATTTCTAAGCCTTTCCTCATCTACAAAATGGGCAGAATAATAACTAAATGACTGTTTTTGAGAATGAAAAAAAAAAGTTCACAGGAATAAGTTGCACAAAAACTGTCACGTAGTTAAAAAAAAAAAGTGGAATTCATTCTGGTTTCTTTCCTCTGTTTTCTGAAGACATTTTTTAATAGTGTTCTCCCAGAGAAGCTGTAAATAATATCTAGGAAACTGTAGACAATATCTCCTACTGCTCTCAGCAACGTAGGAATGTTACTGCCCTCAGCAACATCAGCAGGACAGCCACCAGCTATATGGCGGCAAGCACCTGCTGATGCATCTCTAGAACTATCTGAGCAAAAAGCAGGGACCTGACTGCCACTAAGACATCAGGGAGGGACTGCTTCCATGGCCAGAGAGAGTCTCTTTGTAAAGGTCCATCTGAGCTCTCTAGGGCCAGGGTAAAGGCAGAACATAGACCAGGAGGAGACAGACCACCTACTCTGCCTCAGTGAACTCCTAAATTCCTAGAAACTCTCTTTGTGAAAGGTCTCTACAGCTATGAACTATAACCTGTCCCTCAGACTCTGGGTGAGGAAGAACAAAAATTTGGAAAATGAGGTTGCAGGATTAATGTTAGCTACTGCTTCTAGGCTGTGTATTTTCCAGCAAATGACTCAAGAATTGTGCTTTCTCTATCCAAAATGGTGTGTCCTGTGATAAAATGCTTTAGAAATTCATTTTATTAGCTTTCATTTATAATTAAATTTAGATGGAATTTGTATATTGGCAAAAGCAGGTTTTTAAAAGATAAGACTCTAGAGTATTTCTCTTAGAATACAACTAACTTTAAGTGTAAGAAAAAAATCTCAGCCTTAAAAACTAAATACATTTCTTATAGCCATGTATTTGAGATCTAACACAGCTCATATATCTGAAGTCTGCTTAGTGCTGTATGAGATTATTAAAGACAGTTTAGAGATAGGAGGGTGTTTGCAAGGTTGTCTGCTACCCATGTATTGTAAAGACTGGGCATTTGATTACACTGCATATTTGCTGTTGTATAATAAGCAAGTCCTGGGAGGCCAATTATTGTCTCCACTTTACTTAAGTGATCCTCAGTCTCATCAAGAAGATCATCAACCAGATTCTTAGAAAGTGTGACAATCTGAAGTAGTTCCAATGAACATGGTAAATTTCCTAACTTGAAAGTGCTGCTTTGTGATACAAGGACAATGTTTAAGAAATAAAACTTGAAGAAAGGCTCCACATGAAAGCAACTTAGAATAGTGGTTATATCTTAACTACACTTATCACTGATCAAAAAAATAAGCAAGGTTTCTCAAGTATCTTCCTGCGTGGCTTACGCTGTAATTAGCAAGATAAGTTATGCATACTTGGATGAGAAGGTGAGAGAATTTATATTTATTGATCACCTGGTGTGTTCTAAGATATAATTGTACAAGTATATAATTTAATCTTTCTGCAGTCTTATGAGATGGTTTGAAAATCTGAATTTACAGAGGGGCAAAGAGAAGGTAACATCAAAGAGGTCACAAAACAGATGAATTGTAAAGCTAGAATCTGAAGTCAAGTCCATCTAACATTAATATCTATTCTATAAAAAAATCCTATCTATGGAGCACATAATGTTGTAGAATGTACTATCACATTACATCTCCAGCATCACTAAAGAATAAATTGTTCTACATAATATGAGGCATTCGATATAATTGAATCCTACTCCCAATGCCTATTTGTTTGACATTTAAATTGGATTTCAGTGAGAAACCAGATAATATTCTTTTGAAAACTATCCATTAATAATATTTTAAGTGAGAACCTGAGACTGACCTAAAATAAATTTAATAAATTTTATTTATTTTACTTCTACCTTAGTCCTGAGCAGTTGAGGCTTCTGGATGAGATTCAAACTACTCTGTAATTGCTATGGAAATAAAAAAGAAATGATAGTGATAGTGATGACAGTTCTATGAGTGGAGCCAGTTAGTTGATTCAAAGGAACTGCTTGAACTTTGATCTGGTTCATATATTTGGTGTGAAAATGAAAGTGTTTCAAGTTCCTTCCATGTCTAATACTTTGTTCACAGAATACCTGATGCTGCAAGTGTGTGGGGTGGGGAAATAGCAAAGAAAAGCATTGAAACAAAATGGGAAAGACTATGGAAATTTTAATGCTCAACCTTGAACCTCCATGTATTTGTCTCATTTATAATTCTAGTCTCCCAATCATCCTCTGGGGTTTTTAGGAACAAACATCATAAATTCTCATATAACTATGCAGCTGTTAGCAATGGACATGCATCTAGACTTAGTGGCCTTTCAAAACACAATGCTAGAGACTGACAGCACAAACCAGGTAAAGTGGGATTTCCTCTTGCTCTTTCTAAATTTCCCTCCCATTAGTTTTATTGCACATCTCTTCCCTACTGTCAAGCAAAAAGAGAGTCTCAGATTTCAAAAAATTAATTTAGACTATTTTGATCACCACATTCTAGAGTTTTCTTTATTCTTCACCAGGCTATCCTGGAGTTTTATGCTGTCTTTTAGTAATTAGTTTTCTCTGGTACCAGTTAATTATTAGGCTTGTTACTACCTGTTTTCCAGTTGGCACACTATACAATTCCAGGGAACACAGCAAGTTTTACATGAAGACTGAGCTTAGCTGACATCATAAGATTCTTAAAGAAAGGGTGTATGTGTGTTACCTGTGAATGCCCTTAGCATCGAACATAATGTCTCCATTATGGTAGGGTAAGGGGAGGTCTAAAATTTAATACAAATTTGTAAGATACATGCCATTGGACATGTCTCTGTAATGATTTCACATTAATGTCTGTCAATGAGGAAACTGAGTGAGTTGCCTAAGAGCAAACATAGCTGAGATCTGAATTCACCACTGCCTTCAGATTCCACCAGGTGATTTTCCAACCACACTCAATACCCTATACAATATTTGTGAAATGTCATCTTCATGAGGTTGTTTATCACCTCTCTGGTTCTACCCAGCCTCCAGAGGGATAAGACTGCAGCTCAGTAAAGCTGTAATTCACAACTGGCTTAATGGCCAATTGGAATGCTCATGTTATGGTCAATCACTTAGTGCATAATTAGTGTGTAATTAAGAGGTGAAAATTAAGGCACATACAGAACCAGTTTTTGTTAATAATAATCATGCTTTGGGGACCAAGACTCTACTTTCATTTTCATTACCACTGCAGAAAAATAGTAAACAAAGGCAGCGGGTAGCAGGGCAGTATGAGAGGTGGGAAGAAGGAACTGAAGGGAAAGTAATCTGTGGATTGTTAACCGCTATCATGCCTTTCAAAGACTGCTTTGTTTGAGTGGCATTTTTAACATTTCCCCTTATTTTCGATATAAATCACATTTAAAATAGTTTTATGATTCTATGCCACGCTCTCTTTGAAGAATTTGGAACATTAAATGGTCAAAGTCACCTAAACCTTCCAACAGAGTAGCCCTTGGTCTCTGCTTTAATATTCTCTGAATCAGGGAATTTACTATTGCTAAGAAAAATCTTATCTTCACATCTCTCAAAAATCTGAATTCCTGCAGTTTTCTTGAAATTATTTTCTCTGAAAGAACAATGTGGCAACACACATTCCTAGGCTAGTTTTTTGGAAACCAGGAAAGTTCTCAAGGCTTATCAGCATTTTGGTACAAGAGACCTGGCCACACAAAACCACAAGCGAATATACTTGTATCACTAAACATATGCATAGTATTAGAACATTTTTCATGAATTTTTCAATCTTTAAAAATACACACTTCAGAAAAAAGCCTTATATAACATTTAAAAAATGTATATAATATAATAAACATGGAACCCAGCTATATTAGAATGATTGAAATTTTTACTTGCTCAGCATAGGAGAAATGAGTAAGGGTGCACTGGCAGGGGTCTCACTTAGACCTGTGTGCTCCCGTCAGGGACAGCGACCCCAGAGAGCAATGTTCTGGCTTCTCCCCCCAGGCCCAGTGCAGCACAAAGGGCCATTCTGCAGCATCCATGTGTTAATAGTCACTCGGTGTGCTGTAGAATAGGCCCTGGTGATGAGTCAAGGGAACACTCAGCCCCATAATTGCTGATTCTAATACATTCCCACTTCTTTCTTATAGGCCTTAGTTTTATTATTGCTACAGGAACTTCAACCATCATTATTAATTTAATAGTGAACCCTTCTGACAGCTTGGAAATCTCCTACTTTAACTCCAACTTCTACAGACCTAGGCAGGCCACAGTCACACCTCCTCTTAGTGGCAAGGTAGAAATGGAACCCAGTCCTTTGTCTCCAGCATAGTAGTTTTTTTGGATGAATATTACTGTTATTTTTGGTATCTGACATCATCCAACAGTATTAAGCAAAACATTGTATTAAGCAGAAGGTCTTTAAAGAAAGTTGCAGATGGAATTCTACTGTGAGCTTTAGTTGTAAAGGAGAAAATCACACTTTGCAAGGGTAAGGTATTAAATAGTGATGGCAAAATCTGCTATTTGTGGGACATTCTGCTAGGCACACTGGGGTACATGAAGATGAGAAACATAGTTTTTGCCAAGCTGGAGCTTCCAATTTAGGAGGAGTTATAATAACTTTGGCCAGGATGAAAGGGACATGTCATTGAGCAAGAAATAGTAGTGCATGAAGTCATGACATTCCCAGCACTTGGAAGTGTTCCATACTTAGTTTTACATGAAGTTGAAATTCCATTAATGTTAATGGCATATTAAGATACCATATGGGAAAAACACTCAATTTGCAAAATCAATAATCAATTACTTGTGGTTGATGTTGGTTAGAGCATATGATTGTGAAAGGAAATCACTCGTGGGTGCTATTATTATGATAAAATATGAAATTTTCTAGACTTTTATAATTTTCTACTTAGTTCCTTCGCACATTTATTCAGAACAAATAGAGGAGAGGTTTTCTTACTTGGGGTCTCGCCATTCATTTCTTCAAGTTCACTGTTAATTCCAACATCTATGGAACTCATTATTTTGTCAATCTGTGAGAAACAAAACCATATCAATGAGTTATTACATTCACATTCAGCAATGCATTTTAAAATAACTTTGAAGTGCCAGAAGCATATTTCTGATATTACTACTACTGTAATACTACAATGAAGAGGCTGACAGACAAAGACTTAAATGGAGTCATACATCTTTTGAATTGCTTTTGAAATATAAATTATGTCTCCCTTTCTTAAACTTTCAAAATCAGCTTTGCTTTGTATTTCTTAAAATGAAATTTGTTTAGACCTAGATGGGTCAGCAAATCGTGAATTCTATATTTTTTTAAATCAGGAGAAAGGGCTGAGGATAACCTCATGTGATAACGATGCCTCTTTGAGCAGCCATCTGATTCAGACAAAGTGCATCTCTGACTGATGAAGAGGTGGATTTCAGATTGTGAATATGGCCACTGAAACCAAGTTCTTAATAAGTGGTTTGACAGCCACAAGCTGATTTGTGACATATAATGATAAGAAGTTAGGCATGGAAACACCTTAATTCCAAGAGATAAATGTTCCTTTGACCTACCTCATTTGAAAAATGATTTCAAATGTTATCACAGAATTATACATATAAGAAATGGGTAGATTCAAATAAGCCATTCATCTAGTTTGGAATTTATAGGATGATCTGACTATCTAAGCTCTAGCCATTTTTGGTTAAATCCCCCTCTTGCTCATCCTAGCAACTTGGGTGGACAGCAGGTTTCAGAAAGGACAGTGAGCATTACTTAAATGTCCCATTTTGTTCACCCTGGTACAGATACAGAGAGATTAAGTGATTTTCCCAAACAGCTCAATTCAGAATGTCAATATCAGAACCATTTCCTTTTCTAGTTCTCAGAATATTATAGTGACCTATTGTGCTTCACAACCTAATTCTGTGTGTAGTTTTTTGAGAGACAAAATGTGACATGCTAGAACAAAATGCCAAGGGAGACAATAGTCCATTCTTTGAAGAATTTATTATTTTATGATGTAGTCCTCCTTAGGGACAAAGAATGATATTTCAAAAGCTTATAAGGGCACTTACTTTCTGAGTAATTTTATGAAATTAAAGACTTTGTCTTTAAGTAGAACTTAAATTGGTGATACTCAACCCCAATGCATTTTTCTTTAATGTCTCTCTGATAGTTGTAAAGGGAAAGGGAAATATTAAGTAATTTGTGTTCATTGTATGGTGCTTGGAGAAGAGCCAGGGCCATTTGGTTTATCATTAAGGTTAAGATTATTAGGAGCTTTTAAGAAAATATAAGATACTCTAAAAAAGAGAGGCTCTAATAAAGAATTCAGCAAGTAGCAAAATGATACAGAGCAGCAAAAATACAAAGATTTTTCTCAACTTGTCAGCTGCAGTGCTTGGTGGGATATAATGTGAACATTCTCTTATACCTCATAGCTAGTCATTACTTCTGCTTGATATCAATTTCTATGGAAACAATAGATTTCCCTGCATGTGTGAAATGGTGTTTGTTTTTACACTCCCTGTGAAATTATTATGTATTACCCCTAGACCCTTTCCTTTTCACTTGGAGCTGCATGTGGGGTGTTTTTTTTTCCCCTCTGAAAGACTTAAAAAGCTGAAAATCCTTCCCCTAAACCTCCCGCAACACCAAAGCCTTACACAAAACACAAGAAGAACAAGGCTTACTTCTTCCCATTCGGAAGTGAAGGAAGGCGTTCTTTCAGAATTCCCTTTAGAACTGTGTTCAGCAGTTGAAGATTCACTCCAGTTAACTCTTGATGTTTTCTCATTTGAAGGGTAGGCAATGAGATCAGAATCTGACTTAGAGACATTTTTTGATAAGTGCATGTCGATTAGGGCTTTTGGCAAGGACCTTATTCTCCCCAGTGTACAGGCTCTCTCCACAAATCCCCCTGTGTTCACCATCCACTGGTCTCCACTTCGGGATCCACTTCTACTTGTCCTAGTGCCAACAATGGTATGATTTTCAACTTGGTTGCTTTTTTTGTGAAAAATAGTTCTACTGACCACTTTGGGTTTAATTTTCTTTACCAAAGGTTCTGAGTTATTTTCTGCTGGAGACTGCTTGAAAGGCAAAGGGCTATTTGCCAAACTGACTTCATCTTGTCTTTGATGTTCATCTCTTTTCCCATAGAGATGAAATGGATTTTCAGGGGATTCACAGGCTGGAGAGGACCCATGGAGAAGACCTGCAAATTGTCCAGGATCATATTCTTTTGGGGGATCATTATCCTCTTGTTGAGAGAGGTCATCTGCAAAAAAGGAGGAAGAGCATCAGGATGCTTGTCTATAAAGACTCCAAATCTCTGATACAATAGCAGTACTGTGTTGCAACTATTCAATATCCAGACATTTGATTTATTGCCATACACCAATATCCTCATCTTACGAAATACCCATGACCCTAAAGTGTGATGTATAATATAAATGATAGAGTCTGTGTGTGTGCATCTCAAAGTTATGAATTGAATAATTTCATAATTTTCTTCCCTATCCCCAGGGTACATATTTTATATTGGATACAAAATTTAGGTCTCCTTGCAGTAGTAAACCCATGTCTAAACCCTTGTTGTAAGTGAATCACTATGCACTAAGACATCAGGCAGGTAAATCAAGATCATATGTAATCATATATTTCTACCTTTCCCCAAGCAAATAAATTAAGAGACACAATCTTGAAGAGACATATAACTGGAGCTAATTTATGATTAATAATCCTGAGGATGTTACTTAAATATGAAATTAAGAAATAAGAATAATTGTCTATAGATTTAATAATTTAGACTAAAATGATTTGCTCAGGTTTAACAGGCAAAAAATGCAATCTATAGTATCAATATCAATCTATAGTATCAATATCAATATCTATAGTATCAATAGTATATAGTATATACATAGTATCAATAAAATCTACAGTATCAATAAAAAGTGAGATACTTCTATAAGAAACTAAACTATCTTTTAGCACAAAACTATCTTTTCCTTTCTTTTTTGAAGTGGTATTAATTATTTTTTAATTTTTTCAAACCTTTGAAAATATAACACAGAAAATAACCTGAAGAAGAATGGTAGTTTTATGGCTTTAGAATTATTTCTAAGATAAAACATAAATTTTCCCTGAGATTTAAAATACACCATGCTCTTAAATGACTTTTCTTTTTTTTTTTTTTTTTTTTGGTGGGACCCTTGCCAGTGGCCAGGGAACCAACCAGCGCTGCAGAGGCTGCAGGCAGCCTCGCAGCCCAGCGCTCAACCGCTGCGCCACCAGGGGAGGCCCTAAATGACTTATCTTTTAAAGATATATAGTGTAAAAGCTGGTTAAAGAACTTAACAAAGGTAGTCATTTTACTTTTATCAACTGGTCATTTAAATTCATATAACTAAGTATTTGTCAAGATTCAAAGTCAATAATCCAATAAACCCACAACCCATTCTTGTGAAAAAGTTAAATACAGCCGGTGGTACATAATAACAAGAAATGCAAAGTTGACGTGATTCAAAAATTAAAGAGAAGTACACAGACATCTCAGAAATTCAGAGGCTTATAAGAGAGTACTATGAGCATTTGTATGCTAGTAAATTGAATAGTCTAGAAGAGATAGACAAACTCATAGAAATATATGACCATCTGAGACTGACTCAGGAAGAAGGAGAGAAACTGAACCCTTTTACACTATTGGGAATTTATATTTGTCCAGTCCCTATGGAAAGCAGCATGGTGGTTTCTCAAAATATTAAAAATGGATCTACCATAGGCCACAGCAATTCCACTTCTAGGTATCTACCTGAAGAATACGAAAGCACTAATCCAGAGGGAAATCTGCACTCTTATGTACATTGCAGCTCTTTACATTAGCCAAGTTGTAGAAACAACCAAAGTGTCCCCAAACAGATGAGTGGCTCATGAAGATGGATATGTATATACAGAATGGAATACTACTCAGCTGTTAAAAATAAGCTAACTTCTTGTCAATTGCAACAGCGTAGGTGGAACTAGAGTGGATTTTGCTAAGTGAAATAAGTCAGAAAAAGAAGGGCAAATGCTGGATGGTACTACTTACATGTGGAATATAGATAAACACAAAGGATCAGATGAAGCCAAACCAATAACAAACACTGGATATCTGACTGTAGAACTGAGGTGGCCAGAGGGTGAGGTGGAAAGGAAGGAGAATAATGGACTATGGTGGAGGACAGCAGTGTTTTAGTGGAGGGTGTGGTGTGCATGCAACTGAAGTGTGAAATCCTATGCCTCTAAATCACAAACAATACTATAAACCAATGTCACCTTCATTAAAAATAGATATATTAGGGCTTCCCTGGTGGCACAAGGAGTTAAGCACAGCACTATGAAGCTATCTGCAGCCACTGCAGCAGGAGTTCAATCCCCGGCCAGGGATCTACCCACATGACACAGCAGACCTCTCCTGTCTCGCCCGATGCTCCCCTCAGCAGTGTATTTTGTCAGTCTGCCTGTTCTGCGCCCCACTCTGTCTCTGGTGAATCTTCTCACCCCCCCGCATCTGTGGCCTGAACCCTAGTTCTTGTATGCATAAATAGATCTTTTAAAAAATAGATATTTTGGGCCTCCCCAGTGGCGCAGTGGTTGAGCGCTGGGTTGCGAAGCTGCCCGCAGCCTCTGCAGCACCGGTTCGATCCCCGGCTGCTCCCCGGCCACTGGAGGAGGGTCCCACATGGCGTGCAGACCTCTCCTGCCGCCCGCTGCTCCCCTCAGCAGTGTACTTCAGTTCTTCTGCCTGCTCTGCTCCCCGCTCTGGCTCTGGTGAAGTCTCTCACCCTCCCACGCTTCTGACTGTACCCGGAATAAATATTTAAAAAAAAATAAAAAATAAAAAAAAAAATAGATATTTTTTTAAAAAGATAAAATATACAAAGAACAGACTCATAAGCTGTAAAGTACTGTATATATTAAAATTATATATGCTGTGGATTAATCAACACTAAATAATTTCTACAATCAATAAAAAAGATATATTAATTATTTAATTTTTAAAAAGTAGACTTAGGGGCCTCCCCAGTGGCACAGCGGTTGAGCGCTGGGTTGCGAAGCTGCCCACAGTCTCTGCAGCGCCGGTTCGATCCCCGGCTGCTCCCCGGCCTCCGGAGGAGGGTCCCACATGGCTCGCAGACCTCTCCTGCCACCCGCCGCTCCCCTCAGCAGTGTACTGGGTCCTTCTGCCTGCTCTGCTCCCCGCTCTGGCTCTGGTGAATTCTCTCACCCTCCCGCGCTTCTGACTGTACCCAGTGCTTGTATAAATAAATAAATAAATCTTTAAAAAAAAATAAAAAGTAGATTTAGAGCACTAGCTCTCCCTTTCCCTTTGTGAGGAAATGATGAGAAACCTCTCACTTATAAGAGGACCTCATTCATCCATGTTGGCCCTCTGGTCTCAGACTTCTAGTCTCCAGAATGATGAGAAATAAATTTCTGGTGTTTATAAGCTAAAAAAAGGAATGCCGGGGCCTCCCCTGTGGCGCAGCGGTTGAGCGCTGGGTTGCGAAGCTGCCCGCAGCCTCTGCAGCGCCAGTTCGATCCCCGGCTGCTCCCCGGCCACCAGAGGAGGGTCCCACATGGCACGCAGACCTCTCCTGCCGCCCGCTGCTCCCCTCAGCAGTGTACTTCAGTCCTTCTGCCTGTTCTGCTCCCTGCTCTGGCTCTGGTGAATTCTCTCACCCTCCCGCGCCTCTGACTGTACCCAGTGCATGTATAAATAAATAAATACATCTAAAAATAAATAATCTTTAAGAAAAAAAAAAAAAAAAAAGGAATGCCAGCAGCACAGAACACATTAAATATATGTTCCTACTATTACAACAAGAAATTTTAATCTACAGGATTTAATTTTTACAAATAACGAAGTATAAATTGATTGTACTAGACATTCAATGAAGATTGTCATTTTGATATGGTAATCATATGAAACTCACTCCATTGTTTCTACTTGCATATTTATAAAGTATGCTTTGGAGACAATTTTTGCATTTTCTGACTATTTCTTTAGATGAAACAGGCAAAATATATAGATTAAGTTGTTTTCATAACTCGTCTCATTTAATTTCACACCTCTCTCATGATAAGTGAATATTTCATGCCAAGGTACAAAACTAAATATGTGTGAATTCCTATCTGATATTTAACCAAAGCATCATTAGCATTTCAAAGAAATAACAGAGTAAGCATCCAGTTCAATCTATTTTTTTTTACCCATCTTTGCCCTGATCTTTATTACCCTTATAAAATCCTGAATAATAATAAAACCATAAAAATTTCATGTTGAGATAAAAACAAATTATGAAAAACAAGTAACTTCTTATATTACAGATCATATCTTTAATCTATTGGGTCATCAGAATAATTTTTTAGAAAACGAAACATCTCTTAGGTTGTTTCCACAAGTTGGCTACTATAAATAGTGCTGCAATGAACACAGGAAGGCATGTATCCCTTCAAAGTAGTGTTTTTGCATGTTCATTAGATACTTAGGAGAGGAATTGCTGGGTGGTTTGGTAGATCTATTTCCAGTATTTGAGGAACCTCTATACTGTTTTCCAGGGGGGCTAGACAGGTCTATATTCCCACCAAGAGTGTATGGGGCTCCTTTTACCCCACAGTCCTGCTACTATTTGTAGCTACTGGGTTTTTGGTGGCCATTCTCATAGGAGTGAGGTCTGATATTACTATGGTTTTGATCTGCATTTGTATATTATATGCAGATACAATTTGTGCATATCATATTTAATTTCAAGTGCATAGATGTTTAAAATTTCATATTTTTCTAGTAAGTTAAATGTATCATTTCATAGTGAGTATACACTTGATGTTTAAGTCTATTTGGCTGAAGCTGAGATCGCTTACCCAGTTTCCAGTGGTGAGTGGATCTTAGGATAAAACTTCTTTCATACTCCTTTCATTGTTATCATTTACTGTGTGTGTGTGTGTATGTGCATGTGTGCACACACGTGTTTCCTTACCTACAGATGGGGCTATTAAAAAGAGTAAAAAGCTGGAGCTTGCTTTACTACCATCTAACAATATTTTCCTTTTAACTGATGAGTTTACTAAGTTTATATTTATTTTGATTACTTACATATATAACATGGTTACTTTATTTTTTGAGATATTTATCTTTCATATTATTCCCCCCCCTCTATTTCTTCTTTTGTTCTTTATCTTATTCCATTTTCTTTCTATGGTTAGGAATTTATATATATATACTTCATATATATTTCTTTTTCTTTAGGTACTCTTAAAATTTTACCATATACCTTAAATTTCATGAAGTTTAAACAATATCTTATCCATTCCTTTACTGAACAACATTTAGATTACTTTAAATTCAATTTCTCTTTCTGTAATACCTACTGTAAGTGTTTTCATTCTATTTGTCAGGTTTCCAAATCAGGTATTATTCTTTTATTCAGACAATTTTATTTGAATTTACATACGTTTGCTATTTTATTCACCATTTCTTCTTCAGAATCATCCTTGAAGTAGTCCTCTAGATTTTACTTTTGAAAAAGTCTCTTAATATAAATGCTTACAGGTTTTTAAATAGGAGTATCTTCATATTTCCCTTTAATTTATTAAAAATAGTTTTTATTTAAGTTCACTATATTGATGGTTATTGTTGCTCATACTTTGAAGAGATCAGTCTATTGTTTTGCTATCAGAAATATTTGAAGAAATGTATCTATTTGCTTTTTTTCTATTTATAATTCAATTATAAATAGCTTATTGTGGCTTATTTATCTGAGGTGTTTTGTTAGTTGTAGTGCTCGTGTGCTCCATTTAGTACATTCATTTATATCCAAATAAGAATATCTTTCCAGGTCATTTACACATTGAAATAGAATTGTGAGTCAAACAAATAGTAATAAGACTTTATAGTCCCTTAATTCCCCAAGGTCAAAAATCAACGAAAGTTTCCAAAGATAGGTAAATGAAGTTCATGCAAATTCCCTGCAATGGAATTTATTTCAAAAATTACAAAGGCCTTTATGATTCCACACTAAGTAAATGAACATTTATTGTATGCCTTCTATGTTCAAGGTCATTTTATTTAATTTAATCCTCACAAAAACCTCTGAAAAAGTATTATTATGATCTCTAAACTGATGAGGAATCATATAATTGGTAAGCGGTAAGCAGTGGTGTAAGTGGGCTATAAATCCAATTAATCCAATTCTCTGCCTTCCATTTCATTGCAAGTCTTTGTGCTTGTGGCTCATTCCAGAATTTCCTATGGCAGCACAATGTGGGGTCCACTAGATGTCCTATCTGAGTATTTCTGGAGTGTGAAGACTACCCAATGGTCTCTCCTCAGTTACCAGCAGTGACCTTGCTTGCACAAAATGGCACAGGCTCATATGATGCTTAGATGATGGCATCTGATATAATGTGTAGCAAAATTCCCTCATCAAAACAACATAAGATCAGCAGCTGCCTTTCTGAAAACACATCCAGGTAAAGGTGTTGTTCCCTGGCCTATTAGCCCCATAGTCTGCCAAACTCAGCATTTAAAGAACACTGGAGTCCTGGCAGTTTCTGGACCAGAACAGACCATGCTGCTTGGCTCTGATTTCAAACATTTATAATCTTTTCTCTTGCTGCCTTTGCTCAATAGAGGAGAGAGGCTACCAGCCAATTTCTCCACCGTTTACAGCAAATCCCAAGGCTACCTCATTTCCAGCTGCTAAGCTGCCTGGGCAGACTGTATTACTAAATTATTGTATTTTTTTGGTAGAGTGCCTGATCTGTCTTGGCATGCGCTTTGCATTGAAAGAAGCTCCTGTTGCAAGCAAAGGAAAGAGCTACATTCACGCTTCCCACACGCCTTTCCTCTGTGGCCCTCTACCACTAACTTCTTTGTTTCCCATGTATAAACCAAGTTCATAGGGGCAGTTTCTCATCTATCACTGACCCCCTAGGGAGGTAGGGTTTTCAAAGAGAGTTCTGTGCTAGGAGTAATTCCCAGAGACTAGAGCCAGATGAATAAATGGCTTATAGTGAATAACTACATTTGGAACCAAGAGGTCTTGTTTCTCTCTTACCAAAATGTATTTCTTTGTAATAGGGCAGTCACTGTAACCATGTATTTTCGCCAAACAGAAGAGACTGTATTAGGGGAAGAGAGGAAAGAATCCCTTTAATTCAAGTCTATTGTTCTTAAGTGTGTTAGCTCTTTGGTTTAATTTTAAAACATTTTCTATCTTTATGCTTTTCCAAAGCAAAACAAAGAACTAGTCTGGAAAAATGAAACAAACAAGTACATCTACAATCTTCAAATAAAATGGAAAGTAACTTTGCAACATAAGAAGAATAGAAATGATTTTTAATTACTCCAAAATGAATAATCACTCTGACTCCATTTTCAAAAAATAGATCCTGAATTTGAACTCAAAGTCACCCAAACATCCTCAATGAAAGATCTAGGGATACAATGCATTCAAATGTATCCTGTGAGTTTTTCTATTCCTGTAAGCAATGAACAGCCTAGATTTTTCTCACATGCTTCGAATGTCTCATTTCAAAAAGGCAGGAGAGTCATCAAAAGTGTAATCCTATTAACAGGATACACCATAGAAAATATACAGAAATGTTAGCGATACATTATGTCCAGCAAGTTATGCTTTAAATCAACACTGCTGTTGCTATGGTAAGAAATATCTCATGTAAAATAAAAATCCTCTATAAGGGTTTGGTGAGATAGCCATGGCAACGATGGGATGATGACTTCAGTACTGCTCAACTCTGTGAATATTTCTATCTCATCCAGGCAGTAGAGCTAGATGTGCTTTAAATGGATCTAGAAAATCCCAGAAATTCAGTCACTTATTGCTATTTTTCATATGATCCTTAACTGATTAAAGATACAGCATTAAAGTACTGATTAAAGTACAGCAGTCAGGGAGCCTGGGCAAAGGCTCTATATGTTGATTTGATTTTCTCATGGAAACTGGAGAGATCTACTTTATCTGGGGTGCTGATTGATGCATATGCATTTAGTACAATATCTCACAGCATTTTTCAGGTTGGGGACATGTAATTTTCCCCAAATAGAGAAAAATGAATTGCAAGTAAATTGCAGTTTCCATCACTTAAACACAGGAAGAGAAACACTAACTTAAAGTAAAAAAAAAAAATGGAAGCAGGGTTCCACCAAGCAGGCTTCTATTCTGTATCCTTCCTCTGAAATGTCTCATCAATATCAGCAAAATTGGGGCCTCCCTGGTGGCACAAGGGGTTAAGACACAATCTAAGAAGCTATCTGCACCCACTGCAGCACGAGTTGGATCCCCAGCCAGGGTCCAAATACAATGATCCTGGTCCTCTTTTCTTTCCTGTTAACATTTATCCCCTTGTTAGTCTCACATAGTCTCAGAACTTAAATTATCACCTGGACAATAAAAATTCTGGTCTCACTCATAGCAGGAATCTAGAAAACTTAAATAAGGGACCAGGAAAATGAATAACTATAAGAAAGTGAAAATCAAAATCAACAAAAAACTATGAAACAGAGACACTTTTGAGGGGGTGGGGGGCGGGAGGGGAGGGATTGGGATCAGAATGGGGGGGGGTTGCAATTGTATGGGGAATATAAAAATAAAAATTTATTATTTAAAAAAAATCCTAATTTTCTGTTTTCAACCCAACTTCTCTCCTGAACTCCAAACTTGAATCCAAATGCCTTGAGTCATTTTTATGCCTCCTTTCTTTTACTACCTTTATGCAATCATGCAGGGACTCTTGGGGGCTCTACCTTTAAAATATACCTGTGTACCTGTGACCTGTCTATTTTCCATTCATCATCTTTCCCCTGGATTGTTTCAAAAATCTCCCAGCTGGTTTCCCAGCTTCAGGCAATTCTCCACAAAGAAGAGTTGAAAGACAAACTGAAGCATTTGAAAAAATTTAAGAATTAATTCTATTTGAATAGGGCAGTGCCAAACAGGCACCGGTTAGGAGCAAGCACTCCACCAACAAGAGCCAGGGGAAAGACTTGTATAGAGAAAGGACAGAACCAAAGAAAGAAAATTATTTGATTGACGATAGCTTAAAGCCTAGTTGGTTGCTTGACATTGGTTGTAATAGCAGTCACAAGAGGGAGTTTGTCTCTGTTCTGACACTTCTTTACTGTATTAGTAGAGAAGTTAATAGCCAGGAGTTAATTGGGGCAGTATCCTCATTCTTTACCTTGCACAGTTGTCCTCTTTAGGAACCAACTGTGACAATTGTCTCCCTTAAGTGTAAATCAGGAGTGAGCCTGTTACCTAATACCTGCTTGCTGGATTTTGGCAGTAGGCGTGCTGCCTGGTGGCACTTGATAGGGTCTAAAGACCCCTCTTCACTTCCCCCATGTATGTGTTTACTTCCTGGCCTACACGTTCTAAGTTTTTTCCATTTACTACCATAGTAAGTTGTTTCTTCAAATATAGGGACTTACATCTTGTACATTTTCAGTTTTATTCACTGCCTTCCAATCTTGCAGAAACTCTTGAAATATAGGCATGTGGCTGTCATCCATTATTAATTTCTCATGCTGGTTTATTACACCTTACTCTTGAATCTGCTGGTAATTTCTCAGGGGATATAAAAGGTGGGGGAACCAGAGTAATACATTCAGGTGTTTTTCTGAGAAATCCCTGGTATCCCTCTTAATACCTCACTGTGCACCTTTAAATGTATCATCTTATTTAATCCCCAGACATTCCTATGATGTAGGTTTTATTATTCCTATTTTATAGATAAGGAAACTGAGGCTTAAGTGGCTTAAGTATGAAAGAGGAATGGGTTAAGTATCTGCTTATTAAAGGTCCTTCATATGCAGAAAGCAATAACTAACATTTCTTGGATCTTTATTAGGGATGAAACATATTAAGTGTTTCACATCCATTATCTTATTAACCCTCATACAAAATTAAGCAATCTTTGCTTATATTATTTCCACTTTACAGGTGGCAAGCAAACCTAGAAAGGTTAAATGACTTGTTCAACATACTTAATTAGTAAGATTAGTTAAAAAAAAATAGAGGCCCTTATCTGTTTAACTTAAATGTCTGTGCTCTTACTGGCTATGTTCTACTGGTTTCTTTGCCCACAGTGACATGAACAAAGTAGAGAGTATTGCATTTCAGAGGGCTTTGTTATATCTCATGATTTGTCATACAGTGGGTTGTTTGTTCATTTTCTACATCACTACCAAATTCAGTACCATGTGGCTAGTAGTTAATAGAAAAACACAGCAATCTGTTGTAACTTTAACCTTTTTTGCTTATTTTCTTTCATTCTGATTGGAATTTCTAAAACAAGAGTCCTGACTTCTACCTCCTTCCTTTCTAAATAGTTGTTGCATAATCAGTTGTGTGCCAGCCACTAAGCTGTGTTCCCGATGTTTACCAGGTTGTAGAGCAATAGCCCCTGAAAAGAGGCTCAGGCAATTGCCTAGCTGCTGCCAAACTCTCCTGCCAGGCTGGCTTTGTTACCATTTATGGATTCTCTTAAAACTTCACTAGCACTTTAAGAAGTATCATCAGTGAATATTTGAATAAATAGGCAGTTTGAGAGCAACCCACAATGAAATCTGTGACTTTACAACAGCAAATTTGGGTTTTTTTGTTTGTTTTCTTTTTTCAAGTTTTCTTTTTTTATTTTATACATTATTGTTCATTTTTAAAAAATATTTGCTTCTGCCACCTCCTCAGGTGTAGTCCCCATAGAATTTCCTTCCCCAATGCACCCAGCACCATCACCTCAGTCCCCTGTGCTCCTCCCTCCCTCCCTCTGATCCCTCTCCCACCTCCTCCCCTGCAGGATGTCTCTGGTTTATAATTGAAACAGGGAACTCCATCCTTACTTTGCGACATACAGCCACGCACATTACTAATATCCTTAATATCCGGCTCAGTTTGAGATGAATGATTCAGAGAGAGGAAAGATGCTTTCAATTGATCAAGCAATGAGTTTTCCATACAATGCATATTCCATAATTCTGCACAAAGGTATTTACTGAAGCCTAACATTATATAGGATAATTATTTTACTCCTTATACTTATTTTCTCTTTTGCTTCTGCTACTTTAGCTCCTCTCATAAAATATTATTAAAGTATTTTATGGTTTTGCAGCACATTATTATTTATAGAAAATATTAATTGATGATGTCAAAATGTCTAATTATATGGAATATTCAGGACAACCTGGGAGGTAGGTACAAGTTCCTCAATTTCAGCAATAAGAATATAAAGGTTCATTGTCTATCATTCATTCCATATCGCAACAAATACATATATTGCACTGAGACATGGACTGGTAACAAAAAACATTCAAATAAGGTCTGTTGTATCGAGGAGACATGCGATCAAATACATTCTAACACATGTACTGTTAAGGATTCTTTGTGGGTTTAAGAGGAAGGAGAAATAAACTCTGATTTGAGCCTGGGATGGTTAAGACTTAAATACATAAGAAAGAATGACAAGCACTGCAAACAGAGGAAACATGGATAAGCAAAGCTGTGGAGATAGGAAAGCCCACGTGACAGGGTAAGACTGAGAAGCTACATCTGATTGCTGGGAGAGACAGAGGGGTATGGTGGAATATAAGGTTGTAACGGTAGGTTATAATATTCAGGGGGTACAATCAACCTCACCAAAGTATTCAGCAGAAATGGAACTCAAATTCTGGTTCTCTTACTCTGAGGTTGGAGGTCTTTCTACCAAAGTCAGCTACCATCCAGGTATTATATTCCAAGTTTATTAATACAGTATACTCACTAAATTTGAACAATAGATATAGGTATATGAAAAGAACTGTTGTTTTTGAAATTGGTCTATATAAATCTTTCATTTAATAAATGGGAAGTACATATTTTAAGGCAATTGATAGAGAATCTCTATAGACAACAACCTCAGTAGTAATCATATCAAAAGTAACTTAGAGTAGAAATATAAGGTGTTTAGAACTTTGACATGAGAGACAGGATACCCTGGGTTATTAAGCAGCTGTTTAACCCAGGAAGATCTTGTTGACTTTATTGTATGTGGAAGAAGGAATCTTGGTTAAGTGAAAATCAAGTCAGATTCATTCTTAGTTCCATCCAGGTCTGAGTCATGCAATTGTTTTAGCTTCTGTGCCTGTGCCACCTTGATAATGGCCATTGCACAGAGTTTACCGCCTTTTGCTTTGTGGCCCTGGTCGGTATTCATGACCTGACTCAGACATTTGAAAAGCTGGACACAAAGACAAAATGACCCACTTAGTGGCAGTGGTTTAAAGTAAAAACTAGATGGAAAAAATTACATTTTTGATTCTAAATTTTAACAATCACTTTCTAGTTTTATGCTACAGCTGTATAAATGTTAGAAAACTTACAAGTATAAACTTCCACAATTATGAGTCAAGGGCATGGATTTGTTCAAGACATAAAAACAGGAGGGTTGAAATTTCTTTATATTTTCACCCTAATGATTTTTTCTTTGGGGAACTCCTTTTGAGGCAACAAACTCTGTATATAGAATAAAATCTATTTTGAGGAGGAAAAAGAAAATTATATTCATTATGAATTCATTGTGCATAAAATCAGGAGCCAATGGTTGTTTTGCAATGGATTACTGAAAAGTATTAAAAGTACACAAATGAGTAAAATTTTAATATTGTCTTAAAATAAGCTTCATATTGAAAATAAAATCCCCAAGTTATTTATAAAAATAAATCCTCTAATTCTTATCTGGGAAATAACTCCTAAATGAACAGATGATACCTTTGTGATTTGAATTTAAGAGATGCTAATTTGCCAACAGGGCAGTTAATTTTGACTATGCAGTGTTTTGGCTTGTATCAAGCAAATGCATTTTTATTTTCCTGTTAAATATTATTTCCACAGTTGCATTTATTTAGGGAAAATTATCTATGGTTTGCAGATAAAAGACAGGCATCAATTGAGCAAATTACAGCATTCATAACTAAATGTTTTTGTAGGCAGTCTTCAACACTTCGAAAGGAAACCATCACCTCAAAATAATATTGAATATGTTTAGCACAAAATTAAACAGTAGTGTAATAAAACCCTCTAAGGATTTTATTAATTTATTTGGGGTGAAATCTGCAGATTCCTTTGATCAGAGTTTTCATTTAAATCCACAAATTAAAAAATTTTGTTCCTGGATTTAAGGTAAGCATATTCTACATCATCAACAGCAGGATGGATTGATAGCTGAATGTGCCATTGTGTCATTTGAGACAAAAATATGGAAATATTTTAGATGAGGCTATTAGGTATTAAACCAAAGGGGGGAAGAACAGTAAAATTTTCAAAAAGATAGCTTCAATATTCAAATATGTCACACAATCAAACTGGTTAATAGGGAAATAGAGAGAAAGTGAGGTACAGTTATATAGAACTTGGAAAAGACCTCCATTATTTCCATCAAAGAGGTTCCAGAAAATAAGCCTTGATGGCTCCTTCTCTCTTACCTAGTCAGTATTTTAGTTTATCTGTCCTAAATATTTCTAAAACCTGTGGTCTTGCTTTCTCCTACTCTTGCTTGGCTTTCTCATTCCTGAGAGCTCATTTCAAATGACGCCTCCTCAGAAAGGTGTCCTCTGATGCCTAATTTAAAGTAATTAAACTGGGGGAGGTGAGGATGATGGCAGACATCAGCATCCCTGAGTCACCGCTTCCTTAAGGAACATCATGGAATGGAGAGGATGCCAAGGACCCAGGGAAGGTAAGACTACAATGAAAGGTGTCTGGGTCCCTGAATAAAGACTGAGAAGAGAAGCTTCCAGTCTGGCTGCATTGTATTGCAATATAAATGAAAAATGAACATTAATTGTGTTAATCCCTAGAGATTTGATGTTGGGGGAGCTCATCTGTCACAACTGCCAGTTTTATTGCTGCAGCACAGGCTGGATCTTTATGGAACTAAATGCTGGATCTTTATGGAACTAAATCCATTTCATGTTAAAAGTATAGCTAAAAGTCAGCTATCTCAATCAAATGTATGTTTTTTTGCTTATGAATTTTTAAAATTACCACATGAGAAAAACCTGAGCCACAAGCTTACAGTGAGGAGAGCATCACTACTGCCTCACCTGAAGGCCATGAAAGTGACTCTAGGTAAGTGACTCTAGCCCAGGTGAGTTCAGAGGCACTGTAAGAGTTCATACTTGTTTCATGCTATCAGCTTCTCTTAAGAGATTTAGAACAAATACATTGTGTTAGTCGGTAATTCCATAACAATTAGCAAGTACAAGAAAACACCATTTTTTCCAAGCTATATAAATGCTCATAGCTAAGATATCAAACTTCATGACTTTGAACAAATAAAAGAACTTCTGAAAAGCAGAACACATTTTGTCAGAACGCAACTTCATTAACTAAACAGAATTGTACAGTTGGCAGAACATGGGCTTTGGAATTAGCCTATCATAGGTTTAATTCATTCATCGATTAAACGAGTGTTTGCTGAGAACCTACTAATTAAATTGAACCGCAAGAATGTTGATTTTCAACTCTCTTTGAACTATGGAAAATAATGGCTTCACATGGTTCAGCCCAATACATGCCAAATACTGTTGTAGGTGCTAGGCATTCAGAGAGAACAAAGCAAAACCCTTGTTCTTGTGGAGCTTATGCTGTAATGTGGAGCGACAAAAGGCATCAAGTCAAATGTAGGGTATGTCCAGTAATGATAAATGCAATAGAGAAAAATGAAGAAGGGAAGGGTGAGGTGAGGAAATTGCTAGTGCATGCTGGTCAGAGAAAGCATCTCTGATAAAGTAGTATTTGAGTAGCAACTGTAGGGAGTGAGGGAGTATACTAGATAGTTACCTGAAAGAAGAGCATTCCAGACAGAAGTAGCAGGTGCAAAATCCCTGGGGCATAAATATCCTTAATAGTCACAAATATCAAGAAAGAGCAAGGCTAGTGTGACTGAAGCCAAGTAAATAAAGGAGAGAGAGGTAAGGGATGAGGTCAGCAAGGTATCAATAGTAGATCCAGCTCATGTAACCCTGTACTGCTTTATTAGGACTTAAATTTTCATTGACAAATGAGGTGAAAAACCTCAGGGAGTTTTGGGGAGAGAAATCATTCTGCCTACTCTACTGACAATAGACTCCAGGAAAAACAAAGCCGAAGCCGGAGACTAGTCAAAGGGTGACTGTAATAACCCAGGTGGGAGAAAACTGTGACTTGGTTTGGGTTGTTAGCTTGTGAGAAGTGGTTAGATTTTGTTATATTTTAAAGGGAGAAATAACAGACTTGCTGATGTGTTAGCTGTGGCATGTGACATAAAAAGAGGTTCTAAGGCTATTATGATAAAGCAGAAAGGATGGAGTTGTCATTAACTACAGTGGGAAAAATTGTAGGAGGAACATGTTCCGGGACTGTGAGAATTAGGAGTTTAGTTCTGGACATGTAAAAAGTTGAGATGCTTAAAAGACTTTCAAGTGGAGAGGTCAAGTAGGCAGCAGAATACAAAAAAAAGTGGAGAGATTCAGATTAAAGATATAAAGATTGAAGTGCTCAGCATGAATAAAATAATAAGACTGTTGAGGCTGATTTAAGATCTAGAAAGAGAGAGAGAATTCAGGAACTAAGCCCAGGGCACTCCAGTGTTTAGAGGTCAAAGAATCAGCAAAAGAGAATGTCAGAAAGTAGCTGGTGAGGTAAAAGAACGATAATATATTGAATGCAAGTCTCCAGCCTTAAGGGACCTCTCCAAATTTCAGTTTACACAAATGAAAAGTGCAGATGATAATCCCTACGTCATAGGATTGTCCAAAGTTGAAAAGATGACTTGGAAAAATACATACAAGACCTAGAATGTGTTTAATAAATGTTCATTTCTAACCATTGGTGAAATTTTGGATACATGCCAGGTTCCTTGTGCTTTCCTTCAGTTTTTACCTCTCAGTAAGAGCCTCAAATATGAATCCCCTAATTCAACACTGTTGGCAATGGAAGCAAGAGTCCCACAGTCCTTCAATTATTAGATAAAAAATTTTAAACCACAGAGTTTACTATTATTAGCTCCTTCTCTCACTCTGTTTTGTAAGTGGACTCAGGGTAAAAGGAGTGATCTTTGGAATGGGGGTGGTGATGAGTTCTTTATCAGATGCAAGAGTGCACCATTGCTTCAGCATTGAACTGCTCCCCAAATTATTTAGTTTCCGATGATTTTTTTCAGTGCTATGGAAGAACTATCAGTATATAAATAGCAGGGTTAAGTAGACCTTTTGCTAAAGCTGTTAAAACCTATTGTTGTAGCGAGACACCTTGTAGTGATTCAAGATCTTCTGTCTTTGAAGACGCTCTGCTTTCTTGGATGTAAATGTGGGTTTTATTAACTCTGAAGAAAGAGAAACTTTACTTGGACAAGCAATGAAGTGCTTACTGAATAAATTCTATGTTTACTGAATAAATCAACTGAAATAATAGCCACAATCTCTCATTCTTACTTTATGTCTCGGCTTTCAACATATTACCACTTAACACTTACTGGGGGAAAAAAAAGGAATTGAAAAACCAAATGCATGAATTAATTCATACATGAATGGATTTTCTGGTTTTCTCTGGTCAGAATCTTTGCAGCAATTCTAGGTAAGTATTGGGTTGCCCTGGAGTATATCCTTTACAAGAACCCCAGTGCAGGGATACTATTCTTAAAGAAGAGATAAACCCCACAGCAATATCAAAACTTATGGAGTAAGGTAGTAAGTGGTCTGTAAGACATCTTAGGGGGTCCTCTGGATCCTGAGATGCAAAAAAAAAAGCAGATTTTTTTTCAAAGATTTATTTTTTTATTTATTTATACAAGCACTGGGTACAGCCAGAAGCGAGGGACGGCGAGAGAGCTCACCAGAGCCAGAGCGGGGAGCAGAGCAGGCAGAAGGACCGAAGTACACTGCTGAGGGGAGCAGCGGGTGGCAGGAGAGGTCTGTGCACCATGTGGGACCCTCCTCCGGTGGCCCGGGAGCAGCCAGGGATCGAACTGGTGCTGCAGAGGCTGCGGGCAGCTTCGCAACCAGGTGCTCAACCCCTGCACCACTGGGGAGGCCCCCCCCCAAAAAGCAGATTTTTTAAAAGTTCCTGCCCCACTTTTTTTCCGTCACCCCTCAGAATTAGATTCAACTGTGAATGGGAGGGAAGGAAAGCTTGGGTGTTTTAAATTTGTGCTAGTATTTACATGCCAGAAGTAGAACAAGTAGCAGACTACTGCAGACTAAAGCAGATGAACTGTGGGGAAATGGAACCAATTTGTTAACCTTCTATGGGGTTCTAATAGCTCCCCATGGTACTTGGGAAAAAATCCTCCCTATGGTATTTAAGGCCCTGTGTGACTGAACCTTCTCTGACTTACCTTAGATCAATCTCCCTTCACTACTATCCAGTTACACTGGCATTCTTTTGCGCATATATATATATATATATATATATATCTTAACTAAGATATATATGTGCGTGTCTTAACTAATATATGTCTTAACAAGATATATATATATAAAGATTTAATTGACATATAATAAATTGAAGATATTTTAAGTGTACAATTTGGTAAGTTTTGACATTTGTATACACGCATAAACTATATTCCAAGATAATAAACATATCTATCATCCCCAATTTTCCTTTGACCTTTTCTAATGCCTCACTTATATCCTTTCTCACTCCCAGGTGATAAATGATGTGCTTTCTGTCATTATGATATGCTTGCTTTTTCTAGAATTTTATGTCAATGGAATAATATAGTAGGTACTCTTTTGTTATCTGACTTCTTTCACTTGGCATAATTATCTTGAAATGAGGTTGTTGCATATATCAACAGGTCATTATTTTTTAATGCCAAGTGGTGTTCTATAAGGCAAATAGTTTATCCCTTTTGGTGAACACTTAAGTTGCTTCTACTTTATGACTGTTAGAAAGTTGGCTGCTGTGAACATTTGCATACAAGTTTATATATAGGCATATGTTTTAATTTCTCTTAGGTAAATACATAGTGGTAAATGGTTGGGTCACAAGACAGATATAAGTTTAGCTTTTGAAAAAAGTGGTCAAAACTGTTTTCTAAAGTAGTAATACTATTTTACATTCCCACCAGTAATGAGTTTCAGTTGTTTACCAACATGTGATATGATTATAGTAGGTGTGTATTAGAATAAAGACTAATAATGTTGAATATTTTTTTCAAATGCTTATTTGCCATCTGTTTATCATCTATCGAAAGGGGTCTATTAAATCTTTTCCTCATTTTTTTTAATTGAGTATTTTGTCTCCTCCTTGTTGGATTAGAGCATTCCTTATATATTCTGGATGAAGTCCTTTATCATATTTGATTTTAGAAATATATTATCCCAGTCTGTAATTTAGTCATTCTCTTAATAATGTCTTTTGGAAGTCAGAAATCCTTAATTTTTATCAAGTCAAATTTATCAAATTTTTCTTTTATGGATTATGCTTTTGTGTCATATTTAGACAAATCTTTGTCTAACTCAAGGTCACAAAGATTTTCCCCTCAGTTTTTGTCTCAGAATTTTAGAACTTTATGCTATACAGTTATATTTATAATCCATTTGCATTAGACTTCTATAAGGTATAAAAAAAGGAGCAATGCTCCTTTTTTAAAAAAATTCAACTTTACCAGAAATATTTGTTGAAAAGACTTTCTGTTCATCATTTAATTATATCTTTGATAAAAATCAATAGGTTACATAAATGTGGATCTATTTTGGTACACAGTATACTGTTACATTGATTATTTATCTTCATATTTACATTATTTATCTTCATACTGATACCAATATTAGAGAGATTGGGATTTTATAACAAATCTTGAAGTTAGTGTAAGTCTTATAACTTCAAACTTTTTCAAAGTTGTTTTGGACTGTTCTGTACCCTTTATATTTACATATAAATTTGAAGATCAATCTGCCAGTTTTTTTGTTTTTTTAAGAACCAGCTGAGATTTTGATTAGGGCCACATCTTTCCAATCTTTGGGGAAAAAAAAGTTTATTATCACCTTAAGATCTTTGCACTTTTGTTTGTTTTCTCTGCACACAGATATCTCCATGGTTGGATCCTTTGCACCAGGTGGGTTTTCAGTTCAAAAGTAATATCCTCAGTGGTAACTTTCCCCAGCTACTCAAATTAACATCCCTGTTATCTCTTTATATCAAAGTATTCCATTTCATTGATTTCACAGAATTAATTATCATCTAAAATAAACAAATCTTTTATTTTGCTTATTTAGTTGTTTATTTTCTGACCAGCCAACTTTAGCGCATTAAGTTATAAGGGAGTCTTGTTCTCTTAATCTGTTTGCATCCTTAATCTGAAAGGTGCCTTTGAAAAGCAGACACTAAATATTTGTCAAATGAATGATTGACTATTTGACAAATGTGCCTATAACTAGAGATTCAACTAGTATGGAAAAATCATAACATTAACTAGCATATATTAATTTATTTATTAAATATTTTGCTGGCATTGTGGGAATTTGAGTGTTAAACTATAGTTCTCTTTAAGGTTGCCAATTGTATTTGTTGTGCCAGATAATGGCATTTTAGAAAAGTACATTTTTAAAAAATCATAATTCTTCTATTGGCTCCAGCTTTTTTTTTTTTTTTTTTTTTCAGTTTAAAGGAGATATCACATGAGAAGGAAATGAAGTGCTCATGAATTTAGGAAAATAAATGAACTGGAAAGAAATAAAATCTTTCCCCAAACATTCAGATAATAAGTAGAAAATTTCACTCCATGAAAAATAATGGGTATTTCCAAAATAATATTTGATCCCCCCCCAAAAAAAAGGAAACTAGCTGTCACTTTGACAGAACAGAGGCTACAATTACAAAGCATTCTACTATTGAGCTAGATTGTTTAAAGTAATAAACAGCAACGAAATTAATTTATTGAGCCCTGTTCCATGTTGTGATGCATGACACAGGAGTCTATCCTTAAATTCATACAACACAAATATAAAAGCCTAAATTTGTCTCAAGATCTCTTCTAGTAGTATAAACATAAAATGTTTCTCATTGTGCTATTTCCCTTGCTCAGAACCTTCTTTTGTTTAACCTACTAAACTTGTCCCGAGCACCAACTGTGCCAGGCAATGGGCATAAGAAACATATAAAACAAGTTATAATCCTTTAGCTTTCATCATGTCCATTATGTGAAAGAAAAACAAACCACAATTGAAAAGATCTCAATTCATAAAAATTATGAGCAGCTTTTCTCTGATTTCTTTCCATCGTGGTCCTTAAGTGGCTTGCATTCAATAATTATGCCTCACGGTGGGCTTAGCTTTCCCCTTTCTTAGCCAAGTGACTCAGAGGCAACTACAGATCTAGTGTTCTATTATTAGCCTTCTCAAATCTGATTATTCTAAGAAGTGCTTCCCACTGGCAACATGGTAATCATGTTTAAATATAACTCTCCATGATCAATCTAAATCTTCAGATTTTTAATCAAGTTTCCCTGTGGCTTAGAGATTCTGCTGTTTAAAAAAAAAAACAAAACAATCCACATTTTCATGATCCTCCATTACTTTAACCTTAAGGAGTATGTGTGTCCTTTTATACTAAAGTATTGGTCAAAGAGTATTTCCAAAAAGACCTTTCAGTCTTTTCCTCCTTCCCCATACTCTGGCCTGTACCTCCAGATGTTCTAGAGTTAGAGTTGTCAGCCTGAGAGCTAATAGGATGTTTGTGTAACAACTCATAACTTATGGATTCTATAACCACAGCTACGTGCCACTGGGCAACAGGCCTGATCTCATTTTATCTTTGTATTAATACTATGAAGGGCAATGATCTATCCATTTTGTCAAACAGACTTGATAGGATGAATAATTTCACCTAGATTACATTGGTATAGAAAGAGAATTGGATTTTAACTTAAGTTTATCTGTTTAGTCATAGTCTATATATTTAGTCACCATATTAACATGATGGTGAACTTTATGGTTAAAAAATAGCATTTTGGGGCCTCCCTGGTGGTGCAAGGGGTTAAGTTGCAGAACTATGAAGCTACCTGCAGCCGACCTCTCCTGTCTCGCCCACTGCTCCCCTCAGCAGTGTATTTCAGTAGATCCACCTTTTCTACTCCCCACTCTGTCTCTGGTGAATCTCCTCATTCCCCACATCCCTGGACTACCCCAATTCTTGTATACATAAATAAATCTTCAAAAAAAAAAAAAAGAAAATATCATTCTTGAAAATTAAGAACAGTTTCTAATCCTTTGTAACTTCATTTTCCAGGTTTTTAGTAATCAGGGCAAGATTAAAATTGTTCATTTTTTTGTCTTTATAGACATTTTTGTTTTTTAAAAACAAGCTATTAGGAGAAAGTTTTTGCCTCTGTGACTCTGGAAACACAGGCTATAGCTGACCTTTCATTATTTCTGCAGTTTTGACCACGGGTTATTTATTTTATTTTATGTTTGTAGGTTTTGAAGAATGGCCAGGAAAACTTATGAGTTAATATGAAGCATAAAAATGTCAATACCATATGAAATAATGGCATAAATTTCATGGAAAATGTTTGTACAAACTGCGTTACTCTTTTCCTTTCAAGCTGTAATAAAAAAAGAAAACGATAATTACTTCTCAGTTTTTCTTGATCCTAAGATTCTATCTCAGTGCTTTTGAATAATGTGTTTTTGGTTACTGCTCTTTACTGTATCCACTTGACTTTAAGTTATCAAACTTTCAGAGTAAATAGTTGAACAATTTTCCAAAGATCATCCTCTGACAATATTATCCTCACACCCATATTCAGGAAAAAGAGATCAACTAATAAAACAAGTTTTCATAATATGAAATTTTTAAATTCTCTTTTCCCCCTTTTAATGAAGCACATGGATTTTATGTTTGAGATTAGCTGCTGACATTCCATGACTACATAGTTTCAGTGATGAGCAGAGCTTTTTGATTTTCTACATCTCCTAGAAAAAGGACAATGAATTTTCTGAACCTATTGCTGTTTCCATCCACGGTGGGAAAATCACAGCCCCCCTAATCTGTTTATCAAGTTTGTCTTTATGATCAATAAGAGGCTGTAATCAAATCAATTTTGGGACAAGTCACTTTAAATGCTTAAGGTTTGACGTGATTGGTTGAGCTTAACAGATGCTGGAATCCATGCATCTGTCCATTACCATACTTAAGGTAAGTAAAACTGCTATAATGAATTAACTACAAAGAAAAAAATCTATATTAAAAAGAAAACTAAAAATCCAATCAAGAGCATTACACTCCCCCAAAACTAGTCCTGAGGGCAGGAGCCTTATAAGATGCTCAAATGATTTCATACAGACCTGTGTCTATCTAATGAGTGGTTGCTAAATATGGCCAATGCAATTCATTATCGTTTTAGAAGGCTACAAATTACAGATAATTATAGGTAAACTATCATCCCAACACTAAATATAATTGATGATACATTACATCAGGCCTTTTGTTTTTTCCTACTTTTTGAACATCTATTGAGATTAGGACATCATAGAAGTTCAAACTTGCAAATAAAAAAAAAATCTAAAAAACACAGATCAAAGTTCATTATAATAAACTCCATGGAACACCTATGCTTAGATGGAAGTAGAATTTTATTTTGTTCACATATTTAGAAATAGCTTTCCCATTAAAAGGAAGCTAGAAACACATAAAAAGGTCCATGCCCACCTGTTCTGGTACAAAATGTGTGTTGAAACTCAGAAGAGGTAAGGAGATAAAACGCACATTATTTTTGTTTGCTCTCTCTGTGGGTGTGTCTTGGTCTTGTTTGGTGCACAAATGTGACAGTTTAGATATGTACGTTGGTTGACAGTTTGATGTGGATGTGAAGACAGAAAAAATGCAAAAGTTAAATTCTACTTGGTGCCCAGAAAAAGAATCTGAAAAACAGTTCTCTCTTCAATGTATGGGAAGAATTATCACTCACACAAAAAGGATGCAAAGAAATATTGAACAAGAACCATAACAAAAGGGATTTTTACCATTTACTTATTCAAAATACATTTATGTTTTAAATGTACATATTTACTCACTCATTGGTTCATTCAAAAACACGAAGTGAAAAGAGTCAGGAGAAGAAAGACAAACATGGTATGATTTCACCACATGGTTTGAGTATATCAGGTAAAAGGGGGTCAATTATACCATGAAGGATAGGAATGTACTTTCAGTGGTGAACTTAATGTAGTGTTTGCAAATGTTGAGTTATAATGATGCACACCTAAAACATACAATGTTAAAATCAACTGTTACTTCAATTAGAGAAAACAAAAAACACTGACTATAGACTATGATCCAAGGACTGAGTGAACAGACTAAATAACTTGGGTCTACATGGATGGAGTTTAAAATCAGAGAGAAGGGCCTCCCTGGTGGTGCAAGGGGTTAAGATGAAGCACTATGAAGCTATCTTCAGCTACTGCAGCATGAATCCGATCCCCAGTCAGGGAGGTGACTCACATGGCACAGCAGACCTCTCCTGACTCGCCCGCTGCTCCCCTCAGCAGTGTATTTCAGTCAGTCTTCCTGTTCTGTTCCCCATTCTGTCTCTGGTGAATTTTCTCACCCTCTACACCTCTGGCCTGCACCCCAGTTCTTGTGTGCATAAATAAATATCTCTTTTTAAAAATAAAATAAAATCAGAGAGGAGAGGAGAGGAGAGGAGAGAAAAGATAAATTCTTGGAGAAAAGTAAGCACAAAGAAAATTTAAACAGTACAGTCAATAGAAGTACGGATATTCATTAAAAAAACAAAAACTAAAAACTGTTCAATAGTACTTGTATAAAGAAGTGTTTAGTGTTGCATAACAAAAGATACAAAGCAATAGTAGAGACTAGGGTTAGAAGAAGTTAGTTTGATGAGGTCAAGTAGGAGACTAAATTTAAAAGGGGTAAAAGAATTTCTTCAAGTGGAGTGGGGAGGTCATATCAGGCAAACCAGATGGTTCTAGGTAGGAGAAATGAGTGCAATGAAAGGTTTTCTTAGCAGAAATGCAGGGAATAATTAAAAAAATAAATGCAAGGAATGGGTGAGGGGTGCCAGAGTTCTTAACTTCAAGTGAGTCTCTGTACTAAGAAGAAAGTCACATGGTGCTTATTGGTGCAGACTGTCTTTCTCAAATGAGTTGCTAATTATTTACGTGGTAAAAGAACTGTCTGATTTACAAGGGAATTCTGCCACAGGATTGTTATTTAAATAGCAAACTCCTTTCATGTCTTAAAAACATGAAAGCTATTATTTATTTATTTATTTATTTATTTATTTATTTTAAATGAAAGCTATTTTTTAATATGGACTTTGTAAAATACCGGATGGTCTCACTCATAGCAGGAATCTAGAAAACTTAAATAAGGGACCAGGAAAATGAATAACTGTAAGAAAGTGAAAATCAGAATCAACAAAAAACTATGAAACAGAGACACTTTTGGGGGGGTGGGGGGCGGGAGGGGAGGGATTGGGATCAGAAAGGGGGGGTTGAAATTGTATGGGGAATATAAAAATAAAATTTATTATTTAAAAAAAAATATGGACTTTGTAAACTCTCCTCCTGAGCACACATATATTATTCAAACCAATGCAGCTATTTGCCTTTTAGTAAAACAATACCAGTCCTCACATTTCATTTTATTAACTATTAATTTCAAGAAAGTGAAATTAAATTAAAGTAAGATTTTCTGATTCCCTTTGAAAACAGTTTTCAGAAGTCAATAGGGGCTATATATGCAGATTCTCAGGGAAGGAATGAAGGGTCAGCATGAAAATGCTCCAAGGATGTGCCAAGCATATGAATTATTACAGTGGCAGAAAGAAAACAATTTCATCTAAGAGTCTTTCCAATCCCCCTTCATTCAATTGCTTTTCCAGTGTCATCTATCAAATATTTCAAACATAAAGGGCCACATTGTTTGGTAACCCAAAGAAAGAAATTTGGCAACATGGACTTGGTTATTCCTTTCTTCCTACAAAGTATAAAGTTACTAATACAAACAAATTTAGTTTAGGCTTGTTTCTTGTCAGACATCTAATCAATAAACACATTCTACATAATCCAAAGCATTTTGCAAGTAGAGATGGAATTAAAGCTGACTATGATACTAATTTCAAAAGTATTTGACATTTAGTGCCATGAAAGGTCCAAAAGATTAGTTGTTATGTTCTTTAGGCTAATTGGGTTCAAAGATTTGCCTTTGTCAAATGTCCAGAAGGGGCACCTGGTTATTAAGCAATCCTAGCAAATCCGTATACTGCTCAGAATGGTCTGTGTGAATAGAGTGTCGTATACTTCATGGGACAATAAAGCAACCTCTAAAAGCCACATCAATGGAAATGAAACTTCTGTTGCTGCTGATCTGAATCATCATACTTGGTACATGGTATCTTAGGGGACTCTCTGGAGGGCTTTACCTTTCTTGTTTTTTTTTTTTTTTTTTTTTAAGATAACATTGTTTTACAACACCATACATGATTTAGGGGAATAGACTGACACCTTCTCAGATGCTGGTACCATACCACGTCCACTATCAAGGCGCCCTAGACCACTGGGTCCCCTCCCTTTTCTTCTTAGTCTCACCCTCCCTCCACCTCTAGTAGACTCAATTCCACAGACAAATTTTTGGAGTTTTTTCCTTTGTTTTGTTTCTCTATATTCCAGACATGAGTAAAATCATTAGTATTTGTCTTTTCTCCTTTTGATTTATTTTACTTAGGATAATCCCCTATGGTTTAATCCATTGTTGCAAACTGCAGGAGTTCATCTTTTTTTTAAAAGTTGACTAGTATTCCAGTGTGTATATTCCACACCTTCTAATCTAATCTAATCCATTCTGCTGTTCTTGGCCACTTAGGTTGTTCTATAACTTGACTGACTTGGTAAATAGTGCTGAAATGAACATAGGCATGCATACAACCCTTTGAATTAGTGTTTTTGCACTCTTTGGGTAAATTCCTAGGAATGGAATTGTAACAGGGTGGTCCCCAGGAAAAGGGGAGGTTCCAGGTTCCCTGCCCCACCCAAAATTGCTGGACATATGGTAGATCTATTTTTAATATTTTGGGGAACCTCCATATTGTTTCCATAAGGGCTGGACCAGTCTACCTCGTACTAGCAGTGTACCAGGATTCTTTTTTTTTCTTCACCCTCACCAATACTTGTTGCTTCTGGTGTTTTATATATATATATATATATATATGGGAATTTATAGAACATTTTCTTAAGGTAGTTTTAGGTAACATTTTGGCTATACACAAGCATTTGTTTGAATCCATACTTGAGATTTGGGGTGGGCATAGTAGGGCTAGACAAGAAAAACAAAAGGTCTTAATCTTGTGCTTCTGTCTTGAATTTCTTGAAGTCTTTTTTTGCCAACAGTTATTGGCTATTCATGTGGAACTACTGATAAAGTGGCTCTTTAATTTCCATTCTGCTATTGCTTTTTGTATACTGCTTCCTCAGCAACCTCATGAAATGCAAATGGGAGGCGCTTAGTAACTCAAAGATGTCTAGCCCATCCTTACTATTTAACTCTTGTGAAAAGTAAGTTCTCAGAGGCTGAATTTTGTCCAAGTTCAGAACCAATTTATGTCCAAGTCGAGACGGAGAATTCAGGTCTTTCAATCACCATTCAGCAATCTCCAACAGGAATCCCAAGACTAGTAGTTCAAAAAACCCCGCATCAACTAAACCTTACTTTCTACTAACCTAGTCCCCTTCTACTGGTAGTTTTTTAAATAAATTATTGAATGAACAAATGAATGATTATGACTTGCTTAACCATCTTAGGACATGAAGATGACTAATTTGTTTTTAACTTTTAAAAAACAAATTCAAATCTACAGAAAGTTATAGAGAATAAGAGTCAACATTGTCATTATACACCTTTATGTATTTGCTTTAGATTATTAAGTCATTTATTACAGATACATTTGAAGCATTGCTTTCTGTGTAAATATGTAGGTGACTATATATATGTATACTTCTGCAAATTTGTGTGGTTACATATATGCCCACATACATACATTATGACTTACTAGTCAATTTACACAGAAAGCCCTGGGCATCACTATTTCCCCTTCCTCCATCCATAAATGTGTTATTTGTCATTTTCCAAACACAGGATTGGTGAAAAGGTTCACAGGGGTTTTATTTTTTTTAATGAAGCAAATATTATAAAATACACTGTGTAGAGGCTAACCAAGTTTTCATCCTTAAATTTCCATTTATGCAGTTTTACTTTCAGGCTCTCTTTTCCATGTCATTATCACTTTGTCTACTTCTGCATCAATTCCACATCATCTTAATTACTCTAGTTTCATAATAAAATTTGGTATCTGGCAAGGCAAATCCTCCCATATTTTTCAAAATCACTTTTTGGCTCTCTCTTCTTCTTCATTAATTTAGTATATGTTTGTCAAGTCCCATGAAAAACTATTGAAATATTACAGTGGCTTTAGAGTTTAAAATGGGAGATAAATAACATCTCTTTGGACATGGTCTATAATTCATATCTTTGGACATGGTCTATAATTCATATCTTTAATGTCTTTCAAAAATGGATCTTCCTTTATACAACCACTATGCCTCATTTCTTCTTATTGCATTGCAAAACCAAGTATCTCTGAGCATAAGAAGTGACATATCTTTTTTGTGTTTTAGATGGGTAGATAATTTTTCCAGTTTAAAGATATTACATAGCATGTTAGTGGTGGCTTATCTTTTAATCTTAGGACTACAGAATTTTATTAAATGCATCTTAAGTACGTACTGGGATAATTATATATTTCCCACTTTAATCTGTTAACATTAATAGTTTTCTACACATTGAAACATCCTGGAATATTCTATGAAAACAACTTTTATGACCTGAAAGTCTTCTTGATCCAAGGATTCTCAAAGTAGAAACCACAAATTATAAGTCCTGCCTTTGGGGAGTGACTAGTATGTCATAATGATGTGTGTAGGCATATATGTAACAACACAAATTTAAAGAACTATACATATATCTAGTCACCTACATATTTACCCAGAAAGCAGAAAATAGTCAAAAGTATGCTTTGTTCCTCTTATTTCAGGACAATCATTAAAGTTCTCATTGTTAGTAACATCAGATTCTAATAGTCATTATAATAACCATATATTATAATCAGTGTAGCAGTGAGAAAAAAAATAAAGTGAGACTCAATGGAATTTTAAATAAGTCTGAGCAAAGTCATGAGCAACATTCATTTGTGCTGAGCACCATGGTGCCCTCTTAGGAACATTATTTAAGATCTTTCAAGCTCATTTTCTCTTCAGTAATCATGAATGTAGAGTGAAGTGGCAATGCAGGGGGAAAAAAGAACTTACTCTAAATGGTATTTGAAAGTTCCTTTATGTGGATCCACATAATGTTGCTAGGGAACATGGATTCTTAGCTTTTGAAATCCTAGAAAACCAAGACTCTTAATTCCCTTGGCCATAATTTCTATGTCAGGAATTTGACTTAAGAGAGTTTGGAGATGAATTGGTTTCAAAATATTTCAATATTTATGTGTGATGATAAATCTTTCCTAGAGAAATAATTGCATATATTTAATTCATGCTTTGAAATGGGAGACTATATAATCTATTATCTAACATTATTGGGGTAACACATAACTGAACAGTGGTTAAGAGTATTGAGATAATTAATTTTATAACAACTTGACTAGGTCACAGGGAGTCCATATATTTGGCCAAACATTATCTCATGTTTTTAAATGAGATTAGCATTTGAATTGGTAGCATGATTAAGCAGATTGCCCTCTGTAATGTGGGTGGGCTTCCTCCAATCAATGGAAGGCTAGAAGAGAACAAAAGAGCTTATCACTCTCTCCAGCAGTGACATTTCCTCCTACTTGAATACCTTCAGATTGGGACATCAGCTCTTTTCCTGCCTTCAGACTATAACTGAACCACTGGTCGTTCCTGGCTCCTAAACCTGCCAGTCTTTAGATGGGAACTACATCATCAGCTCTCCTAGTACTCAGGCCTTCAGACTGGAACTCAGCCATCTTTTTTCCAGGCTGCAGCTTGTCAACTCACCTTGCAAATCTTGGGACTTGCCCGCCTCCATCATCACATAGATCAATTACTTACAAAAAATCACTTTCTCCATCTCTCCCTATCGGTTCATTTTCTCTGGGGATTGCTAGCTTTCTAGCCAGATTAATTGGGTTTGAACACATTCTGTCACTTATTGCCTATGTGACTCTCAGTCAGTAGCTTTAAATTGCTGGCCTCAATTTCCTCATCTTAAAGGGGGGGGGTGGAATAGTAGCACATATCTAATAGGGATTTGTGAGAATTGAATGAGTTACTACATTTAAAATGCTTAGAAGAATGCCCAGCTTATAGTAAGCTTTCAAAAAATGTTTCCTATTAATGTACCAGGGTGGTCCCCAGGAAAGGGGGAGGTTCCAGGTTCCCTGCCCCACCCAAGGGAGGGTGGAACTGAGCAGGGAGAGAAGAAGCTGCAGAAGAAACAGGAAGGAAGGAAGCAGGATGGAGCCAGAAGGAGACCTGGAGGAGGCACATGGAGCTGAGAGACACGTGAAGAAGCCACGCTTGCCTTTTGGTCATGGACTGGGTGACACAGACGTGGGTGAGAGACCCGTGGGGAGGTGACAATGGCGGTTTTTGTCTTGATTTTGCTCTTTTCCCTCCAGACTTGTCTGGTTGTTTCTGACCCTTTTCTGTGGGTCCCTGCTGGAAGATGCTTTAGACTTGTGGCAGGCTTTGGGGCCTTGCTCTGGACCAATCCCATTAGGATGGAGTTTTACCCATGAGGGGACAGGTAATTTTGGGTGCTTGATTTAGAAACTATATTCTTTGCCTTTCCTGTATTGTTTCCTAATTGTATTAAAGTTCCTTCCCATTAAAAAAAAAAAAAAGAAGCTGCAGAGGAGACTGAGGCAGGAAGGAAGCAGGATGGAGAGCCAAAAGGAGACCTGGAGGAGGCACATAGAGAAGAAAGACATGTGAAGAAACTATATTCTTTGCCTTTCCTGCATTGTTTTCTAATTGTATTAAAGTTTTTTTTAATGGGAAGCATCTTCTAGTGGGGACCCCCAGAAAAGGATCAGAAACAACCAGACAAGTCTGGAGGGAAAAGAGCAAAATCAAGACAAAAACCGCCATTGTCTCTCACCCACGTCTGTGTCACCCAGTGCACGACCAAAAGGCAAGCGTGGTTTCTTCACGTGTCTCTTGGCTTCATGTGCCTCCTCCAGGTCTCCTTCTGGCTCCATCCTGCTTCCTTCCTTCCTCAGTCTCTTCTGCAGCATCTTCTGTCCCTGCTCAGCTCCCCCCTCCCTTGGGTGGGGAAGAAAACCTGGAACCCCCCCCTTTCCTGGGGACCACCCTGGTACATTAACAGTGTTGTGGTTAATGGCAATTGTTTTCTTTTTTTATTAGAAAATATATTTTTAGATAGCACTATTACAAATTACATCTTTTCTTATATGCTTACTATTATATGGCAGAAGCAAAACTTAGACACCAGGGCTAACAACAAGTAGGTTTATTGCACCGGTGCTGACTCAGTGGATTCACATTCCAAAGACTGAACATCTTTTGTAAGGAAGACAGGGGCTTATATACACTTTCATTTTCTACAAGATTCTGGGTGGGTTTACATTGGCAGCTGTGCATGGTCAGATATGATATGGCTACAAACAAAGGAGTGAGTAAAGGGTCAGTAGTCATGGGACCCCCCCAGGTCCATTCTGCCTAATGGCAGTACATGGTCTAACATGAAGTAAGATTCATACCAGGAACTAAATTGTCTACTAGGAACTGAGCAAAAGGTTGTTACTAAGACCCCCAGGCTGCTCATCTCAGGTCACCATGCTTCATTACTACTTTATTACACAACTACAATTTACTCTTGCCATATTAATCTAGAGATAGAGATCAGTGAGGAAATTTACAATAACTGGGCTTTCTGTAACATTACAAGATACCCTAGCAAGTTGAAAAATATACACAAAAGGAAAGATCAATTGTAACTCTGAGTAAAGTGGAGGAGCCTATAGTATTAAAAAGAAAAGAAACCATTATAGATGGGGTCTTTGGATATATCGCTTAAATGTGTCTGTGTCCAAAAAGGGGCACACATGTGGAGGCATACAGGAGATTTTCCCCAGCTTCATAAAAACTGCTGGGTATGGAAAGAGATTGATGTCACAGTCAGGTATCAGTATAGAAGTCAGCACCACCAGAATTTTAAATTGGAAATGAAGAACAATTCTGTATGCAAAATGGAACTGCCAGGGGGAACCTAGGTGGGTGTGTTGGGATGTAATTATGCAAAACTAGAAAGTACTCAGGGTCTGGATTAATAATCTGCCCTTATTTTTTTAAGTGCTAGGTGTTTTCATTAGATTTCAGAAGGTTTTCATTAGACTTTAAAGTTATAAATTATTTTTAAAGTACATGCAATGTGTAAGTCAGAACCATACCAAAAATGAGCAGGGTGTGATAGAAAAATGAGTGTTTTGCTATACATTGTTATATATATTTCCAGTTTTTATAGTGTTGAAAAAGCTTATATTTAAGTAGAATGACAGAAATGGATGATTCCCTCCTGATGGGTACACATTTAGAGCAATACTTTCACCTCAAAGCAAACTATACTATTCCATTCCCCATCGCAAGAAAAATGAAAACTATATGATAATGAATTTTATTAGAGAGCATACTTGAAGCATTTAAGAATGGATTTTGATAATGCCATAGAAATAAATCTTAGGAGTGATTTCTACAATGTTCTAGGAAGAAGGCCATCTGGGTTAAATGAGTCATTTCTTGAGCCATTAGGTTTGACTTTCTGTAATTGATGTACCATTTTGTGCCAAGGGTTATCTGGAAAGGCCAGCAACTAGGAGTCTTAATTTTAAATATAAGATGTCAGAAATGGAGGCAAATCGACAAAATACACTGGTAACTGACTTAGAGTCAGAGACAACATTGTTCCCCTCATTTTGTAATATGAAAGTCCTCATTCTTATTACCTGCTATCCTCAGAGGATGAGTTGGTAACAAGAAGTCCTACATGGTACCGGCACAGAAAGTGATGAAGCAAACACTTGGTTGTTTCAAATGGATGCTTATTGGGTCAGTCTGTTCTAAGTTACAGTGAGAACAATAAGTCAGCTTGTCTGGCTTTTCATGAGGTGTTATTCCAAAAATGACTACATAAACCAAATTTATATTCTTCTGTCTTTCACCAAGGAACCTTCCTATTTTTCATTAACATTGAGTGAACTAGCATTACATGCAACAGGCAGAATAAATATTAACCTAAATGAATGAAAGGAAAGTCAAGGGCAAATGTCTTCATGAGCTTTCTAAGACTGTCTTTGACATTAAGGTGTTACATAGGCCTAAATATTGAGTTTAAATCTCAACCTGCGTATGCGGAATAAATTTAGAGTTTTTGCAAAATATTCTCATCTATTTTTCCTTCTTCATGTCCTTATGATCCTTGTTATGAGTGCCCTTGCTTTTCCCTCAGTTGGGTTGATCTTTTACATTACCCACCAGGAATATTATACTTATCCTTTAAGATTCAACTCAAGTGTCGGCTCACCTATGTAACCTCTATTAACCCCTAGACAAAGTTAATCATCCCCTTGGGGCTTAACTATTTCTAATCTAGCAAGTGTCATTCTGTTGTGATTTATTTTCCCCCATTAGATAGGAGTTCCTTGAATGGAAAATACATAACCTCCATGAGTAATTAATATTTGCAGGACATTCACGTTACCCTATTCCTTTTCTGACTATCATTTCACTACCAAGAGTTGAATTTAATGGTCAAGGATTTTTATTACTTCCAACTCTATTCCTTCTGCCAACCTAGATTTCTGACATTACTCTTGCTATCTCCAACAGGGGCTCAAATGCAGCATTTACTTGAATGCTTCTCATGCATGAAGGGTATTGAGTAGAGCTAATTCTTGTTTTTGTGTTTTATTTAAACATGTTACTTGCTTTACCTTTAACATTTAATGAATGGCACTTGACTTTTCTGTGACACTTGGAATAAATACATTAATTGTTTCATTTTCTCTGCCAAAGTTAATGCTTAAGGTTATTTATTAAAGCTGTGGAAGTACATTTTCTTTATAGCACAAAGTGACATGGAATGGGAGAAAGGGAACTCTGAAGAAAAAGAGCAAGTGCTTGTCTCTCTATATAAGCAGAAGTCAATGTGGGTAAGAAGTGGTAAAGGAGGCTTAGGAAAACAGGTTACAAAAGGAGTGAACTGGGAATCAATTGATTTAGAGCCTCCTCGTGCTTTGCCTCAGTCTGCATTATCTTTTTATTTCTCTTTGCGCCTCATTTTCCTCATCTGTGAAGAAGATTAAACGTAAATATTTCGTGTAGCTCATCATGATTTTTACAATTTGCACACACAACTATATTGTTTGTGCAATATAAATTTGCAATATAAATTTGCTATATAAATTTGCTTAATTTAAAAATGAATGTTTTTTGCTTTATGTCACCACCCTAAGTGATTTTAGGCAATAACACCAATGTAATTATAGGTTTAATGAGAGAGTTATATTTTTAATGCACATTAAGTACATGGATATTAGTGTTTTTTTAAAGTCCATCTATGTATACCTAGAATAATAATAGCTAATATCTATTTAAAGCTTAGTATGTGCCAAGTACTCCAAATTCTATAAAGTAACTCACATAATCTTCACAACTTTCATTTTTTTCTTATTTTTAAGTATTGTATTTTAAAATTTTACAAATTATGCTTTATTTTCTTTTTTAATTTTTTAAATTATTATTTTATTTTATAAATTTTTACATCATTTTTCATTTTTGTACAATGTATGTATTTTCACCTCAGTTACAGTCCCATGAAATTCCCACCACCCATTCACCCATGATCTATCACCACGGTCCCTTGTGCTCTTTCCACACCTGTTTTGATCCCACTCCCTTCTCCCCCACTGCAGGAAGTTATAGTGTAAAGAGGTTAATAACTTGCCCACAGTTAGGCAGCCTGTAAGTGTCAGGGTCAGTGCTGAAACCCGGGCAGTCTGTAGTCACATTTGGAAAGAAACCATGGGGTGGAAGGCACCAAGTTGTGCTTTCCAGCACCAAGCCCCTTTGATTCTTCCCTGGAGCTTGCTCTTCTGAGTACCTAGGATTGTATCTACTTAGTTTAATACATCCCTTTCAAATAGTCTATACTAGACTGGATTTGATTTTTAGCCTATTCACTATCTTTTATCTCCTTACAATTACATGAAATTGCTCACTTAGCCAGTTATGCACAAATGCAGAAGTCAAATTTCATTGCATTCCCAGAAATCATTTTATCTCACATTTCCATAAGAAACACTCATTTTTTTAGTATGAAGAGGCTGTATAAAGTTACATATTTCCAAGGAATCCAGTCTGTCCTTGAAATTGAATAATCTACTAACACTGAGGCATTCTCAAAAGAAATAATGTGCACAGAAATTCAGAGTTAGAGGGAGCTTAGACATCATCTGATCCCAACACCAAGCAGAGACATAGCCCCTCCCACACGCCCTGAACATTGGGCATTCAGCTTTTGGAGAATGTTATCCAGTAGGGAAAGCCCACTCCCTGCATCTTTAGGTTCTTAATTATAATAATAAAGTGTTTAAAAGTGGAATCATGAAATTATATTATTTGGAAGAAAGTAATGTGATTAAAAAGCTTTCTTCCCCCCCACAGTAATATCCAGTGGATTCATCTTTACTTTGTTGAAATAACACATCAAAATGTATAAAATAACCCCATTCCCTTTGCAAAATCATATAAAAATGCATTTGTATATACCTTTATATATGATATTCATTGATTTAGTGTTATTTTCAAGCAAAACATGTTTTTCCCCCAAAAGTTATATAACTTATTTAATACTTGTTTTTAGTGAAATTAATATCTTTCTATACAAGGCAATAATTTAAAAAAGTATTAAAAATGAATACAAATCAGACATAATCCCAGGGGTCGGCACTGTGCCAATATTTTTATATTAGTTTCTTTTCTTAATGTGACTATATATGCATAGGCTACTATTTTGCACAGATCTGTTTTAAACTAATTTGCAATTAGTTATATCCTCATTTTCTGTGTATAGTGAGGTTCCTCATGATACTCTACTACATAAATCAATTTTTAATAATGTTTGGGAAAAATAAACATCAAAAAAGTTAAGGGCTTCCATTTTCAGACAAAAGACCACATTTGATATCCTGCCTAAAGTAAGAAACAATAAAAAGAAAGACTCTATGAAATGATGATTTGGAAGACACTGGGCACGAGGAAAAGAAGAACAGAAATCGCTGAAAGACAGCAAAGTGAGTCATGTGGCTGCTGAGTTTACTGTTTGAGAGCATTTCCTGGCAGTGGTGCAGTGAACCCAGGGAGAGTGGTGGAGTTGAAGAGATGGAGCTGAAAGTCTGAGAAACTCATGGTGCTAGGACAAGAATGTTGAGAGTTGTCCTGAAATCTGTCAAGGGACACCCTGGAGTTTTCAGTTGAGTGAGGATCAGTGCAGGGATGTGAATAAAATGCCCCAATGCTGGGGAAAGGACTATTTGAACGAATTAGTGGTAAGAGTGCCCAGGGCTCATCGTGGACCAGGAATAGTGCCTGTTCTCATCAGCCAGATGAGAAGTAGGGAGTGTACATAGAAGGGTTTCAGAAGTAGGGAGTAATTACCTTAGATTGAGTACTGCTGTGTTCTGTTCTGACATAATGGCAAAGACTCAAAAAGCTCAAAATGTTTCCAATAATTTAACTGCACCCCAGGAAAAAAAAAAAACTATAGGAATAGAAAATATCTAGCATCAAACAAGGGAGATTAAGCCATGGCAGGCATTTGATAAAAAATTACCAGACCCGAAAACAAGAGGGAAATATGACCCAAACGGGAGATAAATTAATCAAAAGTGACCCAGGACTGACAGATGTTAAAATTAGCACATGAAGAGATTAGAATAATAAACATATATTAAAACTACATTTCACAAGTAGATTTAAAAGGTTAAGATCTAAAGATAGAAGAAAGATGTGAATCAAACTTGTAAAGATTAAAAAAAATCATTGGATTGGTGAAAGGAAAAAAATAGGCACTTAGAAAATAATAAAAACTTGCAGACATAGCAACTGAAACTACCCAAAATAAAACACAGGAAGGGCAGATAAAGTATTTGCAAATTTTTCTAAATTTGATGAAAACTATTCTCATTTTTTTCAGTTAACATTACATTTTTTTCTAGTCCCATTATAACATATGAAAACATGGTTTCTAAAGACTATAAAACACACCCTCTGAAGATATTTCATGGTTTATTCAGCCCTATAATTGTGTCTGCAAAGTTCATTTGTTATAATTTTTATTATAAATAACACTATATTACCCTTTTCACCATAAATATTAATTCATGTCTGATCCTTGAGATACATTCCCTGATGTAGATTTACTGGATAAAAGGATACATACATTTTAGGTTCTTAATATGTAATTTTGAGCTCTTTTTCAGAGATCAGTAAGTATGTGCGTATAGACATGCACATATAAATGCATATATATGCACTAAAAAAGAAAAAAAGCATCACTGAAGAAAGGGGAAATTTAAATAACTTCTATAAGCGAAAAATAAGAGCCCATTAAAGTCCTCATTTTTGGGTAAAATCTTCATTTTTTATTCTTCGTGTTTACTGTAAATTCCATTTCCTGTCCTCAGGACACTTTTCTATTTGTTTTAGGTGTTTTTCTTAGAACAGTTTGAATCACCTTTTTAAAAGTGGGTATATTTTGCATTATTCACAAGTCCAAAATTGACATTTATTTTTCCCTTAAACTTGTATTGGTATCATAGTTTTGGATATAAACCTAAAAATCAAGATACTTAGTCCCTTCATCCTGTCAGAATCCTATTCAACTTAAACCCTCACCTTACTTTATCCAATAAATCACTTACTTACGAGAGAAATATCAATAGAAATAGTTAAGATCCAATCCAATGGCCAGCAATGAGGGAAAATTCTGTGGTATGAATTAATGAAAGCAAATTTTCCTTCACCATCAATTACAGTTAAGCCTACCTATTGGAAGAGTTAAAGCCTTATTTCTAAAATATGTCTAGTAGAGCTCTGATTAAACACTGCCCATTTTACTCAATGCATACCTCTCATACATAATGGGAATAATAATGGAAAAATTCATGGCCTGAGTAGCAGGAATCGTTTAGGTAGGACTGTGCCACCAGTCCAGAAGTCTATTCCCTTCCCAGCTATAAAACCAGAGTCCCACTGATGATCATTAGGATTCACCCCAGTTCTAGCAAATAAAGGGTGGTGGGTTCACTAATAAGAAATCTAAAAAAAAAAAAAAAAAAGAATTCACCCCATTCTGAAATTCTATAATTTCCAATTGCTTTCTAAAACAAAGATGTATTTTCCCCTAGAGTCATCTTCTGAGATTGTGTGTGTCTGTTTTAGAAAGATTGGGGTTGGGGAAGGGTCAGTGCTTGCTGGCTGCAGATGTTTTATAGATGTTAAAGATACATTGCTTGTACTGATGGCTGGGTTTGAAATTTTGAGCAAATAAATGCTTACTTAGGAGTTCCCAGCATTCACGTAGTGAATCTGTTTGGTCTTTCATGCTTCAACGGGCTAATAGAAGTTGATGTTTCCTTTGAAGTCAGTAAAAGCTCCAAACTTCACTAAAGCATGTGCCAACTTATTACTAATAGAAAAATCAGGTCAATTTTTTTCCCCATCAGTACAAAATTAATCAAACAAGCCTATCTAAAATAGCATATAAACCACATAAAACTTAGCATTTAGGTTATGTGCATAGTTTTGGAATGTTGAAGCATATGATAGATTTCAAATATGTTATTTTATGAATTTTAATATGCTTATTTAAATAATGTATTGACGAATCCACTGGATATTACTGTGTGGGGGAAGGAAGCTGTCTAATCAGTTTACTTTCTTCCAAATGGTAAAATTTTATAATTCCATTTTTCTACATTTTATTATTATAATTAAATTATAATCATTTGCATGCTCATGTTTTGTTTCTGACAACAATGGCTTATATTTTAAGGCATGAAGTGGCTTTATAACATGTTCATGGCTTGCTGGATTAGATTTACTTAACTTCCTGAAGAAGAGACAATACTCTAACCTGAAGCTAGATATTATTGAAAAAGTCAGCTAGTAGCAGTAAATGTCAAAATTCACCTTAAAATGGCATCTCTAATTATAAATTGACACTAGCAAAGCATTGGCAGTTTCCATGATATTACATGAATTCACAGGCTCCTGCAGCTGCCAGCCAAATCTCCAGTTTCTCTCCTACATTTGCTTTTCCTTATGACATTTGGTCAGTCAACAGTAAGAATGCTGGTGTTCTCCTAAGCCACCCTATAGTTTAAAAGTCTGACTACTTCATGTTCTCCTGAAAGTGGGGCAGGAGAGCAGCAAGTCTTTCAGAAAGAGATCCCTGCTTATCAATCACAGCAGCAGCAGCTGGGAAATTGGCCTTTGCAGAGGTGAAGCCAGTTCATTCCCTGGGAAAGGAAAAGCAGCGACTGATTAAAATGGAGGCAAAAACAATTTTGGAAGCTGAGAGGCTTCTGAAAACTGGAAAGATTGGATTTCCAGGGTTTGAGCAATGAAGTAGAGAGAACTTAGGGTTATGAAAATCAGACAGGGGAATAACTGCAGGTTGAATTAAAAATGGAATCTGGGGAGCTCTCATATAGAGACAATCATACAGGCTGAATCAGGGGCAGGAGGTAAAGGGGAGAAAAAAGTGTCTTCGAGAGCCTCATTGACAGATAAATAAAGGCAGAAAAGATAAAACCTTAGCCCCTAGCATAGCCTCCAAAAAAGGCTGCCTAGATATTTTCACAGCTGAGTAATCCTGTGGGACCACTGAAGAGTCCCCTCTCTATGGCGAGTCCCTCCCCTGAACCTCTCATGTGAAATCTCTTCCCCTTGTGTCCTTTCCCATTTTGTCACTCAAAGAATGGCCTGGAGACCAGCAGTGTCAGCATCTCCTAATGGATTCTTCATTGGCAGAATTGTGGCCCCAACTCAGATCTCCTGAAACAGAATCCATCTTCCCAAGATCTGCAGGCAATTTATATGTACATTAAAGTTTAAGAAGCACTGCTCTGCAACATAGTGTGCTGTCTGGAAAAGAGACTTAACTATTGCAGATAAAGATGGCATAAAAGTGATATCCATCATTCATTCACTCTCAGCAAATAGTCATTAAGCACGAATAACCCACAAGCACTATTTCCAAGGAGTTAGTACTATGCTATCATCTCCTGAACACTCTCCTGTACTCTACATTGGGTGTGTATGAGGGTAACCAAGATACATTAATCATTGCCTCTGCCCTTGATGCAGTTGTAGATATATTAGATCATAATGAAGGCAAAAGAACAATTACAGTTTTAATGATGACATATGTACCTGGCACTGGGGTTACAGAAAAAGGAGTAGTGGGTTCCCATGAGCAAGATGGTAATCAAATATTAGGGAAGTGTAAAAACTGTCATAAGGAGATAAACTTGATCTGAATCCTAGAAAAAAAAATAAGGTGGGTTTTTTGTTTTTTGTTTTTTTTGCTTGTATTTCCAGTGCAACATGGGGCATTGGAACAGGAGGATGGAAGATCTAGAGGGAAGAGTATGTAAGACAGAATGATTTGAAGGCTCACAGCAAGAAACACGTTGGTTATTTCAAATAGTTTTAGGTAGGTCCATATGGTTGCATAGGAAAGTATATGCAACCAAGATATACACATCGGTTTTAAGGAAGGTATATTGGGACTTGGGGTCAGAGAAAAGTCTGGAGAGTTTGATTGAGGTTCGGTTTAGAAGGGTTTGTAGACTGATAACTTTGAGATAGATCCTACAGGGCAGCAACAGGAAGTTACTGATGGGTTTTTTTTAGGCAATAACTGTATTGTGTCTGTGCTTCAGAAGAATCATTCTGGAGTGTGTTTCAAGAATGGTGATTAGCCAGCTTGGCTGTAGCATAAAGTACATGGAGAAAAGACAGATATGGTTGGAAATGTAACTTTGGCTCCAGATCACAGGAAATACTGACTACCATGTTTTGTGGTTAGTAGGTAGTGGGGAGGCACTAAAAATTGTAAGCAGGGGAATGCTTCAGATGGGAAAGAGACTGGAGGCAGAAGGCCAGTTAGAAGGTTATTGCAATAATTTAGGCAAGAAAGAGGTAATAAAAACCTGATGACTCCAAGAATAGAACTTAAGGGATAGATTCAAGAAGCAGGTGCATAATTATAAGCAGTTTCATTACTCATTTTAGGATGGCACAACTTTATACATAAATCAGAGCTTTATGAATGTCTCTAATTTTCACATACTAATATAGCGCCTTTGCTTATGTATACTTGGTGATACATTCTCAAAGTTCTTTGGGTTACCAAAGAAAAAAGCCCTTGATGATTTAGCTCCAAGTCCATACTTTAGTCCAAAATAGAAACTATGCTTCAAAGTCACCCAAACTCAGAATAGGAATCTCATTACACAATGGTTCACCTTTTTTTTTTAATGCTTCCCAGCCCTGAATATGTTTCTAGGGAGGCTTCTTGGTTATTTCAACTAATCTTCAAGAAAAAGACCTTCCTTTCACAGTTCCAGTCTCTCTTTTATGCCTGTGTGTTAGTTACCTATCAGAATCACTGATTCCACTAGGTGGTAGGGAGAGCTAAGCCATGTTTTCAGTTCTTAGCTTCTCTTTAATAAACAGTGTGAATGAGTTGTAGGGTAGGTACAACTCGATCATACTTCATCTACCTCAACCACGGCCAGAATCAGTTTTCATATGACTTGGAGCTATGGAACTTTATTGCTGGTGTTAGATTATTCTGATTTTCTTCAGAAAATTTCCCCAAGTATTTCAAGTTTCATAATATAGAAGCATGATGCTTGACCCTGATTCCAAAATAAAAAATTCGAATGGCCACTTTCTACTATATATATATATATATATATATATATGTAATATATATTTGAAAAGAAGATATGAAGAAACACTATATTCTATTTCCTATCTCTGTATTTTCCCATTGTGGCAATTTGCCTTCTGGCCTGGATGACTATATTCTTTCAAATTCAAGACCCAACAGGCTTAGAGAGTGATTAGAAACATTCATGTTGCAGTATTAACAATCCCACTGTTCTTATCTGAGCTTTTCATTTTTGTTAAGATGCTTAGCCAGAATGGAAGCTGCCCACACAATTCTTGTATGAAAATTATACTTGTTCAATAATATTCATATCTCCACCCACTTTCGAGTGGCACAGAACAAGCATTAAGATTTGCATGTACACATTTGCATGCAAATATACCATACACAAATTCGGGTTTGCAGGTCCAATTTCAATGCATCCCACCATACAAGTACACATTAGAAAAACACAAACCCTCGACGTCCAGATACTTTCTTCCCTAGATGGTGATTTCCTTTCCCTAAAAGGAAAAGATAATGAGTCTTAATTATGTAGTTCCTTTTCCCATTCTCCTTTCCTTACAAGAACTAGGAGAGGGCTATTTCATGGACAATTTAAAAAAGGCACAAATCCTCTCTTCCTTAACATATAGATCATGGCCAGGGGGTCCCAGAGGGCTGCTTCTTCAGGTAAACTCTAAATAAGTGAAACTTGTCAAACCGTCTCTCTTTTATTATAGTTTTACCTACCCTTAAAGTTACCCGATTCTCTCCCAGTCTCATAGCTCAGAGACCGCCTTTGTAAGGATTTCCTCCATTCTCCATCACATAGTGTGAAGTGTCTCAGTTCACCAAGCACAGGTTTGACAGCCCTGTTTAGTGTTGACAATGGCCTTATAATTTTGTAAGCTAATAGCATAAGTTGCTAAATCCCTTTAATAAACATATCTTTCACTTCTAAGAATTTTACTTTCTTTTTACTATTTACCTGATACAGTTTTATTTCTTCATGTGCTTGATGAATAATTTCTTGCTTTTTCTAAATGAAAATTATGTCCACATTTACATCTTCAAACTTTAAAATAATCTGTTAGTATAAACCATGAAATTAGTTTATCCTAAATGAACTAGATTTGATTGTTGAATTTGTTAATTTCACTTTTTAGTATTAATTTTTAGAACTATGTTTATTGAGGTAATGTTGACTTACAAAATTTATATGTTTTAGTTGTAGAGACTTATACTTTGAGAGATGTATGCTATCACACCACGCCCACTACCAAAGCACCAATAATCTTCCACCATAAGTGTTATATTCCCTAAGGTTTTGAATTTCAGTTTTCAGGCATCCATCCTCTCTGTCCCTGTTTGTTTCCAACCCTGGATTTTAACAGGAGGCTTGGATCCCATCACCAGTTATATAGAGAAGACTTTTTTTTTTTAAAGATTTGTTTATTTATTTATACAAGCACTGGGTACTTTCAGAAGCATGGGAGAGTGAGAGAATTCACCAGAGCCAGAGCCAGAGCGGGAACAGAACAGGTAGACTGATGAAATACACTGCTGAGGGGAGCAGCAGGCGAGACAGGAGAGGTCTGTTGCACCATGTGGGACCCTCGCCGGTGTCTGGGGATCGAACTGGTGCTGCAGAGGCTGTGGGCAGCTTCGCAGTCCAGCGCTCAACCGCTGCACCACCAGGGGAGGCCCAAGACTTTTTTTTTAAGATTTTTTTATTTATTTATACAAGCACTGGGTACAGTCAGAAGTGTGGGAGGGTGAGAGAATTCACCAGAGCCAGAGCAGGGAACAGAACAGGCAGACTGACAAAATACACTGCTGAGGGGAGCAGCGGGCATGGCAGGAGAGGTCTGTGTGCCATGTGGGACCCTCGCTGGAGGGATGGGGATCAAACCAGCGCTGCAGAGACTAAGGGCAGCTTTGCAGCCCAGCGCTCAACCACTGTGACACCAGTGGAGGCCCTTTACAGAGAAGACTTTTAGTCCCTCTTCATTCAGAAACCAAACTCTGAATCAAAATCTATCAGTTCCCAGGCTCAAGTCAGTACTACCTGAGTTTCTATTCCATTTCTGATCCACTGAAGTCTCGTTTCTGAACTTTGCCTTGTCTCTTAGACTTTCTGCCTTGCACTTTATTTCTCATTACTATGTATTGTGAACTTATGGACATCTTAATGAGAAGCATTAAAATCATTAGAGTCTAGTCATAGTCCACCTCAACACTTGAGGACTAGTCACTTTTGTGGACACTGGATTCTACATGGAGAAGTAGAATGGACCCAGTTTTCTTGCATCTGAAAATAAAATGGTAAAACTAATAGAAAAATTTAGTATAATTAAAAGTAAGCAGATGATTCATTTCTTGTTCTCTTTATACGGCCTCTGCAATAACATTTTGTCTTGATGAGCAAACAAAAATCTTCACAACTTTGCCTAAAGCTCCTTTTCAGAGGGGAAGGCACAAAATGCTTACATTAAGAATATTAGGATTTTTTTCCTTAATATATTTTTAATCAAATACCAAGAAAAAATCAAATTGCCCTATTTCTGTCAAAGAAAAATGCAATTATGTTCCATTTTCTTATGTAGGAAGAATTCTCAAAATTACCCTACCAATATCTAAGTTTTCAAACCTTTCAAAGATTTACATTATTCTATATTCCAAACTAATGGTTAAAATCATGTATTAATTTACATGTGTATCTTTTAAGTTTATAAATGAAATGTCTGGCTGTTTAAAAACATTCAGTGAGCAAGAACTCACTGAATATTGAAATATTCATGTTCAATGAAGAATATTAGGTGGTTTTCTAGACTTCTCAGGAATAGACAATATCTCATGATTCATAATCATTTGAAAATAGATGGCTGATTTCTCTAGGAATAGACAATATCAATAAATACAAGAGGAATAGACAATATCTCATGATTCATAATCATTTGAAAATAGATGGCTGATTTCTCTATATTTGAAGCTTATTGTATAGACATATATTTGAACACTGTCCTTGACCTTCTTGAGACAGTCATAAAATTACTTTTCATTTCCCCATGTTCTTCTCTCCCAAGTCAAAGCATAAGGCCTCCAATGTGAAGCTAATCCCTTTATCTATCATCTGAATCTCACTGCCTCCCACCCAATCTGGGACTTCACTTAATCAATTATCACTTTCGTCATCATCTGCAAACATTTTCTCTACACTAGATCTTTCTCCTCAGCAAGTAATCATGCGTTCTTTCTCTCACATGGTAAAAATAGACAAAATCAAACAACCCTTCAAATATATCTTCCTTCATCTACAATTCTTATTTTCTCGTTCTCGTCACATCCAAGATTTTTGGAGTGGTTGGTGTTTACTGGCTCCTCTCTCTCACCTCTTTCTCCCCGAACTGCAGTATGGGTTCTGCTCCTATGCTCCAATGCAACTCTCCAATGCAGCTGCTCCTGCAAGCATCACCGGTGACCTCTAGCTGCCTTACTCAGTGTGTACTTTTCAGGTCTATTTGGATTGACCTCTCAGTAGCATCATATTAACCAGATACTTTTTGAAGCTGATGGCACTGTAAGAAGGAATAAGCCAGGTTCTCAGAATCACAACGACAGGTACTTATTGTATACTCAATTGAAGTATTATGTGCACAAGAAATAAACTTATGTTGTGTTACACCAATGGGCTATGAGTGATTATAGCACCTAGCATTATACACCCTGACAAACACATGAATTTGATTTGGTCATTCTTGATCTGGTTCCTCTGAGTAGCCTCAACTGCCATCATTCTCCCTATGAACTCTACGCCCCAGCTCCAGAGCGCGCCTTCCATGCTTGTGTGTACTGTCTTTGCTATCATTTCCCTGTTTTCTGTTGGCACTCTCATTCTCTTAGCCTCACTTAGAGTCGCTGGGAAACTTCTATCCCTGACAAGCACTGTCACTCCCATTGTACCTCACCCACCCCTCTGTATGCTATGAATTTTTTTTGTCTCCCTCCCAAAAGTCATATGTTAAAACCTGTTCCCTCAGTATAAAATTTGGAGGGATGATATTTCTGAGATGATTAAGTCATGCAGACCGAGTGAATGGGACTAGTGACATCATGCTAGAGACCCTAGCAAGCTCCCTTGGCCCTCCTACCAGGTGACAACACTTTGAAAGATGACCCCCTAGCACCTAGGAAATGGGTCTTCACACTCTGTGTGGTTGCCTGCCCTGATCTTCAACTTCCCAGCTTCCAGGACTGTGAGATAAAATTTGTTAATAAGCTCTCCCCATGCTGTCCTAGTTTATGGTACTTTTTAACAGGAGCCTGAGCTATGGTGTCCCTCTATTGTAATACTCATAATATTCTCTTGTATTTATTCTTTGTCCCCATTTGAATGTTTGGGGGCAAACACCATGTATTTGCCATAAAGTTTCCAATGCTTAGCATTACCCCTGCCACATGATCAGAGGACCTTAGGTTTCCGGAACATACGAATTATAAGAATTGCAAGTATGCTTTGGTGAATTAGATTGAAATGGTAAATAATGGACCCTTAAATGAAAGCTTATAAGAACACCAGGTTTTGGCTAAGAAGAATATATCTGTATGGGTAGACTTTTCTCAAAAATGCCCAGATTAGGCCTCTTCCCATGAGAGTCAGCTTAGTGTACACTAGACTAGAGGTCAAGTAAGACTCAGTGGGCGTGGAAAGGCTATTATCTTCCCAAAGAGTGCAGATTATTTTTAAGTTAAGAGCAGTAAAGTCCTTAGGAGATTTTTGTCCCTTGTCTTTTTTCCTAACCAAAGAAGCAGTCAGTCACTGCTCTCCTTTTTATGACCTAGGAGAATGTGGTTCGGGGGTATCAGCCAGATGTAGGTTTATCAGTGAAAATGTCCTGTCCATCTAGGAATCTCTCAGAATACAGAAGAGGTCACATGAACTCTCTCCCTTTCTCTCCTTGACACCTTAGCTCCCTAGATAGAGTAAGTACTGATCCAAAGTACTGGTCCATTCCATTATTCTTTAGATTTTACAACCATGTAAATTCGCCATTCACATGTTACTACATTTAGGTATTAGCTTTACTAATTTGTTTGATGCTAATTTGCTCATCAATCCAGTTTTAGGATAAATGAGGTGGGAGGATTTTCCCTGTGCTCTGCCCCATAGTTTTATATTGTTTTCCTTTAGCTAATCCTACCTATTAAAGATTTATAACTTTCTAAAAAATAAACTCTGCGCCACCAGATTTAAATATTACCTTGGGCAGAACACAAGAACTAAATATATATTTCTATTTAATTTTCTTAGAGGTAATTTTCACTGCAAAACAAATTTATTTTTTTCAAATAATCTTTGCATAAGATCAAATTTTTTGTATTTCAAATGTATTAATATTTTAATTAGCTATAAGAAATGGGAAAGAGGTTTTCCAGTCTGCTGTGGAAGGGCTAATATGATTTTTAAAAACAACTAAGAGCACTAATTTTGTTGTCAATTTCATATCCATATAATTACCTCTTAAATAGGCAGCACTTTTCTCATGCTAATCACTGCTGTTTTTCAATCACTTATAAAGAAGAAAAGCATTTAAGCTAATTCTTAGAAAAGATGAAACTGTTTATTTTGACATTTATCAGCTATGGACCATGTCCTCTTCGATTCTGAAAAAGACAACCTGAAAATTTCTGTGTTTAGAACAAATAATTTTAATACCTTTAGGGATGATTAAAAACTATGTCAGATACCATGATCCTAATTCATTTGATCTCAAAGGTACTGGCCAATGACATTGGTTGGAGTATTGTCATACTGTTACTACGCCAATGGCTGTGAAAACAGTCTGTAGAGTCAAAGAGTCAAGATCTAGAGACCCGAGAAACACCTCTTTTTTTCCCTCTCCATTCCTTGGACAGTAGCTAATGGGAGGAAATAAATGGTTCCTTTCAGGCAAGGTCGTATTAACTGGAAAAAAGGTAAAACCATTTAGGAAGTGGGTTGTCATGCAAGAGATCATTTAGAGTAAAAATGGAAAGTGGTATCAGTACAGTTAATGAGGTAGAGGTTCAAGTGCTAACTATAAATAAAAGAGAACAGAATAAGAGAAAATCCCTAAACTGTGTCAGAAGGAATCATGGGACTTGAAGCGTACAAAGGGCTTCAGAAATACAGGATTTTAGTTCAACCCTTTCATTTTTAAAAGGGAGGAAACTGACCTTTAAAAAGGTTAAATCACGTGACCCGGGTTGCAGACAGTTCATGAAAATAGTGTCTGTGGGTTCCTATGGCGGAGAGAGGGAAGAAGACATGAGGGAGAAAGGACATAGTATCTTTTCATTCTGATCCAGAAATGCAAGTCCTTCAAAAGGGTATGTGGACCTTTGAAAAACAGCTGGCATTACCTGCAGAGTTGAACCAAATGCTGTGGTTGGTACCCAAGTTAGGCTGGAAAAAAAATGTTTTATAAAATTTCTTTTTGCGTATAGATAGCTTTCACAGAATTAGTTCAGACTTTTAGGTTACTGTCACCTGTCCTGACTGTTCCTGGGGAGAAGATGGCATAAGAATTACATAGGGCTGGTAAAATTGGGTTGCGGGGATTATTTTTAGGATCATTCTGTCTCACTTGGCTTGGAGAACATTCTGCTACTGACTTGGATACCTCATGCAACATAATCCAGTTTTGACTTTTTTCTCTAATTCCTTCAATTTGTTATCCTTTTCTGCATATGTGTTTCAAAAGACAGTCATCACAATACTAATTGGAGTATGACAAAAATTCCATAGATTTACTTTGAACTCCTAGCTTTTAGCCCACATGATTTCTACATTTTGACTCACTGTTCATGTACATTATTTTTGATAGCCACCCCCTGACTGAGTTATTTAATTCTTCCTTTTTTTTTAAACTCAGCTACCTCCCTGAATGCATGTGCCCTGCCACTCCCCCAACCCTTCTCACATACACCATCATAAAAGCATCTTTTCCTTTAATTGAAATGGAGAGGTATGAAGCATGTGAGAGTTGGTGACATACTAAAAATGTTTTAAGAAGAGAGAAAACAGATAGCAAAATCAGTCCTCATTAGTATTTACTTAAACCATAAATGGATTATACTCTTTGATTAAAAGGCTGACACTGGAAGAATGAATTTTTTAAAACATGGTCCAATTATATACTGTCTACAAGAGACTCACATTAGATCCAAAGACACAAAGAGTTGGAAAGTTGAAGATGGAAAAAGATATAACATGCAAACAACTATCCCAAGAAGAGTTGGGGAGGCTATTCTGATAACAGATGACATACCCTAAGTTAAAAATTGCTCCAAGAGATAAAGGAGGACATTATACATCGACAAAATGGTGAATTCATCAAGACCTGATGATTGTAAACATACATGCACTTAACAGAATTCCAAAATATACGAAGCAAAAACTGACAGAAATGAGGGCAGAAACAGTTGTACAAAAACAGTTGAAGATTTCAATATTCCACTTTCCATAATGAGTAGAATGACTAGAAGGAGATCATAAGAAAATAGAGAATTTGAATGACACTAGAAGCCAACAAGACCTACCAAATACAGAACACATTCTAGCACTAATAATGGTAATTATTACACAATATTGTGGATGTACTAAGTGCCACTAAGTTGTATAGTTTAAAATATCTAAAATGGTAAATTTTAGATATCCTTATCACAATAAAAATTTCAACCTATAAACACCATATCAAAAGAAATGAAAACTAGGATTCCAAGTGTGGCATCAAATTGCTAAACAATTAAAACATCTTCTCAATGATTGAAATGCAGATATCCCAGGGTCTGGGCAGGGCAGAGCAAGACAGACAGGCTGCTGAAAAGTAGCAGCCTTCATGAAAGGAAAAACAATTTGTTTTTTTACAGTGGAACAGTCTGAATGGGGTTTTCTGTGGCAGAAAGAAATGGGAGTGGGGCATAAATGTATTGCTTTTGAAATAAAGAATTCAAACCCATTGAGTATTTTATACTGTGCGAAAGCATCCTTTGATCTAAGTAAGTATAAAACAATTAAACAATCCCCAAAAATATGGCATGAAAGGAAAACCTGCTTGATTCTTGTTTTCATGATTCTCCAAAAGGTCAGGTCACATCCCTTCCTTTCTAGAATGCATTTGGTCACGGTCACTTACTTCCCCACTGGTTTTGTCTGTGTCAATGGCATTCACTCCAGGAAGGCTGACAGTCCCAAGTCTATCTCTCCAGTGTTCTCTCTTCCTCTACAGCATTCACATTTCCTTCTGAGAAATGTCCCCTCTCCAGTAATCTAGGCCTGTGAGTAATTTTCAAAATCACAAAGAATTGTATCATTCTACCTTTTGAAAATGTCTAGAAGGCAAGCACTTTAAAGAAATGTTGGTACTCTCCACTTTGTAAGGCAGATGTCTATTGAGAGGAAGCCAGGAAAGTCACTATTATGAAAGTAAAATAGATACCACAAGGAGAGAAGGGATACTGCTCTTCAATTGCCTCGTGTTCAAAAGCACAGGGTTTTGAAAAGAGTCCCATAAATTTAAGATTACCAACCTGGACCTGTAAACTAATGCTCAAAAGTGAGCCCCTTTAAAAGATTGTATTAGTTTCTTTTGGAGGTAACACTGGTTTCCAACACTGTATGTGATTTAGGAGTAGGGTTATACCTCTTCAGAGGTGTTACCACACCAAAAAGGCTACCACACCAAAGCACCCATGATCTCCCCATAGCCCACTGGGACCCTCTCCCCTTTGCTTCTCACCCCACCTCTTCCTCTGGTAGCCTCAATTCTGTAATCCTATTTCTAGGGTTTGTTTAGTTTTACCTTTTTTTGATGAATATTTCCTTTTAATTAAAGTCAAACTTCTATAAGTGCTGTTCTCAAAATTTCTCCTAGAGTTAACATGCAAA